>NC_140594.1:893028768-894228768 GCF_964204655.1 Triturus cristatus | reverse complement strand
AATTAAACTTTAAAAAATTACCATTTTTGACCATCTGGAAAAAGTTCGACAGGTCACGGGTCATCGTTTTTCATCAGAAAATAGATTTTTTGGACTGTAGAAAAATTGATTCAAAATGTCATTTGGATTGAGCCTCATGTTGAATAACTACTTTTTAAAGCCTCAATGTGACCAAAATTGCCATTTTTACAGACTTTTTCTCCTACTCAGAAGCTTCTATTTCGACCTATTTCAGGCATTAAAATGACTCTAAACACACTTATTTTAGTTCCAATAGTTCTAATTCACATGCAATAGTCATTTACAGTCCAAAAATTAAACTTTAAAGATTTACCATTCTTGACCATCTGGAAAAAGTTCGACAGGTCACGGGTCATCGTTTTTCATCAGAAAATTGATTTTTTGGACTGTAGAAAAATTGATTCAAAATGTCATTAGGATTGAGCCTCATGTTGAATGACTACTTTTTAAAGCCTCAATGTGACCAAAATTGCCATTTTTACAGACTTTTTCTCCTACTCAGAAGCTTCTATTTCGACCTATTCAGGCATTAAAATGACTCTAAACAAACTTATTTTAGTTCCAAAAGTTCTAATTCACATGCAATAGTCATTTAAAGTTCAAAAATTAAACTTTAAAAAATTACCATTTTTGACCATCTGGAAAAAGTTCGACAGGTCACGGGTCATCGTTTTTCATCAGAAAATAGATTTTTTGGACTGTAGAAAAACTTGATTCAAAATGTCATTTGGATTGAGCCTCATGTTGAATAACTACTTTTTAAAGCCTCAATGTGACCAAAATTGCCATTTTTACAGACTTTTTCTCCTACTCAGAAGGTTCTATTTCGACCAATTTCAGGTATTAAAATGTTTCTAAACACACTTATTTTAGTTCCAAGAGTTCTAATTCACATGCAATAGTCATTTAAAGTCCAAAAATGAAACTTTAAAAAATTACCATTTTTGACCATCTGGAAAAAGTTCGACAGGTCACGGGTCATCGTTTTTCATCAGAAAATTGATTTTTTGGACTGTAGAAAAATTGATTCAAAATGTCATTAGGATTGAGCCTCATGTTGAATGACTACTTTTTAAAGCCTCAATGTGACCAAAATTGCCATTTTTACAGACTTTTTCTCCTACTCAGAAGCTTCTATTTCGACCTATTCAGGCATTAAAATGACTCTAAACAAACTTATTTTAGTTCCAAGAGTTCTAATTCACATGCAATAGTCATTTAAAGTTCAAAAATTAAACTTTAAAAAATTACCATTTTTGACCATCTGGAAAAAGTTCGACAGGTCACGGGTCATCGTTTTTCATCAGAAAATTGATTTTTTGGACTGTAGAAAAATTGATTCAAAATGTCATTTGGATTGAGCCTCATGTTGAATAACTACTTTTCAAAGCCTCAATGTGACCAAAATTGAAATTTTTACAGACTTTTTCTCCTACTCAGAAGCTTCTATTTCGACCTATTTCAGGCATTAATATGACTCCAAACACAATTATTTTAGTTCCAAGAGTTCTAATTCACATGCAATAGTCATTTACAGTCCAAAAATTAAACTTTAAAAAATTACCATTTTTGACCATCTAGAAAAAGTTCGACAGGTCTCGGGTCATCGTTTTTCATCCGAAAATTGATTTTTTGGACTGTAGAAAAATTGATTCAAAATGTCATTTGGATTGAGCCTCATGTTGAATAACTACTTTTTAAAGCCTCAATGTGACAGAAATTGCCATTTTTACTGACTTTTTCTCCTACTCAGAAGCTTCTATTTCGACCTATTCAGGCATTAAAATGACTCTAAACACACCTATTTTAGTTCCAAGAGTTCTAATTCACATGTAATAGTCATTTACAGTCCAAAAATTAAACTTTAAAAAATTACCATTTTTGACCATCTGGAAAAAGTTTGACTGGTCACGGGTCATCGTTTTTCATCAGAAAATTGATTTTTTGGACTGTAGAAAAATTGATTCAAAATGTCGTTTGGATTGAGCCTCATGTTGAATAACTACTTTTTAAAGCCTCAATGTGACCAAAATTGCCATTTTTACAGACTTTTTCTCCTACTCAGAAGCTTCTATTTCGACCTATTCAGGCATTAAAATGACTCTAAACAAACTTATTTTAGTTCCAAGAGTTCTAATTCACATGCAATAGTCATTTAAAGTTCAAAAATTAAACTTTAAAAAATTACCATTTTTGACCATCTGGAAAAAGTTCGACAGGTCACGGGTCATCGTTTTTCATCAGAAAATTGATTTTTTGGACTGTAGAAAAATTTATTCAAAATGTCATTTGGATTGAGCCTCATGTTGAATAACTACTTTTTAAAGCCTCAATGTGACCAAAATTGAAATTTTTACAGACTTTTTCTCCTACTCAGAAGCTTCTATTTCGACCTATTTCAGGCATTAAAATGACTCCAAACACACTTATTTTAGTTCCAAGAGTTCTAATTCACATGCAATAGTCATTTACAGTCCAAAAATTAAACTTAAAAAAATTACCATTTTTGACCATCTGGAAAAAGTTCGACAGGTCTCGGGTCACCGTTTTTCATCCGAAAATTGATTTTTTGGACTGTAGAACAATTGATTCAAAATGTCATTTGGATTGAGCCTCATGTTGAATAACTACTTTTTAAAGCCTCAATGTGACAGAAATTGCCATTTTTACTGACTTTTTCTCCTACTCAGAAGCTTCTATTTCGACCTATTCAGGCATTAAAATGACTCTAAACACACCTATTTTAGTTCCAAGAGTTCTAATTCACATGTAATAGTCATTTACAGTCCAAAAATTAAACTTTAAAAAATTACCATTTTTGACCATCTGGAAAAAGTTTGACAGGTCACGGGTCATCGTTTTTCATCAGAAAATTGATTTTTTGGACTGTAGAAAAGTTGATTCAAAATGTCGTTTGGATTGAGCCTCATGTTGAATAACTACTTTTTAAAGCCTCAATGTGACCAAAATTGCCATTTTTACAGACTTTTTCTCCTACTCAGAAGCTTCTATTTCGACCTATTCAGACATTAAAATGACTCTAAACACACTTATTTTAGTTCCAAGAGTTCTAATTCACATGCAATAGTCATTTACAGTCCAAAAATTAAACTGTAAAAAATTACCATTTTTGACCATCTGGAAAAAGTTCGACAGGTCACGGGTCATCGTTTTTCATCAGAAAATTGATTTTTTTTTACTGTAGAAAAATTGATTCAAAATGTCATTTGGATTGAGCCTCATGTTGAATAACTACTTTTTAAAGCCTCAATGTGACAGAAATTGACATTTTTACTGACTTTTTCTCCTACTCAGAAGCTTCTATTTCGACCTATTCAGGCATTAAAATGACTCTAAACACACCTATTTTAGTTCCAAGAGTTCTAATTCACATGTAATAGTCATTTACAGTCCAAAAATTAAACTTTAAAAAATTACCATTTTTGACCATCTGGAAAAAGTTTGACAGGTCACGGGTCATCGTTTTTCATCAGAAAATTGATTTTTTGGACTGTAGAAAAATTGATTCAAAATGTCGTTTGGATTGAGCCTCATGTTGAATAACTACTTTTTAAAGCCTCAATGTGACCGAAATTGCCATTTTTACTGACTTTTTCTCCTACTCAGAAGCTTCTATTTCGACCTATTTCAGGCATTAAAATGACTCTAAACACACTTATTTTAGTTCCAAGAGTTCTAATTCACATGCAATAGTCATTTACAGTCCAAAAATTAAACTTTAAAAAATTACCATTGTTGACCATCTGGAAAAAGTTCGACAGGTCACGGGTCATCGTTTTTCATCAGAAAATTGATTTTTTGGACTGTAGAAAAATTGATTCAAAATGTCATTTGGATTGAGCCTCATGTTGAATAACTACTTTTCAAAGCCTCAATGTGACCAAAATTGAAATTTTTACAGACTTTTTCTCCTACTCAGAAGCTTCTATTTCGACCTATTTCAGGCATTAATATGACTCCAAACACAATTATTTTAGTTCCAAGAGTTCTAATTCACATGCAATAGTCATTTACAGTCCAAAAATTAAACTTTAAAAAATTACCATTTTTGACCATCTAGAAAAAGTTCGACAGGTCTCGGGTCATCGTTTTTCATCCGAAAATTGATTTTTTGGACTGTAAAAAAATTGATTCAAAATGTCATTTGGATTGAGCCTCATGTTGAATAACTACTTTTTAAAGCCTCAATGTGACAGAAATTGCCATTTTTACTGACTTTTTCTCCTACTCAGAAGCTTCTATTTCGACCTATTCAGGCATTAAAATGACTCTAAACACACCTATTTTAGTTCCAAGAGTTCTAATTCACATGCAATAGTCATTTAAAGTTCAAAAATTAAACTTTAAAAAATTACCATTTTTGACCATCTGGAAAAAGTTCGACAGGTCACGGGTCATCGTTTTTCATCAGAAAATTGATTTTTTGGACTGTAGAAAAATGTATTCAAAATGTCATTTGGATTGAGCCTCATGTTGAATAACTACTTTTTAAAGCCTCAATGTGACCAAAATTGAAATTTTTACAGACTTTTTCTCCTACTCAGAAGCTTCTATTTCGACCTATTTCAGGCATTAAAATGACTCCAAACACACTTATTTTAGTTCCAAGAGTTCTAATTCACATGCAATAGTCATTTACAGTCCAAAAATTAAACTTTAAAAAATTACCATTTTTGACCATCTGGAAAAAGTTCGACAGGTCTCGGGTCACCGTTTTTCATCCGAAAATTGATTTTTTGGACTGTAGAACAATTGATTCAAAATGTCATTTGGATTGAGCCTCATGTTGAATAACTACTTTTTAAAGCCTCAATGTGACAGAAATTGCCATTTTTACTGACTTTTTCTCCTACTCAGAAGCTTCTATTTCGACCTATTCAGGCATTAAAATGACTCTAAACACACCTATTTTAGTTCCAAGAGTTCTAATTCACATGTAATAGTCATTTACAGTCCAAAAATTAAACTTTAAAAAATTACCATTTTTGACCATCTGGAAAAAGTTTGACAGGTCACGGGTCATCGTTTTTCATCAGAAAATTGATTTTTTGGACTGTAGAAAAATTGATTCAAAATGTCGTTTGGATTGAGCCTCATGTTGAATAACTACTTTTTAAAGCCTCAATGTGACCAAAATTGCCATTTTTTTCAGACTTTTTCTCCTACTCAGAAGCTTCTATTTCGACCTATTCAGACATTAAAATGACTCTAAACACACTTATTTTAGTTCCAAGAGTTCTAATTCACATGCAATAGTCATTTACAGTCCAAAAATTAAACTGTAAAAAATTACCATTTTTGACCATCTGGAAAAAGTTCGACAGGTCACGGGTCATCGTTTTTCATCAGAAAATTGATTTTTTTTTACTGTAGATAAATTGATTCAAAATGTCATTTGGATTGAGCCTCATGTTGAATAACTACTTTTTAAAGCCTCAATGTGACAGAAATTGACATTTTTACTGACTTTTTCTCCTACTCAGAAGCTTCTATTTCGACCTATTCAGGCATTAAAATGACTCTAAACACACCTATTTTAGTTCCAAGAGTTCTAATTCACATGTAATAGTCATTTACAGTCCAAAAATTAAACTTTAAAAAATTACCATTTTTGACCATCTGGAAAAAGTTTGACAGGTCACGGGTCATCGTTTTTCATCAGAAAATTGATTTTTTGGACTGTAGAAAAATTGATTCAAAATGTCATTTGGATTGAGCCTCATGTTGAATAACTACTTTTTAAAGCCTCAATGTGACAGAAATTGCCATTTTTACTGACTTTTTCTCCTACTCAGAAGCTTCTATTTCGACCTATTCAGGCATTAAAATGACTCTAAACACACTTATTTTAGTTCCAAGAGTTCTAATTCACATGCAATAGTCATTTACAGTCCAAAAATTAAACTTTAAAAAATTACCATTCTTGACCATCTGGAAAAAGTTCGACAGGTCACGGGTCATCGTTTTTCATCAGAAAATTGATTTTTTGGACTGTAGAAAAATTGATTCAAAATGTCATTAGGATTGAGCCTCATGTTGAATGACTACTTTTTAAAGCCTCAATGTGACCAAAATTGCCATTTTTACAGACTTTTTCTCCTACTCAGAAGCTTCTATTTCGACCTATTCAGGCATTAAAATGACTCTAAACAAACTTATTTTAGTTCCAAGAGTTCTAATTCACATGCAATAGTCATTTAAAGTTCAAAAATTAAACTTTAAAAAATTACCATTTTTGACCATCTGGAAAAAGTTCGACAGGTCACGGGTCATCGTTTTTCATCAGAAAATTGATTTTTTGGACTGTAGAAAAATTGATTCAAAATGTCATTTGGATTGAGCCTCATGTTGAATAACTACTTTTTAAAGCCTCAATGTGACCAAAATTGAAATTTTTACAGACTTTTTCTCCTACTCAGAAGCTTCTATTTCGACCTATTTCAGGCATTAATATGACTCCAAACACACTTATTTTAGTTCCAAGAGTTCTAATTCACATGCAATAGTCATTTACAGTCCAAAAATTAAACTTTAAAAAATTACCATTTTTGACCATCTGGAAAAAGTTCGACAGGTCACGGGTCATCGTTTTTCATCAGAAAATTGATTTTTTGGACTGTAGAACAATTGATTCAAAATGTCATTTGGATTGAGCCTCATGTTTAATAACTACTTTTTAAAGCCTCAATGTGACCAAAATTGCCATTTTTACAGACTTTTTCTCCGACACAGAAGCTTCTATTTCGACCTATTTCAGGCATTAAAATGACTCTAAACACACTTATTTTAGTTCCAAGAGTTCTAATTCACATGCAATAGTCATTAACAGTCCAAAAATTAAACTGTAAAAAATTACCATTTTTGACCATCTGGAAAAAGTTCGACAGGTCACGGGTCATCGTTTTTCATCAGAAAATTGATTTTTTGGACTGTAGAAAAATTGATTCAAAATGTCATTAGGATTGAGCCTCATGTTGAATGACTACTTTTTAAAGCCTCAATGTGACCAAAATTGAAATTTTTACAGACTTTTTCTCCTACTCAGAAGCTTCTATTTTGACCTATTCAGGCATTAAAATGACTCTAAACAAACTTATTTTAGTTCCAAGAGTTCTAATTCACATGCAATAGTCATTTACAGTCCAAAAATTAAACTTTAAAAAATTACCATTTTTGACCATCTGGAAAAAGTTTGACAGGTCACGGGTCATCGTTTTTCATCAGAAAATTTATTTTTTGGACTGTAGAAAAATTGATTCAAAATGTCGTTTGGATTGAGCCTCATGTTGAATAACTACTTTTTAAAGCCTCAATGTGACCAAAATTGCCATTTTTACAGACTTTTTCTCCTACTCAGAAGCTTCTATTTCGACCTATTTCAGGCATTAAAATGACTCTAAACACACTTATTTTAGTTCCAAGAGTTCTAATTCACAAGCAAAAGTCATTTACAGTCCAAAAATTAAACTTTAAAAAATTACCATTTTTGACCATCTGGAAAAAGTTCGACAGGTCACGGGTCATCGTTTTTCATCAGAAAATAGATTTTTTGGACTGTAGAAAAATTGATTCAAAATGTCATTTGGATTGAGCCTCATGTTGAATAACTACTTTTTAAAGCCTCAATGTGACCAAAATTGCCATTTTTACAGACTTTTTCTCCTACTCAGAAGCTTCTATTTCGACCTATTTCAGGCATTAAAATGACTCTAAACACACTTATTTTAGTTCCAAGAGTTCTAATTCACATGCAATAGTCATTTACAGTCCAAAAATTAAACTTTAAAAATTTACCATTCTTGACCATCTGGAAAAAGTTCGACAGGTCACGGGTCATCGTTTTTCATCAGAAAATTGATTTTTTGGACTGTAGAAAAATTGATTCAAAATGTCATTAGGATTGAGCCTCATGTTGAATGACTACTTTTTAAAGCCTCAATGTGACCAAAATTGCCATTTTTACAGACTTTTTCTCCTACTCAGAAGCTTCTATTTCGACCTATTCAGGCATTAAAATGACTCTAAACAAACTTATTTTAGTTCCAAGAGTTCTAATTCACATGCAATAGTCATTTAAAGTTCAAAAATTAAACTTTAAAAAATTACCATTTTTGACCATCTGGAAAAAGTTCGACAGGTCACGGGTCATCGTTTTTCATCAGAAAATTGATTTTTTGGACTGTAGAAAAATTGATTCAAAATGTCATTTGGATTGAGCCTCATGTTGAATAACTACTTTTTAAAGCCTCAATGTGACCAAAATTGAAATTTTAACAGACTTTTTCTCCTACTCAGAAGCTTCTATTTCGACCTATTTCAGGCATTAATATGACTCCAAACACACTTATTTTAGTTCCAAGAGTTCTAATTCACATGCAATAGTCATTTACAGTCCAAAAATTAAACTTTAAAAAATTACCATTTTTGACCATCTGGAAAAAGTTCGACAGGTCTCGGGTCATCGTTTTTCATCCGAAAATTGATTTTTTGGACTGTAGAACAATTGATTCAAAATGTCATTTGGATTGAGCCTCATGTTGAATAACTACTTTTTAAAGCCTCAATGTGACCAAAATTGCCATTTTTACAGACTTTTTCTCCGACTCAGAAGCTTCTATTTCGACCTATTTCAGGCATTAAAATGACTCTAAACACACTTATTTTAGTTCCAAGAGTTCTAATTCACATGCAATAGTCATTTACAGTCCAAAAATTAAACTTTAAAAAATTACCATTCTTGACCATCTGGAAAAAGTTCGACAGGTCACGGGTCATCGTTTTTCATCAGAAAATTGATTTTTTGGACTGTAGAAAAATTGATTCAAAATGTCATTAGGATTGAGCCTCATGTTGAATGACTACTTTTTAAAGCCTCAATGTGACAGAAATTGCCATTTTTACTGACTTTTTCTCCTACTCAGAAGCTTCTATTTCGACCTATTCAGGCATTAAAATGACTCTAAACACACCTATTTTAGTTCCAAGAGTTCTAATTCACATGCAATAGTCATTTACAGTCCAAAAATTAAACTTTAAAAAATTACCATTGTTGACCATCTGGAAAAAGTTCGACAGGTCACGGGTCATCGTTTTTCATCAGAAAATAGATTTTTTGGACTGTAGAAAAACTTGATTCAAAATGTCATTTGGATTGAGCCTCATGTTGAATAACTACTTTTTAAAGCCTCAATGTGACCAAAATTGCCATTTTTACAGACTTTTTCTCCTACTCAGAAGGTTCTATTTCGACCTATTTCAGGCATTAAAATGACTCTAAACACACTTATTTTAGTTCCAAGAGTTCTAATTCACAAGCAATAGTCAGTTACAGTCCAAAAATTAAACTTTAAAAAATTACCATTTTTGACCATCTGGAAAAAGTTCGACAGGTCACGGGTCATCGTTTTTCATCAGAAAATTGATTTTTTGGACTGTAGAAAAATTGATTCAAAATGTCATTTGGATTGAGCCTCATGTTGAATAACTACTTTTTAAAGCCTCAATGTGACCAAAATTGCCATTTTTACAGACTTTTTCTCCTACTCAGAAGCTTCTATTTCGACCTATTTCAGGCATTAAAATGACTCTAAACACACTTATTTTAGTTCCAAGAGTTCTAATTCACATGCAATAGTCATTTACAGTCCAAAAATTAAACTTTAAAAATTTACTATTCTTGACCATCTGGAAAAAGTTCGACAGGTCACGGGTCATCGTTTTTCATCAGAAAATTGATTTTTTGGACTGTAGAAAAATTGATTCAAAATGTCATTAGGATTGAGCATCATGTTGAATGACTACTTTTTAAAGCCTCAATGTGACCAAAATTGCCATTTTTACAGACTTTTTCTCCTACTCAGAAGCTTCTATTTCGACCTATTCAGGCATTAAAATGACTCTAAACAAACTTATTTTAGTTCCAAAAGTTCTAATTCACATGCAATAGTCATTTAAAGTTCAAAAATTAAACTTTAAAAAATTACCATTTTTGACCATCTGGAAAAAGTTCGACAGGTCACGGGTCATCGTTTTTCATCAGAAAATAGATTTTTTGGACTGTAGAAAAACTTGATTCAAAATGTCATTTGGATTGAGCCTCATGTTGAATAACTACTTTTTAAAGCCTCAATGTGACCAAAATTGCCATTTTTACAGACTTTTTCTCCTACTCAGAAGGTTCTATTTCGACCAATTTCAGGTATTAAAATGTTTCTAAACACACTTATTTTAGTTCCAAGAGTTCTAATTCACATGCAATAGTCATTTAAAGTCCAAAAATGAAACTTTAAAAAATTACCATTTTTGACCATCTGGAAAAAGTTCGACAGGTCACGGGTCATCGTTTTTCATCAGAAAATTGATTTTTTGGACTGTAGAAAAATTGATTCAAAATGTCATTAGGATTGAGCCTCATGTTGAATGACTACTTTTTAAAGCCTCAATGTGACCAAAATTGCCATTTTTACAGACTTTTTCTCCTACTCAGAAGCTTCTATTTCGACCTATTCAGGCATTAAAATGACTCTAAACAAACTTATTTTAGTTCCAAGAGTTCTAATTCACATGCAATAGTCATTTAAAGTTCAAAAATTAAACTTTAAAAAATTACCATTTTTGACCATCTGGAAAAAGTTCGACAGGTCACGGGTCATCGTTTTTCATCAGAAAATTGATTTTTTGGACTGTAGAAAAATTGATTCAAAATGTCATTTGGATTGAGCCTCATGTTGAATAACTACTTTTCAAAGCCTCAATGTGACCAAAATTGAAATTTTTACAGACTTTTTCTCCTACTCAGAAGCTTCTATTTCGACCTATTTCAGGCATTAATATGACTCCAAACACAATTATTTTAGTTCCAAGAGTTCTAATTCACATGCAATAGTCATTTACAGTCCAAAAATTAAACTTTAAAAAATTACCATTTTTGACCATCTAGAAAAAGTTCGACAGGTCTCGGGTCATCGTTTTTCATCCGAAAATTGATTTTTTGGACTGTAGAAAAATTGATTCAAAATGTCATTTGGATTGAGCCTCATGTTGAATAACTACTTTTTAAAGCCTCAATGTGACAGAAATTGCCATTTTTACTGACTTTTTCTCCTACTCAGAAGCTTCTATTTCGACCTATTCAGGCATTAAAATGACTCTAAACACACCTATTTTAGTTCCAAGAGTTCTAATTCACATGTAATAGTCATTTACAGTCCAAAAATTAAACTTTAAAAAATTACCATTTTTGACCATCTGGAAAAAGTTTGACTGGTCACGGGTCATCGTTTTTCATCAGAAAATTGATTTTTTGGACTGTAGAAAAATTGATTCAAAATGTCGTTTGGATTGAGCCTCATGTTGAATAACTACTTTTTAAAGCCTCAATGTGACCAAAATTGCCATTTTTACAGACTTTTTCTCCTACTCAGAAGCTTCTATTTCGACCTATTCAGGCATTAAAATGACTCTAAACAAACTTATTTTAGTTCCAAGAGTTCTAATTCACATGCAATAGTCATTTAAAGTTCAAAAATTAAACTTTAAAAAATTACCATTTTTGACCATCTGGAAAAAGTTCGACAGGTCACGGGTCATCGTTTTTCATCAGAAAATTGATTTTTTGGACTGTAGAAAAATTTATTCAAAATGTCATTTGGATTGAGCCTCATGTTGAATAACTACTTTTTAAAGCCTCAATGTGACCAAAATTGAAATTTTTACAGACTTTTTCTCCTACTCAGAAGCTTCTATTTCGACCTATTTCAGGCATTAAAATGACTCCAAACACACTTATTTTAGTTCCAAGAGTTCTAATTCACATGCAATAGTCATTTACAGTCCAAAAATTAAACTTAAAAAAATTACCATTTTTGACCATCTGGAAAAAGTTCGACAGGTCTCGGGTCACCGTTTTTCATCCGAAAATTGATTTTTTGGACTGTAGAACAATTGATTCAAAATGTCATTTGGATTGAGCCTCATGTTGAATAACTACTTTTTAAAGCCTCAATGTGACAGAAATTGCCATTTTTACTGACTTTTTCTCCTACTCAGAAGCTTCTATTTCGACCTATTCAGGCATTAAAATGACTCTAAACACACCTATTTTAGTTCCAAGAGTTCTAATTCACATGTAATAGTCATTTACAGTCCAAAAATTAAACCTTAAAAAATTACCATTTTTGACCATCTGGAAAAAGTTTGACAGGTCACGGGTCATCGTTTTTCATCAGAAAATTGATTTTTTGGACTGTAGAAAAGTTGATTCAAAATGTCGTTTGGATTGAGCCTCATGTTGAATAACTACTTTTTAAAGCCTCAATGTGACCAAAATTGCCATTTTTACAGACTTTTTCTCCTACTCAGAAGCTTCTATTTCGACCTATTCAGACATTAAAATGACTCTAAACACACTTATTTTAGTTCCAAGAGTTCTAATTCACATGCAATAGTCATTTACAGTCCAAAAATTAAACTGTAAAAAATTACCATTTTTGACCATCTGGAAAAAGTTCGACAGGTCACGGGTCATCGTTTTTCATCAGAAAATTGATTTTTTTTTACTGTAGAAAAATTGATTCAAAATGTCATTTGGATTGAGCCTCATGTTGAATAACTACTTTTTAAAGCCTCAATGTGACAGAAATTGACATTTTTACTGACTTTTTCTCCTACTCAGAAGCTTCTATTTCGACCTATTCAGGCATTAAAATGACTCTAAACACACCTATTTTAGTTCCAAGAGTTCTAATTCACATGTAATAGTCATTTACAGTCCAAAAATTAAACTTTAAAAAATTACCATTTTTGACCATCTGGAAAAAGTTTGACAGGTCACGGGTCATCGTTTTTCATCAGAAAATTGATTTTTTGGACTGTAGAAAAATTGATTCAAAATGTCGTTTGGATTGAGCCTCATGTTGAATAACTACTTTTTAAAGCCTCAATGTGACCGAAATTGCCATTTTTACTGACTTTTTCTCCTACTCAGAAGCTTCTATTTCGACCTATTTCAGGCATTAAAATGACTCTAAACACACTTATTTTAGTTCCAAGAGTTCTAATTCACATGCAATAGTCATTTACAGTCCAAAAATTAAACTTTAAAAAATTACCATTGTTGACCATCTGGAAAAAGTTCGACAGGTCACGGGTCATCGTTTTTCATCAGAAAATTGATTTTTTGGACTGTAGAAAAATTGATTCAAAACGTCATTTGGATTGCGCCTCATGTTGAATAACTACTTTTTAAAGCCTCAATGTGACCAAAATTGCCATTTTTACAGACTTTTTCTCCTACTCAGAAGCTTCTATTTCGACCTATTTCAGGCATTAAAATGACTCTAAACACACTTATTTTAGTTCCAAGAGTTCTAATTCACATGCAATAGTCATTTACAGTCCAAAAATTAAACTTTAAAAAATTACCATTCTTGACCATCTGGAAAAAGTTCGACAGGTCACGGGTCATCGTTTTTCATCAGAAAATTGATTTTTTGGACTGTAGAAAAATTGATTCAAAATGTCATTTGGATTGAGCCTCATGTTGAATAACTACTTTTCAAAGCGTCAATGTGACCAAAATTGAAATTTTTACAGACTTTTTCTCCTACTCAGAAGCTTCTATTTCGACCTATTTCAGTCATTAATATGACTCCAAACACAATTATTTTAGTTCCAAGAGTTCTAATTCACATGCAATAGTCATTTACAGTCCAAAAATTAAACTTTAAAAAATTACCATTTTTGACCATCTAGAAAAAGTTCGACAGGTCTCGGGTCATCGTTTTTCATCCGAAAATTGATTTTTTGGACTGTAGAAAAATTGATTCAAAATGTCATTTGGATTGAGCCTCATGTTGAATAACTACTTTTTAAAGCCTCAATGTGACAGAAATTGCCATTTTTACTGACTTTTTCTCCTACTCAGAAGCTTCTATTTCGACCTATTCAGGCATTAAAATGACTCTAAACACACCTATTTTAGTTCCAAGAGTTCTAATTCACATGCAATAGTCATTTAAAGTTCAAAAATTAAACTTTAAAAAATTACCATTTTTGACCATCTGGAAAAAGTTCGACAGGTCATGGGTCATCGTTTTTCATCAGAAAATTGATTTTTTGGACTGTAGAAAAATTTATTCAAAATGTCATTTGGATTGAGCCTCATGTTGAATAACTACTTTTTAAAGCCTCAATGTGACCAAAATTGAAATTTTTACAGACTTTTTCTCCTACTCAGAAGCTTCTATTTCGACCTATTTCAGGCATTAAAATGACTCCAAACACACTTATTTTAGTTCCAAGAGTTCTAATTCACATGCAATAGTCATTTACAGTCCAAAAATTAAACTTTAAAAAATTACCATTTTTGACCATCTGGAAAAAGTTCGACAGGTCTCGGGTCACCGTTTTTCATCCGAAAATTGATTTTTTGGACTGTAGAACAATTGATTCAAAATGTCATTTGGATTGAGCCTCATGTTGAATAACTACTTTTTAAAGCCTCAATGTGACAGAAATTGCCATTTTTACTGACTTTTTCTCCTACTCAGAAGCTTCTATTTCGACCTATTCAGGCATTAAAATGACTCTAAACACACCTATTTTAGTTCCAAGAGTTCTAATTCACATGCAATAGTCATTTACAGTCCAAAAATTAAACTTTAAAAAATTACCATTGTTGACCATCTGGAAAAAGTTCGACAGGTCACGGGTCATCGTTTTTCATCAGAAAATAGATTTTTTGGACTGTAGAAAAACTTGATTCAAAATGTCATTTGGATTGAGCCTCATGTTGAATAACTACTTTTTAAAGCCTCAATGTGACCAAAATTGCCATTTTTACAGACTTTTTCTCCTACTCAGAAGGTTCTATTTCGACCTATTTCAGGCATTAAAATGACTCTAAACACACTTATTTTAGTTCCAAGAGTTCTAATTCACAAGCAATAGTCATTTACAGTCCAAAAATTAAACTTTAAAAAATTACCATTTTTGACCATCTGGAAAAAGTTCGACAGGTCACGGGTCATCGTTTTTCATCAGAAAATAGATTTTTTGGACTGTAGAAAAATTGATTCAAAATGTCATTTGGATTGAGCCTCATGTTGAATAACTACTTTTTAAAGCCTCAATGTGACCAAAATTGCCATTTTTACAGACTTTTTCTCCTACTCAGAAGCTTCTATTTCGACCTATTTCAGGCATTAAAATGACTCTAAACACACTTATTTTAGTTCCAAGAGTTCTAATTCACATGCAATAGTCATTTACAGTCCAAAAATTAAACTTTAAAAATTTACCATTCTTGACCATCTGGAAAAAGTTCGACAGGTCACGGGTCATCGTTTTTCATCAGAAAATTGATTTTTTGGACTGTAGAAAAATTGATTCAAAATGTCATTAGGATTGAGCCTCATGTTGAATGACTACTTTTTAAAGCCTCAATGTGACCAAAATTGCCATTTTTACAGACTTTTTCTCCTACTCAGAAGCTTCTATTTCGACCTATTCAGGCATTAAAATGACTCTAAACAAACTTATTTTAGTTCCAAAAGTTCTAATTCACATGCAATAGTCATTTAAAGTTCAAAAATTAAACTTTAAAAAATTACCATTTTTGACCATCTGGAAAAAGTTCGACAGGTCACGGGTCATCGTTTTTCATCAGAAAATTGATTTTTTGGACTGTAGAAAAATTGATTCAAAATGTCATTTGGATTGAGCCTCATGTTGAATAACTACTTTTTAAAGCCTCAATGTGACAGAAATTGCCATTTTTACTGACTTTTTCTCCTACTCAGAAGCTTCTATTTCGACCTATTCAGGCATTAAAATGACTCTAAACACACCTATTTTAGTTCCAAGAGTTCTAATTCACATGCAATAGTCATTTACAGTCCAAAAATTAAACTTTAAAAAATTACCATTTTTGACCATCTGGAAAAAGTTTGACAGGTCACGGGTCATCGTTTTTCATCAGAAAATTGATTTTTTGGACTGTAGAAAAATTGATTCAAAATGTCGTTTGGATTGAGCCTCATGTTGAATAACTACTTTTTAAAGCCTCAATGTGACCAAAATTGCCATTTTTACAGACTTTTTCTCCTACTCAGAAGCTTCTATTTCGACCTATTTCAGGCATTAAAATGACTCTAAACACACTTATTTTAGTTCCAAGAGTTCTAATTCACATGCAATAGTCATTTACAGTCCAAAAATTAAACTTTAAAAAATTACCATTGTTGACCATCTGGAAAAAGTTCGACAGGTCACGGGTCATCGTTTTTCATCAGAAAATAGATTTTTTGGACTGTAGAAAAACTTGATTCAAAATGTCATTTGGATTGAGCCTCATGTTGAATAACTACTTTTTAAAGCCTCAATGTGACCAAAATTGCCATTTTTACAGACTTTTTCTCCTACTCAGAAGGTTCTATTTCGACCAATTTCAGGTATTAAAATGTTTCTAAACACACTTATTTTAGTTCCAAGAGTTCTAATTCACATGCAATAGTCATTTAAAGTCCAAAAATGAAACTTTAAAAAATTACCATTTTTGACCATCTGGAAAAAGTTCGACAGGTCACGGGTCATCGTTTTTCATCAGAAAATTGATTTTGTGGACTGTAGAAAAATTGATTCAAAATGTCATTAGGATTGAGCCTCATGTTGAATGACTACTTTTTAAAGCCTCAATGTGACCAAAATTGCCATTTTTACAGACTTTTTCTCCTACTCAGAAGCTTCTATTTCGACCTATTCAGGCATTAAAATGACTCTAAACAAACTTATTTTAGTTCCAAGAGTTCTAATTCACATGCAATAGTCATTTAAAGTTCAAAAATTAAACTTTAAAAAATTACCATTTTTGACCATCTGGAAAAAGTTCGACAGGTCACGGGTCATCGTTTTTCATCAGAAAATTGATTTTTTGGACTGTAGAAAAATTGATTCAAAATGTCATTTGGATTGAGCCTCATGTTGAATAACTACTTTTCAAAGCCTCAATGTGACCAAAATTGAAATTTTTACAGACTTTTTCTCCTACACAGAAGCTTCTATTTCGACCTATTTCAGGCATTAATATGACTCCAAACACACTTATTTTAGTTCCAAGAGTTCTAATTCACATGCAATAGTCATTTACAGTCCAAAAATTAAACTTTAAAAATTTACCATTCTTGACAATCTGGAAAAAGTTCGACAGGTCACGGGTCATCGTTTTTCATCAGAAAATTGATTTTTTGGACTGTAGAAAAATTGATTCAAAATGTCATTAGGATTGAGCCTCATGTTGAATGACTACTTTTTAAAGCCTCAATGTGACCAAAATTGCCATTTTTACAGACTTTTTCTCCTACTCAGAAGCTTCTATTTCGACCTATTCAGGCATTAAAATGACTCTAAACAAACTTATTTTAGTTCCAAAAGTTCTAATTCACATGCAATAGTCATTTAAAGTTCAAAAATTAAACTTTAAAAAATTACCATTTTTGACCATCTGGAAAAAGTTCGACAGGTCACGGGTCATCGTTTTTCATCAGAAAATTGATTTTTTGGACTGTAGAAAAATTGATTCAAAATGTCATTTGGATTGAGCCTCATGTTGAATAACTACTTTTCAAAGCCTCAATGTGACCAAAATTGAAATTTTTACAGACTTTTTCTCCTACACAGAAGCTTCTATTTCGACCTATTTCAGGCATTAATATGACTCCAAACACACTTATTTTAGTTCCAAGAGTTCTAATTCACATGCAATAGTCATTTACAGTCCAAAAATTAAACTTTAAAAAATTAAAATTTTTGACCATCTAGAAAAAGTTCGACAGGTCTCGGGTCATCGTTTTTCATCCGAAAATTGATTTTTTGGACTGTAGAACAATTGATTCAAAATGTCATTTGGATTGAGCCTCATGTTGAATAACTACTTTTTAAAGCCTCAATGTGACAGAAAGTGCCATTTTTACTGACTTTTTCTCCTACTCAGAAGCTTCTATTTCGACCTATTCAGGCATTAAAATGACTCTAAACACACCTATTTTAGTTCCAAGAGTTCTAATTCACATGTAATAGTCATTTACAGTCCAAAAATTAAACTTTAAAAAATTACCATTTTTGACCATCTGGACAAAGTTCGACAGGTCACGGGTCATAGTTTTTCATCAGAAAATTGATTTTTTGGACTGTAGAAAAATTGATTCAAAATGTCATTTGGATTGAGCCTCATGTTGAATAACTACTTTTTAAAGCCTCAATGTGACAGAAATTGCCATTTTTACAGACTTTTTCTCCTACTCAGAAGCTTCTATTTCGACCTATTCAGGCATTAAAATGACTCTAAACAAACTTATTTTAGTTCCAAGAGTTCTAATTCACATGCAATAGTCATTTAAAGTTCAAAAATTAAACTTTAAAAAATTACCATTTTTGACCATCTGGAAAAAGTTCGACAGGTCACGGGTCATCGTTTTTCATCAGAAAATTGATTTTTTGGACTGTAGAAAAATTGATTCAAAATGTCATTTGGATTGAGCCTCATGTTGAATAACTACTTTTTAAAGCCTCAATGTGACCAAAATTAAAATTTTTACAGACTTTTTCTCCTACTCAGAAGCTTCTATTTCGACCTATTTCAGGCATTAAAATGACTCCAAACACACTTATTTTAGTTCCAAGAGTTCTAATTCACATGCAATAGTCATTTACAGTCCAAAAATTAAACTTTAAAAAATTACCATTTTTGACCATCTGGAAAAAGTTCGACAGGTCTCGGGTCACCGTTTTTCATCCGAAAATTGATTTTTTGGACTGTAGAACAATTGATTCAAAATGTCATTTGGATCGAGCCTCATGTTGAATAACTACTTTTTAAAGCCTCAATGTGACAGAAATTGCCATTTTTACTGACTTTTTCTCCTACTCAGAAGCTTCTATTTCGACCTATTCAGGCATTAAAATGACTCTAAACACACCTATTTTAGTTCCAAGAGTTCTAATTCACATGTAATAGTCATTTACAGTCCAAAAATTAAACGTTAAAAAATTACCATTTTTGACCATCTGGAAAAAGTTTGACAGGTCACGGGTCATCGTTTTTCATCAGAAAATTGATTTTTTGGACTGTAGAAAAATTGATTCAAAATGTCGTTTGGATTGAGCCTCATGTTGAATAACTACTTTTTAAAGCCGCAATGTGACCAAAATTGCCAGTTTTTTTCAGACTTTTTCTCCTACTCAGAAGCTTCTATTTCGACCTATTCAGACATTAAAATGACTCTAAACACACTTATTTTAGTTCCAAGAGTTCTAATTCACATGCAATAGTCATTTACAGTCCAAAAATTAAACTGTAAAAAATTACCATTTTTGACCATCTGGAAAAAGTTCGACAGGTCACGGGTCATCGTTTTTCATCAGAAAATTGATTTTTTTTTACTGTAGAAAAATTGATTCAAAATGTCATTTGGATTGAGCCTCATGTTGAATAACTACTTTTTAAAGCCTCAATGTGACAGAAATTGACATTTTTACTGACTTTTTCTCCTACTCAGAAGCTTCTATTTCGACCTATTCAGGCATTAAAATGACTCTAAACACACCTATTTTAGTTCCAAGAGTTCTAATTCACATGTAATAGTCATTTACAGTCCAAAAATTAAACTTTAAAAAATTACCATTTTTGACCATCTGGAAAAAGTTTGACAGGTCACGGGTCATCGTTTTTCATCAGAAAATTGATTTTTTGGACTGTAGAAAAATTGATTCAAAATGTCATTTGGATTGAGCCTCATGTTGAATAACTACTTTTTAAAGCCTCAATGTGACAGAAATTGCCATTTTTACTGACTTTTTCTCCTACTCAGAAGCTTCTATTTCGACCTATTCAGGCATTAAAATGACTCTAAACACACCTATTTTAGTTCCAAGAGTTCTAATTCACATGTAATAGTCATTTACAGTCCAAAAATTAAACTTTAAAAAATTACCATTTTTGACCATCTGGACAAAGTTCGACAGGTCACGGGTCATAGTTTTTCATCAGAAAATTGATTTTTTGGACTGTAGAAAAATTGATTCAAAATGTCATTTGGATTGAGCCTCATGTTGAATAACTACTTTTTAAAGCCTCAATGTGACAGAAATTGCCATTTTTACAGACTTTTTCTCCTACTCAGAAGCTTCTATTTCGACCTATTCAGGCATTAAAATGACTCTAAACAAACTTATTTTAGTTCCAAGAGTTCTAATTCACATGCAATAGTCATTTAAAGTTCAAAAATTAAACTTTAAAAAATTACCATTTTTGACCATCTGGAAAAAGTTCGACAGGTCACGGGTCATCGTTTTTCATCAGAAAATTGATTTTTTGGACTGTAGAAAAATTGATTCAAAATGTCATTTGGATTGAGCCTCATGTTGAATAACTACTTTTTAAAGCCTCAATGTGACCAAAATTAAAATTTTTACAGACTTTTTCTCCTACTCAGAAGCTTCTATTTCGACCTATTTCAGGCATTAAAATGACTCCAAACACACTTATTTTAGTTCCAAGAGTTCTAATTCACATGCAATAGTCATTTACAGTCCAAAAATTAAACTTTAAAAAATTACCATTTTTGACCATCTGGAAAAAGTTCGACAGGTCTCGGGTCACCGTTTTTCATCCGAAAATTGATTTTTTGGACTGTAGAACAATTGATTCAAAATGTCATTTGGATCGAGCCTCATGTTGAATAACTACTTTTTAAAGCCTCAATGTGACAGAAATTGCCATTTTTACTGACTTTTTCTCCTACTCAGAAGCTTCTATTTCGACCTATTCAGGCATTAAAATGACTCTAAACACACCTATTTTAGTTCCAAGAGTTCTAATTCACATGTAATAGTCATTTACAGTCCAAAAATTAAACGTTAAAAAATTACCATTTTTGACCATCTGGAAAAAGTTTGACAGGTCACGGGTCATCGTTTTTCATCAGAAAATTGATTTTTTGGACTGTAGAAAAATTGATTCAAAATGTCGTTTGGATTGAGCCTCATGTTGAATAACTACTTTTTAAAGCCGCAATGTGACCAAAATTGCCAGTTTTTTTCAGACTTTTTCTCCTACTCAGAAGCTTCTATTTCGACCTATTCAGACATTAAAATGACTCTAAACACACTTATTTTAGTTCCAAGAGTTCTAATTCACATGCAATAGTCATTTACAGTCCAAAAATTAAACTGTAAAAAATTACCATTTTTGACCATCTGGAAAAAGTTCGACAGGTCACGGGTCATCGTTTTTCATCAGAAAATTGATTTTTTTTTACTGTAGAAAAATTGATTCAAAATGTCATTTGGATTGAGCCTCATGTTGAATAACTACTTTTTAAAGCCTCAATGTGACAGAAATTGACATTTTTACTGACTTTTTCTCCTACTCAGAAGCTTCTATTTCGACCTATTCAGGCATTAAAATGACTCTAAACACACCTATTTTAGTTCCAAGAGTTCTAATTCACATGTAATAGTCATTTACAGTCCAAAAATTAAACTTTAAAAAATTACCATTTTTGACCATCTGGAAAAAGTTTGACAGGTCACGGGTCATCGTTTTTCATCAGAAAATTGATTTTTTGGACTGTAGAAAAATTGATTCAAAATGTCATTTGGATTGAGCCTCATGTTGAATAACTACTTTTTAAAGCCTCAATGTGACAGAAATTGCCATTTTTACTGACTTTTTCTCCTACTCAGAAGCTTCTATTTCGACCTATTCAGGCATTAAAATGACTCTAAACACACCTATTTTAGTTCCAAGAGTTCTAATTCACATGTAATAGTCATTTACAGTCCAAAAATTAAACTTTAAAAAATTACCATTTTTGACCATCTGGAAAAAGTTTGACAGGTCACGGGTCATCGTTTTTCATCAGAAAATTGATTTTTTGGACTGTAGAAAAATTGATTCAAAATGTCGTTTGGATTGAGCCTCATGTTGAATAACTACTTTTTAAAGCCTCAATGTGACCAAAATTGCCATTTTTACAGACTTTTTCTCCTACTCAGAAGCTTCTATTTCGACCTATTTCAGGCATTAAAATGACTCTAAACACACTTATTTTAGTTCCAAGAGTTCTAATTCACAAGCAAAAGTCATTTACAGTCCAAAAATTAAACTTTAAAAAATTACCATTTTTGACCATCTGGAAAAAGTTCGACAGGTCACGGGTCATCGTTTTTCATCAGAAAATAGATTTTTTGGACTGTAGAAAAATTGATTCAAAATGTCATTTGGATTGAGCCTCATGTTGAATAACTACTTTTTAAAGCCTCAATGTGACCAAAATTGCCATTTTTACAGACTTTTTCTCCTACTCAGAAGCTTCTATTTCGACCTATTTCAGGCATTAAAATGACTCTAAACACACTTATTTTAGTTCCAAGAGTTCTAATTCACATGCAATAGTCATTTACAGTCCAAAAATTAAACTTTAAAAATTTACCATTCTTGACCATCTGGAAAAAGTTCGACAGGTCACGGGTCATCGTTTTTCATCAGAAAATTGATTTTTTGGACTGTAGAAAAATTGATTCAAAATGTCATTAGGATTGAGCCTCATGTTGAATGACTACTTTTTAAAGCCTCAATGTGACCAAAATTGCCATTTTTACAGACTTTTTCTCCTACTCAGAAGCTTCTATTTCGACCTATTCAGGCATTAAAATGACTCTAAACAAACTTATTTTAGTTCCAAGAGTTCTAATTCACATGCAATAGTCATTTAAAGTTCAAAAATTAAACTTTAAAAAATTACCATTTTTGACCATCTGGAAAAAGTTCGACAGGTCACGGGTCATCGTTTTTCATCAGAAAATTGATTTTTTGGACTGTAGAAAAATTGATTCAAAATGTCATTTGGATTGAGCCTCATGTTGAATAACTACTTTTTAAAGCCTCAATGTGACCAAAATTGAAATTTTAACAGACTTTTTCTCCTACTCAGAAGCTTCTATTTCGACCTATTTCAGGCATTAATATGACTCCAAACACACTTATTTTAGTTCCAAGAGTTCTAATTCACATGCAATAGTCATTTACAGTCCAAAAATTAAACTTTAAAAAATTACCATTTTTGACCATCTGGAAAAAGTTCGACAGGTCTCGGGTCATCGTTTTTCATCCGAAAATTGATTTTTTGGACTGTAGAACAATTGATTCAAAATGTCATTTGGATTGAGCCTCATGTTGAATAACTACTTTTTAAAGCCTCAATGTGACCAAAATTGCCATTTTTACAGACTTTTTCTCCGACTCAGAAGCTTCTATTTCGACCTATTTCAGGCATTAAAATGACTCTAAACACACTTATTTTAGTTCCAAGAGTTCTAATTCACATGTAATAGTCATTTACAGTCCAAAAATTAAACTGTAAAAAATTACCATTTTTGACCATCTGGAAAAAGTTCGACAGGTCACGGGTCATCGTTTTTCATCAGAAAATTGATTTTATGGACTGTAGAAAAATTGATTCAAAATGTCATTAGGATTGAGCCTCATGTTGAATGACTACTTTTTAAAGCCTCAATGTGACCAAAATTGCCATTTTTACAGACTTTTTCTCCTACTCAGAAGCTTCTATTTCGACCTATTCAGGCATTAAAATGACTCTAAACAAACTTATTTTAGTTCCAAAAGTTCTAATTCACATGCAATAGTCATTTAAAGTTCAAAAATTAAACTTTAAAAAATTACCATTTTTGACCATCTGGAAAAAGTTCGACAGGTCACGGGTCATCGTTTTTCATCAGAAAATTGATTTTTTGGACTGTAGAAAAATTGATTCAAAATGTCATTTGGATTGAGCCTCATGTTGAATAACTACTTTTTAAAGCCTCAATGTGACAGAAATTGCCATTTTTACTGACTTTTTCTCCTACTCAGAAGCTTCTATTTCGACCTATTCAGGCATTAAAATGACTCTAAACACACCTATTTTAGTTCCAAGAGTTCTAATTCACATGCAATAGTCATTTACAGTCCAAAAATTAAACTTTAAAAAATTACCATTTTTGACCATCTGGAAAAAGTTTGACAGGTCACGGGTCATCGTTTTTCATCAGAAAATTGATTTTTTGGACTGTAGAAAAATTGATTCAAAATGTCGTTTGGATTGAGCCTCATGTTGAATAACTACTTTTTAAAGCCTCAATGTGACCAAAATTGCCATTTTTACAGACTTTTTCTCCTTCTCAGAAGCTTCTATTTCGACCTATTTCAGGCATTAAAATGACTCTAAACACACTTATTTTAGTTCCAAGAGTTCTAATTCACATGCAATGGTCATTTACAGTCCAAAAATTAAACTTTAAAAAATTACCATTGTTGACCATCTGGAAAAAGTTCGACAGGTCACGGGTCATCGTTTTTCATCAGAAAATAGATTTTTGGGACTGTAGAAAAACTTGATTCAAAATGTCATTTGGATTGAGCCTCATGTTGAATAACTACTTTTTAAAGCCTCAATGTGACCAAAATTGCCATTTTTACAGACTTTTTCTCCTACTCAGAAGGTTCTATTTCGACCTATTTCAGGCATTAAAATGACTCTAAACACACTTATTTTAGTTCCAAGAGTTCTAATTCACAAGCAATAGTCATTTACAGTCCAAAAATTAAACTTTAAAAAATTACCATTTTTGACCATCTGGAAAAAGTTCGACAGGTCACGGGTCATCGTTTTTCATCAGAAAATAGATTTTTTGGACTGTAGAAAAATTGATTCAAAATGTCATTTGGATTGAGCCTCATGTTGAATAACTACTTTTTAAAGCCTCAATGTGACCAAAATTGCCATTTTTACAGACTTTTTCTCCTACTCAGAAGCTTCTATTTCGACCTATTTCAGGCATTAAAATGACTCTAAACACACTTATTTTAGTTCCAAGAGTTCTAATTCACATGCAATAGTCATTTACAGTCCAAAAATTAAACTTTAAAAATTTACCATTCTTGACCATCTGGAAAAAGTTCGACAGGTCACGGGTCATCGTTTTTCATCAGAAAATTGATTTTTTGGACTGTAGAAAAATTGATTCAAAATGTCATTAGGATTGAGCCTCATGTTGAATGACTACTTTTTAAAGCCTCAATGTGACCAAAATTGCCATTTTTACAGACTTTTTCTCCTACTCAGAAGCTTCTATTTCGACCTATTCAGGCATTAAAATGACTCTAAACAAACTTATTTTAGTTCCAAAAGTTCTAATTCACATGCAATAGTCATTTAAAGTTCAAAAATTAAACTTTAAAAAATTACCATTTTTGACCATCTGGAAAAAGTTCGACAGGTCACGGGTCATCGTTTTTCATCAGAAAATTGATTTTTTGGACTGTAGAAAAATTGATTCAAAATGTCATTTGGATTGAGCCTCATGTTGAATAACTACTTTTTAAAGCCTCAATGTGACAGAAATTGCCATTTTTACTGACTTTTTCTCCTACTCAGAAGCTTCTATTTCGACCTATTCAGGCATTAAAATGACTCTAAACACACCTATTTTAGTTCCAAGAGTTCTAATTCACATGCAATAGTCATTTACAGTCCAAAAATTAAACTTTAAAAAATTACCATTTTTGACCATCTGGAAAAAGTTTGACAGGTCACGGGTCATCGTTTTTCATCAGAAAATTGATTTTTTGGACTGTAGAAAAATTGATTCAAAATGTCGTTTGGATTGAGCCTCATGTTGAATAACTACTTTTTAAAGCCTCAATGTGACCAAAATTGCCATTTTTACAGACTTTTTCTCCTACTCAGAAGCTTCTATTTCGACCTATTTCAGGCATTAAAATGACTCTAAACACACTTATTTTAGTTCCAAGAGTTCTAATTCACATGCAATAGTCATTTACAGTCCAAAAATTAAACTTTAAAAAATTACCATTGTTGACCATCTGGAAAAAGTTCGACAGGTCACGGGTCATCGTTTTTCATCAGAAAATAGATTTTTTGGACTGTAGAAAAACTTGATTCAAAATGTCATTTGGATTGAGCCTCATGTTGAATAACTACTTTTTAAAGCCTCAATGTGACCAAAATTGCCATTTTTACAGACTTTTTCTCCTACTCAGAAGGTTCTATTTCGACCAATTTCAGGTATTAAAATGTTTCTAAACACACTTATTTTAGTTCCAAGAGTTCTAATTCACATGCAATAGTCATTTAAAGTCCAAAAATGAAACTTTAAAAAATTACCATTTTTGACCATCTGGAAAAAGTTCGACAGGTCACGGGTCATCGTTTTTCATCAGAAAATTGATTTTGTGGACTGTAGAAAAATTGATTCAAAATGTCATTAGGATTGAGCCTCATGTTGAATGACTACTTTTTAAAGCCTCAATGTGACCAAAATTGCCATTTTTACAGACTTTTTCTCCTACTCAGAAGCTTCTATTTCGACCTATTCAGGCATTAAAATGACTCTAAACAAACTTATTTTAGTTCCAAGAGTTCTAATTCACATGCAATAGTCATTTAAAGTTCAAAAATTAAACTTTAAAAAATTACCATTTTTGACCATCTGGAAAAAGTTCGACAGGTCACGGGTCATCGTTTTTCATCAGAAAATTGATTTTTTGGACTGTAGAAAAATTGATTCAAAATGTCATTTGGATTGAGCCTCATGTTGAATAACTACTTTTCAAAGCCTCAATGTGACCAAAATTGAAATTTTTACAGACTTTTTCTCCTACACAGAAGCTTCTATTTCGACCTATTTCAGGCATTAATATGACTCCAAACACACTTATTTTAGTTCCAAGAGTTCTAATTCACATGCAATAGTCATTTACAGTCCAAAAATTAAACTTTAAAAATTTACCATTCTTGACAATCTGGAAAAAGTTCGACAGGTCACGGGTCATCGTTTTTCATCAGAAAATTGATTTTTTGGACTGTAGAAAAATTGATTCAAAATGTCATTAGGATTGAGCCTCATGTTGAATGACTACTTTTTAAAGCCTCAATGTGACCAAAATTGCCATTTTTACAGACTTTTTCTCCTACTCAGAAGCTTCTATTTCGACCTATTCAGGCATTAAAATGACTCTAAACAAACTTATTTTAGTTCCAAAAGTTCTAATTCACATGCAATAGTCATTTAAAGTTCAAAAATTAAACTTTAAAAAATTACCATTTTTGACCATCTGGAAAAAGTTCGACAGGTCACGGGTCATCGTTTTTCATCAGAAAATTGATTTTTTGGACTGTAGAAAAATTGATTCAAAATGTCATTTGGATTGAGCCTCATGTTGAATAACTACTTTTTAAAGCCTCAATGTGACAGAAATTGCCATTTTTACTGACTTTTTCTCCTACTCAGAAGCTTCTATTTCGACCTATTCAGGCATTAAAATGACTCTAAACACACCTATTTTAGTTCCAAGAGTTCTAATTCACATGCAATAGTCATTTACAGTCCAAAAATTAAACTTTAAAAAATTACCATTTTTGACCATCTGGAAAAAGTTTGACAGGTCACGGGTCATCGTTTTTCATCAGAAAATTGATTTTTTGGACTGTAGAAAAATTGATTCAAAATGTCGTTTGGATTGAGCCTCATGTTGAATAACTACTTTTTAAAGCCTCAATGTGACCAAAATTGCCATTTTTACAGACTTTTTCTCCTACTCAGAAGCTTCTATTTCGACCTATTTCAGGCATTAAAATGACTCTAAACACACTTATTTTAGTTCCAAGAGTTCTAATTCACATGCAATAGTCATTTACAGTCCAAAAATTAAACTTTAAAAAATTACCATTGTTGACCATCTGGAAAAAGTTCGACAGGTCACGGGTCATCGTTTTTCATCAGAAAATAGATTTTTTTGGACTGTAGAAAAACTTGATTCAAAATGTCATTAGGATTGAGCCTCATGTTGAATGACTACTTTTTAAAGCCTCAATGTGACCAAAATTGCCATTTTTACAGACTTTTTCTCCTACTCAGAAGCTTCTATTTCGACCTATTCAGGCATTAAAATGACTCTAAACAAACTTATTTTAGTTCCAAGAGTTCTAATTCACATGCAATAGTCATTTAAAGTTCAAAAATTAAACTTTAAAAAATTACCATTTTTGACCATCTGGAAAAAGTTCGACAGGTCACGGGTCATCGTTTTTCATCAGAAAATTGATTTTTTGGACTGTAGAAAAATTGATTCAAAATGTCATTTGGATTGAGCCTCATGTTGAATAACTACTTTTCAAAGCCTCAATGTGACCAAAATTGAAATTTTTACAGACTTTTTCTCCTACACAGAAGCTTCTATTTCGACCTATTTCAGGCATTAATATGACTCCAAACACACTTATTTTAGTTCCAAGAGTTCTAATTCACATGCAATAGTCATTTACAGTCCAAAAATTAAACTTTAAAAAATTAAAATTTTTGACCATCTAGAAAAAGTTCGACAGGTCTCGGGTCATCGTTTTTCATCCGAAAATTGATTTTTTGGACTGTAGAACAATTGATTCAAAATGTCATTTGGATTGAGCCTCATGTTGAATAACTACTTTTTAAAGCCTCAATGTGACAGAAAGTGCCATTTTTACTGACTTTTTCTCCTACTCAGAAGCTTCTATTTCGACCTATTCAGGCATTAAAATGACTCTAAACACACCTATTTTAGTTCCAAGAGTTCTAATTCACATGTAATAGTCATTTACAGTCCAAAAATTAAACTTTAAAAAATTACCATTTTTGACCATCTGGACAAAGTTCGACAGGTCACGGGTCATAGTTTTTCATCAGAAAATTGATTTTTTGGACTGTAGAAAAATTGATTCAAAATGTCATTTGGATTGAGCCTCATGTTGAATAACTACTTTTTAAAGCCTCAATGTGACAGAAATTGCCATTTTTACTGACTTTTTCTCCTACTCAGAAGCTTCTATTTCGACCTATTCAGGCATTAAAATGACTCTAAACACACCTATTTTAGTTCCAAGAGTTCTAATTCACATGTAATAGTCATTTACAGACCAAAAATTAAACTTTAAAAAATTACCATTTTTGACCATCTGGAAAAAGTTTGACTGGTCACGGGTCATCGTTTTTCATCAGAAAATTGATTTTTTGGACTGTAGAAAAATTGATTCAAAATGTCGTTTGGATTGAGCCTCATGTTGAATAACTACTTTTTAAAGCCTCAATGTGACCAAAATTGCCATTTTTACAGACTTTTTCTCCTACTCAGAAGCTTCTATTTCGACCTATTCAGGCATTAAAATGACTCTAAACAAACTTATTTTAGTTCCAAGAGTTCTAATTCACATGCAATAGTCATTTAAAGTTCAAAAATTAAACTTTAAAAAATTACCATTTTTGACCATCTGGAAAAAGTTTGACTGGTCACGGGTCATCGTTTTTCATCAGAAAATTGATTTTTTGGACTGTAGAAAAATTGATTCAAAATGTCATTTGGATTGAGCCTCATGTTGAATAACTACTTTTTAAAGCCTCAATGTGACCAAAATTAAAATTTTTACAGACTTTTTCTCCTACTCAGAAGCTTCTATTTCGACCTATTTCAGGCATTAAAATGACTCCAAACACACTTATTTTAGTTCCAAGAGTTCTAATTCACATGCAATAGTCATTTACAGTCCAAAAATTAAACTTTAAAAAATTACCATTTTTGACCATCTGGAAAAAGTTCGACAGGTCTCGGGTCACCGTTTTTCATCCGAAAATTGATTTTTTGGACTGTAGAACAATTGATTCAAAATGTCATTTGGATCGAGCCTCATGTTGAATAACTACTTTTTAAAGCCTCAATGTGACAGAAATTGCCATTTTTACTGACTTTTTCTCCTACTCAGAAGCTTCTATTTCGACCTATTCAGGCATTAAAATGACTCTAAACACACCTATTTTAGTTCCAAGAGTTCTAATTCACATGTAATAGTCATTTACAGTCCAAAAATTAAACGTTAAAAAATTACCATTTTTGACCATCTGGAAAAAGTTTGACAGGTCACGGGTCATCGTTTTTCATCAGAAAATTGATTTTTTGGACTGTAGAAAAATTGATTCAAAATGTCGTTTGGATTGAGCCTCATGTTGAATAACTACTTTTTAAAGCCGCAATGTGACCAAAATTGCCAGTTTTTTTCAGACTTTTTCTCCTACTCAGAAGCTTCTATTTCGACCTATTCAGACATTAAAATGACTCTAAACACACTTATTTTAGTTCCAAGAGTTCTAATTCACATGCAATAGTCATTTACAGTCCAAAAATTAAACTGTAAAAAATTACCATTTTTGACCATCTGGAAAAAGTTCGACAGGTCACGGGTCATCGTTTTTCATCAGAAAATTGATTTTTTTTTACTGTAGAAAAATTGATTCAAAATGTCATTTGGATTGAGCCTCATGTTGAATAACTACTTTTTAAAGCCTCAATGTGACAGAAATTGACATTTTTACTGACTTTTTCTCCTACTCAGAAGCTTCTATTTCGACCTATTCAGGCATTAAAATGACTCTAAACACACCTATTTTAGTTCCAAGAGTTCTAATTCACATGTAATAGTCATTTACAGTCCAAAAATTAAACTTTAAAAAATTACCATTTTTGACCATCTGGAAAAAGTTTGACAGGTCACGGGTCATCGTTTTTCATCAGAAAATTGATTTTTTGGACTGTAGAAAAATTGATTCAAAATGTCATTTGGATTGAGCCTCATGTTGAATAACTACTTTTTAAAGCCTCAATGTGACAGAAATTGCCATTTTTACTGACTTTTTCTCCTACTCAGAAGCTTCTATTTCGACCTATTCAGGCATTAAAATGACTCTAAACACACCTATTTTAGTTCCAAGAGTTCTAATTCACATGTAATAGTCATTTACAGTCCAAAAATTAAACTTTAAAAAATTACCATTTTTGACCATCTGGAAAAAGTTTGACAGGTCACGGGTCATCGTTTTTCATCAGAAAATTGATTTTTTGGACTGTAGAAAAATTGATTCAAAATGTCGTTTGGATTGAGCCTCATGTTGAATAACTACTTTTTAAAGCCTCAATGTGACCAAAATTGCCATTTTTACAGACTTTTTCTCCTACTCAGAAGCTTCTATTTCGACCTATTTCAGGCATTAAAATGACTCTAAACACACTTATTTTAGTTCCAAGAGTTCTAATTCACAAGCAAAAGTCATTTACAGTCCAAAAATTAAACTTTAAAAAATTACCATTTTTGACCATCTGGAAAAAGTTCGACAGGTCACGGGTCATCGTTTTTCATCAGAAAATAGATTTTTTGGACTGTAGAAAAATTGATTCAAAATGTCATTTGGATTGAGCCTCATGTTGAATAACTACTTTTTAAAGCCTCAATGTGACCAAAATTGCCATTTTTACAGACTTTTTCTCCTACTCAGAAGCTTCTATTTCGACCTATTTCAGGCATTAAAATGACTCTAAACACACTTATTTTAGTTCCAAGAGTTCTAATTCACATGCAATAGTCATTTACAGTCCAAAAATTAAACTTTAAAAATTTACCATTCTTGACCATCTGGAAAAAGTTCGACAGGTCACGGGTCATCGTTTTTCATCAGAAAATTGATTTTTTGGACTGTAGAAAAATTGATTCAAAATGTCATTAGGATTGAGCCTCATGTTGAATGACTACTTTTTAAAGCCTCAATGTGACCAAAATTGCCATTTTTACAGACTTTTTCTCCTACTCAGAAGCTTCTATTTCGACCTATTCAGGCATTAAAATGACTCTAAACAAACTTATTTTAGTTCCAAGAGTTCTAATTCACATGCAATAGTCATTTAAAGTTCAAAAATTAAACTTTAAAAAATTACCATTTTTGACCATCTGGAAAAAGTTCGACAGGTCACGGGTCATCGTTTTTCATCAGAAAATTGATTTTTTGGACTGTAGAAAAATTGATTCAAAATGTCATTTGGATTGAGCCTCATGTTGAATAACTACTTTTTAAAGCCTCAATGTGACCAAAATTGAAATTTTAACAGACTTTTTCTCCTACTCAGAAGCTTCTATTTCGACCTATTTCAGGCATTAATATGACTCCAAACACACTTATTTTAGTTCCAAGAGTTCTAATTCACATGCAATAGTCATTTACAGTCCAAAAATTAAACTTTAAAAAATTACCATTTTTGACCATCTGGAAAAAGTTCGACAGGTCTCGGGTCATCGTTTTTCATCCGAAAATTGATTTTTTGGACTGTAGAACAATTGATTCAAAATGTCATTTGGATTGAGCCTCATGTTGAATAACTACTTTTTAAAGCCTCAATGTGACCAAAATTGCCATTTTTACAGACTTTTTCTCCGACTCAGAAGCTTCTATTTCGACCTATTTCAGGCATTAAAATGACTCTAAACACACTTATTTTAGTTCCAAGAGTTCTAATTCACATGCAATAGTCATTTACAGTCCAAAAATTAAACTGTAAAAAATTACCATTTTTGACCATCTGGAAAAAGTTCGACAGGTCACGGGTCATCGTTTTTCATCAGAAAATTGATTTTATGGACTGTAGAAAAATTGATTCAAAATGTCATTAGGATTGAGCCTCATGTTGAATGACTACTTTTTAAAGCCTCAATGTGACCAAAATTGCCATTTTTACAGACTTTTTCTCCTACTCAGAAGCTTCTATTTCGACCTATTCAGGCATTAAAATGACTCTAAACAAACTTATTTTAGTTCCAAAAGTTCTAATTCACATGCAATAGTCATTTAAAGTTCAAAAATTAAACTTTAAAAAATTACCATTTTTGACCATCTGGAAAAAGTTCGACAGGTCACGGGTCATCGTTTTTCATCAGAAAATTGATTTTTTGGACTGTAGAAAAATTGATTCAAAATGTCATTTGGATTGAGCCTCATGTTGAATAACTACTTTTTAAAGCCTCAATGTGACAGAAATTGCCATTTTTACTGACTTTTTCTCCTACTCAGAAGCTTCTATTTCGACCTATTCAGGCATTAAAATGACTCTAAACACACCTATTTTAGTTCCAAGAGTTCTAATTCACATGCAATAGTCATTTACAGTCCAAAAATTAAACTTTAAAAAATTACCATTTTTGACCATCTGGAAAAAGTTTGACAGGTCACGGGTCATCGTTTTTCATCAGAAAATTGATTTTTTGGACTGTAGAAAAATTGATTCAAAATGTCGTTTGGATTGAGCCTCATGTTGAATAACTACTTTTTAAAGCCTCAATGTGACCAAAATTGCCATTTTTACAGACTTTTTCTCCTTCTCAGAAGCTTCTATTTCGACCTATTTCAGGCATTAAAATGACTCTAAACACACTTATTTTAGTTCCAAGAGTTCTAATTCACATGCAATGGTCATTTACAGTCCAAAAATTAAACTTTAAAAAATTACCATTGTTGACCATCTGGAAAAAGTTCGACAGGTCACGGGTCATCGTTTTTCATCAGAAAATAGATTTTTGGGACTGTAGAAAAACTTGATTCAAAATGTCATTTGGATTGAGCCTCATGTTGAATAACTACTTTTTAAAGCCTCAATGTGACCAAAATTGCCATTTTTACAGACTTTTTCTCCTACTCAGAAGGTTCTATTTCGACCTATTTCAGGCATTAAAATGACTCTAAACACACTTATTTTAGTTCCAAGAGTTCTAATTCACAAGCAATAGTCATTTACAGTCCAAAAATTAAACTTTAAAAAATTACCATTTTTGACCATCTGGAAAAAGTTCGACAGGTCACGGGTCATCGTTTTTCATCAGAAAATAGATTTTTTGGACTGTAGAAAAATTGATTCAAAATGTCATTTGGATTGAGCCTCATGTTGAATAACTACTTTTTAAAGCCTCAATGTGACCAAAATTGCCATTTTTACAGACTTTTTCTCCTACTCAGAAGCTTCTATTTCGACCTATTTCAGGCATTAAAATGACTCTAAACACACTTATTTTAGTTCCAAGAGTTCTAATTCACATGCAATAGTCATTTACAGTCCAAAAATTAAACTTTAAAAATTTACCATTCTTGACCATCTGGAAAAAGTTCGACAGGTCACGGGTCATCGTTTTTCATCAGAAAATTGATTTTTTGGACTGTAGAAAAATTGATTCAAAATGTCATTAGGATTGAGCCTCATGTTGAATGACTACTTTTTAAAGCCTCAATGTGACCAAAATTGCCATTTTTACAGACTTTTTCTCCTACTCAGAAGCTTCTATTTCGACCTATTCAGGCATTAAAATGACTCTAAACAAACTTATTTTAGTTCCAAAAGTTCTAATTCACATGCAATAGTCATTTAAAGTTCAAAAATTAAACTTTAAAAAATTACCATTTTTGACCATCTGGAAAAAGTTCGACAGGTCACGGGTCATCGTTTTTCATCAGAAAATTGATTTTTTGGACTGTAGAAAAATTGATTCAAAATGTCATTTGGATTGAGCCTCATGTTGAATAACTACTTTTTAAAGCCTCAATGTGACAGAAATTGCCATTTTTACTGACTTTTTCTCCTACTCAGAAGCTTCTATTTCGACCTATTCAGGCATTAAAATGACTCTAAACACACCTATTTTAGTTCCAAGAGTTCTAATTCACATGCAATAGTCATTTACAGTCCAAAAATTAAACTTTAAAAAATTACCATTTTTGACCATCTGGAAAAAGTTTGACAGGTCACGGGTCATCGTTTTTCATCAGAAAATTGATTTTTTGGACTGTAGAAAAATTGATTCAAAATGTCGTTTGGATTGAGCCTCATGTTGAATAACTACTTTTTAAAGCCTCAATGTGACCAAAATTGCCATTTTTACAGACTTTTTCTCCTACTCAGAAGCTTCTATTTCGACCTATTTCAGGCATTAAAATGACTCTAAACACACTTATTTTAGTTCCAAGAGTTCTAATTCACATGCAATAGTCATTTACAGTCCAAAAATTAAACTTTAAAAAATTACCATTGTTGACCATCTGGAAAAAGTTCGACAGGTCACGGGTCATCGTTTTTCATCAGAAAATAGATTTTTTGGACTGTAGAAAAACTTGATTCAAAATGTCATTTGGATTGAGCCTCATGTTGAATAACTACTTTTTAAAGCCTCAATGTGACCAAAATTGCCATTTTTACAGACTTTTTCTCCTACTCAGAAGGTTCTATTTCGACCAATTTCAGGTATTAAAATGTTTCTAAACACACTTATTTTAGTTCCAAGAGTTCTAATTCACATGCAATAGTCATTTAAAGTCCAAAAATGAAACTTTAAAAAATTACCATTTTTGACCATCTGGAAAAAGTTCGACAGGTCACGGGTCATCGTTTTTCATCAGAAAATTGATTTTGTGGACTGTAGAAAAATTGATTCAAAATGTCATTAGGATTGAGCCTCATGTTGAATGACTACTTTTTAAAGCCTCAATGTGACCAAAATTGCCATTTTTACAGACTTTTTCTCCTACTCAGAAGCTTCTATTTCGACCTATTCAGGCATTAAAATGACTCTAAACAAACTTATTTTAGTTCCAAGAGTTCTAATTCACATGCAATAGTCATTTAAAGTTCAAAAATTAAACTTTAAAAAATTACCATTTTTGACCATCTGGAAAAAGTTCGACAGGTCACGGGTCATCGTTTTTCATCAGAAAATTGATTTTTTGGACTGTAGAAAAATTGATTCAAAATGTCATTTGGATTGAGCCTCATGTTGAATAACTACTTTTCAAAGCCTCAATGTGACCAAAATTGAAATTTTTACAGACTTTTTCTCCTACACAGAAGCTTCTATTTCGACCTATTTCAGGCATTAATATGACTCCAAACACACTTATTTTAGTTCCAAGAGTTCTAATTCACATGCAATAGTCATTTACAGTCCAAAAATTAAACTTTAAAAATTTACCATTCTTGACAATCTGGAAAAAGTTCGACAGGTCACGGGTCATCGTTTTTCATCAGAAAATTGATTTTTTGGACTGTAGAAAAATTGATTCAAAATGTCATTAGGATTGAGCCTCATGTTGAATGACTACTTTTTAAAGCCTCAATGTGACCAAAATTGCCATTTTTACAGACTTTTTCTCCTACTCAGAAGCTTCTATTTCGACCTATTCAGGCATTAAAATGACTCTAAACAAACTTATTTTAGTTCCAAAAGTTCTAATTCACATGCAATAGTCATTTAAAGTTCAAAAATTAAACTTTAAAAAATTACCATTTTTGACCATCTGGAAAAAGTTCGACAGGTCACGGGTCATCGTTTTTCATCAGAAAATTGATTTTTTGGACTGTAGAAAAATTGATTCAAAATGTCATTTGGATTGAGCCTCATGTTGAATAACTACTTTTTAAAGCCTCAATGTGACAGAAATTGCCATTTTTACTGACTTTTTCTCCTACTCAGAAGCTTCTATTTCGACCTATTCAGGCATTAAAATGACTCTAAACACACCTATTTTAGTTCCAAGAGTTCTAATTCACATGCAATAGTCATTTACAGTCCAAAAATTAAACTTTAAAAAATTACCATTTTTGACCATCTGGAAAAAGTTTGACAGGTCACGGGTCATCGTTTTTCATCAGAAAATTGATTTTTTGGACTGTAGAAAAATTGATTCAAAATGTCGTTTGGATTGAGCCTCATGTTGAATAACTACTTTTTAAAGCCTCAATGTGACCAAAATTGCCATTTTTACAGACTTTTTCTCCTACTCAGAAGCTTCTATTTCGACCTATTTCAGGCATTAAAATGACTCTAAACACACTTATTTTAGTTCCAAGAGTTCTAATTCACATGCAATAGTCATTTACAGTCCAAAAATTAAACTTTAAAAAATTACCATTGTTGACCATCTGGAAAAAGTTCGACAGGTCACGGGTCATCGTTTTTCATCAGAAAATAGATTTTTTTGGACTGTAGAAAAACTTGATTCAAAATGTCATTAGGATTGAGCCTCATGTTGAATGACTACTTTTTAAAGCCTCAATGTGACCAAAATTGCCATTTTTACAGACTTTTTCTCCTACTCAGAAGCTTCTATTTCGACCTATTCAGGCATTAAAATGACTCTAAACAAACTTATTTTAGTTCCAAGAGTTCTAATTCACATGCAATAGTCATTTAAAGTTCAAAAATTAAACTTTAAAAAATTACCATTTTTGACCATCTGGAAAAAGTTCGACAGGTCACGGGTCATCGTTTTTCATCAGAAAATTGATTTTTTGGACTGTAGAAAAATTGATTCAAAATGTCATTTGGATTGAGCCTCATGTTGAATAACTACTTTTCAAAGCCTCAATGTGACCAAAATTGAAATTTTTACAGACTTTTTCTCCTACACAGAAGCTTCTATTTCGACCTATTTCAGGCATTAATATGACTCCAAACACACTTATTTTAGTTCCAAGAGTTCTAATTCACATGCAATAGTCATTTACAGTCCAAAAATTAAACTTTAAAAAATTAAAATTTTTGACCATCTAGAAAAAGTTCGACAGGTCTCGGGTCATCGTTTTTCATCCGAAAATTGATTTTTTGGACTGTAGAACAATTGATTCAAAATGTCATTTGGATTGAGCCTCATGTTGAATAACTACTTTTTAAAGCCTCAATGTGACAGAAAGTGCCATTTTTACTGACTTTTTCTCCTACTCAGAAGCTTCTATTTCGACCTATTCAGGCATTAAAATGACTCTAAACACACCTATTTTAGTTCCAAGAGTTCTAATTCACATGTAATAGTCATTTACAGTCCAAAAATTAAACTTTAAAAAATTACCATTTTTGACCATCTGGACAAAGTTCGACAGGTCACGGGTCATAGTTTTTCATCAGAAAATTGATTTTTTGGACTGTAGAAAAATTGATTCAAAATGTCATTTGGATTGAGCCTCATGTTGAATAACTACTTTTTAAAGCCTCAATGTGACAGAAATTGCCATTTTTACTGACTTTTTCTCCTACTCAGAAGCTTCTATTTCGACCTATTCAGGCATTAAAATGACTCTAAACACACCTATTTTAGTTCCAAGAGTTCTAATTCACATGTAATAGTCATTTACAGACCAAAAATTAAACTTTAAAAAATTACCATTTTTGACCATCTGGAAAAAGTTTGACTGGTCACGGGTCATCGTTTTTCATCAGAAAATTGATTTTTTGGACTGTAGAAAAATTGATTCAAAATGTCGTTTGGATTGAGCCTCATGTTGAATAACTACTTTTTAAAGCCTCAATGTGACCAAAATTGCCATTTTTACAGACTTTTTCTCCTACTCAGAAGCTTCTATTTCGACCTATTCAGGCATTAAAATGACTCTAAACAAACTTATTTTAGTTCCAAGAGTTCTAATTCACATGCAATAGTCATTTAAAGTTCAAAAATTAAACTTTAAAAAATTACCATTTTTGACCATCTGGAAAAAGTTTGACTGGTCACGGGTCATCGTTTTTCATCAGAAAATTGATTTTTTGGACTGTAGAAAAATTGATTCAAAATGTCATTTGGATTGAGCCTCATGTTGAATAACTACTTTTTAAAGCCTCAATGTGACCAAAATTAAAATTTTTACAGACTTTTTCTCCTACTCAGAAGCTTCTATTTCGACCTATTTCAGGCATTAAAATGACTCCAAACACACTTATTTTAGTTCCAAGAGTTCTAATTCACATGCAATAGTCATTTACAGTCCAAAAATTAAACTTTAAAAAATTACCATTTTTGACCATCTGGAAAAAGTTCGACAGGTCTCGGGTCACCGTTTTTCATCCGAAAATTGATTTTTTGGACTGTAGAACAATTGATTCAAAATGTCATTTGGATCGAGCCTCATGTTGAATAACTACTTTTTAAAGCCTCAATGTGACAGAAATTGCCATTTTTACTGACTTTTTCTCCTACTCAGAAGCTTCTATTTCGACCTATTCAGGCATTAAAATGACTCTAAACACACCTATTTTAGTTCCAAGAGTTCTAATTCACATGTAATAGTCATTTACAGTCCAAAAATTAAACGTTAAAAAATTACCATTTTTGACCATCTGGAAAAAGTTTGACAGGTCACGGGTCATCGTTTTTCATCAGAAAATTGATTTTTTGGACTGTAGAAAAATTGATTCAAAATGTCGTTTGGATTGAGCCTCATGTTGAATAACTACTTTTTAAAGCCGCAATGTGACCAAAATTGCCAGTTTTTTTCAGACTTTTTCTCCTACTCAGAAGCTTCTATTTCGACCTATTCAGACATTAAAATGACTCTAAACACACTTATTTTAGTTCCAAGAGTTCTAATTCACATGCAATAGTCATTTACAGTCCAAAAATTAAACTGTAAAAAATTACCATTTTTGACCATCTGGAAAAAGTTCGACAGGTCACGGGTCATCGTTTTTCATCAGAAAATTGATTTTTTTTTACTGTAGAAAAATTGATTCAAAATGTCATTTGGATTGAGCCTCATGTTGAATAACTACTTTTTAAAGCCTCAATGTGACAGAAATTGACATTTTTACTGACTTTTTCTCCTACTCAGAAGCTTCTATTTCGACCTATTCAGGCATTAAAATGACTCTAAACACACCTATTTTAGTTCCAAGAGTTCTAATTCACATGTAATAGTCATTTACAGTCCAAAAATTAAACTTTAAAAAATTACCATTTTTGACCATCTGGAAAAAGTTTGACAGGTCACGGGTCATCGTTTTTCATCAGAAAATTGATTTTTTGGACTGTAGAAAAATTGATTCAAAATGTCATTTGGATTGAGCCTCATGTTGAATAACTACTTTTTAAAGCCTCAATGTGACAGAAATTGCCATTTTTACTGACTTTTTCTCCTACTCAGAAGCTTCTATTTCGACCTATTCAGGCATTAAAATGACTCTAAACACACCTATTTTAGTTCCAAGAGTTCTAATTCACATGTAATAGTCATTTACAGTCCAAAAATTAAACTTTAAAAAATTACCATTTTTGACCATCTGGAAAAAGTTTGACAGGTCACGGGTCATCGTTTTTCATCAGAAAATTGATTTTTTGGACTGTAGAAAAATTGATTCAAAATGTCGTTTGGATTGAGCCTCATGTTGAATAACTACTTTTTAAAGCCTCAATGTGACCAAAATTGCCATTTTTACAGACTTTTTCTCCTACTCAGAAGCTTCTATTTCGACCTATTTCAGGCATTAAAATGACTCTAAACACACTTATTTTAGTTCCAAGAGTTCTAATTCACAAGCAAAAGTCATTTACAGTCCAAAAATTAAACTTTAAAAAATTACCATTTTTGACCATCTGGAAAAAGTTCGACAGGTCACGGGTCATCGTTTTTCATCAGAAAATAGATTTTTTGGACTGTAGAAAAATTGATTCAAAATGTCATTTGGATTGAGCCTCATGTTGAATAACTACTTTTTAAAGCCTCAATGTGACCAAAATTGCCATTTTTACAGACTTTTTCTCCTACTCAGAAGCTTCTATTTCGACCTATTTCAGGCATTAAAATGACTCTAAACACACTTATTTTAGTTCCAAGAGTTCTAATTCACATGCAATAGTCATTTACAGTCCAAAAATTAAACTTTAAAAATTTACCATTCTTGACCATCTGGAAAAAGTTCGACAGGTCACGGGTCATCGTTTTTCATCAGAAAATTGATTTTTTGGACTGTAGAAAAATTGATTCAAAATGTCATTAGGATTGAGCCTCATGTTGAATGACTACTTTTTAAAGCCTCAATGTGACCAAAATTGCCATTTTTACAGACTTTTTCTCCTACTCAGAAGCTTCTATTTCGACCTATTCAGGCATTAAAATGACTCTAAACAAACTTATTTTAGTTCCAAGAGTTCTAATTCACATGCAATAGTCATTTAAAGTTCAAAAATTAAACTTTAAAAAATTACCATTTTTGACCATCTGGAAAAAGTTCGACAGGTCACGGGTCATCGTTTTTCATCAGAAAATTGATTTTTTGGACTGTAGAAAAATTGATTCAAAATGTCATTTGGATTGAGCCTCATGTTGAATAACTACTTTTTAAAGCCTCAATGTGACCAAAATTGAAATTTTAACAGACTTTTTCTCCTACTCAGAAGCTTCTATTTCGACCTATTTCAGGCATTAATATGACTCCAAACACACTTATTTTAGTTCCAAGAGTTCTAATTCACATGCAATAGTCATTTACAGTCCAAAAATTAAACTTTAAAAAATTACCATTTTTGACCATCTGGAAAAAGTTCGACAGGTCTCGGGTCATCGTTTTTCATCCGAAAATTGATTTTTTGGACTGTAGAACAATTGATTCAAAATGTCATTTGGATTGAGCCTCATGTTGAATAACTACTTTTTAAAGCCTCAATGTGACCAAAATTGCCATTTTTACAGACTTTTTCTCCGACTCAGAAGCTTCTATTTCGACCTATTTCAGGCATTAAAATGACTCTAAACACACTTATTTTAGTTCCAAGAGTTCTAATTCACATGCAATAGTCATTTACAGTCCAAAAATTAAACTGTAAAAAATTACCATTTTTGACCATCTGGAAAAAGTTCGACAGGTCACGGGTCATCGTTTTTCATCAGAAAATTGATTTTTTGGACTGTAGAAAAATTGATTCAAAATGTCATTTGGATTGAGCCTCATGTTGAATAACTACTTTTTAAAGCCTCAATGTGACAGAAATTGCCATTTTTACTGACTTTTTCTCCTACTCAGAAGCTTCTATTTCGACCTATTCAGGCATTAAAATGACTCTAAACACACCTATTTTAGTTCCAAGAGTTCTAATTCACATGCAATAGTCATTTACAGTCCAAAAATTAAACTTTAAAAAATTACCATTTTTGACCATCTGGAAAAAGTTTGACAGGTCACGGGTCATCGTTTTTCATCAGAAAATTGATTTTTTGGACTGTAGAAAAATTGATTCAAAATGTCGTTTGGATTGAGCCTCATGTTGAATAACTACTTTTTAAAGCCTCAATGTGACCAAAATTGCCATTTTTACAGACTTTTTCTCCTTCTCAGAAGCTTCTATTTCGACCTATTTCAGGCATTAAAATGACTCTAAACACACTTATTTTAGTTCCAAGAGTTCTAATTCACATGCAATGGTCATTTACAGTCCAAAAATTAAACTTTAAAAAATTACCATTGTTGACCATCTGGAAAAAGTTCGACAGGTCACGGGTCATCGTTTTTCATCAGAAAATAGATTTTTGGGACTGTAGAAAAACTTGATTCAAAATGTCATTTGGATTGAGCCTCATGTTGAATAACTACTTTTTAAAGCCTCAATGTGACCAAAATTGCCATTTTTACAGACTTTTTCTCCTACTCAGAAGGTTCTATTTCGACCTATTTCAGGCATTAAAATGACTCTAAACACACTTATTTTAGTTCCAAGAGTTCTAATTCACAAGCAATAGTCATTTACAGTCCAAAAATTAAACTTTAAAAAATTACCATTTTTGACCATCTGGAAAAAGTTCGACAGGTCACGGGTCATCGTTTTTCATCAGAAAATAGATTTTTTGGACTGTAGAAAAATTGATTCAAAATGTCATTTGGATTGAGCCTCATGTTGAATAACTACTTTTTAAAGCCTCAATGTGACCAAAATTGCCATTTTTACAGACTTTTTCTCCTACTCAGAAGCTTCTATTTCGACCTATTTCAGGCATTAAAATGACTCTAAACACACTTATTTTAGTTCCAAGAGTTCTAATTCACATGCAATAGTCATTTACAGTCCAAAAATTAAACTTTAAAAATTTACCATTCTTGACCATCTGGAAAAAGTTCGACAGGTCACGGGTCATCGTTTTTCATCAGAAAATTGATTTTTTGGACTGTAGAAAAATTGATTCAAAATGTCATTAGGATTGAGCCTCATGTTGAATGACTACTTTTTAAAGCCTCAATGTGACCAAAATTGCCATTTTTACAGACTTTTTCTCCTACTCAGAAGCTTCTATTTCGACCTATTCAGGCATTAAAATGACTCTAAACAAACTTATTTTAGTTCCAAAAGTTCTAATTCACATGCAATAGTCATTTAAAGTTCAAAAATTAAACTTTAAAAAATTACCATTTTTGACCATCTGGAAAAAGTTCGACAGGTCACGGGTCATCGTTTTTCATCAGAAAATTGATTTTTTGGACTGTAGAAAAATTGATTCAAAATGTCATTTGGATTGAGCCTCATGTTGAATAACTACTTTTTAAAGCCTCAATGTGACAGAAATTGCCATTTTTACTGACTTTTTCTCCTACTCAGAAGCTTCTATTTCGACCTATTCAGGCATTAAAATGACTCTAAACACACCTATTTTAGTTCCAAGAGTTCTAATTCACATGCAATAGTCATTTACAGTCCAAAAATTAAACTTTAAAAAATTACCATTTTTGACCATCTGGAAAAAGTTTGACAGGTCACGGGTCATCGTTTTTCATCAGAAAATTGATTTTTTGGACTGTAGAAAAATTGATTCAAAATGTCGTTTGGATTGAGCCTCATGTTGAATAACTACTTTTTAAAGCCTCAATGTGACCAAAATTGCCATTTTTACAGACTTTTTCTCCTACTCAGAAGCTTCTATTTCGACCTATTTCAGGCATTAAAATGACTCTAAACACACTTATTTTAGTTCCAAGAGTTCTAATTCACATGCAATAGTCATTTACAGTCCAAAAATTAAACTTTAAAAAATTACCATTGTTGACCATCTGGAAAAAGTTCGACAGGTCACGGGTCATCGTTTTTCATCAGAAAATAGATTTTTTGGACTGTAGAAAAACTTGATTCAAAATGTCATTTGGATTGAGCCTCATGTTGAATAACTACTTTTTAAAGCCTCAATGTGACCAAAATTGCCATTTTTACAGACTTTTTCTCCTACTCAGAAGGTTCTATTTCGACCAATTTCAGGTATTAAAATGTTTCTAAACACACTTATTTTAGTTCCAAGAGTTCTAATTCACATGCAATAGTCATTTAAAGTCCAAAAATGAAACTTTAAAAAATTACCATTTTTGACCATCTGGAAAAAGTTCGACAGGTCACGGGTCATCGTTTTTCATCAGAAAATTGATTTTGTGGACTGTAGAAAAATTGATTCAAAATGTCATTAGGATTGAGCCTCATGTTGAATGACTACTTTTTAAAGCCTCAATGTGACCAAAATTGCCATTTTTACAGACTTTTTCTCCTACTCAGAAGCTTCTATTTCGACCTATTCAGGCATTAAAATGACTCTAAACAAACTTATTTTAGTTCCAAGAGTTCTAATTCACATGCAATAGTCATTTAAAGTTCAAAAATTAAACTTTAAAAAATTACCATTTTTGACCATCTGGAAAAAGTTCGACAGGTCACGGGTCATCGTTTTTCATCAGAAAATTGATTTTTTGGACTGTAGAAAAATTGATTCAAAATGTCATTTGGATTGAGCCTCATGTTGAATAACTACTTTTCAAAGCCTCAATGTGACCAAAATTGAAATTTTTACAGACTTTTTCTCCTACACAGAAGCTTCTATTTCGACCTATTTCAGGCATTAATATGACTCCAAACACACTTATTTTAGTTCCAAGAGTTCTAATTCACATGCAATAGTCATTTACAGTCCAAAAATTAAACTTTAAAAATTTACCATTCTTGACAATCTGGAAAAAGTTCGACAGGTCACGGGTCATCGTTTTTCATCAGAAAATTGATTTTTTGGACTGTAGAAAAATTGATTCAAAATGTCATTAGGATTGAGCCTCATGTTGAATGACTACTTTTTAAAGCCTCAATGTGACCAAAATTGCCATTTTTACAGACTTTTTCTCCTACTCAGAAGCTTCTATTTCGACCTATTCAGGCATTAAAATGACTCTAAACAAACTTATTTTAGTTCCAAAAGTTCTAATTCACATGCAATAGTCATTTAAAGTTCAAAAATTAAACTTTAAAAAATTACCATTTTTGACCATCTGGAAAAAGTTCGACAGGTCACGGGTCATCGTTTTTCATCAGAAAATTGATTTTTTGGACTGTAGAAAAATTGATTCAAAATGTCATTTGGATTGAGCCTCATGTTGAATAACTACTTTTTAAAGCCTCAATGTGACAGAAATTGCCATTTTTACTGACTTTTTCTCCTACTCAGAAGCTTCTATTTCGACCTATTCAGGCATTAAAATGACTCTAAACACACCTATTTTAGTTCCAAGAGTTCTAATTCACATGCAATAGTCATTTACAGTCCAAAAATTAAACTTTAAAAAATTACCATTTTTGACCATCTGGAAAAAGTTTGACAGGTCACGGGTCATCGTTTTTCATCAGAAAATTGATTTTTTGGACTGTAGAAAAATTGATTCAAAATGTCGTTTGGATTGAGCCTCATGTTGAATAACTACTTTTTAAAGCCTCAATGTGACCAAAATTGCCATTTTTACAGACTTTTTCTCCTACTCAGAAGCTTCTATTTCGACCTATTTCAGGCATTAAAATGACTCTAAACACACTTATTTTAGTTCCAAGAGTTCTAATTCACATGCAATAGTCATTTACAGTCCAAAAATTAAACTTTAAAAAATTACCATTGTTGACCATCTGGAAAAAGTTCGACAGGTCACGGGTCATCGTTTTTCATCAGAAAATAGATTTTTTTGGACTGTAGAAAAACTTGATTCAAAATGTCATTAGGATTGAGCCTCATGTTGAATGACTACTTTTTAAAGCCTCAATGTGACCAAAATTGCCATTTTTACAGACTTTTTCTCCTACTCAGAAGCTTCTATTTCGACCTATTCAGGCATTAAAATGACTCTAAACAAACTTATTTTAGTTCCAAGAGTTCTAATTCACATGCAATAGTCATTTAAAGTTCAAAAATTAAACTTTAAAAAATTACCATTTTTGACCATCTGGAAAAAGTTCGACAGGTCACGGGTCATCGTTTTTCATCAGAAAATTGATTTTTTGGACTGTAGAAAAATTGATTCAAAATGTCATTTGGATTGAGCCTCATGTTGAATAACTACTTTTCAAAGCCTCAATGTGACCAAAATTGAAATTTTTACAGACTTTTTCTCCTACACAGAAGCTTCTATTTCGACCTATTTCAGGCATTAATATGACTCCAAACACACTTATTTTAGTTCCAAGAGTTCTAATTCACATGCAATAGTCATTTACAGTCCAAAAATTAAACTTTAAAAAATTAAAATTTTTGACCATCTAGAAAAAGTTCGACAGGTCTCGGGTCATCGTTTTTCATCCGAAAATTGATTTTTTGGACTGTAGAACAATTGATTCAAAATGTCATTTGGATTGAGCCTCATGTTGAATAACTACTTTTTAAAGCCTCAATGTGACAGAAAGTGCCATTTTTACTGACTTTTTCTCCTACTCAGAAGCTTCTATTTCGACCTATTCAGGCATTAAAATGACTCTAAACACACCTATTTTAGTTCCAAGAGTTCTAATTCACATGTAATAGTCATTTACAGTCCAAAAATTAAACTTTAAAAAATTACCATTTTTGACCATCTGGACAAAGTTCGACAGGTCACGGGTCATAGTTTTTCATCAGAAAATTGATTTTTTGGACTGTAGAAAAATTGATTCAAAATGTCATTTGGATTGAGCCTCATGTTGAATAACTACTTTTTAAAGCCTCAATGTGACAGAAATTGCCATTTTTACTGACTTTTTCTCCTACTCAGAAGCTTCTATTTCGACCTATTCAGGCATTAAAATGACTCTAAACACACCTATTTTAGTTCCAAGAGTTCTAATTCACATGTAATAGTCATTTACAGACCAAAAATTAAACTTTAAAAAATTACCATTTTTGACCATCTGGAAAAAGTTTGACTGGTCACGGGTCATCGTTTTTCATCAGAAAATTGATTTTTTGGACTGTAGAAAAATTGATTCAAAATGTCGTTTGGATTGAGCCTCATGTTGAATAACTACTTTTTAAAGCCTCAATGTGACCAAAATTGCCATTTTTACAGACTTTTTCTCCTACTCAGAAGCTTCTATTTCGACCTATTCAGGCATTAAAATGACTCTAAACAAACTTATTTTAGTTCCAAGAGTTCTAATTCACATGCAATAGTCATTTAAAGTTCAAAAATTAAACTTTAAAAAATTACCATTTTTGACCATCTGGAAAAAGTTTGACTGGTCACGGGTCATCGTTTTTCATCAGAAAATTGATTTTTTGGACTGTAGAAAAATTGATTCAAAATGTCATTTGGATTGAGCCTCATGTTGAATAACTACTTTTTAAAGCCTCAATGTGACCAAAATTAAAATTTTTACAGACTTTTTCTCCTACTCAGAAGCTTCTATTTCGACCTATTTCAGGCATTAAAATGACTCCAAACACACTTATTTTAGTTCCAAGAGTTCTAATTCACATGCAATAGTCATTTACAGTCCAAAAATTAAACTTTAAAAAATTACCATTTTTGACCATCTGGAAAAAGTTCGACAGGTCTCGGGTCACCGTTTTTCATCCGAAAATTGATTTTTTGGACTGTAGAACAATTGATTCAAAATGTCATTTGGATCGAGCCTCATGTTGAATAACTACTTTTTAAAGCCTCAATGTGACAGAAATTGCCATTTTTACTGACTTTTTCTCCTACTCAGAAGCTTCTATTTCGACCTATTCAGGCATTAAAATGACTCTAAACACACCTATTTTAGTTCCAAGAGTTCTAATTCACATGTAATAGTCATTTACAGTCCAAAAATTAAACGTTAAAAAATTACCATTTTTGACCATCTGGAAAAAGTTTGACAGGTCACGGGTCATCGTTTTTCATCAGAAAATTGATTTTTTGGACTGTAGAAAAATTGATTCAAAATGTCGTTTGGATTGAGCCTCATGTTGAATAACTACTTTTTAAAGCCGCAATGTGACCAAAATTGCCAGTTTTTTTCAGACTTTTTCTCCTACTCAGAAGCTTCTATTTCGACCTATTCAGACATTAAAATGACTCTAAACACACTTATTTTAGTTCCAAGAGTTCTAATTCACATGCAATAGTCATTTACAGTCCAAAAATTAAACTGTAAAAAATTACCATTTTTGACCATCTGGAAAAAGTTCGACAGGTCACGGGTCATCGTTTTTCATCAGAAAATTGATTTTTTTTTACTGTAGAAAAATTGATTCAAAATGTCATTTGGATTGAGCCTCATGTTGAATAACTACTTTTTAAAGCCTCAATGTGACAGAAATTGACATTTTTACTGACTTTTTCTCCTACTCAGAAGCTTCTATTTCGACCTATTCAGGCATTAAAATGACTCTAAACACACCTATTTTAGTTCCAAGAGTTCTAATTCACATGTAATAGTCATTTACAGTCCAAAAATTAAACTTTAAAAAATTACCATTTTTGACCATCTGGAAAAAGTTTGACAGGTCACGGGTCATCGTTTTTCATCAGAAAATTGATTTTTTGGACTGTAGAAAAATTGATTCAAAATGTCATTTGGATTGAGCCTCATGTTGAATAACTACTTTTTAAAGCCTCAATGTGACAGAAATTGCCATTTTTACTGACTTTTTCTCCTACTCAGAAGCTTCTATTTCGACCTATTCAGGCATTAAAATGACTCTAAACACACCTATTTTAGTTCCAAGAGTTCTAATTCACATGTAATAGTCATTTACAGTCCAAAAATTAAACTTTAAAAAATTACCATTTTTGACCATCTGGAAAAAGTTTGACAGGTCACGGGTCATCGTTTTTCATCAGAAAATTGATTTTTTGGACTGTAGAAAAATTGATTCAAAATGTCGTTTGGATTGAGCCTCATGTTGAATAACTACTTTTTAAAGCCTCAATGTGACCAAAATTGCCATTTTTACAGACTTTTTCTCCTACTCAGAAGCTTCTATTTCGACCTATTTCAGGCATTAAAATGACTCTAAACACACTTATTTTAGTTCCAAGAGTTCTAATTCACAAGCAAAAGTCATTTACAGTCCAAAAATTAAACTTTAAAAAATTACCATTTTTGACCATCTGGAAAAAGTTCGACAGGTCACGGGTCATCGTTTTTCATCAGAAAATAGATTTTTTGGACTGTAGAAAAATTGATTCAAAATGTCATTTGGATTGAGCCTCATGTTGAATAACTACTTTTTAAAGCCTCAATGTGACCAAAATTGCCATTTTTACAGACTTTTTCTCCTACTCAGAAGCTTCTATTTCGACCTATTTCAGGCATTAAAATGACTCTAAACACACTTATTTTAGTTCCAAGAGTTCTAATTCACATGCAATAGTCATTTACAGTCCAAAAATTAAACTTTAAAAATTTACCATTCTTGACCATCTGGAAAAAGTTCGACAGGTCACGGGTCATCGTTTTTCATCAGAAAATTGATTTTTTGGACTGTAGAAAAATTGATTCAAAATGTCATTAGGATTGAGCCTCATGTTGAATGACTACTTTTTAAAGCCTCAATGTGACCAAAATTGCCATTTTTACAGACTTTTTCTCCTACTCAGAAGCTTCTATTTCGACCTATTCAGGCATTAAAATGACTCTAAACAAACTTATTTTAGTTCCAAGAGTTCTAATTCACATGCAATAGTCATTTAAAGTTCAAAAATTAAACTTTAAAAAATTACCATTTTTGACCATCTGGAAAAAGTTCGACAGGTCACGGGTCATCGTTTTTCATCAGAAAATTGATTTTTTGGACTGTAGAAAAATTGATTCAAAATGTCATTTGGATTGAGCCTCATGTTGAATAACTACTTTTTAAAGCCTCAATGTGACCAAAATTGAAATTTTAACAGACTTTTTCTCCTACTCAGAAGCTTCTATTTCGACCTATTTCAGGCATTAATATGACTCCAAACACACTTATTTTAGTTCCAAGAGTTCTAATTCACATGCAATAGTCATTTACAGTCCAAAAATTAAACTTTAAAAAATTACCATTTTTGACCATCTGGAAAAAGTTCGACAGGTCTCGGGTCATCGTTTTTCATCCGAAAATTGATTTTTTGGACTGTAGAACAATTGATTCAAAATGTCATTTGGATTGAGCCTCATGTTGAATAACTACTTTTTAAAGCCTCAATGTGACCAAAATTGCCATTTTTACAGACTTTTTCTCCGACTCAGAAGCTTCTATTTCGACCTATTTCAGGCATTAAAATGACTCTAAACACACTTATTTTAGTTCCAAGAGTTCTAATTCACATGCAATAGTCATTTACAGTCCAAAAATTAAACTGTAAAAAATTACCATTTTTGACCATCTGGAAAAAGTTCGACAGGTCACGGGTCATCGTTTTTCATCAGAAAATTGATTTTATGGACTGTAGAAAAATTGATTCAAAATGTCATTAGGATTGAGCCTCATGTTGAATGACTACTTTTTAAAGCCTCAATGTGACCAAAATTGCCATTTTTACAGACTTTTTCTCCTACTCAGAAGCTTCTATTTCGACCTATTCAGGCATTAAAATGACTCTAAACAAACTTATTTTAGTTCCAAGAGTTCTAATTCACATGCAATAGTCATTTAAAGTTCAAAAATTAAACTTTAAAAAATTACCATTTTTGACCATCTGGAAAAAGTTCGACAGGTCACGGGTCATCGTTTTTCATCAGAAAATTGATTTTTTGGACTGTAGAAAAATTGATTCAAAATGTCATTTGGATTGAGCCTCATGTTGAATAACTACTTTTTAAAGCCTCAATGTGACAGAAATTGCCATTTTTACTGACTTTTTCTCCTACTCAGAAGCTTCTATTTCGACCTATTCAGGCATTAAAATGACTCTAAACACACCTATTTTAGTTCCAAGAGTTCTAATTCACATGCAATAGTCATTTACAGTCCAAAAATTAAACTTTAAAAAATTACCATTTTTGACCATCTGGAAAAAGTTTGACAGGTCACGGGTCATCGTTTTTCATCAGAAAATTGATTTTTTGGACTGTAGAAAAATTGATTCAAAATGTCGTTTGGATTGAGCCTCATGTTGAATAACTACTTTTTAAAGCCTCAATGTGACCAAAATTGCCATTTTTACAGACTTTTTCTCCTTCTCAGAAGCTTCTATTTCGACCTATTTCAGGCATTAAAATGACTCTAAACACACTTATTTTAGTTCCAAGAGTTCTAATTCACATGCAATGGTCATTTACAGTCCAAAAATTAAACTTAAAAAAATTACCATTGTTGACCATCTGGAAAAAGTTCGACAGGTCACGGGTCATCGTTTTTCATCAGAAAATAGATTTTTGGGACTGTAGAAAAACTTGATTCAAAATGTCATTTGGATTGAGCCTCATGTTGAATAACTACTTTTTAAAGCCTCAATGTGACCAAAATTGCCATTTTTACAGACTTTTTCTCCTACTCAGAAGGTTCTATTTCGACCTATTTCAGGCATTAAAATGACTCTAAACACACTTATTTTAGTTCCAAGAGTTCTAATTCACATGCAATAGTCATTTACAGTCCAAAAATTAAACTTTAAAAATTTACCATTCTTGACCATCTGGAAAAAGTTCGACAGGTCACGGGTCATCGTTTTTCATCAGAAAATTGATTTTTTGGACTGTAGAAAAATTGATTCAAAATGTCATTAGGATTGAGCCTCATGTTGAATGACTACTTTTTAAAGCCTCAATGTGACCAAAATTGCAATTTTTACAGACTTTTTCTCCTACTCAGAAGCTTCTATTTCGACCTATTCAGGCATTAAAATGACTCTAAACAAACTTATTTTAGTTCCAAAAGTTCTAATTCACATGCAATAGTCATTTAAAGTTCAAAAATTAAACTTTAAAAAATTACCATTTTTGACCATCTGGAAAAAGTTCGACAGGTCACGGGTCATCGTTTTTCATCAGAAAATTGATTTTTTGGACTGTAGAAAAATTGATTCAAAATGTCATTTGGATTGAGCCTCATGTTGAATAACTACTTTTTAAAGCCTCAATGTGACAGAAATTGCCATTTTTACTGACTTTTTCTCCTACTCAGAAGCTTCTATTTCGACCTATTCAGGCATTAAAATGACTCTAAACACACCTATTTTAGTTCCAAGCGTTCTAATTCACATGCAATAGTCATTTACAGTCCAAAAATTAAACTTTAAAAAATTACCATTTTTGACCATCTGGAAAAAGTTTGACAGGTCACGGGTCATCGTTTTTCATCAGAAAATTGATTTTTTGGACTGTAGAAAAATTGATTCAAAATGTCGTTTGGATTGAGCCTCATGTTGAATAACTACTTTTTAAAGCCTCAATGTGACCAAAATTGCCATTTTTACAGACTTTTTCTCCTACTCAGAAGCTTCTATTTCGACCTATTTCAGGCATTAAAATGACTCTAAACACACTTATTTTAGTTCCAAGAGTTCTAATTCACATGCAATAGTCATTTACAGTCCAAAAATTAAACTTTAAAAAATTACCATTGTTGACCATCTGGAAAAAGTTCGACAGGTCACGGGTCATCGTTTTTCATCAGAAAATAGATTTTTTGGACTGTAGAAAAACTTGATTCAAAATGTCATTTGGATTGAGCCTCATGTTGAATAACTACTTTTTAAAGCCTCAATGTGACCAAAATTGCCATTTTTACAGACTTTTTCTCCTACTCAGAAGGTTCTATTTCGACCAATTTCAGGTATTAAAATGTTTCTAAACACACTTATTTTAGTTCCAAGAGTTCTAATTCACATGCAATAGTCATTTAAAGTCCAAAAATGAAACTTTAAAAAATTACCATTTTTGACCATCTGGAAAAAGTTCGACAGGTCACGGGTCATCGTTTTTCATCAGAAAATTGATTTTGTGGACTGTAGAAAAATTGATTCAAAATGTCATTAGGATTGAGCCTCATGTTGAATGACTACTTTTTAAAGCCTCAATGTGACCAAAATTGCCATTTTTACAGACTTTTTCTCCTACTCAGAAGCTTCTATTTCGACCTATTCAGGCATTAAAATGACTCTAAACAAACTTATTTTAGTTCCAAGAGTTCTAATTCACATGCAATAGTCATTTAAAGTTCAAAAATTAAACTTTAAAAAATTACCATTTTTGACCATCTGGAAAAAGTTCGACAGGTCACGGGTCATCGTTTTTCATCAGAAAATTGATTTTTTGGACTGTAGAAAAATTGATTCAAAATGTCATTTGGATTGAGCCTCATGTTGAATAACTACTTTTCAAAGCCTCAATGTGACCAAAATTGAAATTTTTACAGACTTTTTCTCCTACACAGAAGCTTCTATTTCGACCTATTTCAGGCATTAATATGACTCCAAACACACTTATTTTAGTTCCAAGAGTTCTAATTCACATGCAATAGTCATTTACAGTCCAAAAATTAAACTTTAAAAATTTACCATTCTTGACAATCTGGAAAAAGTTCGACAGGTCACGGGTCATCGTTTTTCATCAGAAAATTGATTTTTTGGACTGTAGAAAAATTGATTCAAAATGTCATTAGGATTGAGCCTCATGTTGAATGACTACTTTTTAAAGCCTCAATGTGACCAAAATTGCCATTTTTACAGACTTTTTCTCCTACTCAGAAGCTTCTATTTCGACCTATTCAGGCATTAAAATGACTCTAAACAAACTTATTTTAGTTCCAAAAGTTCTAATTCACATGCAATAGTCATTTAAAGTTCAAAAATTAAACTTTAAAAAATTACCATTTTTGACCATCTGGAAAAAGTTCGACAGGTCACGGGTCATCGTTTTTCATCAGAAAATTGATTTTTTGGACTGTAGAAAAATTGATTCAAAATGTCATTTGGATTGAGCCTCATGTTGAATAACTACTTTTTAAAGCCTCAATGTGACAGAAATTGCCATTTTTACTGACTTTTTCTCCTACTCAGAAGCTTCTATTTCGACCTATTCAGGCATTAAAATGACTCTAAACACACCTATTTTAGTTCCAAGAGTTCTAATTCACATGCAATAGTCATTTACAGTCCAAAAATTAAACTTTAAAAAATTACCATTTTTGACCATCTGGAAAAAGTTTGACAGGTCACGGGTCATCGTTTTTCATCAGAAAATTGATTTTTTGGACTGTAGAAAAATTGATTCAAAATGTCGTTTGGATTGAGCCTCATGTTGAATAACTACTTTTTAAAGCCTCAATGTGACCAAAATTGCCATTTTTACAGACTTTTTCTCCTACTCAGAAGCTTCTATTTCGACCTATTTCAGGCATTAAAATGACTCTAAACACACTTATTTTAGTTCCAAGAGTTCTAATTCACATGCAATAGTCATTTACAGTCCAAAAATTAAACTTTAAAAAATTACCATTGTTGACCATCTGGAAAAAGTTCGACAGGTCACGGGTCATCGTTTTTCATCAGAAAATAGATTTTTTTGGACTGTAGAAAAACTTGATTCAAAATGTCATTAGGATTGAGCCTCATGTTGAATGACTACTTTTTAAAGCCTCAATGTGACCAAAATTGCCATTTTTACAGACTTTTTCTCCTACTCAGAAGCTTCTATTTCGACCTATTCAGGCATTAAAATGACTCTAAACAAACTTATTTTAGTTCCAAGAGTTCTAATTCACATGCAATAGTCATTTAAAGTTCAAAAATTAAACTTTAAAAAATTACCATTTTTGACCATCTGGAAAAAGTTCGACAGGTCACGGGTCATCGTTTTTCATCAGAAAATTGATTTTTTGGACTGTAGAAAAATTGATTCAAAATGTCATTTGGATTGAGCCTCATGTTGAATAACTACTTTTCAAAGCCTCAATGTGACCAAAATTGAAATTTTTACAGACTTTTTCTCCTACACAGAAGCTTCTATTTCGACCTATTTCAGGCATTAATATGACTCCAAACACACTTATTTTAGTTCCAAGAGTTCTAATTCACATGCAATAGTCATTTACAGTCCAAAAATTAAACTTTAAAAAATTAAAATTTTTGACCATCTAGAAAAAGTTCGACAGGTCTCGGGTCATCGTTTTTCATCCGAAAATTGATTTTTTGGACTGTAGAACAATTGATTCAAAATGTCATTTGGATTGAGCCTCATGTTGAATAACTACTTTTTAAAGCCTCAATGTGACAGAAAGTGCCATTTTTACTGACTTTTTCTCCTACTCAGAAGCTTCTATTTCGACCTATTCAGGCATTAAAATGACTCTAAACACACCTATTTTAGTTCCAAGAGTTCTAATTCACATGTAATAGTCATTTACAGTCCAAAAATTAAACTTTAAAAAATTACCATTTTTGACCATCTGGACAAAGTTCGACAGGTCACGGGTCATAGTTTTTCATCAGAAAATTGATTTTTTGGACTGTAGAAAAATTGATTCAAAATGTCATTTGGATTGAGCCTCATGTTGAATAACTACTTTTTAAAGCCTCAATGTGACAGAAATTGCCATTTTTACTGACTTTTTCTCCTACTCAGAAGCTTCTATTTCGACCTATTCAGGCATTAAAATGACTCTAAACACACCTATTTTAGTTCCAAGAGTTCTAATTCACATGTAATAGTCATTTACAGACCAAAAATTAAACTTTAAAAAATTACCATTTTTGACCATCTGGAAAAAGTTTGACTGGTCACGGGTCATCGTTTTTCATCAGAAAATTGATTTTTTGGACTGTAGAAAAATTGATTCAAAATGTCGTTTGGATTGAGCCTCATGTTGAATAACTACTTTTTAAAGCCTCAATGTGACCAAAATTGCCATTTTTACAGACTTTTTCTCCTACTCAGAAGCTTCTATTTCGACCTATTCAGGCATTAAAATGACTCTAAACAAACTTATTTTAGTTCCAAGAGTTCTAATTCACATGCAATAGTCATTTAAAGTTCAAAAATTAAACTTTAAAAAATTACCATTTTTGACCATCTGGAAAAAGTTCGACAGGTCACGGGTCATCGTTTTTCATCAGAAAATTGATTTTTTTGGACTGTAGAAAAATTGATTCAAAATGTCATTTGGATTGAGCCTCATGTTGAATAACTACTTTTTAAAGCCTCAATGTGACCAAAATTAAAATTTTTACAGACTTTTTCTCCTACTCAGAAGCTTCTATTTCGACCTATTTCAGGCATTAAAATGACTCCAAACACACTTATTTTAGTTCCAAGAGTTCTAATTCACATGCAATAGTCATTTACAGTCCAAAAATTAAACTTTAAAAAATTACCATTTTTGACCATCTGGAAAAAGTTCGACAGGTCTCGGGTCACCGTTTTTCATCCGAAAATTGATTTTTTGGACTGTAGAACAATTGATTCAAAATGTCATTTGGATCGAGCCTCATGTTGAATAACTACTTTTTAAAGCCTCAATGTGACAGAAATTGCCATTTTTACTGACTTTTTCTCCTACTCAGAAGCTTCTATTTCGACCTATTCAGGCATTAAAATGACTCTAAACACACCTATTTTAGTTCCAAGAGTTCTAATTCACATGTAATAGTCATTTACAGTCCAAAAATTAAACGTTAAAAAATTACCATTTTTGACCATCTGGAAAAAGTTTGACAGGTCACGGGTCATCGTTTTTCATCAGAAAATTGATTTTTTGGACTGTAGAAAAATTGATTCAAAATGTCGTTTGGATTGAGCCTCATGTTGAATAACTACTTTTTAAAGCCGCAATGTGACCAAAATTGCCAGTTTTTTTCAGACTTTTTCTCCTACTCAGAAGCTTCTATTTCGACCTATTCAGACATTAAAATGACTCTAAACACACTTATTTTAGTTCCAAGAGTTCTAATTCACATGCAATAGTCATTTACAGTCCAAAAATTAAACTGTAAAAAATTACCATTTTTGACCATCTGGAAAAAGTTCGACAGGTCACGGGTCATCGTTTTTCATCAGAAAATTGATTTTTTTTTACTGTAGAAAAATTGATTCAAAATGTCATTTGGATTGAGCCTCATGTTGAATAACTACTTTTTAAAGCCTCAATGTGACAGAAATTGACATTTTTACTGACTTTTTCTCCTACTCAGAAGCTTCTATTTCGACCTATTCAGGCATTAAAATGACTCTAAACACACCTATTTTAGTTCCAAGAGTTCTAATTCACATGTAATAGTCATTTACAGTCCAAAAATTAAACTTTAAAAAATTACCATTTTTGACCATCTGGAAAAAGTTTGACAGGTCACGGGTCATCGTTTTTCATCAGAAAATTGATTTTTTGGACTGTAGAAAAATTGATTCAAAATGTCATTTGGATTGAGCCTCATGTTGAATAACTACTTTTTAAAGCCTCAATGTGACAGAAATTGCCATTTTTACTGACTTTTTCTCCTACTCAGAAGCTTCTATTTCGACCTATTCAGGCATTAAAATGACTCTAAACACACCTATTTTAGTTCCAAGAGTTCTAATTCACATGTAATAGTCATTTACAGTCCAAAAATTAAACTTTAAAAAATTACCATTTTTGACCATCTGGAAAAAGTTTGACAGGTCACGGGTCATCGTTTTTCATCAGAAAATTGATTTTTTGGACTGTAGAAAAATTGATTCAAAATGTCGTTTGGATTGAGCCTCATGTTGAATAACTACTTTTTAAAGCCTCAATGTGACCGAAATTGCCATTTTTACAGACTTTTTCTCCTTCTCAGAAGCTTCTATTTCGACCTATTTCAGGCATTAAAATGACTCTAAACACACTTATTTTAGTTCCAAGAGTTCTAATTCACATGCAATAGTCATTTACAGTCCAAAAATTAAACTTTAAAAAATTACCATTGTTGACCATCTGGAAAAAGTTCGACAGGTCACGGGTCATCGTTTTTCATCAGAAAATTGATTTTTTGGACTGTAGAAAAATTGATTCAAAACGTCATTTGGATTGCGCCTCATGTTGAATAACTACTTTTTAAAGCCTCAATGTGACCAAAATTGCCATTTTTACAGACTTTTTCTCCTACTCAGAAGCTTCTATTTCGACCTATTTCAGGCATTAAAATGACTCTAAACACACTTATTTTAGTTCCAAGAGTTCTAATTCACATGCAATAGTCATTTACAGTCCAAAAATTAAACTTTAAAAAATTACCATTCTTGACCATCTGGAAAAAGTTCGACAGGTCACGGGTCATCGTTTTTCATCAGAAAATTGATTTTTTGGACTGTAGAAAAATTGATTCAAAATGTCATTAGGATTGATCCTCATGTTGAATGACTACTTTTTAAAGCCTCAATGTGACCAAAATTGCCATTTTTACAGACTTTTTCTCCTACTCAGAAGCTTCTATTTCGACCTATTCAGGCATTAAAATGACTCTAAATAAACTTATTTTAGTTCCAAGAGTTCTAATTCACATGCAATAGTCATTTAAAGTTCAAAAATTAAACTTTAAAAAATTACCATTTTTGACCATCTGGAAAAAGTTCGACAGGTCACGGGTCATCGTTTTTCATCAGAAAATTGATTTTTTGGACTGTAGAAAAATTGATTCAAAATGTCATTTGGATTGAGCCTCATGTTGAATAACTACTTTTTAAAGCCTCAATGTGACCAAAATTGAAATTTTTACAGACTTTTTCTCCTACTCAGAAGCTTCTATTTCGACCTATTTCAGGCATTAATATGACTCCAAACACACTTATTTTAGTTCCAAGAGTTCTAATTCACATGCAATAGTCATTTACAGTCCAAAAATTAAACTTTAAAAAATTACCATTTTTGACCATCTGGAAAAAGTTCGACAGGTCTCGGGTCATCGTTTTTCATCCGAAAATTGATTTTTTGGACTGTAGAACAATTGATTCAAAATGTCATTTGGATTGAGCCTCATGTTGAATAACTACTTTTTAAAGCCTCAATGTGACCAAAATTGCCATTTTTACAGACTTTTTCTCCGACACAGAAGCTTCTATTTCGACCTATTTCAGGCATTAAAATGACTCTAAACACACTTATTTTAGTTCCAAGAGTTCTAATTCACATGCAATAGTCATTTACAGTCCAAAAATTAAACTGTAAAAAATTACCATTTTTGACCATCTGGAAAAAGTTCGACAGGTCACGGGTCATCGTTTTTCATCAGAAAATTGATTTTTTGGACTGTAGAAAAATTGATTCAAAATGTCATTAGGATTGAGCCTCATGTTGAATGACTACTTTTTAAAGCCTCAATGTGACCAAAATTGAAATTTTTACAGACTTTTTCTCCTACTCAGAAGCTTCTATTTTGACCTATTCAGGCATTAAAATGACTCTAAACAAACTTATTTTAGTTCCAAGAGTTCTAATTCACATGCAATAGTCATTTACAGTCCAAAAATTAAACTTTAAAAAATTACCATTTTTGACCATCTGGAAAAAGTTTGACAGGTCACGGGTCATCGTTTTTCATCAGAAAATTTATTTTTTGGACTGTAGAAAAATTGATTCAAAATGTCGTTTGGATTGAGCCTCATGTTGAATAACTACTTTTTAAAGCCTCAATGTGACCAAAATTGCCATTTTTACAGACTTTTTCTCCTACTCAGAAGCTTCTATTTCGACCTATTTCAGGCATTAAAATGACTCTAAACACACTTATTTTAGTTCCAAGAGTTCTAATTCACAAGCAAAAGTCATTTACAGTCCAAAAATTAAACTTTAAAAAATTACCATTTTTGACCATCTGGAAAAAGTTCGACAGGTCACGGGTCATCGTTTTTCATCAGAAAATAGATTTTTTGGACTGTAGAAAAATTGATTCAAAATGTCATTTGGATTGAGCCTCATGTTGAATAACTACTTTTTAAAGCCTCAATGTGACCAAAATTGCCATTTTTACAGACTTTTTCTCCTACTCAGAAGCTTCTATTTCGACCTATTTCAGGCATTAAAATGACTCTAAACACACTTATTTTAGTTCCAAGAGTTCTAATTCACATGCAATAGTCATTTACAGTCCAAAAATTAAACTTTAAAAATTTACCATTCTTGACCATCTGGAAAAAGTTCGACAGGTCAAGGGTCATCGTTTTTCATCAGAAAATTGATTTTTTGGACTGTAGAAAAATTGATTCAAAATGTCATTAGGATTGAGCCTCATGTTGAATGACTACTTTTTAAAGCCTCAATGTGACCAAAATTGCCATTTTTACAGACTTTTTCTCCTACTCAGAAGCTTCTATTTCGACCTATTCAGGCATTAAAATGACTCTAAACAAACTTATTTTAGTTCCAAAAGTTCTAATTCACATGCAATAGTCATTTAAAGTTCAAAAATTAAACTTTAAAAAATTACCATTTTTGACCATCTGGAAAAAGTTCGACAGGTCACGGGTCATCGTTTTTCATCAGAAAATTGATTTTTTGGACTGTAGAAAAATTGATTCAAAATGTCATTTGGATTGAGCCTCATGTTGAATAACTACTTTTTAAAGCCTCAATGTGACAGAAATTGCCATTTTTACTGACTTTTTCTCCTACTCAGAAGCTTCTATTTCGACCTATTCAGGCATTAAAATGACTCTAAACACACTTATTTTAGTTCCAAGAGTTCTAATTCACAAGCAAAAGTCATTTACAGTCCAAAAATTAAACTTTAAAAATTTACCATTCTTGACCATCTGGAAAAAGTTCGACAGGTCACGGGTCATCGTTTTTCATCAGAAAATTGATTTTTTGGACTGTAGAAAAATTGATTCAAAATGTCGTTTGGATTGAGCCTCATGTTGAATAACTACTTTTTAAAGCCTCAATGTGACCAAAATTGCCATTTTTACAGACTTTTTCTCCTACTCAGAAGCTTCTATTTCGACCTATTTCAGGCATTAAAATGACTCTAAACACACTTATTTTAGTTCCAAGAGTTCTAATTCACATGCAATAGTCATTTACAGTCCAAAAATTAAACTTTAAAAAATTACCATTGTTGACCATCTGGAAAAAGTTCGACAGGTCACGGGTCATCGTTTTTCATCAGAAAATAGATTTTTTTTGGACTGTAGAAAAACTTGATTCAAAATGTCATTAGGATTGAGCCTCATGTTGAATGACTACTTTTTAAAGCCTCAATGTGACCAAAATTGCCATTTTTACAGACTTTTTCTCCTACTCAGAAGCTTCTATTTCGACCTATTCAGGCATTAAAATGACTCTAAACAAACTTATTTTAGTTCCAAGAGTTCTAATTCACATGCAATAGTCATTTAAAGTTCAAAAATTAAACTTTAAAAAATTACCATTTTTGACCATCTGGAAAAAGTTCGACAGGTCACGGGTCATCGTTTTTCATCAGAAAATTGATTTTTTGGACTGTAGAAAAATTGATTCAAAATGTCATTTGGATTGAGCCTCATGTTGAATAACTACTTTTCAAAGCCTCAATGTGACCAAAATTGAAATTTTTACAGACTTTTTCTCCTACACAGAAGCTTCTATTTCGACCTATTTCAGGCATTAATATGACTCCAAACACACTTATTTTAGTTCCAAGAGTTCTAATTCACATGCAATAGTCATTTACAGTCCAAAAATTAAACTTTAAAAAATTAAAATTTTTGACCATCTAGAAAAAGTTCGACAGGTCTCGGGTCATCGTTTTTCATCCGAAAATTGATTTTTTGGACTGTAGAACAATTGATTCAAAATGTCATTTGGATTGAGCCTCATGTTGAATAACTACTTTTTAAAGCCTCAATGTGACAGAAAGTGCCATTTTTACTGACTTTTTCTCCTACTCAGAAGCTTCTATTTCGACCTATTCAGGCATTAAAATGACTCTAAACACACCTATTTTAGTTCCAAGAGTTCTAATTCACATGTAATAGTCATTTACAGTCCAAAAATTAAACTTTAAAAAATTACCATTTTTGACCATCTGGACAAAGTTCGACAGGTCACGGGTCATAGTTTTTCATCAGAAAATTGATTTTTTGGACTGTAGAAAAATTGATTCAAAATGTCATTTGGATTGAGCCTCATGTTGAATAACTACTTTTTAAAGCCTCAATGTGACAGAAATTGCCATTTTTACTGACTTTTTCTCCTACTCAGAAGCTTCTATTTCGACCTATTCAGGCATTAAAATGACTCTAAACACACCTATTTTAGTTCCAAGAGTTCTAATTCACATGTAATAGTCATTTACAGACCAAAAATTAAACTTTAAAAAATTACCATTTTTGACCATCTGGAAAAAGTTTGACTGGTCACGGGTCATCGTTTTTCATCAGAAAATTGATTTTTTGGACTGTAGAAAAATTGATTCAAAATGTCGTTTGGATTGAGCCTCATGTTGAATAACTACTTTTTAAAGCCTCAATGTGACCAAAATTGCCATTTTTACAGACTTTTTCTCCTACTCAGAAGCTTCTATTTCGACCTATTCAGGCATTAAAATGACTCTAAACAAACTTATTTTAGTTCCAAGAGTTCTAATTCACATGCAATAGTCATTTAAAGTTCAAAAATTAAACTTTAAAAAATTACCATTTTTGACCATCTGGAAAAAGTTCGACAGGTCACGGGTCATCGTTTTTCATCAGAAAATTGATTTTTTGGACTGTAGAAAAATTGATTCAAAATGTCATTTGGATTGAGCCTCATGTTGAATAACTACTTTTTAAAGCCTCAATGTGACCAAAATTAAAATTTTTACAGACTTTTTCTCCTACTCAGAAGCTTCTATTTCGACCTATTTCAGGCATTAAAATGACTCCAAACACACTTATTTTAGTTCCAAGAGTTCTAATTCACATGCAATAGTCATTTACAGTCCAAAAATTAAACTTTAAAAAATTACCATTTTTGACCATCTGGAAAAAGTTCGACAGGTCTCGGGTCACCGTTTTTCATCCGAAAATTGATTTTTTGGACTGTAGAACAATTGATTCAAAATGTCATTTGGATCGAGCCTCATGTTGAATAACTACTTTTTAAAGCCTCAATGTGACAGAAATTGCCATTTTTACTGACTTTTTCTCCTACTCAGAAGCTTCTATTTCGACCTATTCAGGCATTAAAATGACTCTAAACACACCTATTTTAGTTCCAAGAGTTCTAATTCACATGTAATAGTCATTTACAGTCCAAAAATTAAACGTTAAAAAATTACCATTTTTGACCATCTGGAAAAAGTTTGACAGGTCACGGGTCATCGTTTTTCATCAGAAAATTGATTTTTTGGACTGTAGAAAAATTGATTCAAAATGTCGTTTGGATTGAGCCTCATGTTGAATAACTACTTTTTAGAGCCGCAATGTGACCAAAATTGCCAGTTTTTTTCAGACTTTTTCTCCTACTCAGAAGCTTCTATTTCGACCTATTCAGACATTAAAATGACTCTAAACACACTTATTTTAGTTCCAAGAGTTCTAATTCACATGCAATAGTCATTTACAGTCCAAAAATTAAACTGTAAAAAATTACCATTTTTGACCATCTGGAAAAAGTTCGACAGGTCACGGGTCATCGTTTTTCATCAGAAAATTGATTTTTTTTTACTGTAGAAAAATTGATTCAAAATGTCATTTGGATTGAGCCTCATGTTGAATAACTACTTTTTAAAGCCTCAATGTGACAGAAATTGACATTTTTACTGACTTTTTCTCCTACTCAGAAGCTTCTATTTCGACCTATTCAGGCATTAAAATGACTCTAAACACACCTATTTTAGTTCCAAGAGTTCTAATTCACATGTAATAGTCATTTACAGTCCAAAAATTAAACTTTAAAAAATTACCATTTTTGACCATCTGGAAAAAGTTTGACAGGTCACGGGTCATCGTTTTTCATCAGAAAATTGATTTTTTGGACTGTAGAAAAATTGATTCAAAATGTCATTTGGATTGAGCCTCATGTTGAATAACTACTTTTTAAAGCCTCAATGTGACAGAAATTGCCATTTTTACTGACTTTTTCTCCTACTCAGAAGCTTCTATTTCGACCTATTCAGGCATTAAAATGACTCTAAACACACCTATTTTAGTTCCAAGAGTTCTAATTCACATGTAATAGTCATTTACAGTCCAAAAATTAAACTTTAAAAAATTACCATTTTTGACCATCTGGAAAAAGTTTGACAGGTCACGGGTCATCGTTTTTCATCAGAAAATTGATTTTTTGGACTGTAGAAAAATTGATTCAAAATGTCGTTTGGATTGAGCCTCATGTTGAATAACTACTTTTTAAAGCCTCAATGTGACCGAAATTGCCATTTTTACAGACTTTTTCTCCTACTCAGAAGCTTCTATTTCGACCTATTTCAGGCATTAAAATGACTCTAAACACACTTATTTTAGTTCCAAGAGTTCTAATTCACATGCAATAGTCATTTACAGTCCAAAAATTAAACTTTAAAAAATTACCATTGTTGACCATCTGGAAAAAGTTCGACAGGTCACGGGTCATCGTTTTTCATCAGAAAATTGATTTTTTGGACTGTAGAAAAATTGATTCAAAACGTCATTTGGATTGCGCCTCATGTTGAATAACTACTTTTTAAAGCCTCAATGTGACCAAAATTGCCATTTTTACAGACTTTTTCTCCTACTCAGAAGCTTCTATTTCGACCTATTTCAGGCATTAAAATGACTCTAAACACACTTATTTTAGTTCCAAGAGTTCTAATTCACATGCAATAGTCATTTACAGTCCAAAAATTAAACTTTAAAAAATTACCATTCTTGACCATCTGGAAAAAGTTCGACAGGTCACGGGTCATCGTTTTTCATCAGAAAATTGATTTTTTGGACTGTAGAAAAATTGATTCAAAATGTCATTAGGATTGAGCCTCATGTTGAATGACTACTTTTTAAAGCCTCAATGTGACCAAAATTGCCATTTTTACAGACTTTTTCTCCTACTCAGAAGCTTCTATTTCGACCTATTCAGGCATTAAAATGACTCTAAACAAACTTATTTTAGTTCCAAGAGTTCTAATTCACATGCAATAGTCATTTAAAGTTCAAAAATTAAACTTTAAAAAATTACCATTTTTGACCATCTGGAAAAAGTTCGACAGGTCACGGGTCATCGTTTTTCATCAGAAAATTGATTTTTTGGACTGTAGAAAAATTGATTCAAAATGTCATTTGGATTGAGCCTCATGTTGAATAACTACTTTTTAAAGCCTCAATGTGACCAAAATTGAAATTTTTACAGACTTTTTCTCCTACTCAGAAGCTTCTATTTCGACCTATTTCAGGCATTAATATGACTCCAAACACACTTATTTTAGTTCCAAGAGTTCTAATTCACATGCAATAGTCATTTACAGTCCAAAAATTAAACTTTAAAAAATTACCATTTTTGACCATCTGGAAAAAGTTCGACAGGTCTCGGGTCATCGTTTTTCATCCGAAAATTGATTTTTTGGACTGTAGAACAATTGATTCAAAATGTCATTTGGATTGAGCCTCATGTTGAATAACTACTTTTTAAAGCCTCAATGTGACCAAAATTGCCATTTTTACAGACTTTTTCTCCGACACAGAAGCTTCTATTTCGACCTATTTCAGGCATTAAAATGACTCTAAACACACTTATTTTAGTTCCAAGAGTTCTAATTCACATGCAATAGTCATTTACAGTCCAAAAATTAAACTGTAAAAAATTACCATTTTTGACCATCTGGAAAAAGTTCGACAGGTCACGGGTCATCGTTTTTCATCAGAAAATTGATGTTTTGGACTGTAGAAAAATTGATTCAAAATGTCATTAGGATTGAGCCTCATGTTGAATGACTACTTTTTAAAGCCTCAATGTGACCAAAATTGAAATTTTTACAGACTTTTTCTCCTACTCAGAAGCTTCTATTTTGACCTATTCAGGCATTAAAATGACTCTAAACAAACTTATTTTAGTTCCAAGAGTTCTAATTCACATGCAATAGTCATTTACAGTCCAAAAATTAAACTTTAAAAAATTACCATTTTTGACCATCTGGAAAAAGTTTGACAGGTCACGGGTCATCGTTTTTCATCAGAAAATTTATTTTTTGGACTGTAGAAAAATTGATTCAAAATGTCGTTTGGATTGAGCCTCATGTTGAATAACTACTTTTTAAAGCCTCAATGTGACCAAAATTGCCATTTTTACAGACTTTTTCTCCTACTCAGAAGCTTCTATTTCGACCTATTTCAGGCATTAAAATGACTCTAAACACACTTATTTTAGTTCCAAGAGTTCTAATTCACAAGCAAAAGTCATTTACAGTCCAAAAATTAAACTTTAAAAAATTACCATTTTTGACCATCTGGAAAAAGTTCGACAGGTCACGGGTCATCGTTTTTCATCAGAAAATAGATTTTTTGGACTGTAGAAAAATTGATTCAAAATGTCATTTGGATTGAGCCTCATGTTGAATAACTACTTTTTAAAGCCTCAATGTGACCAAAATTGCCATTTTTACAGACTTTTTCTCCTACTCAGAAGCTTCTATTTCGACCTATTTCAGGCATTAAAATGACTCTAAACACACTTATTTTAGTTCCAAGAGTTCTAATTCACATGCAATAGTCATTTACAGTCCAAAAATTAAACTTTAAAAATTTACCATTCTTGACCATCTGGAAAAAGTTCGACAGGTCACGGGTCATCGTTTTTCATCAGAAAATAGATTTTTTGGACTGTAGAAAAATTGATTCAAAATGTCATTAGGATTGAGCCTCATGTTGAATGACTACTTTTTAAAGCCTCAATGTGACCAAAATTGCCATTTTTACAGACTTTTTCTCCTACTCAGAAGCTTCTATTTCGACCTATTCAGGCATTAAAATGACTCTAAACAAACTTATTTTAGTTCCAAAAGTTCTAATTCACATGCAATAGTCATTTAAAGTTCAAAAATTAAACTTTAAAAAATTACCATTTTTGACCATCTGGAAAAAGTTCGACAGGTCACGGGTCATCGTTTTTCATCAGAAAATTGATTTTTTGGACTGTAGAAAAATTGATTCAAAATGTCATTTGGATTGAGCCTCATGTTGAATAACTACTTTTTAAAGCCTCAATGTGACAGAAATTGCCATTTTTACTGACTTTTTCTCCTACTCAGAAGCTTCTATTTCGACCTATTCAGGCATTAAAATGACTCTAAACACACTTATTTTAGTTCCAAGAGTTCTAATTCACAAGCAAAAGTCATTTACAGTCCAAAAATTAAACTTTAAAAAATTACCATTTTTGACCATCTGGAAAAAGTTCGACAGGTCACGGGTCATCGTTTTTCATCAGAAAATAGATTTTTTGGACTGTAGAAAAATTGATTCAAAATGTCATTTGGATTGAGCCTCATGTTGAATAACTACTTTTTAAAGCCTCAATGTGACCAAAATTGCCATTTTTACAGACTTTTTCTCCTACTCAGAAGCTTCTATTTCGACCTATTTCAGGCATTAAAATGACTCTAAACACACTTATTTTAGTTCCAAGAGTTCTAATTCACATGCAATAGTCATTTACAGTCCAAAAATTAAACTTTAAAAATTTACCATTCTTGACCATCTGGAAAAAGTTCGACAGGTCACGGGTCATCGTTTTTCATCAGAAAATTGATTTTTTGGACTGTAGAAAAATTGATTCAAAATGTCATTAGGATTGAGCCTCATGTTGAATGACTACTTTTTAAAGCCTCAATGTGACCAAAATTGCCATTTTTACAGACTTTTTCTCCTACTCAGAAGCTTCTATTTCGACCTATTCAGGCATTAAAATGACTCTAAACAAACTTATTTTAGTTCCAAAAGTTCTAATTCACATGCAATAGTCATTTAAAGTTCAAAAATTAAACTTTAAAAAATTACCATTTTTGACCATCTGGAAAAAGTTCGACAGGTCACGGGTCATCGTTTTTCATCAGAAAATTGATTTTTTTGGACTGTAGAAAAATTGATTCAAAATGTCATTTGGATTGAGCCTCATGTTGAATAACTACTTTTTAAAGCCTCAATGTGACAGAAATTGCCATTTTTACTGACTTTTTCTCCTACTCAGAAGCTACTATTTCGACCTATTCAGGCATTAAAATGACTCTAAACACACCTATTTTAGTTCCAAGAGTTCTAATTCACATGCAATAGTCATTTACAGTCCAAAAATTAAACTTTAAAAAATTATCATTTTTGACCATCTGGAAAAAGTTTGACAGGTCACGGGTCATCGTTTTTCATCAGAAAATTGATTTTTTGGACTGTAGAAAAATTGATTCAAAATGTCGTTTGGATTGAGCCTCATGTTGAATAACTACTTTTTAAAGCCTCAATGTGACCAAAATTGCCATTTTTACAGACTTTTTCTCCTTCTCAGAAGCTTCTATTTCGACCTATTTCAGGCATTAAAATGACTCTAAACACACTTATTTTAGTTCCAAGAGTTCTAATTCACATGCAATAGTCATTTACAGTCCAAAAATTAAACTTTAAAAAATTACCATTGTTGACCATCTGGAAAAAGTTCGACAGGTCACGGGTCATCGTTTTTCATCAGAAAATAGATTTTTGGGACTGTAGAAAAACTTGATTCAAAATGTCATTTGGATTGAGCCTCATGTTGAATAACTACTTTTTAAAGCCTCAATGTGACCAAAATTGCCATTTTTACAGACTTTTTCTCCTACTCTGAAGGTTCTATTTCGACCTATTTCAGGCATTAAAATGACTCTAAACACACTTATTTTAGTTCCAAGAGTTCTAATTCACAAGCAATAGTCATTTACAGTCCAAAAATTAAACTTTAAAAAATTACCATTTTTGACCATCTGGAAAAAGTTCGACAGGTCACGGGTCATCGTTTTTCATCAGAAAATAGATTTTTTGGACTGTAGAAAAATTTATTCAAAATGTCATTTGGATTGAGCCTCATGTTGAATAACTACTTTTTAAAGCCTCAATGTGACCAAAATTGCCATTTTTACAGACTTTTTCTCCTACTCAGAAGCTTCTATTTCGACCTATTTCAGGCATTAAAATGACTCTAAACACACTTATTTTAGTTCCAAGAGTTCTAATTCACATGCAATAGTCATTTACAGTCCAAAAATTAAACTTTAAAAATTTACCATTCTTGACCATCTGGAAAAAGTTCGACAGGTCACGGGTCATCGTTTTTCATCAGAAAATTGATTTTTTGGACTGTAGAAAAATTGATTCAAAATGTCATTAGGATTGAGCCTCATGTTGAATGACTACTTTTTAAAGCCTCAATGTGACCAAAATTGCCATTTTTACAGACTTTTTCTCCTACTCAGAAGCTTCTATTTCGACCTATTCAGGCATTAAAATGACTCTAAACAAACTTATTTTAGTTCCAAGAGTTCTAAATCACATGCAATAGTCATTTAAAGTTCAAAAATTAAACTTTAAAAAATTACCATTTTTGACCATCTGGAAAAAGTTCGACAGGTCACGGGTCATCGCTTTTCATCAGAAAATTGATTTTTTGGACTGTAGAAAAATTGATTCAAAATGTCATTTGGATTGAGCCTCATGTTGAATAACTACTTTTTAAAGCCTCAATGTGACCAAAATTGAAATTTTTACAGACTTTTTCTCCTACTCAGAAGCTTCTATTTCGACCTATTTCAGGCATTATTTTGACTCCAAACACACTTATTTTAGTTCCAAGAGTTCTAATTCACATGCAATAGTCATTTACAGTCCAAAAATTAAACTTTAAAAAATTACCATTTTTGACCATCTGGAAAAAGTTCGACAGGTCTCGGGTCATCGTTTTTCATCCGAAAATTGATTTTTTGGACTGTAGAACAATTGATTCAAAATGTCATTTGGATTGAGCCTCATGTTGAATAACTACTTTTTAAAGCCTCAATGTGACCAAAATTGCCATTTTTACAGACTTTTTCTCCGACTCAGAAGCTTCTATTTCGACCTATTTCAGGCATTAAAATGACTCTAAACACACTTATTTTAGTTCCAAGAGTTCTAATTCACATGCAATAGTCATTTACAGTCCAAAAATTAAACTGTAAAAAATTACCATTTTTGACCATCTGGAAAAAGTTCGACAGGTCACGGGTCATCGTTTTTCATCAGAAAATTGATTTTATGGACTGTAGAAAAATTGATTCAAAATGTCATTAGGATTGAGCCTCATGTTGAATGACTACTTTTTAAAGCCTCAATGTGACCAAAATTGCCATTTTTACAGACTTTTTCTCCTACTCAGAAGCTTCTATTTCGACCTATTCAGGCATTAAAATGACTCTAAACAAACTTATTTTAGTTCCAAAAGTTCTAATTCACATGCAATAGTCATTTAAAGTTCAAAAATTAAACTTTAAAAAATTACCATTTTTGACCATCTGGAAAAAGTTCGACAGGTCACGGGTCATCGTTTTTCATCAGAAAATTGATTTTTTGGACTGTAGAAAAATTGATTCAAAATGTCATTTGGATTGAGCCTCATGTTGAATAACTACTTTTTAAAGCCTCAATGTGACAGAAATTGCCATTTTTACTGACTTTTTCTCCTACTCAGAAGCTTCTATTTCGACCTATTCAGGCATTAAAATGACTCTAAACACACCTATTTTAGTTCCAAGAGTTCTAATTCACATGCAATAGTCATTTACAGTCCAAAAATTAAACTTTAAAAAATTACCATTGTTGACCATCTGGAAAAAGTTCGACAGGTCACGGGTCATCGTTTTTCATCAGAAAATAGATTTTTGGGACTGTAGAAAAACTTGATTCAAAATGTCATTTGGATTGAGCCTCATGTTGAATAACTACTTTTTAAAGCCTCAATGTGACCAAAATTGCCATTTTTACAGACTTTTTCTCCTACTCAGAAGGTTCTATTTCGACCTATTTCAGGCATTAAAATGACTCTAAACACACTTATTTTAGTTCCAAGAGTTCTAATTCACAAGCAATAGTCATTTACAGTCCAAAAATTAAACTTTAAAAAATTACCATTTTTGACCATCTGGAAAAAGTTCGACAGGTCACGGGTCATCGTTTTCCATCAGAAAATAGATTTTTTGGACTGTAGAAAAATTGATTCAAAATGTCATTTGGATTGAGCCTCATGTTGAATAACTACTTTTTAAAGCCTCAATGTGACCAAAATTGCCATTTTTACAGACTTTTTCTCCTACTCAGAAGCTTCTATTTCGACCTATTTCAGGCATTAAAATGACTCTAAACACACTTATTTTAGTTCCAAGAGTTCTAATTCACATGCAATAGTCATTTACAGTCCAAAAATTAAACTTTAAAAATTTACCATTCTTGACCATCTGGAAAAAGTTCGACAGGTCACGGGTCATCGTTTTTCATCAGAAAATTGATTTTTTGGACTGTAGAAAAATTGATTCAAAATGTCATTAGGATTGAGCCTCATGTTGAATGACTACTTTTTAAAGCCTCAATGTGACCAAAATTGCCATTTTTACAGACTTTTTCTCCTACTCAGAAGCTTCTATTTCGACCTATTCAGGCATTAAAATGACTCTAAACAAACTTATTTTAGTTCCAAAAGTTCTAATTCACATGCAATAGTCATTTAAAGTTCAAAAATTAAACTTTAAAAAATTACCATTTTTGACCATCTGGAAAAAGTTCGACAGGTCACGGGTCATCGTTTTTCATCAGAAAATTGATTTTTTGGACTGTAGAAAAATTGATTCAAAATGTCATTTGGATTGAGCCTCATGTTGAATAACTACTTTTTAAAGCCTCAATGTGACAGAAATTGCCATTTTTACTGACTTTTTCTCCTACTCAGAAGCTTCTATTTCGACCTATTCAGGCATTAAAATGACTCTAAACACACCTATTTTAGTTCCAAGAGTTCTAATTCACATGCAATAGTCATTTACAGTCCAAAAATTAAACTTTAAAAAATTACCATTGTTGACCATCTGGAAAAAGTTCGACAGGTCACGGGTCATCGTTTTTCATCAGAAAATAGATTTTTGGGACTGTAGAAAACTTGATTCAAAATGTCATTTGGATTGAGCCTCATGTTGAATAACTACTTTTTAAAGCCTCAATGTGACCAAAATTGCCATTTTTACAGACTTTTTCTCCTACTCAGAAGGTTCTATTTCGACCTATTTCAGGCATTAAAATGACTCTAAACACACTTATTTTAGTTCCAAGAGTTCTAATTCACAAGCAATAGTCATTTACAGTCCAAAAATTAAACTTTAAAAAATTACCATTTTTGACCATCTGGAAAAAGTTCGACAGGTCACGGGTCATCGTTTTTCATCAGAAAATAGATTTTTTGGACTGTAGAAAAATTGATTCAAAATGTCATTTGGATTGAGCCTCATGTTGAATAACTACTTTTTAAAGCCTCAATGTGACCAAAATTGCCATTTTTACAGACTTTTTCTCCTACTCAGAAGCTTCTATTTCGACCTATTTCAGGCATTAAAATGACTCTAAACACACTTATTTTAGTTCCAAGAGTTCTAATTCACATGCAATAGTCATTTACAGTCCAAAAATTAAACTTTAAAAATTTACCATTCTTGACCATCTGGAAAAAGTTCGACAGGTCACGGGTCATCGTTTTTCATCAGAAAATTGATTTTTTGGACTGTAGAAAAATTGATTCAAAATGTCATTAGGATTGAGCCTCATGTTGAATGACTACTTTTTAAAGCCTCAATGTGACCAAAATTGCCATTTTTACAGACTTTTTCTCCTACTCAGAAGCTTCTATTTCGACCTATTCAGGCATTAAAATGACTCTAAACAAACTTATTTTAGTTCCAAAAGTTCTAATTCACATGCAATAGTCATTTAAAGTTCAAAAATTAAACTTTAAAAAATTACCATTTTTGACCATCTGGAAAAAGTTCGACAGGTCACGGGTCATCGTTTTTCATCAGAAAATTGATTTTTTGGACTGTAGAAAAATTGATTCAAAATGTCATTTGGATTGAGCCTCATGTTGAATAACTACTTTTTAAAGCCTCAATGTGACAGAAATTGCCATTTTTACTGACTTTTTCTCCTACTCAGAAGCTTCTATTTCGACCTATTCAGGCATTAAAATGACTCTAAACACACCTATTTTAGTTCCAAGAGTTCTAATTCACATGCAATAGTCATTTACAGTCCAAAAATTAAACTTTAAAAAATTACCATTTTTGACCATCTGGAAAAAGTTTGACAGGTCACGGGTCATCGTTTTTCATCAGAAAATTGATTTTTTGGACTGTAGAAAAATTGATTCAAAATGTCGTTTGGATTGAGCCTCATGTTGAATAACTACTTTTTAAAGCCTCAATGTGACCAAAATTGCCATTTTTACAGACTTTTTCTCCTACTCAGAAGCTTCTATTTCGACCTATTTCAGGCATTAAAATGACTCTAAACACACTTATTTTAGTTCCAAGAGTTCTAATTCACATGCAATAGTCATTTACAGTCCAAAAATTAAACTTTAAAAAATTACCATTGTTGACCATCTGGAAAAAGTTCGACAGGTCACGGGTCATCGTTTTTCATCAGAAAATAGATTTTTTTGGACTGTAGAAAAACTTGATTCAAAATGTCATTTGGATTGAGCCTCATGTTGAATAACTACTTTTTAAAGCCTCAATGTGACCAAAATTGCCATTTTTACAGACTTTTTCTCCTACTCAGAAGGTTCTATTTCGACCAATTTCAGGTATTAAAATGTTTCTAAACACACTTATTTTAGTTCCAAGAGTTCTAATTCACATGCAATAGTCATTTAAAGTCCAAAAATGAAACTTTAAAAAAGTACCATTTTTGACCATCTGGAAAAAGTTCGACAGGTCACGGGTCATCGTTTTTCATCAGAAAATTGATTTTTTGGACTGTAGAAAAATTGATTCAAAATGTCATTAGGATTGAGCCTCATGTTGAATGACTACTTTTTAAAGCCTCAATGTGACCAAAATTGCCATTGTTACAGACTTTTTCTCCTACTCAGAAGCTTCTATTTCGACCTATTCAGGCATTAAAATGACTCTAAACAAACTTATTTTAGTTCCAAGAGTTCTAATTCACATGCAATAGTCATTTAAAGTTCAAAAATTAAACTTTAAAAAATTACCATTTTTGACCATCTGGAAAAAGTTCGACAGGTCACGGGTCATCGTTTTTCATCAGAAAATTGATTTTTTGGACTGTAGAAAAATTGATTCAAAATGTCATTTGGATTGAGCCTCATGTTGAATAACTACTTTTCAAAGCCTCAATGTGACCAAAATTGAAATTTTTACAGACTTTTTCTCCTACACAGAAGCTTCTATTTCGACCTATTTCAGGCATTAATATGACTCCAAACACACTTATTTTAGTTCCAAGAGTTCTAATTCACATGCAATAGTCATTTACAGTCCAAAAATTAAACTTTAAAAAATTACAATTTTTGACCATCTAGAAAAAGTTCGACAGGTCTCGGGTCATCGTTTTTCATCCGAAAATTGATTTTTTGGACTGTAGAACAATTGATTCAAAATGTCATTTGGATTGAGCCTCATGTTGAATAACTACTTTTTAAAGCCTCAATGTGACAGAAAGTGCCATTTTTACTGACTTTTTCTCCTACTCAGAAGCTTCTATTTCGACCTATTCAGGCATTAAAATGACTCTAAACACACCTATTTTAGTTCCAAGAGTTCTAATTCACATGTAATAGTCATTTACAGTCCAAAAATTAAACTTTAAAAAATTACCATTTTTGACCATCTGGACAAAGTTCGACAGGTCACGGGTCATAGTTTTTCATCAGAAAATTGATTTTTTGGACTGTAGAAAAATTGATTCAAAATGTCATTTGGATTGAGCCTCATGTTGAATAACTACTTTTTAAAGCCTCAATGTGACAGAAATTGCCATTTTTACTGACTTTTTCTCCTACTCAGAAGCTTCTATTTCGACCTATTCAGGCATTAAAATGACTCTAAACACACCTATTTTAGTTCCAAGAGTTCTAATTCACATGTAATAGTCATTTACAGACCAAAAATTAAACTTTAAAAAATTACCATTTTTGACCATCTGGAAAAAGTTTGACTGGTCACGGGTCATCGTTTTTCATCAGAAAATTGATTTTTTGGACTGTAGAAAAATTGATTCAAAATGTCGTTTGGATTGAGCCTCATGTTGAATAACTACTTTTTAAAGCCTCAATGTGACCAAAATTGCCATTTTTACAGACTTTTTCTCCTACTCAGAAGCTTCTATTTCGACCTATTCAGGCATTAAAATGACTCTAAACAAACTTATTTTAGTTCCAAGAGTTCTAATTCACATGCAATAGTCATTTAAAGTTCAAAAATTAAACTTTAAAAAATTACCATTTTTGACCATCTGGAAAAAGTTCGACAGGTCACGGGTCATCGTTTTTCATCAGAAAATTGATTTTTTGGACTGTAGAAAAATTGATTCAAAATGTCATTTGGATTGAGCCTCATGTTGAATAACTACTTTTTAAAGCCTCAATGTGACCAAAATTGAAATTTTTACAGACTTTTTCTCCTACTCAGAAGCTTCTATTTCGACCTATTTCAGGCATTAAAATGACTCCAAACACACTTATTTTAGTTCCAAGAGTTCTAATTCACATGCAATAGTCATTTACAGTCCAAAAATTAAACTTTAAAAAATTACCATTTTTGACCATCTGGAAAAAGTTCGACAGGTCTCAGGTCACCGTTTTTCATCCGAAAATTGATTTTTTGGACTGTAGAACAATTGATTCAAAATGTCATTTGGATTGAGCCTCATGTTGAATAACTACTTTTTAAAGCCTCAATGTGACAGAAATTGCCATTTTTACTGACTTTTTCTCCTACTCAGAAGCTTCTATTTCGACCTATTCAGGCATTAAAATGACTCTAAACACACCTATTTTAGTTCCAAGAGTTCTAATTCACATGTAATAGTCATTTACAGTCCAAAAATTAAACTTTAAAAAATTACCATTTTTGACCATCTGGAAAAAGTTTGACAGGTCACGGGTCATCGTTTTTCATCAGAAAATTGATTTTTTGGACTGTAGAAAAATTGATTCAAAATGTCGTTTGGATTGAGCCTCATGTTGAATAACTACTTTTTAAAGCCGCAATGTGACCAAAATTGCCAGTTTTTTTCAGACTTTTTCTCCTACTCAGAAGCTTCTATTTCGACCTATTCAGACATTAAAATGACTCTAAACACACTTATTTTAGTTCCAAGAGTTCTAATTCACATGCAATAGTCATTTACAGTCCAAAAATTAAACTGTAAAAAATTACCATTTTTGACCATCTGGAAAAAGTTCGACAGGTCACGGGTCATCGTTTTTCATCAGAAAATTGATTTTTTTTTACTGTAGAAAAATTGATTCAAAATGTCATTTGGATTGAGCCTCATGTTGAATAACTACTTTTTAAAGCCTCAATGTGACAGAAATTGACATTTTTACTGACTTTTTCTCCTACTCAGAAGCTTCTATTTCGACCTATTCAGGCATTAAAATGACTCTAAACACACCTATTTTAGTTCCAAGAGTTCTAATTCACATGTAATAGTCATTTACAGTCCAAAAATTAAACTTTAAAAAATTACCATTTTTGACCATCTGGAAAAAGTTTGACAGGTCACGGGTCATCGTTTTTCATCAGAAAATTGATTTTTTGGACTGTAGAAAAATTGATTCAAAATGTCATTTGGATTGAGCCTCATGTTGAATAACTACTTTTTAAAGCCTCAATGTGACAGAAATTGCCATTTTTACTGACTTTTTCTCCTACTCAGAAGCTTCTATTTCGACCTATTCAGGCATTAAAATGACTCTAAACACACCTATTTTAGTTCCAAGAGTTCTAATTCACATGTAATAGTCATTTACAGTCCAAAAATTAAACTTTAAAAAATTACCATTTTTGACCATCTGGAAAAAGTTTGACAGGTCACGGGTCATCGTTTTTCATCAGAAAATTGATTTTTTGGACTGTAGAAAAATTGATTCAAAATGTCGTTTGGATTGAGCCTCATGTTGAATAACTACTTTTTAAAGCCTCAATGTGACCGAAATTGCCATTTTTACAGACTTTTTCTCCTACTCAGAAGCTTCTATTTCGACCTATTTCAGGCATTAAAATGACTCTAAACACACTTATTTTAGTTCCAAGAGTTCTAATTCACATGCAATAGTCATTTACAGTCCAAAAATTAAACTTTAAAAAATTACCATTGTTGACCATCTGGAAAAAGTTCGACAGGTCACGGGTCATCGTTTTTCATCAGAAAATTGATTTTTTGGACTGTAGAAAAATTGATTCAAAACGTCATTTGGATTGCGCCTCATGTTGAATAACTACTTTTTAAAGCCTCAATGTGACCAAAATTGCCATTTTTACAGACTTTTTCTCCTACTCAGAAGCTTCTATTTCGACCTATTTCAGGCATTAAAATGACTCTAAACACACTTATTTTAGTTCCAAGAGTTCTAATTCACATGCAATAGTCATTTACAGTCCAAAAATTAAACTTTAAAAAATTACCATTCTTGACCATCTGGAAAAAGTTCGACAGGTCACGGGTCATCGTTTTTCATCAGAAAATTGATTTTTTGGACTGTAGAAAAATTGATTTAAAATGTCATTAGGATTGAGCCTCATGTTGAATGACTACTTTTTAAAGCCTCAATGTGACCAAAATTGCCATTTTTACAGACTTTTTCTCCTACTCAGAAGCTTCTATTTCGACCTATTCAGGCATTAAAATGACTCTAAACAAACTTATTTTAGTTCCAAGAGTTCTAATTCACATGCAATAGTCATTTAAAGTTCAAAAATTAAACTTTAAAAAATTACCATTTTTGACCATCTGGAAAAAGTTCGACAGGTCACGGGTCATCGTTTTTCATCAGAAAATAGATTTTTTGGACTGTAGAAAAATTGATTCAAAATGTCATTTGGATTGAGCCTCATGTTGAATAACTACTTTTTAAAGCCTCAATGTGACCAAAATTGAAATTTTTACAGACTTTTTCTCCTACTCAGAAGCTTCTATTTCGACCTATTTCAGGCATTAATATGACTCCAAACACACTTATTTTAGTTCCAAGAGTTCTAATTCACATGCAATAGTCATTTACAGTCCAAAAATTAAACTTTAAAAAATTACCATTTTTGACCATCTGGAAAAAGTTCGACAGGTCTCGGGTCATCGTTTTTCATCCGAAAATTGATTTTTTGGACTGTAGAACAATTGATTCAAAATGTCATTTGGATTGAGCCTCATGTTGAATAACTACTTTTTAAAGCCTCAATGTGACCAAAATTGCCATTTTTACAGACTTTTTCTCCTACTCAGAAGCTTCTATTTCGACCTATTTCAGGCATTAAAATGACTCTAAACACACTTATTTTAGTTCCAAGAGTTCTAATTCACATGCAATAGTCATTTACAGTCCAAAAATTAAACTTTAAAAAATTACCATTGTTGACCATCTGGAAAAAGTTCGACAGGTCACGGGTCATCGTTTTTCATCAGAAAATAGATTTTTTTGGACTGTAGAAAAACTTGATTCAAAATGTCATTTGGATTGAGCCTCATGTTGAATAACTACTTTTTAAAGCCTCAATGTGACCAAAATTGCCATTTTTACAGACTTTTTCTCCTACTCAGAAGGTTCTATTTCGACCAATTTCAGGTATTAAAATGTTTCTAAACACACTTATTTTAGTTCCAAGAGTTCTAATTCACATGCAATAGTCATTTAAAGTCCAAAAATGAAACTTTAAAAAAGTACCATTTTTGACCATCTGGAAAAAGTTCGACAGGTCACGGGTCATCGTTTTTCATCAGAAAATTGATTTTTTGGACTGTAGAAAAATTGATTCAAAATGTCATTAGGATTGAGCCTCATGTTGAATGACTACTTTTTAAAGCCTCAATGTGACCAAAATTGCCATTGTTACAGACTTTTTCTCCTACTCAGAAGCTTCTATTTCGACCTATTCAGGCATTAAAATGACTCTAAACAAACTTATTTTAGTTCCAAGAGTTCTAATTCACATGCAATAGTCATTTAAAGTTCAAAAATTAAACTTTAAAAAATTACCATTTTTGACCATCTGGAAAAAGTTCGACAGGTCACGGGTCATCGTTTTTCATCAGAAAATTGATTTTTTGGACTGTAGAAAAATTGATTCAAAATGTCATTTGGATTGAGCCTCATGTTGAATAACTACTTTTCAAAGCCTCAATGTGACCAAAATTGAAATTTTTACAGACTTTTTCTCCTACACAGAAGCTTCTATTTCGACCTATTTCAGGCATTAATATGACTCCAAACACACTTATTTTAGTTCCAAGAGTTCTAATTCACATGCAATAGTCATTTACAGTCCAAAAATTAAACTTTAAAAAATTACAATTTTTGACCATCTAGAAAAAGTTCGACAGGTCTCGGGTCATCGTTTTTCATCCGAAAATTGATTTTTTGGACTGTAGAACAATTGATTCAAAATGTCATTTGGATTGAGCCTCATGTTGAATAACTACTTTTTAAAGCCTCAATGTGACAGAAAGTGCCATTTTTACTGACTTTTTCTCCTACTCAGAAGCTTCTATTTCGACCTATTCAGGCATTAAAATGACTCTAAACACACCTATTTTAGTTCCAAGAGTTCTAATTCACATGTAATAGTCATTTACAGTCCAAAAATTAAACTTTAAAAAATTACCATTTTTGACCATCTGGACAAAGTTCGACAGGTCACGGGTCATAGTTTTTCATCAGAAAATTGATTTTTTGGACTGTAGAAAAATTGATTCAAAATGTCATTTGGATTGAGCCTCATGTTGAATAACTACTTTTTAAAGCCTCAATGTGACAGAAATTGCCATTTTTACTGACTTTTTCTCCTACTCAGAAGCTTCTATTTCGACCTATTCAGGCATTAAAATGACTCTAAACACACCTATTTTAGTTCCAAGAGTTCTAATTCACATGTAATAGTCATTTACAGACCAAAAATTAAACTTTAAAAAATTACCATTTTTGACCATCTGGAAAAAGTTTGACTGGTCACGGGTCATCGTTTTTCATCAGAAAATTGATTTTTTGGACTGTAGAAAAATTGATTCAAAATGTCGTTTGGATTGAGCCTCATGTTGAATAACTACTTTTTAAAGCCTCAATGTGACCAAAATTGCCATTTTTACAGACTTTTTCTCCTACTCAGAAGCTTCTATTTCGACCTATTCAGGCATTAAAATGACTCTAAACAAACTTATTTTAGTTCCAAGAGTTCTAATTCACATGCAATAGTCATTTAAAGTTCAAAAATTAAACTTTAAAAAATTACCATTTTTGACCATCTGGAAAAAGTTCGACAGGTCACGGGTCATCGTTTTTCATCAGAAAATTGATTTTTTGGACTGTAGAAAAATTGATTCAAAATGTCATTTGGATTGAGCCTCATGTTGAATAACTACTTTTTAAAGCCTCAATGTGACCAAAATTGAAATTTTTACAGACTTTTTCTCCTACTCAGAAGCTTCTATTTCGACCTATTTCAGGCATTAAAATGACTCCAAACACACTTATTTTAGTTCCAAGAGTTCTAATTCACATGCAATAGTCATTTACAGTCCAAAAATTAAACTTTAAAAAATTACCATTTTTGACCATCTGGAAAAAGTTCGACAGGTCTCGGGTCACCGTTTTTCATCCGAAAATTGATTTTTTGGACTGTAGAACAATTGATTCAAAATGTCATTTGGATTGAGCCTCATGTTGAATAACTACTTTTTAAAGCCTCAATGTGACAGAAATTGCCATTTTTACTGACTTTTTCTCCTACTCAGAAGCTTCTATTTCGACCTATTCAGGCATTAAAATGACTCTAAACACACCTATTTTAGTTCCAAGAGTTCTAATTCACATGTAATAGTCATTTACAGTCCAAAAATTAAACTTTAAAAAATTACCATTTTTGACCATCTGGAAAAAGTTTGACAGGTCACGGGTCATCGTTTTTCATCAGAAAATTGATTTTTTGGACTGTAGAAAAATTGATTCAAAATGTCGTTTGGATTGAGCCTCATGTTGAATAACTACTTTTTAAAGCCGCAATGTGACCAAAATTGCCAGTTTTTTTCAGACTTTTTCTCCTACTCAGAAGCTTCTATTTCGACCTATTCAGACATTAAAATGACTCTAAACACACTTATTTTAGTTCCAAGAGTTCTAATTCACATGCAATAGTCATTTACAGTCCAAAAATTAAACTGTAAAAAATTACCATTTTTGACCATCTGGAAAAAGTTCGACAGGTCACGGGTCATCGTTTTTCATCAGAAAATTGATTTTTTTTTACTGTAGAAAAATTGATTCAAAATGTCATTTGGATTGAGCCTCATGTTGAATAACTACTTTTTAAAGCCTCAATGTGACAGAAATTGACATTTTTACTGACTTTTTCTCCTACTCAGAAGCTTCTATTTCGACCTATTCAGGCATTAAAATGACTCTAAACACACCTATTTTAGTTCCAAGAGTTCTAATTCACATGTAATAGTCATTTACAGTCCAAAAATTAAACTTTAAAAAATTACCATTTTTGACCATCTGGAAAAAGTTTGACAGGTCACGGGTCATCGTTTTTCATCAGAAAATTGATTTTTTGGACTGTAGAAAAATTGATTCAAAATGTCATTTGGATTGAGCCTCATGTTGAATAACTACTTTTTAAAGCCTCAATGTGACAGAAATTGCCATTTTTACTGACTTTTTCTCCTACTCAGAAGCTTCTATTTCGACCTATTCAGGCATTAAAATGACTCTAAACACACCTATTTTAGTTCCAAGAGTTCTAATTCACATGTAATAGTCATTTACAGTCCAAAAATTAAACTTTAAAAAATTACCATTTTTGACCATCTGGAAAAAGTTTGACAGGTCACGGGTCATCGTTTTTCATCAGAAAATTGATTTTTTGGACTGTAGAAAAATTGATTCAAAATGTCGTTTGGATTGAGCCTCATGTTGAATAACTACTTTTTAAAGCCTCAATGTGACCGAAATTGCCATTTTTACAGACTTTTTCTCCTACTCAGAAGCTTCTATTTCGACCTATTTCAGGCATTAAAATGACTCTAAACACACTTATTTTAGTTCCAAGAGTTCTAATTCACATGCAATAGTCATTTACAGTCCAAAAATTAAACTTTAAAAAATTACCATTGTTGACCATCTGGAAAAAGTTCGACAGGTCACGGGTCATCGTTTTTCATCAGAAAATTGATTTTTTGGACTGTAGAAAAATTGATTCAAAACGTCATTTGGATTGCGCCTCATGTTGAATAACTACTTTTTAAAGCCTCAATGTGACCAAAATTGCCATTTTTACAGACTTTTTCTCCTACTCAGAAGCTTCTATTTCGACCTATTTCAGGCATTAAAATGACTCTAAACACACTTATTTTAGTTCCAAGAGTTCTAATTCACATGCAATAGTCATTTACAGTCCAAAAATTAAACTTTAAAAAATTACCATTCTTGACCATCTGGAAAAAGTTCGACAGGTCACGGGTCATCGTTTTTCATCAGAAAATTGATTTTTTGGACTGTAGAAAAATTGATTCAAAATGTCATTAGGATTGAGCCTCATGTTGAATGACTACTTTTTAAAGCCTCAATGTGACCAAAATTGCCATTTTTACAGACTTTTTCTCCTACTCAGAAGCTTCTATTTCGACCTATTCAGGCATTAAAATGACTCTAAACAAACTTATTTTAGTTCCAAGAGTTCTAATTCACATGCAATAGTCATTTAAAGTTCAAAAATTAAACTTTAAAAAATTACCATTTTTGACCATCTGGAAAAAGTTCGACAGGTCACGGGTCATCGTTTTTCATCAGAAAATAGATTTTTTGGACTGTAGAAAAATTGATTCAAAATGTCATTTGGATTGAGCCTCATGTTGAATAACTACTTTTTAAAGCCTCAATGTGACCAAAATTGAAATTTTTACAGACTTTTTCTCCTACTCAGAAGCTTCTATTTCGACCTATTTCAGGCATTAATATGACTCCAAACACACTTATTTTAGTTCCAAGAGTTCTAATTCACATGCAATAGTCATTTACAGTCCAAAAATTAAACTTTAAAAAATTACCATTTTTGACCATCTGGAAAAAGTTCGACAGGTCTCGGGTCATCGTTTTTCATCCGAAAATTGATTTTTTGGACTGTAGAACAATTGATTCAAAATGTCATTTGGATTGAGCCTCATGTTGAATAACTACTTTTTAAAGCCTCAATGTGACCAAAATTGCCATTTTTACAGACTTTTTCTCCGACACAGAAGCTTCTATTTCGACCTATTTCAGGCATTAAAATGACTCTAAACACACTTATTTTAGTTCCAAGAGTTCTAATTCACATGCAATAGTCATTTACAGTCCAAAAATTAAACTGTAAAAAATTACCATTTTTGACCATCTGGAAAAAGTTCGACAGGTCACGGGTCATCGTTTTTCATCAGAAAATTGATTTTTTGGACTGTAGAAAAATTGATTCAAAATGTCATTAGGATTGAGCCTCATGTTGAATGACTACTTTTTAAAGCCTCAATGTGACCAAAATTGAAATTTTTACAGACTTTTTCTCCTACTCAGAAGCTTCTATTTCGACCTATTCAGGCATTAAAATGACTCTAAACAAACTTATTTTAGTTCCAAGAGTTCTAATTCACATGCAATAGTCATTTACAGTCCAAAAATTAAACTTTAAAAAATTACCATTTTTGACCATCTGGAAAAAGTTTGACAGGTCACGGGTCATCGTTTTTCATCAGAAAATTTATTTTTTGGACTGTAGAAAAATTGATTCAAAATGTCGTTTGGATTGAGCCTCATGTTGAATAACTACTTTTTAAAGCCTCAATGTGACCAAAATTGCCATTTTTACAGACTTTTTCTCCTACTCAGAAGCTTCTATTTCGACCTATTTCAGGCATTAAAATGACTCTAAACACACTTATTTTAGTTCCAAGAGTTCTAATTCACAAGCAAAAGTCATTTACAGTCCAAAAATTAAACTTTAAAAAATTACCATTTTTGACCATCTGGAAAAAGTTCGACAGGTCACGGGTCATCGTTTTTCATCAGAAAATAGATTTTTTGGACTGTAGAAAAATTGATTCAAAATGTCATTTGGATTGAGCCTCATGTTGAATAACTACTTTTTAAAGCCTCAATGTGACCAAAATTGCCATTTTTACAGAATTTTTCTCCTACTCAGAAGCTGCTATTTCGACCTATTTCAGGCATTAAAATGACTCTAAACACACTTATTTTAGTTCCAAGAGTTCTAATTCACATGCAATAGTCATTTACAGTCCAAAAATTAAACTTTAAAAATTTACCATTCTTGACCATCTGGAAAAAGTTCGACAGGTCACGGGTCATCGTTTTTCATCAGAAAATTGATTTTTTGGACTGTAGAAAAATTGATTCAAAATGTCATTAGGATTGAGCCTCATGTTGAATGACTACTTTTTAAAGCCTCAATGTGACCAAAATTGCCATTTTTACAGACTTTTTCTCCTACTCAGAAGCTTCTATTTCGACCTATTCAGGCATTAAAATGACTCTAAACAAACTTATTTTAGTTCCAAAAGTTCTAATTCACATGCAATAGTCATTTAAAGTTCAAAAATTAAACTTTAAAAAATTACCATTTTTGACCATCTGGAAAAAGTTCGACAGGTCACGGGTCATCGTTTTTCATCAGAAAATTGATTTTTTGGACTGTAGAAAAATTGATTCAAAATGTCATTTGGATTGAGCCTCATGTTGAATAACTACTTTTTAAAGCCTCAATGTGACAGAAATTGCCATTTTTACTGACTTTTTCTCCTACTCAGAAGCTTCTATTTCGTCCTATTCAGGCATTAAAATGACTCTAAACACACCTATTTTAGTTCCAAGAGTTCTAATTCACATGCAATAGTCATTTACAGTCCAAAAATTAAACTTTAAAAAATTACCATTTTTGACCATCTGGAAAAAGTTCGACAGGTCACGGGTCATCGTTTTTCATCAGAAAATTGATTTTTTGGACTGTAGAAAAATTGATTCAAAATGTCATTAGGATTGAGCCTCATGTTGAATGACTACTTTTTAAAGCCTCAATGTGACCAAAATTGCCATTTTTACAGACTTTTTCTCCTACTCAGAAGCTTCTATTTCGACCTATTCAGGCATTAAAATGACTCTAAACAAACTTATTTTAGTTCCAAAAGTTCTAATTCACATGCAATAGTCATTTAAAGTTCAAAAATTAAACTTTAAAAAATTACCATTTTTGACCATCTGGAAAAAGTTCGACAGGTCACGGGTCATCGTTTTTCATCAGAAAATTGATTTTTTGGACTGTAGAAAAATTGATTCAAAATGTCATTTGGATTGAGCCTCATGTTGAATAACTACTTTTTAAAGCCTCAATGTGACAGAAATTGACATTTTTACTGACTTTTTCTCCTACTCAGAAGCTTCTATTTCGACCTATTCAGGCATTAAAATGACTCTAAACACACCTATTTTAGTTCCAAGAGTTCTAATTCACATGCAATAGTCATTTACAGTCCAAAAATTAAACTTTAAAAAATTACCATTTTTGACCATCTGGAAAAAGTTTGACAGGTCACGGGTCATCGTTTTTCATCAGAAAATTGATTTTTTGGACTGTAGAAAAATTGATTCAAAATGTCGTTTGGATTGAGCCTCATGTTGAATAACTACTTTTTAAAGCCTCAATGTGACCAAAATTGCCATTTTTACAGACTTTTTCTCCTTCTCAGAAGCTTCTATTTCGACCTATTTCAGGCATTAAAATGACTCTAAACACACTTATTTTAGTTCCAAGAGTTCTAATTCACATGCAATAGTCATTTACAGTCCAAAAATTAAACTTTAAAAAATTACCATTGTTGACCATCTGGAAAAAGTTCGACAGGTCACGGGTCATCGTTTTTCATCAGAAAATAGATTTTTGGGACTGTAGAAAAACTTGATTCAAAATGTCATTTGGATTGAGCCTCATGTTGAATAACTACTTTTTAAAGCCTCAATGTGACCAAAATTGCCATTTTTACAGACTTTTTCTCCTACTCAGAAGGTTCTATTTCGACCTATTTCAGGCATTAAAATGACTCTAAACACACTTATTTTAGTTCCAAGAGTTCTAATTCACAAGCAATAGTCATTTACAGTCCAAAAATTAAACTTTAAAAAATTACCATTTTTGACCATCTGGAAAAAGTTCGACAGGTCACGGGTCATCGTTTTCCATCAGAAAATAGATTTTTTGGACTGTAGAAAAATTGATTCAAAATGTCATTTGGATTGAGCCTCATGTTGAATAACTACTTTTTAAAGCCTCAATGTGACCAAAATTGCCATTTTTACAGACTTTTTCTCCTACTCAGAAGCTTCTATTTCGACCTATTTCAGGCATTAAAATGACTCTAAACACACTTATTTTAGTTCCAAGAGTTCTAATTCACATGCAATAGTCATTTACAGTCCAAAAATTAAACTTTAAAAATTTACCATTCTTGACCATCTGGAAAAAGTTCGACAGGTCACGGGTCATCGTTTTTCATCAGAAAATTGATTTTTTGGACTGTAGAAAAATTGATTCAAAATGTCATTAGGATTGAGCCTCATGTTGAATGACTACTTTTTAAAGCCTCAATGTGACCAAAATTGCCATTTTTACAGACTTTTTCTCCTACTCAGAAGCTTCTATTTCGACCTATTCAGGCATTAAAATGACTCTAAACAAACTTATTTTAGTTCCAAAAGTTCTAATTCACATGCAATAGTCATTTAAAGTTCAAAAATTAAACTTTAAAAAATTACCATTTTTGACCATCTGGAAAAAGTTCGACAGGTCACGGGTCATCGTTTTTCATCAGAAAATTGATTTTTTGGACTGTAGAAAAATTGATTCAAAATGTCATTTGGATTGAGCCTCATGTTGAATAACTACTTTTTAAAGCCTCAATGTGACAGAAATTGCCATTTTTACTGACTTTTTCTCCTACTCAGAAGCTTCTATTTCGACCTATTCAGGCATTAAAATGACTCTAAACACACCTATTTTAGTTCCAAGAGTTCTAATTCACATGCAATAGTCATTTACAGTCCAAAAATTAAACTTTAAAAAATTACCATTGTTGACCATCTGGAAAAAGTTCGACAGGTCACGGGTCATCGTTTTTCATCAGAAAATAGATTTTTGGGACTGTAGAAAACTTGATTCAAAATGTCATTTGGATTGAGCCTCATGTTGAATAACTACTTTTTAAAGCCTCAATGTGACCAAAATTGCCATTTTTACAGACTTTTTCTCCTACTCAGAAGGTTCTATTTCGACCTATTTCAGGCATTAAAATGACTCTAAACACACTTATTTTAGTTCCAAGAGTTCTAATTCACAAGCAATAGTCATTTACAGTCCAAAAATTAAACTTTAAAAAATTACCATTTTTGACCATCTGGAAAAAGTTCGACAGGTCACGGGTCATCGTTTTTCATCAGAAAATAGATTTTTTGGACTGTAGAAAAATTGATTCAAAATGTCATTTGGATTGAGCCTCATGTTGAATAACTACTTTTTAAAGCCTCAATGTGACCAAAATTGCCATTTTTACAGACTTTTTCTCCTACTCAGAAGCTTCTATTTCGACCTATTTCAGGCATTAAAATGACTCTAAACACACTTATTTTAGTTCCAAGAGTTCTAATTCACATGCAATAGTCATTTACAGTCCAAAAATTAAACTTTAAAAATTTACCATTCTTGACCATCTGGAAAAAGTTCGACAGGTCACGGGTCATCGTTTTTCATCAGAAAATTGATTTTTTGGACTGTAGAAAAATTGATTCAAAATGTCATTAGGATTGAGCCTCATGTTGAATGACTACTTTTTAAAGCCTCAATGTGACCAAAATTGCCATTTTTACAGACTTTTTCTCCTACTCAGAAGCTTCTATTTCGACCTATTCAGGCATTAAAATGACTCTAAACAAACTTATTTTAGTTCCAAAAGTTCTAATTCACATGCAATAGTCATTTAAAGTTCAAAAATTAAACTTTAAAAAATTACCATTTTTGACCATCTGGAAAAAGTTCGACAGGTCACGGGTCATCGTTTTTCATCAGAAAATTGATTTTTTGGACTGTAGAAAAATTGATTCAAAATGTCATTTGGATTGAGCCTCATGTTGAATAACTACTTTTTAAAGCCTCAATGTGACAGAAATTGCCATTTTTACTGACTTTTTCTCCTACTCAGAAGCTTCTATTTCGACCTATTCAGGCATTAAAATGACTCTAAACACACCTATTTTAGTTCCAAGAGTTCTAATTCACATGCAATAGTCATTTACAGTCCAAAAATTAAACTTTAAAAAATTACCATTTTTGACCATCTGGAAAAAGTTTGACAGGTCACGGGTCATCGTTTTTCATCAGAAAATTGATTTTTTGGACTGTAGAAAAATTGATTCAAAATGTCGTTTGGATTGAGCCTCATGTTGAATAACTACTTTTTAAAGCCTCAATGTGACCAAAATTGCCATTTTTACAGACTTTTTCTCCTACTCAGAAGCTTCTATTTCGACCTATTTCAGGCATTAAAATGACTCTAAACACACTTATTTTAGTTCCAAGAGTTCTAATTCACATGCAATAGTCATTTACAGTCCAAAAATTAAACTTTAAAAAATTACCATTGTTGACCATCTGGAAAAAGTTCGACAGGTCACGGGTCATCGTTTTTCATCAGAAAATAGATTTTTTTGGACTGTAGAAAAACTTGATTCAAAATGTCATTTGGATTGAGCCTCATGTTGAATAACTACTTTTTAAAGCCTCAATGTGACCAAAATTGCCATTTTTACAGACTTTTTCTCCTACTCAGAAGGTTCTATTTCGACCAATTTCAGGTATTAAAATGTTTCTAAACACACTTATTTTAGTTCCAAGAGTTCTAATTCACATGCAATAGTCATTTAAAGTCCAAAAATGAAACTTTAAAAAATTACCATTTTTGACCATCTGGAAAAAGTTCGACAGGTCACGGGTCATCGTTTTTCATCAGAAAATTGATTTTTTGGACTGTAGAAAAATTGATTCAAAATGTCATTAGGATTGAGCCTCATGTTGAATGACTACTTTTTAAAGCCTCAATGTGACCAAAATTGCCATTGTTACAGACTTTTTCTCCTACTCAGAAGCTTCTATTTCGACCTATTCAGGCATTAAAATGACTCTAAACAAACTTATTTTAGTTCCAAGAGTTCTAATTCACATGCAATAGTCATTTAAAGTTCAAAAATTAAACTTTAAAAAATTACCATTTTTGACCATCTGGAAAAAGTTCGACAGGTCACGGGTCATCGTTTTTCATCAGAAAATTGATTTTTTGGACTGTAGAAAAATTGATTCAAAATGTCATTTGGATTGAGCCTCATGTTGAATAACTACTTTTCAAAGCCTCAATGTGACCAAAATTGAAATTTTTACAGACTTTTTCTCCTACACAGAAGCTTCTATTTCGACCTATTTCAGGCATTAATATGACTCCAAACACACTTATTTTAGTTCCAAGAGTTCTAATTCACATGCAATAGTCATTTACAGTCCAAAAATTAAACTTTAAAAAATTACAATTTTTGACCATCTAGAAAAAGTTCGACAGGTCTCGGGTCATCGTTTTTCATCCGAAAATTGATTTTTTGGACTGTAGAACAATTGATTCAAAATGTCATTTGGATTGAGCCTCATGTTGAATAACTACTTTTTAAAGCCTCAATGTGACAGAAAGTGCCATTTTTACTGACTTTTTCTCCTACTCAGAAGCTTCTATTTCGACCTATTCAGGCATTAAAATGACTCTAAACACACCTATTTTAGTTCCAAGAGTTCTAATTCACATGTAATAGTCATTTACAGTCCAAAAATTAAACTTTAAAAAATTACCATTTTTGACCATCTGGACAAAGTTCGACAGGTCACGGGTCATAGTTTTTCATCAGAAAATTGATTTTTTGGACTGTAGAAAAATTGATTCAAATTGTCATTTGGATTGAGCCTCATGTTGAATAACTACTTTTTAAAGCCTCAATGTGACAGAAATTGCCATTTTTACTGACTTTTTCTCCTACTCAGAAGCTTCTATTTCGACCTATTCAGGCATTAAAATGACTCTAAACACACCTATTTTAGTTCCAAGAGTTCTAATTCACATGTAATAGTCATTTACAGACCAAAAATTAAACTTTAAAAAATTACCATTTTTGACCATCTGGAAAAAGTTTGACTGGTCACGGGTCATCGTTTTTCATCAGAAAATTGATTTTTTGGACTGTAGAAAAATTGATTCAAAATGTCGTTTGGATTGAGCCTCATGTTGAATAACTACTTTTTAAAGCCTCAATGTGACCAAAATTGCCATTTTTACAGACTTTTTCTCCTACTCAGAAGCTTCTATTTCGACCTATTCAGGCATTAAAATGACTCTAAACAAACTTATTTTAGTTCCAAGAGTTCTAATTCACATGCAATAGTCATTTAAAGTTCAAAAATTAAACTTTAAAAAATTACCATTTTTGACCATCTGGAAAAAGTTCGACAGGTCACGGGTCATCGTTTTTCATCAGAAAATTGATTTTTTGGACTGTAGAAAAATTGATTCAAAATGTCATTTGGATTGAGCCTCATGTTGAATAACTACTTTTTAAAGCCTCAATGTGACCAAAATTGAAATTTTTACAGACTTTTTCTCCTACTCAGAAGCTTCTATTTCGACCTATTTCAGGCATTAAAATGACTCCAAACACACTTATTTTAGTTCCAAGAGTTCTAATTCACATGCAATAGTCATTTACAGTCCAAAAATTAAACTTTAAAAAATTACCATTTTTGACCATCTGGAAAAAGTTCGACAGGTCTCGGGTCATCGTTTTTCATCAGAAAATTGATTTTTTGGACTGTAGAAAAATTGATTCAAAATGTCATTTGGATTGAGCCTCATGTTGAATAACTACTTTTTAAAGCCTCAATGTGACAGAAATTGCCATTTTTACTGACTTTTTCTCCTACTCAGAAGCTTCTATTTCGACCTATTCAGGCATTAAAATGACTCTAAACACACCTATTTTAGTTCCAAGAGTTCTAATTCACATGTAATAGTCATTTACAGTCCAAAAATTAAACTTTAAAAAATTACCATTTTTGACCATCTGGAAAAAGTTTGACAGGTCACGGGTCATCGTTTTTCATCAGAAAATTGATTTTTTGGACTGTAGAAAAATTGATTCAAAATGTCGTTTGGATTGAGCCTCATGTTGAATAACTACTTTTTAAAGCCTCAATGTGACCGAAATTGCCATTTTTACAGACTTTTTCTCCTACTCAGAAGCTTCTATTTCGACCTATTTCAGGCATTAAAATGACTCTAAACACACTTATTTTAGTTCCAAGAGTTCTAATTCACATGCAATAGTCATTTACAGTCCAAAAATTAAACTTTAAAAAATTACCATTGTTGACCATCTGGAAAAAGTTCGACAGGTCACGGGTCATCGTTTTTCATCAGAAAATTGATTTTTTGGACTGTAGAAAAATTGATTCAAAACGTCATTTGGATTGCGCCTCATGTTGAATAACTACTTTTTAAAGCCTCAATGTGACCAAAATTGCCATTTTTACAGACTTTTTCTCCTACTCAGAAGCTTCTATTTCGACCTATTTCAGGCATTAAAATGACTCTAAACACACTTATTTTAGTTCCAAGAGTTCTAATTCACATGCAATAGTCATTTACAGTCCAAAAATTAAACTTTAAAAAATTACCATTCTTGACCATCTGGAAAAAGTTCGACAGGTCACGGGTCATCGTTTTTCATCAGAAAATAGATTTTTTTGGACTGTAGAAAAACTTGATTCAAAATGTCATTTGGATTGAGCCTCATGTTGAATAACTACTTTTTAAAGCCTCAATGTGACCAAAATTGCCATTTTTACAGACTTTTTCTCCTACTCAGAAGGTTCTATTTCGACCAATTTCAGGTATTAAAATGTTTCTAAACACACTTATTTTAGTTCCAAGAGTTCTAATTCACATGCAATAGTCATTTAAAGTCCAAAAATGAAACTTTAAAAAAGTACCATTTTTGACCATCTGGAAAAAGTTCGACAGGTCACGGGTCATCGTTTTTCATCAGAAAATTGATTTTTTGGACTGTAGAAAAATTGATTCAAAATGTCATTAGGATTGAGCCTCATGTTGAATGACTACTTTTTAAAGCCTCAATGTGACCAAAATTGCCATTGTTACAGACTTTTTCTCCTACTCAGAAGCTTCTATTTCGACCTATTCAGGCATTAAAATGACTCTAAACAAACTTATTTTAGTTCCAAGAGTTCTAATTCACATGCAATAGTCATTTAAAGTTCAAAAATTAAACTTTAAAAAATTACCATTTTTGACCATCTGGAAAAAGTTCGACAGGTCACGGGTCATCGTTTTTCATCAGAAAATTGATTTTTTGGACTGTAGAAAAATTGATTCAAAATGTCATTTGGATTGAGCCTCATGTTGAATAACTACTTTTCAAAGCCTCAATGTGACCAAAATTGAAATTTTTACAGACTTTTTCTCCTACACAGAAGCTTCTATTTCGACCTATTTCAGGCATTAATATGACTCCAAACACACTTATTTTAGTTCCAAGAGTTCTAATTCACATGCAATAGTCATTTACAGTCCAAAAATTAAACTTTAAAAAATTACAATTTTTGACCATCTAGAAAAAGTTCGACAGGTCTCGGGTCATCGTTTTTCATCCGAAAATTGATTTTTTGGACTGTAGAACAATTGATTCAAAATGTCATTTGGATTGAGCCTCATGTTGAATAACTACTTTTTAAAGCCTCAATGTGACAGAAAGTGCCATTTTTACTGACTTTTTCTCCTACTCAGAAGCTTCTATTTCGACCTATTCAGGCATTAAAATGACTCTAAACACACCTATTTTAGTTCCAAGAGTTCTAATTCACATGTAATAGTCATTTACAGTCCAAAAATTAAACTTTAAAAAATTACCATTTTTGACCATCTGGACAAAGTTCGACAGGTCACGGGTCATAGTTTTTCATCAGAAAATTGATTTTTTGGACTGTAGAAAAATTGATTCAAAATGTCATTTGGATTGAGCCTCATGTTGAATAACTACTTTTTAAAGCCTCAATGTGACAGAAATTGCCATTTTTACTGACTTTTTCTCCTACTCAGAAGCTTCTATTTCGACCTATTCAGGCATTAAAATGACTCTAAACACACCTATTTTAGTTCCAAGAGTTCTAATTCACATGTAATAGTCATTTACAGACCAAAAATTAAACTTTAAAAAATTACCATTTTTGACCATCTGGAAAAAGTTTGACTGGTCACGGGTCATCGTTTTTCATCAGAAAATTGATTTTTTGGACTGTAGAAAAATTGATTCAAAATGTCGTTTGGATTGAGCCTCATGTTGAATAACTACTTTTTAAAGCCTCAATGTGACCAAAATTGCCATTTTTACAGACTTTTTCTCCTACTCAGAAGCTTCTATTTCGACCTATTCAGGCATTAAAATGACTCTAAACAAACTTATTTTAGTTCCAAGAGTTCTAATTCACATGCAATAGTCATTTAAAGTTCAAAAATTAAACTTTAAAAAATTACCATTTTTGACCATCTGGAAAAAGTTCGACAGGTCACGGGTCATCGTTTTTCATCAGAAAATTGATTTTTTGGACTGTAGAAAAATTGATTCAAAATGTCATTTGGATTGAGCCTCATGTTGAATAACTACTTTTTAAAGCCTCAATGTGACCAAAATTGAAATTTTTACAGACTTTTTCTCCTACTCAGAAGCTTCTATTTCGACCTATTTCAGGCATTAAAATGACTCCAAACACACTTATTTTAGTTCCAAGAGTTCTAATTCACATGCAATAGTCATTTACAGTCCAAAAATTAAACTTTAAAAAATTACCATTTTTGACCATCTGGAAAAAGTTCGACAGGTCTCGGGTCACCGTTTTTCATCCGAAAATTGATTTTTTGGACTGTAGAACAATTGATTCAAAATGTCATTTGGATTGAGCCTCATGTTGAATAACTACTTTTTAAAGCCTCAATGTGACAGAAATTGCCATTTTTACTGACTTTTTCTCCTACTCAGAAGCTTCTATTTCGACCTATTCAGGCATTAAAATGACTCTAAACACACCTATTTTAGTTCCAAGAGTTCTAATTCACATGTAATAGTCATTTACAGTCCAAAAATTAAACTTTAAAAAATTACCATTTTTGACCATCTGGAAAAAGTTTGACAGGTCACGGGTCATCGTTTTTCATCAGAAAATTGATTTTTTGGACTGTAGAAAAATTGATTCAAAATGTCGTTTGGATTGAGCCTCATGTTGAATAACTACTTTTTAAAGCCGCAATGTGACCAAAATTGCCAGTTTTTTTCAGACTTTTTCTCCTACTCAGAAGCTTCTATTTCGACCTATTCAGACATTAAAATGACTCTAAACACACTTATTTTAGTTCCAAGAGTTCTAATTCACATGCAATAGTCATTTACAGTCCAAAAATTAAACTGTAAAAAATTACCATTTTTGACCATCTGGAAAAAGTTCGACAGGTCACGGGTCATCGTTTTTCATCAGAAAATTGATTTTTTTTTACTGTAGAAAAATTGATTCAAAATGTCATTTGGATTGAGCCTCATGTTGAATAACTACTTTTTAAAGCCTCAATGTGACAGAAATTGACATTTTTACTGACTTTTTCTCCTACTCAGAAGCTTCTATTTCGACCTATTCAGGCATTAAAATGACTCTAAACACACCTATTTTAGTTCCAAGAGTTCTAATTCACATGTAATAGTCATTTACAGTCCAAAAATTAAACTTTAAAAAATTACCATTTTTGACCATCTGGAAAAAGTTTGACAGGTCACGGGTCATCGTTTTTCATCAGAAAATTGATTTTTTGGACTGTAGAAAAATTGATTCAAAATGTCATTTGGATTGAGCCTCATGTTGAATAACTACTTTTTAAAGCCTCAATGTGACAGAAATTGCCATTTTTACTGACTTTTTCTCCTACTCAGAAGCTTCTATTTCGACCTATTCAGGCATTAAAATGACTCTAAACACACCTATTTTAGTTCCAAGAGTTCTAATTCACATGTAATAGTCATTTACAGTCCAAAAATTAAACTTTAAAAAATTACCATTTTTGACCATCTGGAAAAAGTTTGACAGGTCACGGGTCATCGTTTTTCATCAGAAAATTGATTTTTTGGACTGTAGAAAAATTGATTCAAAATGTCGTTTGGATTGAGCCTCATGTTGAATAACTACTTTTTAAAGCCTCAATGTGACCGAAATTGCCATTTTTACAGACTTTTTCTCCTACTCAGAAGCTTCTATTTCGACCTATTTCAGGCATTAAAATGACTCTAAACACACTTATTTTAGTTCCAAGAGTTCTAATTCACATGCAATAGTCATTTACAGTCCAAAAATTAAACTTTAAAAAATTACCATTGTTGACCATCTGGAAAAAGTTCGACAGGTCACGGGTCATCGTTTTTCATCAGAAAATTGATTTTTTGGACTGTAGAAAAATTGATTCAAAACGTCATTTGGATTGCGCCTCATGTTGAATAACTACTTTTTAAAGCCTCAATGTGACCAAAATTGCCATTTTTACAGACTTTTTCTCCTACTCAGAAGCTTCTATTTCGACCTATTTCAGGCATTAAAATGACTCTAAACACACTTATTTTAGTTCCAAGAGTTCTAATTCACATGCAATAGTCATTTACAGTCCAAAAATTAAACTTTAAAAAATTACCATTCTTGACCATCTGGAAAAAGTTCGACAGGTCACGGGTCATCGTTTTTCATCAGAAAATTGATTTTTTGGACTGTAGAAAAATTGATTCAAAATGTCATTAGGATTGAGCCTCATGTTGAATGACTACTTTTTAAAGCCTCAATGTGACCAAAATTGCCATTTTTACAGACTTTTTCTCCTACTCAGAAGCTTCTATTTCGACCTATTCAGGCATTAAAATGACTCTAAACAAACTTATTTTAGTTCCAAGAGTTCTAATTCACATGCAATAGTCATTTAAAGTTCAAAAATTAAACTTTAAAAAATTACCATTTTTGACCATCTGGAAAAAGTTCGACAGGTCACGGGTCATCGTTTTTCATCAGAAAATAGATTTTTTGGACTGTAGAAAAATTGATTCAAAATGTCATTTGGATTGAGCCTCATGTTGAATAACTACTTTTTAAAGCCTCAATGTGACCAAAATTGAAATTTTTACAGACTTTTTCTCCTACTCAGAAGCTTCTATTTCGACCTATTTCAGGCATTAATATGACTCCAAACACACTTATTTTAGTTCCAAGAGTTCTAATTCACATGCAATAGTCATTTACAGTCCAAAAATTAAACTTTAAAAAATTACCATTTTTGACCATCTGGAAAAAGTTCGACAGGTCTCGGGTCATCGTTTTTCATCCGAAAATTGATTTTTTGGACTGTAGAACAATTGATTCAAAATGTCATTTGGATTGAGCCTCATGTTGAATAACTACTTTTTAAAGCCTCAATGTGACCAAAATTGCCATTTTTACAGACTTTTTCTCCGACACAGAAGCTTCTATTTCGACCTATTTCAGGCATTAAAATGACTCTAAACACACTTATTTTAGTTCCAAGAGTTCTAATTCACATGCAATAGTCATTTACAGTCCAAAAATTAAACTGTAAAAAATTACCATTTTTGACCATCTGGAAAAAGTTCGACAGGTCACGGGTCATCGTTTTTCATCAGAAAATTGATTTTTTGGACTGTAGAAAAATTGATTCAAAATGTCATTAGGATTGAGCCTCATGTTGAATGACTACTTTTTAAAGCCTCAATGTGACCAAAATTGAAATTTTTACAGACTTTTTCTCCTACTCAGAAGCTTCTATTTCGACCTATTCAGGCATTAAAATGACTCTAAACAAACTTATTTTAGTTCCAAGAGTTCTAATTCACATGCAATAGTCATTTACAGTCCAAAAATTAAACTTTAAAAAATTACCATTTTTGACCATCTGGAAAAAGTTTGACAGGTCACGGGTCATCGTTTTTCATCAGAAAATTTATTTTTTGGACTGTAGAAAAATTGATTCAAAATGTCGTTTGGATTGAGCCTCATGTTGAATAACTACTTTTTAAAGCCTCAATGTGACCAAAATTGCCATTTTTACAGACTTTTTCTCCTACTCAGAAGCTTCTATTTCGACCTATTTCAGGCATTAAAATGACTCTAAACACACTTATTTTAGTTCCAAGAGTTCTAATTCACAAGCAAAAGTCATTTACAGTCCAAAAATTAAACTTTAAAAAATTACCATTTTTGACCATCTGGAAAAAGTTCGACAGGTCACGGGTCATCGTTTTTCATCAGAAAATAGATTTTTTGGACTGTAGAAAAATTGATTCAAAATGTCATTTGGATTGAGCCTCATGTTGAATAACTACTTTTTAAAGCCTCAATGTGACCAAAATTGCCATTTTTACAGAATTTTTCTCCTACTCAGAAGCTGCTATTTCGACCTATTTCAGGCATTAAAATGACTCTAAACACACTTATTTTAGTTCCAAGAGTTCTAATTCACATGCAATAGTCATTTACAGTCCAAAAATTAAACTTTAAAAATTTACCATTCTTGACCATCTGGAAAAAGTTCGACAGGTCACGGGTCATCGTTTTTCATCAGAAAATTGATTTTTTGGACTGTAGAAAAATTGATTCAAAATGTCATTAGGATTGAGCCTCATGTTGAATGACTACTTTTTAAAGCCTCAATGTGACCAAAATTGCCATTTTTACAGACTTTTTCTCCTACTCAGAAGCTTCTATTTCGACCTATTCAGGCATTAAAATGACTCTAAACAAACTTATTTTAGTTCCAAAAGTTCTAATTCACATGCAATAGTCATTTAAAGTTCAAAAATTAAACTTTAAAAAATTACCATTTTTGACCATCTGGAAAAAGTTCGACAGGTCACGGGTCATCGTTTTTCATCAGAAAATTGATTTTTTGGACTGTAGAAAAATTGATTCAAAATGTCATTTGGATTGAGCCTCATGTTGAATAACTACTTTTTAAAGCCTCAATGTGACAGAAATTGCCATTTTTACTGACTTTTTCTCCTACTCAGAAGCTTCTATTTCGTCCTATTCAGGCATTAAAATGACTCTAAACACACCTATTTTAGTTCCAAGAGTTCTAATTCACATGCAATAGTCATTTACAGTCCAAAAATTAAACTTTAAAAAATTACCATTTTTGACCATCTGGAAAAAGTTCGACAGGTCACGGGTCATCGTTTTTCATCAGAAAATTGATTTTTTGGACTGTAGAAAAATTGATTCAAAATGTCATTAGGATTGAGCCTCATGTTGAATGACTACTTTTTAAAGCCTCAATGTGACCAAAATTGCCATTTTTACAGACTTTTTCTCCTACTCAGAAGCTTCTATTTCGACCTATTCAGGCATTAAAATGACTCTAAACAAACTTATTTTAGTTCCAAAAGTTCTAATTCACATGCAATAGTCATTTAAAGTTCAAAAATTAAACTTTAAAAAATTACCATTTTTGACCATCTGGAAAAAGTTCGACAGGTCACGGGTCATCGTTTTTCATCAGAAAATTGATTTTTTGGACTGTAGAAAAATTGATTCAAAATGTCATTTGGATTGAGCCTCATGTTGAATAACTACTTTTTAAAGCCTCAATGTGACAGAAATTGACATTTTTACTGACTTTTTCTCCTACTCAGAAGCTTCTATTTCGACCTATTCAGGCATTAAAATGACTCTAAACACACCTATTTTAGTTCCAAGAGTTCTAATTCACATGCAATAGTCATTTACAGTCCAAAAATTAAACTTTAAAAAATTACCATTTTTGACCATCTGGAAAAAGTTTGACAGGTCACGGGTCATCGTTTTTCATCAGAAAATTGATTTTTTGGACTGTAGAAAAATTGATTCAAAATGTCGTTTGGATTGAGCCTCATGTTGAATAACTACTTTTTAAAGCCTCAATGTGACCAAAATTGCCATTTTTACAGACTTTTTCTCCTTCTCAGAAGCTTCTATTTCGACCTATTTCAGGCATTAAAATGACTCTAAACACACTTATTTTAGTTCCAATAGTTCTAATTCACATGCAATAGTCATTTACAGTCCAAAAATTAAACTTTAAAAAATTACCATTGTTGACCATCTGGAAAAAGTTCGACAGGTCACGGGTCATCGTTTTTCATCAGAAAATAGATTTTTGGGACTGTAGAAAAACTTGATTCAAAATGTCATTTGGATTGAGCCTCATGTTGAATAACTACTTTTTAAAGCCTCAATGTGACCAAAATTGCCATTTTTACAGACTTTTTCTCCTACTCAGAAGGTTCTATTTCGACCTATTTCAGGCATTAAAATGACTCTAAACACACTTATTTTAGTTCCAAGAGTTCTAATTCACAAGCAATAGTCATTTACAGTCCAAAAATTAAACTTTAAAAAATTACCATTTTTGACCATCTGGAAAAAGTTCGACAGGTCACGGGTCATCGTTTTCCATCAGAAAATAGATTTTTTGGACTGTAGAAAAATTGATTCAAAATGTCATTTGGATTGAGCCTCATGTTGAATAACTACTTTTTAAAGCCTCAATGTGACCAAAATTGCCATTTTTACAGACTTTTTCTCCTACTCAGAAGCTTCTATTTCGACCTATTTCAGGCATTAAAATGACTCTAAACACACTTATTTTAGTTCCAAGAGTTCTAATTCACATGCAATAGTCATTTACAGTCCAAAAATTAAACTTTAAAAATTTACCATTCTTGACCATCTGGAAAAAGTTCGACAGGTCACGGGTCATCGTTTTTCATCAGAAAATTGATTTTTTGGACTGTAGAAAAATTGATTCAAAATGTCATTAGGATTGAGCCTCATGTTGAATGACTACTTTTTAAAGCCTCAATGTGACCAAAATTGCCATTTTTACAGACTTTTTCTCCTACTCAGAAGCTTCTATTTCGACCTATTCAGGCATTAAAATGACTCTAAACAAACTTATTTTAGTTCCAAAAGTTCTAATTCACATGCAATAGTCATTTAAAGTTCAAAAATTAAACTTTAAAAAATTACCATTTTTGACCATCTGGAAAAAGTTCGACAGGTCACGGGTCATCGTTTTTCATCAGAAAATTGATTTTTTGGACTGTAGAAAAATTGATTCAAAATGTCATTTGGATTGAGCCTCATGTTGAATAACTACTTTTTAAAGCCTCAATGTGACAGAAATTGCCATTTTTACTGACTTTTTCTCCTACTCAGAAGCTTCTATTTCGACCTATTCAGGCATTAAAATGACTCTAAACACACCTATTTTAGTTCCAAGAGTTCTAATTCACATGCAATAGTCATTTACAGTCCAAAAATTAAACTTTAAAAAATTACCATTGTTGACCATCTGGAAAAAGTTCGACAGGTCACGGGTCATCGTTTTTCATCAGAAAATAGATTTTTGGGACTGTAGAAAACTTGATTCAAAATGTCATTTGGATTGAGCCTCATGTTGAATAACTACTTTTTAAAGCCTCAATGTGACCAAAATTGCCATTTTTACAGACTTTTTCTCCTACTCAGAAGGTTCTATTTCGACCTATTTCAGGCATTAAAATGACTCTAAACACACTTATTTTAGTTCCAAGAGTTCTAATTCACAAGCAATAGTCATTTACAGTCCAAAAATTAAACTTTAAAAAATTACCATTTTTGACCATCTGGAAAAAGTTCGACAGGTCACGGGTCATCGTTTTTCATCAGAAAATAGATTTTTTGGACTGTAGAAAAATTGATTCAAAATGTCATTTGGATTGAGCCTCATGTTGAATAACTACTTTTTAAAGCCTCAATGTGACCAAAATTGCCATTTTTACAGACTTTTTCTCCTACTCAGAAGCTTCTATTTCGACCTATTTCAGGCATTAAAATGACTCTAAACACACTTATTTTAGTTCCAAGAGTTCTAATTCACATGCAATAGTCATTTACAGTCCAAAAATTAAACTTTAAAAATTTACCATTCTTGACCATCTGGAAAAAGTTCGACAGGTCACGGGTCATCGTTTTTCATCAGAAAATTGATTTTTTGGACTGTAGAAAAATTGATTCAAAATGTCATTAGGATTGAGCCTCATGTTGAATGACTACTTTTTAAAGCCTCAATGTGACCAAAATTGCCATTTTTACAGACTTTTTCTCCTACTCAGAAGCTTCTATTTCGACCTATTCAGGCATTAAAATGACTCTAAACAAACTTATTTTAGTTCCAAAAGTTCTAATTCACATGCAATAGTCATTTAAAGTTCAAAAATTAAACTTTAAAAAATTACCATTTTTGACCATCTGGAAAAAGTTCGACAGGTCACGGGTCATCGTTTTTCATCAGAAAATTGATTTTTTGGACTGTAGAAAAATTGATTCAAAATGTCATTTGGATTGAGCCTCATGTTGAATAACTACTTTTTAAAGCCTCAATGTGACAGAAATTGCCATTTTTACTGACTTTTTCTCCTACTCAGAAGCTTCTATTTCGACCTATTCAGGCATTAAAATGACTCTAAACACACCTATTTTAGTTCCAAGAGTTCTAATTCACATGCAATAGTCATTTACAGTCCAAAAATTAAACTTTAAAAAATTACCATTTTTGACCATCTGGAAAAAGTTTGACAGGTCACGGGTCATCGTTTTTCATCAGAAAATTGATTTTTTGGACTGTAGAAAAATTGATTCAAAATGTCGTTTGGATTGAGCCTCATGTTGAATAACTACTTTTTAAAGCCTCAATGTGACCAAAATTGCCATTTTTACAGACTTTTTCTCCTACTCAGAAGCTTCTATTTCGACCTATTTCAGGCATTAAAATGACTCTAAACACACTTATTTTAGTTCCAAGAGTTCTAATTCACATGCAATAGTCATTTACAGTCCAAAAATTAAACTTTAAAAAATTACCATTGTTGACCATCTGGAAAAAGTTCGACAGGTCACGGGTCATCGTTTTTCATCAGAAAATAGATTTTTTTGGACTGTAGAAAAACTTGATTCAAAATGTCATTTGGATTGAGCCTCATGTTGAATAACTACTTTTTAAAGCCTCAATGTGACCAAAATTGCCATTTTTACAGACTTTTTCTCCTACTCAGAAGGTTCTATTTCGACCAATTTCAGGTATTAAAATGTTTCTAAACACACTTATTTTAGTTCCAAGAGTTCTAATTCACATGCAATAGTCATTTAAAGTCCAAAAATGAAACTTTAAAAAATTACCATTTTTGACCATCTGGAAAAAGTTCGACAGGTCACGGGTCATCGTTTTTCATCAGAAAATTGATTTTTTGGACTGTAGAAAAATTGATTCAAAATGTCATTAGGATTGAGCCTCATGTTGAATGACTACTTTTTAAAGCCTCAATGTGACCAAAATTGCCATTGTTACAGACTTTTTCTCCTACTCAGAAGCTTCTATTTCGACCTATTCAGGCATTAAAATGACTCTAAACAAACTTATTTTAGTTCCAAGAGTTCTAATTCACATGCAATAGTCATTTAAAGTTCAAAAATTAAACTTTAAAAAATTACCATTTTTGACCATCTGGAAAAAGTTCGACAGGTCACGGGTCATCGTTTTTCATCAGAAAATTGATTTTTTGGACTGTAGAAAAATTGATTCAAAATGTCATTTGGATTGAGCCTCATGTTGAATAACTACTTTTCAAAGCCTCAATGTGACCAAAATTGAAATTTTTACAGACTTTTTCTCCTACACAGAAGCTTCTATTTCGACCTATTTCAGGCATTAATATGACTCCAAACACACTTATTTTAGTTCCAAGAGTTCTAATTCACATGCAATAGTCATTTACAGTCCAAAAATTAAACTTTAAAAAATTACAATTTTTGACCATCTAGAAAAAGTTCGACAGGTCTCGGGTCATCGTTTTTCATCCGAAAATTGATTTTTTGGACTGTAGAACAATTGATTCAAAATGTCATTTGGATTGAGCCTCATGTTGAATAACTACTTTTTAAAGCCTCAATGTGACAGAAAGTGCCATTTTTACTGACTTTTTCTCCTACTCAGAAGCTTCTATTTCGACCTATTCAGGCATTAAAATGACTCTAAACACACCTATTTTAGTTCCAAGAGTTCTAATTCACATGTAATAGTCATTTACAGTCCAAAAATTAAACTTTAAAAAATTACCATTTTTGACCATCTGGACAAAGTTCGACAGGTCACGGGTCATAGTTTTTCATCAGAAAATTGATTTTTTGGACTGTAGAAAAATTGATTCAAATTGTCATTTGGATTGAGCCTCATGTTGAATAACTACTTTTTAAAGCCTCAATGTGACAGAAATTGCCATTTTTACTGACTTTTTCTCCTACTCAGAAGCTTCTATTTCGACCTATTCAGGCATTAAAATGACTCTAAACACACCTATTTTAGTTCCAAGAGTTCTAATTCACATGTAATAGTCATTTACAGACCAAAAATTAAACTTTAAAAAATTACCATTTTTGACCATCTGGAAAAAGTTTGACTGGTCACGGGTCATCGTTTTTCATCAGAAAATTGATTTTTTGGACTGTAGAAAAATTGATTCAAAATGTCGTTTGGATTGAGCCTCATGTTGAATAACTACTTTTTAAAGCCTCAATGTGACCAAAATTGCCATTTTTACAGACTTTTTCTCCTACTCAGAAGCTTCTATTTCGACCTATTCAGGCATTAAAATGACTCTAAACAAACTTATTTTAGTTCCAAGAGTTCTAATTCACATGCAATAGTCATTTAAAGTTCAAAAATTAAACTTTAAAAAATTACCATTTTTGACCATCTGGAAAAAGTTCGACAGGTCACGGGTCATCGTTTTTCATCAGAAAATTGATTTTTTGGACTGTAGAAAAATTGATTCAAAATGTCATTTGGATTGAGCCTCATGTTGAATAACTACTTTTTAAAGCCTCAATGTGACCAAAATTGAAATTTTTACAGACTTTTTCTCCTACTCAGAAGCTTCTATTTCGACCTATTTCAGGCATTAAAATGACTCCAAACACACTTATTTTAGTTCCAAGAGTTCTAATTCACATGCAATAGTCATTTACAGTCCAAAAATTAAACTTTAAAAAATTACCATTTTTGACCATCTGGAAAAAGTTCGACAGGTCTCGGGTCATCGTTTTTCATCAGAAAATTGATTTTTTGGACTGTAGAAAAATTGATTCAAAATGTCATTTGGATTGAGCCTCATGTTGAATAACTACTTTTTAAAGCCTCAATGTGACAGAAATTGCCATTTTTACTGACTTTTTCTCCTACTCAGAAGCTTCTATTTCGACCTATTCAGGCATTAAAATGACTCTAAACACACCTATTTTAGTTCCAAGAGTTCTAATTCACATGTAATAGTCATTTACAGTCCAAAAATTAAACTTTAAAAAATTACCATTTTTGACCATCTGGAAAAAGTTTGACAGGTCACGGGTCATCGTTTTTCATCAGAAAATTGATTTTTTGGACTGTAGAAAAATTGATTCAAAATGTCGTTTGGATTGAGCCTCATGTTGAATAACTACTTTTTAAAGCCTCAATGTGACCGAAATTGCCATTTTTACAGACTTTTTCTCCTACTCAGAAGCTTCTATTTCGACCTATTTCAGGCATTAAAATGACTCTAAACACACTTATTTTAGTTCCAAGAGTTCTAATTCACATGCAATAGTCATTTACAGTCCAAAAATTAAACTTTAAAAAATTACCATTGTTGACCATCTGGAAAAAGTTCGACAGGTCACGGGTCATCGTTTTTCATCAGAAAATTGATTTTTTGGACTGTAGAAAAATTGATTCAAAACGTCATTTGGATTGCGCCTCATGTTGAATAACTACTTTTTAAAGCCTCAATGTGACCAAAATTGCCATTTTTACAGACTTTTTCTCCTACTCAGAAGCTTCTATTTCGACCTATTTCAGGCATTAAAATGACTCTAAACACACTTATTTTAGTTCCAAGAGTTCTAATTCACATGCAATAGTCATTTACAGTCCAAAAATTAAACTTTAAAAAATTACCATTCTTGACCATCTGGAAAAAGTTCGACAGGTCACGGGTCATCGTTTTTCATCAGAAAATTGATTTTTTGGACTGTAGAAAAATTGATTCAAAATGTCATTAGGATTGAGCCTCATGTTGAATGACTACTTTTTAAAGCCTCAATGTGACCAAAATTGCCATTTTTACAGACTTTTTCTCCTACTCAGAAGCTTCTATTTCGACCTATTCAGGCATTAAAATGACTCTAAACAAACTTATTTTAGTTCCAAGAGTTCTAATTCACATGCAATAGTCATTTAAAGTTCAAAAATTAAACTTTAAAAAATTACCATTTTTGACCATCTGGAAAAAGTTCGACAGGTCACGGGTCATCGTTTTTCATCAGAAAATAGATTTTTTGGACTGTAGAAAAATTGATTCAAAATGTCATTTGGATTGAGCCTCATGTTGAATAACTACTTTTTAAAGCCTCAATGTGACCAAAATTGAAATTTTTACAGACTTTTTCTCCTACTCAGAAGCTTCTATTTCGACCTATTTCAGGCATTAATATGACTCCAAACACACTTATTTTAGTTCCAAGAGTTCTAATTCACATGCAATAGTCATTTACAGTCCAAAAATTAAACTTTAAAAAATTACCATTTTTGACCATCTGGAAAAAGTTCGACAGGTCTCGGGTCATCGTTTTTCATCCGAAAATTGATTTTTTGGACTGTAGAACAATTGATTCAAAATGTCATTTGGATTGAGCCTCATGTTGAATAACTACTTTTTAAAGCCTCAATGTGACCAAAATTGCCATTTTTACAGACTTTTTCTCCGACACAGAAGCTTCTATTTCGACCTATTTCAGGCATTAAAATGACTCTAAACACACTTATTTTAGTTCCAAGAGTTCTAATTCACATGCAATAGTCATTTACAGTCCAAAAATTAAACTGTAAAAAATTACCATTTTTGACCATCTGGAAAAAGTTCGACAGGTCACGGGTCATCGTTTTTCATCAGAAAATTGATTTTTTGGACTGTAGAAAAATTGATTCAAAATGTCATTAGGATTGAGCCTCATGTTGAATGACTACTTTTTAAAGCCTCAATGTGACCAAAATTGAAATTTTTACAGACTTTTTCTCCTACTCAGAAGCTTCTATTTCGACCTATTCAGGCATTAAAATGACTCTAAACAAACTTATTTTAGTTCCAAGAGTTCTAATTCACATGCAATAGTCATTTACAGTCCAAAAATTAAACTTTAAAAAATTACCATTTTTGACCATCTGGAAAAAGTTTGACAGGTCACGGGTCATCGTTTTTCATCAGAAAATTTATTTTTTGGACTGTAGAAAAATTGATTCAAAATGTCGTTTGGATTGAGCCTCATGTTGAATAACTACTTTTTAAAGCCTCAATGTGACCAAAATTGCCATTTTTACAGACTTTTTCTCCTACTCAGAAGCTTCTATTTCGACCTATTTCAGGCATTAAAATGACTCTAAACACACTTATTTTAGTTCCAAGAGTTCTAATTCACAAGCAAAAGTCATTTACAGTCCAAAAATTAAACTTTAAAAAATTACCATTTTTGACCATCTGGAAAAAGTTCGACAGGTCACGGGTCATCGTTTTTCATCAGAAAATAGATTTTTTGGACTGTAGAAAAATTGATTCAAAATGTCATTTGGATTGAGCCTCATGTTGAATAACTACTTTTTAAAGCCTCAATGTGACCAAAATTGCCATTTTTACAGAATTTTTCTCCTACTCAGAAGCTGCTATTTCGACCTATTTCAGGCATTAAAATGACTCTAAACACACTTATTTTAGTTCCAAGAGTTCTAATTCACATGCAATAGTCATTTACAGTCCAAAAATTAAACTTTAAAAATTTACCATTCTTGACCATCTGGAAAAAGTTCGACAGGTCACGGGTCATCGTTTTTCATCAGAAAATTGATTTTTTGGACTGTAGAAAAATTGATTCAAAATGTCATTAGGATTGAGCCTCATGTTGAATGACTACTTTTTAAAGCCTCAATGTGACCAAAATTGCCATTTTTACAGACTTTTTCTCCTACTCAGAAGCTTCTATTTCGACCTATTCAGGCATTAAAATGACTCTAAACAAACTTATTTTAGTTCCAAAAGTTCTAATTCACATGCAATAGTCATTTAAAGTTCAAAAATTAAACTTTAAAAAATTACCATTTTTGACCATCTGGAAAAAGTTCGACAGGTCACGGGTCATCGTTTTTCATCAGAAAATTGATTTTTTGGACTGTAGAAAAATTGATTCAAAATGTCATTTGGATTGAGCCTCATGTTGAATAACTACTTTTTAAAGCCTCAATGTGACAGAAATTGCCATTTTTACTGACTTTTTCTCCTACTCAGAAGCTTCTATTTCGTCCTATTCAGGCATTAAAATGACTCTAAACACACCTATTTTAGTTCCAAGAGTTCTAATTCACATGCAATAGTCATTTACAGTCCAAAAATTAAACTTTAAAAAATTACCATTTTTGACCATCTGGAAAAAGTTCGACAGGTCACGGGTCATCGTTTTTCATCAGAAAATTGATTTTTTGGACTGTAGAAAAATTGATTCAAAATGTCATTAGGATTGAGCCTCATGTTGAATGACTACTTTTTAAAGCCTCAATGTGACCAAAATTGCCATTTTTACAGACTTTTTCTCCTACTCAGAAGCTTCTATTTCGACCTATTCAGGCATTAAAATGACTCTAAACAAACTTATTTTAGTTCCAAAAGTTCTAATTCACATGCAATAGTCATTTAAAGTTCAAAAATTAAACTTTAAAAAATTACCATTTTTGACCATCTGGAAAAAGTTCGACAGGTCACGGGTCATCGTTTTTCATCAGAAAATTGATTTTTTGGACTGTAGAAAAATTGATTCAAAATGTCATTTGGATTGAGCCTCATGTTGAATAACTACTTTTTAAAGCCTCAATGTGACAGAAATTGCCATTTTTACTGACTTTTTCTCCTACTCAGAAGCTTCTATTTCGACCTATTCAGGCATTAAAATGACTCTAAACACACCTATTTTAGTTCCAAGAGTTCTAATTCACATGCAATAGTCATTTACAGTCCAAAAATTAAACTTTAAAAAATTACCATTTTTGACCATCTGGAAAAAGTTTGACAGGTCACGGGTCATCGTTTTTCATCAGAAAATTGATTTTTTGGACTGTAGAAAAATTGATTCAAAATGTCGTTTGGATTGAGCCTCATGTTGAATAACTACTTTTTAAAGCCTCAATGTGACCAAAATTGCCATTTTTACAGACTTTTTCTCCTTCTCAGAAGCTTCTATTTCGACCTATTTCAGGCATTAAAATGACTCTAAACACACTTATTTTAGTTCCAAGAGTTCTAATTCACATGCAATAGTCATTTACAGTCCAAAAATTAAACTTTAAAAAATTACCATTGTTGACCATCTGGAAAAAGTTCGACAGGTCACGGGTCATCGTTTTTCATCAGAAAATAGATTTTTGGGACTGTAGAAAAACTTGATTCAAAATGTCATTTGGATTGAGCCTCATGTTGAATAACTACTTTTTAAAGCCTCAATGTGACCAAAATTGCCATTTTTACAGACTTTTTCTCCTACTCAGAAGGTTCTATTTCGACCTATTTCAGGCATTAAAATGACTCTAAACACACTTATTTTAGTTCCAAGAGTTCTAATTCACAAGCAATAGTCATTTACAGTCCAAAAATTAAACTTTAAAAAATTACCATTTTTGACCATCTGGAAAAAGTTCGACAGGTCACGGGTCATCGTTTTTCATCAGAAAATTGATTTTTTGGACTGTAGAAAAATTGATTCAAAATGTCATTTGGATTGAGCCTCATGTTGAATAACTACTTTTTAAAGCCTCAATGTGACAGAAATTGCCATTTTTACTGACTTTTTCTCCTACTCAGAAGCTTCTATTTCGACCTATTCAGGCATTAAAATGACTCTAAACACACCTATTTTAGTTCCAAGAGTTCTAATTCACATGCAATAGTCATTTACAGTCCAAAAATTAAACTTTAAAAAATTACCATTTTTGACCATCTGGAAAAAGTTTGACAGGTCACGGGTCATCGTTTTTCATCAGAAAATTGATTTTTTGGACTGTAGAAAAATTGATTCAAAATGTCGTTTGGATTGAGCCTCATGTTGAATAACTACTTTTTAAAGCCTCAATGTGACCAAAATTGCCATTTTTACAGACTTTTTCTCCTTCTCAGAAGCTTCTATTTCGACCTATTTCAGGCATTAAAATGACTCTAAACACACTTATTTTAGTTCCAAGAGTTCTAATTCACATGCAATAGTCATTTACAGTCCAAAAATTAAACTTTAAAAAATTACCATTGTTGACCATCTGGAAAAAGTTCGACAGGTCACGGGTCATCGTTTTTCATCAGAAAATAGATTTTTTTGGACTGTAGAAAAACTTGATTCAAAATGTCATTTGGATTGAGCCTCATGTTGAATAACTACTTTTTAAAGCCTCAATGTGACCAAAATTGCCATTTTTACAGACTTTTTCTCCTACTCAGAAGGTTCTATTTCGACCAATTTCAGGTATTAAAATGTTTCTAAACACACTTATTTTAGTTCCAAGAGTTCTAATTCACATGCAATAGTCATTTAAAGTCCAAAAATGAAACTTTAAAAAATTACCATTTTTGACCATCTGGAAAAAGTTCGACAGGTCACGGGTCATCGTTTTTCATCAGAAAATTGTTTTTTTGGACTGTAGAAAAATTGATTCAAAATGTCATTAGGATTGAGCCTCATGTTGAATGACTACTTTTTAAAGCCTCAATGTGACCAAAATTGCCATTGTTACAGACTTTTTCTCCTACTCAGAAGCTTCTATTTCGACCTATTCAGGCATTAAAATGACTCTAAACAAACTTATTTTAGTTCCAAGAGTTCTAATTCACATGCAATAGTCATTTAAAGTTCAAAAATTAAACTTTAAAAAATTACCATTTTTGACCATCTGGAAAAAGTTCGACAGGTCACGGGTCATCGTTTTTCATCAGAAAATTGATTTTTTGGACTGTAGAAAAATTGATTCAAAATGTCATTTGGATTGAGCCTCATGTTGAATAACTACTTTTCAAAGCCTCAATGTGACCAAAATTGAAATTTTTACAGACTTTTTCTCCTACACAGAAGCTTCTATTTCGACCTATTTCAGGCATTAATATGACTCCAAACACACTTATTTTAGTTCCAAGAGTTCTAATTCACATGCAATAGTCATTTACAGTCCAAAAATTAAACTTTAAAAAATTACAATTTTTGACCATCTAGAAAAAGTTCGACAGGTCTCGGGTCATCGTTTTTCATCCGAAAATTGATTTTTTGGACTGTAGAACAATTGATTCAAAATGTCATTTGGATTGAGCCTCATGTTGAATAACTACTTTTTAAAGCCTCAATGTGACAGAAAGTGCCATTTTTACTGACTTTTTCTCCTACTCAGAAGCTTCTATTTCGACCTATTCAGGCATTAAAATGACTCTAAACACACCTATTTTAGTTCCAAGAGTTCTAATTCACATGTAATAGTCATTTACAGTCCAAAAATTAAACTTTAAAAAATTACCATTTTTGACCATCTGGACAAAGTTCGACAGGTCACGGGTCATAGTTTTTCATCAGAAAATTGATTTTTTGGACTGTAGAAAAATTGATTCAAAATGTCATTTGGATTGAGCCTCATGTTGAATAACTACTTTTTAAAGCCTCAATGTGACAGAAATTGCCATTTTTACTGACTTTTTCTCCTACTCAGAAGCTTCTATTTCGACCTATTCAGGCATTAAAATGACTCTAAACACACCTATTTTAGTTCCAAGAGTTCTAATTCACATGTAATAGTCATTTACAGACCAAAAATTAAACTTTAAAAAATTACCATTTTTGACCATCTGGAAAAAGTTTGACTGGTCACGGGTCATCGTTTTTCATCAGAAAATTGATTTTTTGGACTGTAGAAAAATTGATTCAAAATGTCGTTTGGATTGAGCCTCATGTTGAATAACTACTTTTTAAAGCCTCAATGTGACCAAAATTGCCATTTTTACAGACTTTTTCTCCTACTCAGAAGCTTCTATTTCGACCTATTCAGGCATTAAAATGACTCTAAACAAACTTATTTTAGTTCCAAGAGTTCTAATTCACATGCAATAGTCATTTAAAGTTCAAAAATTAAACTTTAAAAAATTACCATTTTTGACCATCTGGAAAAAGTTCGACAGGTCACGGGTCATCGTTTTTCATCAGAAAATTGATTTTTTGGACTGTAGAAAAATTGATTCAAAATGTCATTTGGATTGAGCCTCATGTTGAATAACTACTTTTTAAAGCCTCAATGTGACCAAAATTGAAATTTTTACAGACTTTTTCTCCTACTCAGAAGCTTCTATTTCGACCTATTTCAGGCATTAAAATGACTCCAAACACACTTATTTTAGTTCCAAGAGTTCTAATTCACATGCAATAGTCATTTACAGTCCAAAAATTAAACTTTAAAAAATTACCATTTTTGACCATCTGGAAAAAGTTCGACAGGTCTCGGGTCATCGTTTTTCATCAGAAAATTGATTTTTTGGACTGTAGAAAAATTGATTCAAAATGTCATTTGGATTGAGCCTCATGTTGAATAACTACTTTTTAAAGCCTCAATGTGACAGAAATTGCCATTTTTACTGACTTTTTCTCCTACTCAGAAGCTTCTATTTCGACCTATTCAGGCATTAAAATGACTCTAAACACACCTATTTTAGTTCCAAGAGTTCTAATTCACATGTAATAGTCATTTACAGTCCAAAAATTAAACTTTAAAAAATTACCATTTTTGACCATCTGGAAAAAGTTTGACAGGTCACGGGTCATCGTTTTTCATCAGAAAATTGATTTTTTGGACTGTAGAAAAATTGATTCAAAATGTCGTTTGGATTGAGCCTCATGTTGAATAACTACTTTTTAAAGCCTCAATGTGACCGAAATTGCCATTTTTACAGACTTTTTCTCCTACTCAGAAGCTTCTATTTCGACCTATTTCAGGCATTAAAATGACTCTAAACACACTTATTTTAGTTCCAAGAGTTCTAATTCACATGCAATAGTCATTTACAGTCCAAAAATTAAACTTTAAAAAATTACCATTGTTGACCATCTGGAAAAAGTTCGACAGGTCACGGGTCATCGTTTTTCATCAGAAAATTGATTTTTTGGACTGTAGAAAAATTGATTCAAAACGTCATTTGGATTGCGCCTCATGTTGAATAACTACTTTTTAAAGCCTCAATGTGACCAAAATTGCCATTTTTACAGACTTTTTCTCCTACTCAGAAGCTTCTATTTCGACCTATTTCAGGCATTAAAATGACTCTAAACACACTTATTTTAGTTCCAAGAGTTCTAATTCACATGCAATAGTCATTTACAGTCCAAAAATTAAACTTTAAAAATTACCATTCTTGACCATCTGGAAAAAGTTCGACAGGTCACGGGTCATCGTTTTTCATCAGAAAATTGATTTTTTGGACTGTAGAAAAATTGATTCAAAATGTCATTAGGATTGAGCCTCATGTTGAATGACTACTTTTTAAAGCCTCAATGTGACCAAAATTGCCATTTTTACAGACTTTTTCTCCTACTCAGAAGCTTCTATTTCGACCTATTCAGGCATTAAAATGACTCTAAACAAACTTATTTTAGTTCCAAGAGTTCTAATTCACATGCAATAGTCATTTAAAGTTCAAAAATTAAACTTTAAAAAATTACCATTTTTGACCATCTGGAAAAAGTTCGACAGGTCACGGGTCATCGTTTTTCATCAGAAAATAGATTTTTTGGACTGTAGAAAAATTGATTCAAAATGTCATTTGGATTGAGCCTCATGTTGAATAACTACTTTTTAAAGCCTCAATGTGACCAAAATTGAAATTTTTACAGACTTTTTCTCCTACTCAGAAGCTTCTATTTCGACCTATTTCAGGCATTAATATGACTCCAAACACACTTATTTTAGTTCCAAGAGTTCTAATTCACATGCAATAGTCATTTACAGTCCAAAAATTAAACTTTAAAAAATTACCATTTTTGACCATCTGGAAAAAGTTCGACAGGTCTCGGGTCATCGTTTTTCATCCGAAAATTGATTTTTTGGACTGTAGAACAATTGATTCAAAATGTCATTTGGATTGAGCCTCATGTTGAATAACTACTTTTTAAAGCCTCAATGTGACCAAAATTGCCATTTTTACAGACTTTTTCTCCGACACAGAAGCTTCTATTTCGACCTATTTCAGGCATTAAAATGACTCTAAACACACTTATTTTAGTTCCAAGAGTTCTAATTCACATGCAATAGTCATTTACAGTCCAAAAATTAAACTGTAAAAAATTACCATTTTTGACCATCTGGAAAAAGTTCGACAGGTCACGGGTCATCGTTTTTCATCAGAAAATTGATTTTTTGGACTGTAGAAAAATTGATTCAAAATGTCATTAGGATTGAGCCTCATGTTGAATGACTACTTTTTAAAGCCTCAATGTGACCAAAATTGAAATTTTTACAGACTTTTTCTCCTACTCAGAAGCTTCTATTTCGACCTATTCAGGCATTAAAATGACTCTAAACAAACTTATTTTAGTTCCAAGAGTTCTAATTCACATGCAATAGTCATTTACAGTCCAAAAATTAAACTTTAAAAAATTACCATTTTTGACCATCTGGAAAAAGTTTGACAGGTCACGGGTCATCGTTTTTCATCAGAAAATTTATTTTTTGGACTGTAGAAAAATTGATTCAAAATGTCGTTTGGATTGAGCCTCATGTTGAATAACTACTTTTTAAAGCCTCAATGTGACCAAAATTGCCATTTTTACAGACTTTTTCTCCTACTCAGAAGCTTCTATTTCGACCTATTTCAGGCATTAAAATGACTCTAAACACACTTATTTTAGTTCCAAGAGTTCTAATTCACAAGCAAAAGTCATTTACAGTCCAAAAATTAAACTTTAAAAAATTACCATTTTTGACCATCTGGAAAAAGTTCGACAGGTCACGGGTCATCGTTTTTCATCAGAAAATAGATTTTTTGGACTGTAGAAAAATTGATTCAAAATGTCATTTGGATTGAGCCTCATGTTGAATAACTACTTTTTAAAGCCTCAATGTGACCAAAATTGCCATTTTTACAGAATTTTTCTCCTACTCAGAAGCTGCTATTTCGACCTATTTCAGGCATTAAAATGACTCTAAACACACTTATTTTAGTTCCAAGAGTTCTAATTCACATGCAATAGTCATTTACAGTCCAAAAATTAAACTTTAAAAATTTACCATTCTTGACCATCTGGAAAAAGTTCGACAGGTCACGGGTCATCGTTTTTCATCAGAAAATTGATTTTTTGGACTGTAGAAAAATTGATTCAAAATGTCATTAGGATTGAGCCTCATGTTGAATGACTACTTTTTAAAGCCTCAATGTGACCAAAATTGCCATTTTTACAGACTTTTTCTCCTACTCAGAAGCTTCTATTTCGACCTATTCAGGCATTAAAATGACTCTAAACAAACTTATTTTAGTTCCAAAAGTTCTAATTCACATGCAATAGTCATTTAAAGTTCAAAAATTAAACTTTAAAAAATTACCATTTTTGACCATCTGGAAAAAGTTCGACAGGTCACGGGTCATCGTTTTTCATCAGAAAATTGATTTTTTGGACTGTAGAAAAATTGATTCAAAATGTCATTTGGATTGAGCCTCATGTTGAATAACTACTTTTTAAAGCCTCAATGTGACAGAAATTGCCATTTTTACTGACTTTTTCTCCTACTCAGAAGCTTCTATTTCGTCCTATTCAGGCATTAAAATGACTCTAAACACACCTATTTTAGTTCCAAGAGTTCTAATTCACATGCAATAGTCATTTACAGTCCAAAAATTAAACTTTAAAAAATTACCATTTTTGACCATCTGGAAAAAGTTCGACAGGTCACGGGTCATCGTTTTTCATCAGAAAATTGATTTTTTGGACTGTAGAAAAATTGATTCAAAATGTCATTAGGATTGAGCCTCATGTTGAATGACTACTTTTTAAAGCCTCAATGTGACCAAAATTGCCATTTTTACAGACTTTTTCTCCTACTCAGAAGCTTCTATTTCGACCTATTCAGGCATTAAAATGACTCTAAACAAACTTATTTTAGTTCCAAAAGTTCTAATTCACATGCAATAGTCATTTAAAGTTCAAAAATTAAACTTTAAAAAATTACCATTTTTGACCATCTGGAAAAAGTTCGACAGGTCACGGGTCATCGTTTTTCATCAGAAAATTGATTTTTTGGACTGTAGAAAAATTGATTCAAAATGTCATTTGGATTGAGCCTCATGTTGAATAACTACTTTTTAAAGCCTCAATGTGACAGAAATTGCCATTTTTACTGACTTTTTCTCCTACTCAGAAGCTTCTATTTCGACCTATTCAGGCATTAAAATGACTCTAAACACACCTATTTTAGTTCCAAGAGTTCTAATTCACATGCAATAGTCATTTACAGTCCAAAAATTAAACTTTAAAAAATTACCATTTTTGACCATCTGGAAAAAGTTTGACAGGTCACGGGTCATCGTTTTTCATCAGAAAATTGATTTTTTGGACTGTAGAAAAATTGATTCAAAATGTCGTTTGGATTGAGCCTCATGTTGAATAACTACTTTTTAAAGCCTCAATGTGACCAAAATTGCCATTTTTACAGACTTTTTCTCCTTCTCAGAAGCTTCTATTTCGACCTATTTCAGGCATTAAAATGACTCTAAACACACTTATTTTAGTTCCAAGAGTTCTAATTCACATGCAATAGTCATTTACAGTCCAAAAATTAAACTTTAAAAAATTACCATTGTTGACCATCTGGAAAAAGTTCGACAGGTCACGGGTCATCGTTTTTCATCAGAAAATAGATTTTTGGGACTGTAGAAAAACTTGATTCAAAATGTCATTTGGATTGAGCCTCATGTTGAATAACTACTTTTTAAAGCCTCAATGTGACCAAAATTGCCATTTTTACAGACTTTTTCTCCTACTCAGAAGGTTCTATTTCGACCTATTTCAGGCATTAAAATGACTCTAAACACACTTATTTTAGTTCCAAGAGTTCTAATTCACAAGCAATAGTCATTTACAGTCCAAAAATTAAACTTTAAAAAATTACCATTTTTGACCATCTGGAAAAAGTTCGACAGGTCACGGGTCATCGTTTTTCATCAGAAAATAGATTTTTTGGACTGTAGAAAAATTGATTCAAAATGTCATTTGGATTGAGCCTCATGTTGAATAACTACTTTTTAAAGCCTCAATGTGACCAAAATTGCCATTTTTACAGACTTTTTCTCCTACTCAGAAGCTTCTTTTTCGACCTATTTCAGGCATTAAAATGACTCTAAACACACTTATTTTAGTTCCAAGAGTTCTAATTCACATGCAATAGTCATTTACAGTCCAAAAATTAAACTTTAAAAATTTACCATTCTTGACCATCTGGAAAAAGTTCGACAGGTCACGGGTCATCGTTTTTCATCAGAAAATTGATTTTTTGGACTGTAGAAAAATTGATTCAAAATGTCATTAGGATTGAGCCTCATGTTGAATGACTACTTTTTAAAGCCTCAATGTGACCAAAATTGCCATTTTTACAGACTTTTTCTCCTACTCAGAAGCTTCTATTTCGACCTATTCAGGCATTAAAATGACTCTAAACAAACTTATTTTAGTTCCAAGAGTTCTAATTCACATGCAATAGTCATTTAAAGTTCAAAAATTAAACTTTAAAAAATTACCATTTTTGACCATCTGGAAAAAGTTCGACAGGTCACGGGTCATCGTTTTTCATCAGAAAATTGATTTTTTGGACTGTAGAAAAATTGATTCAAAATGTCATTTGGATTGAGCCTCATGTTGAATAACTACTTTTTAAAGCCTCAATGTGACCAAAATTGAAATTTTAACAGACTTTTTCTCCTACTCAGAAGCTTCTATTTCGACCTATTTCAGGCATTAATATGACTCCAAACACACTTATTTTAGTTCCAAGAGTTCTAATTCACATGCAATAGTCATTTACAGTCCAAAAATTAAACTTTAAAAAATTACCATTTTTGACCATCTGGAAAAAGTTCGACAGGTCTCGGGTCATCGTTTTTCATCCGAAAATTGATTTTTTGGACTGTAGAACAATTGATTCAAAATGTCATTTGGATTGAGCCTCATGTTGAATAACTACTTTTTAAAGCCTCAATGTGACCAAAATTGCCATTTTTACAGACTTTTTCTCCGACTCAGAAGCTTCTATTTCGACCTATTTCAGGCATTAAAATGACTCTAAACACACTTATTTTAGTTCCAAGAGTTCTAATTCACATGCAATAGTCATTTACAGTCCAAAAATTAAACTGTAAAAAATTACCATTTTTGACCATCTGGAAAAAGTTCGACAGGTCACGGGTCATCGTTTTTCATCAGAAAATTGATTTTATGGACTGTAGAAAAATTGATTCAAAATGTCATTAGGATTGAGCCTCATGTTGAATGACTACTTTTTAAAGCCTCAATGTGACCAAAATTGCCATTTTTACAGACTTTTTCTCCTACTCAGAAGCTTCTATTTCGACCTATTCAGGCATTAAAATGACTCTAAACAAACTTATTTTAGTTCCAAAAGTTCTAATTCACATGCAATAGTCATTTAAAGTTCAAAAATTAAACTTTAAAAAATTACCATTTTTGACCATCTGGAAAAAGTTCGACAGGTCACGGGTCATCGTTTTTCATCAGAAAATTGATTTTTTGGACTGTAGAAAAATTGATTCAAAATGTCATTTGGATTGAGCCTCATGTTGAATAACTACTTTTTAAAGCCTCAATGTGACAGAAATTGCCATTTTTACTGACTTTTTCTCCTACTCAGAAGCTTCTATTTCGACCTATTCAGGCATTAAAATGACTCTAAACACACCTATTTTAGTTCCAAGAGTTCTAATTCACATGCAATAGTCATTTACAGTCCAAAAATTAAACTTTAAAAAATTACCATTTTTGACCATCTGGAAAAAGTTTGACAGGTCACGGGTCATCGTTTTTCATCAGAAAATTGATTTTTTGGACTGTAGAAAAATTGATTCAAAATGTCGTTTGGATTGAGCCTCATGTTGAATAACTACTTTTTAAAGCCTCAATGTGACCAAAATTGCCATTTTTACAGACTTTTTCTCCTTCTCAGAAGCTTCTATTTCGACCTATTTCAGGCATTAAAATGACTCTAAACACACTTATTTTAGTTCCAAGAGTTCTAATTCACATTCAATGGTCATTTACAGTCCAAAAATTAAACTTTAAAAAATTACCATTGTTGACCATCTGGAAAAAGTTCGACAGGTCACGGGTCATCGTTTTTCATCAGAAAATAGATTTTTGGGACTGTAGAAAAACTTGATTCAAAATGTCATTTGGATTGAGCCTCATGTTGAATAACTACTTTTTAAAGCCTCAATGTGACCAAAATTGCCATTTTTACAGACTTTTTCTCCTACTCAGAAGGTTCTATTTCGACCTATTTCAGGCATTAAAATGACTCTAAACACACTTATTTTAGTTCCAAGAGTTCTAATTCACAAGCAATAGTCATTTACAGTCCAAAAATTAAACTTTAAAAAATTACCATTTTTGACCATCTGGAAAAAGTTCGACAGGTCACGGGTCATCGTTTTTCATCAGAAAATAGATTTTTTGGACTGTAGAAAAATTGATTCAAAATGTCATTTGGATTGAGCCTCATGTTGAATAACTACTTTTTAAAGCCTCAATGTGACCAAAATTGCCATTTTTACAGACTTTTTCTCCTACTCAGAAGCTTCTATTTCGACCTATTTCAGGCATTAAAATGACTCTAAACACACTTATTTTAGTTCCAAGAGTTCTAATTCACATGCAATAGTCATTTACAGTCCAAAAATTAAACTTTAAAAATTTACCATTCTTGACCATCTGGAAAAAGTTCGACAGGTCACGGGTCATCGTTTTTCATCAGAAAATTGATTTTTTGGACTGTAGAAAAATTGATTCAAAATGTCATTAGGATTGAGCCTCATGTTGAATGACTACTTTTTAAAGCCTCAATGTGACCAAAATTGCCATTTTTACAGACTTTTTCTCCTACTCAGAAGCTTCTATTTCGACCTATTCAGGCATTAAAATGACTCTAAACAAACTTATTTTAGTTCCAAAAGTTCTAATTCACATGCAATAGTCATTTAAAGTTCAAAAATTAAACTTTAAAAAATTACCATTTTTGACCATCTGGAAAAAGTTCGACAGGTCACGGGTCATCGTTTTTCATCAGAAAATTGATTTTTTGGACTGTAGAAAAATTGATTCAAAATGTCATTTGGATTGAGCCTCATGTTGAATAACTACTTTTTAAAGCCTCAATGTGACAGAAATTGCCATTTTTACTGACTTTTTCTCCTACTCAGAAGCTTCTATTTCGACCTATTCAGGCATTAAAATGACTCTAAACACACCTATTTTAGTTCCAAGAGTTCTAATTCACATGCAATAGTCATTTACAGTCCAAAAATTAAACTTTAAAAAATTACCATTTTTGACCATCTGAAAAAAGTTTGACAGGTCACGGGTCATCGTTTTTCATCAGAAAATTGATTTTTTGGACTGTAGAAAAATTGATTCAAAATGTCGTTTGGATTGAGCCTCATGTTGAATAACTACTTTTTAAAGCCTCAATGTGACCAAAATTGCCATTTTTACAGACTTTTTCTCCTACTCAGAAGCTTCTATTTCGACCTATTTCAGGCATTAAAATGACTCTAAACACACTTATTTTAGTTCCAAGAGTTCTAATTCACATGCAATAGTCATTTACAGTCCAAAAATTAAACTTTAAAAAATTACCATTGTTGACCATCTGGAAAAAGTTCGACAGGTCACGGGTCATCGTTTTTCATCAGAAAATAGATTTTTTGGACTGTAGAAAAACTTGATTCAAAATGTCATTTGGATTGAGCCTCATGTTGAATAACTACTTTTTAAAGCCTCAATGTGACCAAAATTGCCATTTTTACAGACTTTTTCTCCTACTCAGAAGGTTCTATTTCGACCAATTTCAGGTATTAAAATGTTTCTAAACACACTTATTTTAGTTCCAAGAGTTCTAATTCACATGCAATAGTCATTTAAAGTCCAAAAATGAAACTTTAAAAAATTACCATTTTTGACCATCTGGAAAAAGTTCGACAGGTCACGGGTCATCGTTTTTCATCAGAAAATTGATTTTGTGGACTGTAGAAAAATTGATTCAAAATGTCATTAGGATTGAGCCTCATGTTGAATGACTACTTTTTAAAGCCTCAATGTGACCAAAATTGCCATTTTTACAGACTTTTTCTCCTACTCAGAAGCTTCTATTTCGACCTATTCAGGCATTAAAATGACTCTAAACAAACTTATTTTAGTTCCAAGAGTTCTAATTCACATGCAATAGTCATTTAAAGTTCAAAAATTAAACTTTAAAAAATTACCATTTTTGACCATCTGGAAAAAGTTCGACAGGTCACGGGTCATCGTTTTTCATCAGAAAATTGATTTTTTGGACTGTAGAAAAATTGATTCAAAATGTCATTTGGATTGAGCCTCATGTTGAATAACTACTTTTCAAAGCCTCAATGTGACCAAAATTGAAATTTTTACAGACTTTTTCTCCTACACAGAAGCTTCTATTTCGACCTATTTCAGGCATTAATATGACTCCAAACACACTTATTTTAGTTCCAAGAGTTCTAATTCACATGCAATAGTCATTTACAGTCCAAAAATTAAACTTTAAAAATTTACCATTCTTGACAATCTGGAAAAAGTTCGACAGGTCACGGGTCATCGTTTTTCATCAGAAAATTGATTTTTTGGACTGTAGAAAAATTGATTCAAAATGTCATTAGGATTGAGCCTCATGTTGAATGACTACTTTTTAAAGCCTCAATGTGACCAAAATTGCCATTTTTACAGACTTTTTCTCCTACTCAGAAGCTTCTATTTCGACCTATTCAGGCATTAAAATGACTCTAAACAAACTTATTTTAGTTCCAAAAGTTCTAGTTCACATGCAATAGTCATTTAAAGTTCAAAAATTAAACTTTAAAAAATTACCATTTTTGACCATCTGGAAAAAGTTCGACAGGTCACGGGTCATCGTTTTTCATCAGAAAATTGATTTTTTGGACTGTAGAAAAATTGATTCAAAATGTCATTTGGATTGAGCCTCATGTTGAATAACTACTTTTTAAAGCCTCAATGTGACAGAAATTGCCATTTTTACTGACTTTTTCTCCTACTCAGAAGCTTCTATTTCGACCTATTCAGGCATTAAAATGACTCTAAACACACCTATTTTAGTTCCAAGAGTTCTAATTCACATGCAATAGTCATTTACAGTCCAAAAATTAAACTTTAAAAAATTACCATTTTTGACCATCTGGAAAAAGTTTGACAGGTCACGGGTCATCGTTTTTCATCAGAAAATTGATTTTTTGGACTGTAGAAAAATTGATTCAAAATGTCGTTTGGATTGAGCCTCATGTTGAATAACTACTTTTTAAAGCCTCAATGTGACCAAAATTGCCATTTTTACAGACTTTTTCTCCTACTCAGAAGCTTCTATTTCGACCTATTTCAGGCATTAAAATGACTCTAAACACACTTATTTTAGTTCCAAGAGTTCTAATTCACATGCAATAGTCATTTACAGTCCAAAAATTAAACTTTAAAAAATTACCATTGTTGACCATCTGGAAAAAGTTCGACAGGTCACGGGTCATCGTTTTTCATCAGAAAATAGATTTTTTTGGACTGTAGAAAAACTTGATTCAAAATGTCATTAGGATTGAGCCTCATGTTGAATGACTACTTTTTAAAGCCTCAATGTGACCAAAATTGCCATTTTTACAGACTTTTTCTCCTACTCAGAAGCTTCTATTTCGACCTATTCAGGCATTAAAATGACTCTAAACAAACTTATTTTAGTTCCAAGAGTTCTAATTCACATGCAATAGTCATTTAAAGTTCAAAAATTAAACTTTAAAAAATTACCATTTTTGACCATCTGGAAAAAGTTCGACAGGTCACGGGTCATCGTTTTTCATCAGAAAATTGATTTTTTGGACTGTAGAAAAATTGATTCAAAATGTCATTTGGATTGAGCCTCATGTTGAATAACTACTTTTCAAAGCCTCAATGTGACCAAAATTGAAATTTTTACAGACTTTTTCTCCTACACAGAAGCTTCTATTTCGACCTATTTCAGGCATTAATATGACTCCAAACACACTTATTTTAGTTCCAAGAGTTCTAATTCACATGCAATAGTCATTTACAGTCCAAAAATTAAACTTTAAAAAATTAAAATTTTTGACCATCTAGAAAAAGTTCGACAGGTCTCGGGTCATCGTTTTTCATCCGAAAATTGATTTTTTGGACTGTAGAACAATTGATTCAAAATGTCATTTGGATTGAGCCTCATGTTGAATAACTACTTTTTAAAGCCTCAATGTGACAGAAAGTGCCATTTTTACTGACTTTTTCTCCTACTCAGAAGCTTCTATTTCGACCTATTCAGGCATTAAAATGACTCTAAACACACCTATTTTAGTTCCAAGAGTTCTAATTCACATGTAATAGTCATTTACAGTCCAAAAATTAAACTTTAAAAAATTACCATTTTTGACCATCTGGACAAAGTTCGACAGGTCACGGGTCATAGTTTTTCATCAGAAAATTGATTTTTTGGACTGTAGAAAAATTGATTCAAAATGTCATTTGGATTGAGCCTCATGTTGAATAACTACTTTTTAAAGCCTCAATGTGACAGAAATTGCCATTTTTACTGACTTTTTCTCCTACTCAGAAGCTTCTATTTCGACCTATTCAGGCATTAAAATGACTCTAAACACACCTATTTTAGTTCCAAGAGTTCTAATTCACATGTAATAGTCATTTACAGACCAAAAATTAAACTTTAAAAAATTACCATTTTTGACCATCTGGAAAAAGTTTGACTGGTCACGGGTCATCGTTTTTCATCAGAAAATTGATTTTTTGGACTGTAGAAAAATTGATTCAAAATGTCGTTTGGATTGAGCCTCATGTTGAATAACTACTTTTTAAAGCCTCAATGTGACCAAAATTGCCATTTTTACAGACTTTTTCTCCTACTCAGAAGCTTCTATTTCGACCTATTCAGGCATTAAAATGACTCTAAACAAACTTATTTTAGTTCCAAGAGTTCTAATTCACATGCAATAGTCATTTAAAGTTCAAAAATTAAACTTTAAAAAATTACCATTTTTGACCATCTGGAAAAAGTTCGACAGGTCACGGGTCATCGTTTTTCATCAGAAAATTGATTTTTTGGACTGTAGAAAAATTGATTCAAAATGTCATTTGGATTGAGCCTCATGTTGAATAACTACTTTTTAAAGCCTCAATGTGACCAAAATTGAAATTTTTACAGACTTTTTCTCCTACTCAGAAGCTTCTATTTCGACCTATTTCAGGCATTAAAATGACTCCAAACACACTTATTTTAGTTCCAAGAGTTCTAATTCACATGCAATAGTCATTTACAGTCCAAAAATTAAACTTTAAAAAATTACCATTTTTGACCATCTGGAAAAAGTTCGACAGGTCTCGGGTCACCGTTTTTCATCCGAAAATTGATTTTTTGGACTGTAGAACAATTGATTCAAAATGTCATTTGGATTGAGCCTCATGTTGAATAACTACTTTTTAAAGCCTCAATGTGACAGAAATTGCCATTTTTACTGACTTTTTCTCCTACTCAGAAGCTTCTATTTCGACCTATTCAGGCATTAAAATGACTCTAAACACACCTATTTTAGTTCCAAGAGTTCTAATTCACATGTAATAGTCATTTACAGTCCAAAAATTAAACTTTAAAAAATTACCATTTTTGACCATCTGGAAAAAGTTTGACAGGTCACGGGTCATCGTTTTTCATCAGAAAATTGATTTTTTGGACTGTAGAAAAATTGATTCAAAATGTCGTTTGGATTGAGCCTCATGTTGAATAACTACTTTTTAAAGCCGCAATGTGACCAAAATTGCCAGTTTTTTTCAGACTTTTTCTCCTACTCAGAAGCTTCTATTTCGACCTATTCAGACATTAAAATGACTCTAAACACACTTATTTTAGTTCCAAGAGTTCTAATTCACATGCAATAGTCATTTACAGTCCAAAAATTAAACTGTAAAAAATTACCATTTTTGACCATCTGGAAAAAGTTCGACAGGTCACGGGTCATCGTTTTTCATCAGAAAATTGATTTTTTGGACTGTAGAAAAATTGATTCAAAATGTCATTTGGATTGAGCCTCATGTTGAATAACTACTTTTTAAAGCCTCAATGTGACAGAAATTGACATTTTTACTGACTTTTTCTCCTACTCAGAAGCTTCTATTTCGACCTATTCAGGCATTAAAATGACTCTAAACACACCTATTTTAGTTCCAAGAGTTCTAATTCACATGTAATAGTCATTTACAGTCCAAAAATTAAACTTTAAAAAATTACCATTTTTGACCATCTGGAAAAAGTTTGACAGGTCACGGGTCATCGTTTTTCATCAGAAAATTGATTTTTTGGACTGTAGAAAAATTGATTCAAAATGTCATTTGGATTGAGCCTCATGTTGAATAACTACTTTTTAAAGCCTCAATGTGACAGAAATTGCCATTTTTACTGACTTTTTCTCCTACTCAGAAGCTTCTATTTCGACCTATTCAGGCATTAAAATGACTCTAAACACACCTATTTTAGTTCCAAGAGTTCTAATTCACATGTAATAGTCATTTACAGTCCAAAAATTAAACTTTAAAAAATTACCATTTTTGACCATCTGGAAAAAGTTTGACAGGTCACGGGTCATCGTTTTTCATCAGAAAATTGATTTTTTGGACTGTATAAAAATTGATTCAAAATGTCGTTTGGATTGAGCCTCATGTTGAATAACTACTTTTTAAAGCCTCAATGTGACCGAAATTGCCATTTTTACAGACTTTTTCTCCTACTCAGAAGCTTCTATTTCGACCTATTTCAGGCATTAAAATGACTCTAAACACACTTATTTTAGTTCCAAGAGTTCTAATTCACATGCAATAGTCATTTACAGTCCAAAAATTAAACTTTAAAAAATTACCATTGTTGACCATCTGGAAAAAGTTCGACAGGTCACGGGTCATCGTTTTTCATCAGAAAATTGATTTTTTGGACTGTAGAAAAATTGATTCAAAACGTCATTTGGATTGCGCCTCATGTTGAATAACTACTTTTTAAAGCCTCAATGTGACCAAAATTGCCATTTTTACAGACTTTTTCTCCTACTCAGAAGCTTCTATTTCGACCTATTTCAGGCATTAAAATGACTCTAAACACACTTATTTTAGTTCCAAGAGTTCTAATTCACATGCAATAGTCATTTACAGTCCAAAAATTAAACTTTAAAAAATTACCATTCTTGACCATCTGGAAAAAGTTCGACAGGTCACGGGTCATCGTTTTTCATCAGAAAATTGATTTTTTGGACTGTAGAAAAATTGATTCAAAATGTCATTAGGATTGAGCCTCATGTTGAATGACTACTTTTTAAAGCCTCAATGTGACCAAAATTGCCATTTTTACAGACTTTTTCTCCTACTCAGAAGCTTCTATTTCGACCTATTCAGGCATTAAAATGACTCTAAACAAACTTATTTTAGTTCCAAGAGTTCTAATTCACATGCAATAGTCATTTAAAGTTCAAAAATTAAACTTTAAAAAATTACCATTTTTGACCATCTGGAAAAAGTTCGACAGGTCACGGGTCATCGTTTTTCATCAGAAAATAGATTTTTTGGACTGTAGAAAAATTGATTCAAAATGTCATTTGGATTGAGCCTCATGTTGAATAACTACTTTTTAAAGCCTCAATGTGACCAAAATTGAAATTTTTACAGACTTTTTCTCCTACTCAGAAGCTTCTATTTCGACCTATTTCAGGCATTAATATGACTCCAAACACACTTATTTTAGTTCCAAGAGTTCTAATTCACATGCAATAGTCATTTACAGTCCAAAAATTAAACTTTAAAAAATTACCATTTTTGACCATCTGGAAAAAGTTCGACAGGTCTCGGGTCATCGTTTTTCATCCGAAAATTGATTTTTTGGACTGTAGAACAATTGATTCAAAATGTCATTTGGATTGAGCCTCATGTTGAATAACTACTTTTTAAAGCCTCAATGTGACCAAAATTGCCATTTTTACAGACTTTTTCTCCGACACAGAAGCTTCTATTTCGACCTATTTCAGGCATTAAAATGACTCTAAACACACTTATTTTAGTTCCAAGAGTTCTAATTCACATGCAATAGTCATTTACAGTCCAAAAATTAAACTGTAAAAAATTACCATTTTTGACCATCTGGAAAAAGTTCGACAGGTCACGGGTCATCGTTTTTCATCAGAAAATTGATTTTTTGGACTGTAGAAAAATTGATTCAAAATGTCATTAGGATTGAGCCTCATGTTGAATGACTACTTTTTAAAGCCTCAATGTGACCAAAATTGAAATTTTTACAGACTTTTTCTCCTACTCAGAAGCTTCTATTTCGACCTATTCAGGCATTAAAATGACTCTAAACAAACTTATTTTAGTTCCAAGAGTTCTAATTCACATGCAATAGTCATTTACAGTCCAAAAATTAAACTTTAAAAAATTACCATTTTTGACCATCTGGAAAAAGTTTGACAGGTCACGGGTCATCGTTTTTCATCAGAAAATTTATTTTTTGGACTGTAGAAAAATTGATTCAAAATGTCGTTTGGATTGAGCCTCATGTTGAATAACTACTTTTTAAAGCCTCAATGTGACCAAAATTGCCATTTTTACAGACTTTTTCTCCTACTCAGAAGCTTCTATTTCGACCTATTTCAGGCATTAAAATGACTCTAAACACACTTATTTTAGTTCCAAGAGTTCTAATTCACAAGCAAAAGTCATTTACAGTCCAAAAATTAAACTTTAAAAAATTACCATTTTTGACCATCTGGAAAAAGTTCGACAGGTCACGGGTCATCGTTTTTCATCAGAAAATAGATTTTTTGGACTGTAGAAAAATTGATTCAAAATGTCATTTGGATTGAGCCTCATGTTGAATAACTACTTTTTAAAGCCTCAATGTGACCAAAATTGCCATTTTTACAGACTTTTTCTCCTACTCAGAAGCTGCTATTTCGACCTATTTCAGGCATTAAAATGACTCTAAACACACTTATTTTAGTTCCAAGAGTTCTAATTCACATGCAATAGTCATTTACAGTCCAAAAATTAAACTTTAAAAATTTACCATTCTTGACCATCTGGAAAAAGTTCGACAGGTCACGGGTCATCGTTTTTCATCAGAAAATTGATTTTTTGGACTGTAGAAAAATTGATTCAAAATGTCATTAGGATTGAGCCTCATGTTGAATGACTACTTTTTAAAGCCTCAATGTGACCAAAATTGCCATTTTTACAGACTTTTTCTCCTACTCAGAAGCTTCTATTTCGACCTATTCAGGCATTAAAATGACTCTAAACAAACTTATTTTAGTTCCAAAAGTTCTAATTCACATGCAATAGTCATTTAAAGTTCAAAAATTAAACTTTAAAAAATTACCATTTTTGACCATCTGGAAAAAGTTCGACAGGTCACGGGTCATCGTTTTTCATCAGAAAATTGATTTTTTGGACTGTAGAAAAATTGATTCAAAATGTCATTTGGATTGAGCCTCATGTTGAATAACTACTTTTTAAAGCCTCAATGTGACAGAAATTGCCATTTTTACTGACTTTTTCTCCTACTCAGAAGCTTCTATTTCGACCTATTCAGGCATTAAAATGACTCTAAACACACCTATTTTAGTTCCAAGAGTTCTAATTCACATGCAATAGTCATTTACAGTCCAAAAATTAAACTTTAAAAAATTACCATTTTTGACCATCTGGAAAAAGTTTGACAGGTCACGGGTCATCGTTTTTCATCAGAAAATTGATTTTTTGGACTGTAGAAAAATTGATTCAAAATGTCGTTTGGATTGAGCCTCATGTTGAATAACTACTTTTTAAAGCCTCAATGTGACCAAAATTGCCATTTTTACAGACTTTTTCTCCTTCTCAGAAGCTTCTATTTCGACCTATTTCAGGCATTAAAATGACTCTAAACACACTTATTTTAGTTCCAAGAGTTCTAATTCACATGCAATAGTCATTTACAGTCCAAAAATTAAACTTTAAAAAATTACCATTGTTGACCATCTGGAAAAAGTTCGACAGGTCACGGGTCATCGTTTTTCATCAGAAAATAGATTTTTGGGACTGTAGAAAAACTTGATTCAAAATGTCATTTGGATTGAGCCTCATGTTGAATAACTACTTTTTAAAGCCTCAATGTGACCAAAATTGCCATTTTTACAGACTTTTTCTCCTACTCAGAAGGTTCTATTTCGACCTATTTCAGGCATTAAAATGACTCTAAACACACTTATTTTAGTTCCAAGAGTTCTAATTCACAAGCAATAGTCATTTACAGTCCAAAAATTAAACTTTAAAAAATTACCATTTTTGACCATCTGGAAAAAGTTCGACAGGTCACGGGTCATCGTTTTTCATCAGAAAATAGATTTTTTGGACTGTAGAAAAATTGATTCAAAATGTCATTTGGATTGAGCCTCATGTTGAATAACTACTTTTTAAAGCCTCAATGTGACCAAAATTGCCATTTTTACAGACTTTTTCTCCTACTCAGAAGCTTCTATTTCGACCTATTTCAGGCATTAAAATGACTCTAAACACACTTATTTTAGTTCCAAGAGTTCTAATTCACATGCAATAGTCATTTACAGTCCAAAAATTAAACTTTAAAAATTTACCATTCTTGACCATCTGGAAAAAGTTCGACAGGTCACGGGTCATCGTTTTTCATCAGAAAATTGATTTTTTGGACTGTAGAAAAATTGATTCAAAATGTCATTAGGATTGAGCCTCATGTTGAATGACTACTTTTTAAAGCCTCAATGTGACCAAAATTGCCATTTTTACAGACTTTTTCTCCTACTCAGAAGCTTCTATTTCGACCTATTCAGGCATTAAAATGACTCTAAACAAACTTATTTTAGTTCCAAGAGTTCTAATTCACATGCAATAGTCATTTAAAGTTCAAAAATTAAACTTTAAAAAATTACCATTTTTGACCATCTGGAAAAAGTTCGACAGGTCACGGGTCATCGTTTTTCATCAGAAAATTGATTTTTTGGACTGTAGAAAAATTGATTCAAAATGTCATTTGGATTGAGCCTCATGTTGAATAACTACTTTTTAAAGCCTCAATGTGACCAAAATTGAAATTTTAACAGACTTTTTCTCCTACTCAGAAGCTTCTATTTCGACCTATTTCAGGCATTAATATGACTCCAAACACACTTATTTTAGTTCCAAGAGTTCTAATTCACATGCAATAGTCATTTACAGTCCAAAAATTAAACTTTAAAAAATTACCATTTTTGACCATCTGGAAAAAGTTCGACAGGTCACGGGTCATCGTTTTTCATCAGAAAATTGATTTTATGGACTGTAGAAAAATTGATTCAAAATGTCATTAGGATTGAGCCTCATGTTGAATGACTACTTTTTAAAGCCTCAATGTGACCAAAATTGCCATTTTTACAGACTTTTTCTCCTTCTCAGAAGCTTCTATTTCGACCTATTTCAGGCATTAAAATGACTCTAAACACACTTATTTTAGTTCCAAGAGTTCTAATTCACATGCAATGGTCATTTACAGTCCAAAAATTAAACTTTAAAAAATTACCATTGTTGACCATCTGGAAAAAGTTCGACAGGTCACGGGTCATCGTTTTTCATCAGAAAATAGATTTTTGGGACTGTAGAAAAACTTGATTCAAAATGTCATTTGGATTGAGCCTCATGTTGAATAACTACTTTTTAAAGCCTCAATGTGACCAAAATTGCCATTTTTACAGACTTTTTCTCCTACTCAGAAGGTTCTATTTCGACCTATTTCAGGCATTAAAATGACTCTAAACACACTTATTTTAGTTCCAAGAGTTCTAATTCACAAGCAATAGTCATTTACAGTCCAAAAATTAAACTTTAAAAAATTACCATTTTTGACCATCTGGAAAAAGTTCGACAGGTCACGGGTCATCGTTTTTCATCAGAAAATAGATTTTTTGGACTGTAGAAAAATTGATTCAAAATGTCATTTGGATTGAGCCTCATGTTGAATAACTACTTTTTAAAGCCTCAATGTGACCAAAATTGCCATTTTTACAGACTTTTTCTCCTACTCAGAAGCTTCTATTTCGACCTATTTCAGGCATTAAAATGACTCTAAACACACTTATTTTAGTTCCAAGAGTTCTAATTCACATGCAATAGTCATTTACAGTCCAAAAATTAAACTTTAAAAATTTACCATTCTTGACCATCTGGAAAAAGTTCGACAGGTCACGGGTCATCGTTTTTCATCAGAAAATTGATTTTTTGGACTGTAGAAAAATTGATTCAAAATGTCATTAGGATTGAGCCTCATGTTGAATGACTACTTTTTAAAGCCTCAATGTGACCAAAATTGCCATTTTTACAGACTTTTTCTCCTACTCAGAAGCTTCTATTTCGACCTATTCAGGCATTAAAATGACTCTAAACAAACTTATTTTAGTTCCAAAAGTTCTAATTCACATGCAATAGTCATTTAAAGTTCAAAAATTAAACTTTAAAAAATTACCATTTTTGACCATCTGGAAAAAGTTCGACAGGTCACGGGTCATCGTTTTTCATCAGAAAATTGATTTTTTGGACTGTAGAAAAATTGATTCAAAATGTCATTTGGATTGAGCCTCATGTTGAATAACTACTTTTTAAAGCCTCAATGTGACAGAAATTGCCATTTTTACTGACTTTTTCTCCTACTCAGAAGCTTCTATTTCGACCTATTCAGGCATTAAAATGACTCTAAACACACCTATTTTAGTTCCAAGAGTTCTAATTCACATGCAATAGTCATTTACAGTCCAAAAATTAAACTTTAAAAAATTACCATTTTTGACCATCTGGAAAAAGTTTGACAGGTCACGGGTCATCGTTTTTCATCAGAAAATTGATTTTTTGGACTGTAGAAAAATTGATTCAAAATGTCGTTTGGATTGAGCCTCATGTTGAATAACTACTTTTTAAAGCCTCAATGTGACCAAAATTGCCATTTTTACAGACTTTTTCTCCTACTCAGAAGCTTCTATTTCGACCTATTTCAGGCATTAAAATGACTCTAAACACACTTATTTTAGTTCCAAGAGTTCTAATTCACATGCAATAGTCATTTACAGTCCAAAAATTAAACTTTAAAAAATTACCATTGTTGACCATCTGGAAAAAGTTCGACAGGTCACGGGTCATCGTTTTTCATCAGAAAATAGATTTTTTGGACTGTAGAAAAACTTGATTCAAAATGTCATTTGGATTGAGCCTCATGTTGAATAACTACTTTTTAAAGCCTCAATGTGACCAAAATTGCCATTTTTACAGACTTTTTCTCCTACTCAGAAGGTTCTATTTCGACCAATTTCAGGTATTAAAATGTTTCTAAACACACTTATTTTAGTTCCAAGAGTTCTAATTCACATGCAATAGTCATTTAAAGTCCAAAAATGAAACTTTAAAAAATTACCATTTTTGACCATCTGGAAAAAGTTCGACAGGTCACGGGTCATCGTTTTTCATCAGAAAATTGATTTTGTGGACTGTAGAAAAATTGATTCAAAATGTCATTAGGATTGAGCCTCATGTTGAATGACTACTTTTTAAAGCCTCAATGTGACCAAAATTGCCATTTTTACAGACTTTTTCTCCTACTCAGAAGCTTCTATTTCGACCTATTCAGGCATTAAAATGACTCTAAACAAACTTATTTTAGTTCCAAGAGTTCTAATTCACATGCAATAGTCATTTAAAGTTCAAAAATTAAACTTTAAAAAATTACCATTTTTGACCATCTGGAAAAAGTTCGACAGGTCACGGGTCATCGTTTTTCATCAGAAAATTGATTTTTTGGACTGTAGAAAAATTGATTCAAAATGTCATTTGGATTGAGCCTCATGTTGAATAACTACTTTTCAAAGCCTCAATGTGACCAAAATTGAAATTTTTACAGACTTTTTCTCCTACACAGAAGCTTCTATTTCGACCTATTTCAGGCATTAATATGACTCCAAACACACTTATTTTAGTTCCAAGAGTTCTAATTCACATGCAATAGTCATTTACAGTCCAAAAATTAAACTTTAAAAAATTACCATTTTTGACCATCTAGAAAAAGTTCGACAGGTCTCGGGTCATCGTTTTTCATCCGAAAATTGATTTTTTGGACTGTAGAACAATTGATTCAAAATGTCATTTGGATTGAGCCTCATGTTGAATAACTACTTTTTAAAGCCTCAATGTGACAGAAATTGCCATTTTTACTGACTTTTTCTCCTACTCAGAAGCTTCTATTTCGACCTATTCAGGCATTAAAATGACTCTAAACACACCTATTTTAGTTCCAAGAGTTCTAATTCACATGTAATAGTCATTTACAGTCCAAAAATTAAACTTGAAAAAATTACCATTTTTGACCATCTGGACAAAGTTCGACAGGTCACGGGTCATAGTTTTTCATCAGAAAATTGATTTTTTGGACTGTAGAAAAATTGATTCAAAATGTCATTTGGATTGAGCCTCATGTTGAATAACTACTTTTTAAAGCCTCAATGTGACAGAAATTGCCATTTTTACTGACTTTTTCTCCTACTCAGAAGCTTCTATTTCGACCTATTCAGGCATTAAAATGACTCTAAACACACCTATTTTAGTTCCAAGAGTTCTAATTCACATGTAATAGTCATTTACAGTCCAAAAATTAAACTTTAAAAAATTACCATTTTTGACCATCTGGAAAAAGTTTGACTGGTCACGGGTCATCGTTTTTCATCAGAAAATTGATTTTTTGGACTGTAGAAAAATTGATTCAAAATGTCGTTTGGATTGAGCCTCATGTTGAATAACTACTTTTTAAAGCCTCAATGTGACCAAAATTGCCATTTTTACAGACTTTTTCTCCTACTCAGAAGCTTTTATTTCGACCTATTCAGGCATTAAAATGACTCTAAACAAACTTATTTTAGTTCCAAGAGTTCTAATTCACATGCAATAGTCATTTAAAGTTCAAAAATTAAACTTTAAAAAATTACCATTTTTGACCATCTGGAAAAAGTTCGACAGGTCACGGGTCATCGTTTTTCATCAGAAAATTGATTTTTTGGACTGTAGAAAAATTGATTCAAAATGTCATTTGGATTGAGCCTCATGTTGAATAACTACTTTTTAAAGCCTCAATGTGACCAAAATTGAAATTTTTACAGACTTTTTCTCCTACTCAGAAGCTTCTATTTCGACCTATTTCAGGCATTAAAATGACTCCAAACACACTTATTTTAGTTCCAAGAGTTCTAATTCACATGCAATAGTCATTTACAGTCCAAAAATTAAACTTTAAAAAATTACGATTTTTGACCATCTGGAAAAAGTTCGACAGGTCTCGGGTCACCGTTTTTCATCCGAAAATTGATTTTTTGGACTGTAGAACAATTGATTCAAAATGTCATTTGGATTGAGCCTCATGTTGAATAACTACTTTTTAAAGCCTCAATGTGACAGAAATTGACATTTTTACTGACTTTTTCTCCTACTCAGAAGCTTCTATTTCGACCTATTCAGACATTAAAATGACTCTAAACACACTTATTTTAGTTCCAAGAGTTCTAATTCACATGCAATAGTCATTTACAGTCCAAAAATTAAACTGTAAAAAATTACCATTTTTGACCTTCTGGAAAAAGTTTGACAGGTCACGGGTCATCGTTTTTCATCAGAAAATTGATTTTTTGGACTGTAGAAAAATTGATTCAAAATGTCGTTTGGATTGAGCCTCATGTTGAATAACTACTTTTTAAAGCCTCAATGTGACAGAAATTGCCATTTTTACTGACTTTTTCTCCTACTCAGAAGCTTCTATTTCGACCTATTCAGGCATTAAAATGACTCTAAACACACCTATTTTAGTTCCAAGAGTTCTAATTCACATGTAATAGTCATTTACAGTCCAAAAATTAAACTTTAAAAAATTACCATTTTTGACCATCTGGAAAAAGTTTGACAGGTCACGGGTCATCGTTTTTCATCAGAAAATTGATTTTTTGGACTGTAGAAAAATTGATTCAAAATGTCATTTGGATTGAGCCTCATGTTGAATAACTACTTTTTAAAGCCTCAATGTGACAGAAATTGCCATTTTTACTGACTTTTTCTCCTACTCAGAAGCTTCTATTTCGACCTATTCAGGCATTACAATGACTCTAAACACACCTATTTTAGTTCCAAGAGTTCTAATTCACATGTAATAGTCATTTACAGTCCAAAAATTAAACTTTAAAAAATTACCATTTTTGACCATCTGGAAAAAGTTTGACAGGTCACGGGTCATCGTTTTTCATCAGAAAATTGATTTTTTGGACTGTAGAAAAATTGATTCAAAATGTCGTTTGGATTGAGCCTCATGTTGAATAACTACTTTTTAAAGCCTCAATGTGACCGAAATTGCCATTTTTACAGACTTTTTCTCCTACTCAGAAGCTTCTATTTCGACCTATTTCAGGCATTAAAATGACTCTAAACACACTTATTTTAGTTCCAAGAGTTCTAATTCACATGCAATAGTCATTTACAGTCCAAAAATTAAACTTTAAAAAATTACCATTGTTGACCATCTGGAAAAAGTTTGACAGGTCACGGGTCATCGTTTTTCATCAGAAAATTGATTTTTTGGACTGTAGAAAAATTGATTCAAAATGTCGTTTGGATTGAGCCTCATGTTGAATAACTACTTTTTAAAGCCTCAATGTGACCAAAATTGCCATTTTTACAGACTTTTTCTCCTTCTCAGAAGCTTCTATTTCGACCTATTTCAGGCATTAAAATGACTCTAAACACACTTATTTTAGTTCCAAGAGTTCTAATTCACATGCAATAGTCATTTACAGTCCAAAAATTAAACTTTAAAAAATTACCATTGTTGACCATCTGGAAAAAGTTCGACAGGTCACGGGTCATCGTTTTTCATCAGAAAATAGATTTTTGGGACTGTAGAAAAACTTGATTCGAAATGTCATTTGGATTGAGCCTCATGTTGAATAACTACTTTTTAAAGCCTCAATGTGACCAAAATTGCCATTTTTACAGACTTTTTCTCCTACTCAGAAGGTTCTATTTCGACCTATTTCAGGCATTAAAATGACTCTAAACACACTTATTTTAGTTCCAAGAGTTCTAATTCACAAGCAATAGTCATTTACAGTCCAAAAATTAAACTTTAAAAAATTACCATTTTTGACCATCTGGAAAAAGTTCGACAGGTCACGGGTCATCGTTTTTCATCAGAAAATAGATTTTTTGGACTGTAGAAAAATTGATTCAAAATGTCATTTGGATTGAGCCTCATGTTGAATAACTACTTTTTAAAGCCTCAATGTGACCAAAATTGCCATTTTTACAGACTTTTTCTCCTACTCAGAAGCTTCTATTTCGACCTATTTCAGGCATTAAAATGACTCTAAACACACTTATTTTAGTTCCAAGAGTTCTAATTCACATGCAATAGTCATTTACAGTCCAAAAATTAAACTTTAAAAATTTACCATTCTTGACCATCTGGAAAAAGTTCGACAGGTCACGGGTCATCGTTTTTCATCAGAAAATTGATTTTTTGGACTGTAGAAAAATTGATTCAAAATGTCATTAGGATTGAGCCTCATGTTGAATGACTACTTTTTAAAGCCTCAATGTGACCAAAATTGCCATTTTTACAGACTTTTTCTCCTACTCAGAAGCTTCTATTTCGACCTATTCAGGCATTAAAATGACTCTAAACAAACTTATTTTAGTTCCAAGAGTTCTAATTCACATGCAATAGTCATTTAAAGTTCAAAAATTAAACTTTAAAAAATTACCATTTTTGACCATCTGGAAAAAGTTCGACAGGTCACGGGTCATCGTTTTTCATCAGAAAATTGATTTTTTGGACTGTAGAAAAATTGATTCAAAATGTCATTTGGATTGAGCCTCATGTTGAATAACTACTTTTTAAAGCCTCAATGTGACCAAAATTGAAATTTTTACAGACTTTTTCTCCTACTCAGAAGCTTCTATTTCGACCTATTTCAGGCATTAAAATGACTCCAAACACACTTATTTTAGTTCCAAGAGTTCTAATTCACATGCAATAGTCATTTACAGTCCAAAAATTAAACTTTAAAAAATTACGATTTTTGACCATCTGGAAAAAGTTCGACAGGTCTCGGGTCACCGTTTTTCATCCGAAAATTGATTTTTTGGACTGTAGAACAATTGATTCAAAATGTCATTTGGATTGAGCCTCATGTTGAATAACTACTTTTTAAAGCCTCAATGTGACAGAAATTGACATTTTTACTGACTTTTTCTCCTACTCAGAAGCTTCTATTTCGACCTATTCAGACATTAAAATGACTCTAAACACACTTATTTTAGTTCCAAGAGTTCTAATTCACATGCAATAGTCATTTACAGTCCAAAAATTAAACTGTAAAAAATTACCATTTTTGACCTTCTGGAAAAAGTTTGACAGGTCACGGGTCATCGTTTTTCATCAGAAAATTGATTTTTTGGACTGTAGAAAAATTGATTCAAAATGTCGTTTGGATTGAGCCTCATGTTGAATAACTACTTTTTAAAGCCTCAATGTGACAGAAATTGCCATTTTTACTGACTTTTTCTCCTACTCAGAAGCTTCTATTTCGACCTATTCAGGCATTAAAATGACTCTAAACACACCTATTTTAGTTCCAAGAGTTCTAATTCACATGTAATAGTCATTTACAGTCCAAAAATTAAACTTTAAAAAATTACCATTTTTGACCATCTGGAAAAAGTTTGACAGGTCACGGGTCATCATTTTTCATCAGAAAATTGATTTTTTGGACTGTAGAAAAATTGATTCAAAATGTCATTTGGATTGAGCCTCATGTTGAATAACTACTTTTTAAAGCCTCAATGTGACAGAAATTGCCATTTTTACTGACTTTTTCTCCTACTCAGAAGCTTCTATTTCGACCTATTCAGGCATTACAATGACTCTAAACACACCTATTTTAGTTCCAAGAGTTCTAATTCACATGTAATAGTCATTTACAGTCCAAAAATTAAACTTTAAAAAATTACCATTTTTGACCATCTGGAAAAAGTTTGACAGGTCACGGGTCATCGTTTTTCATCAGAAAATTGATTTTTTGGACTGTAGAAAAATTGATTCAAAATGTCGTTTGGATTGAGCCTCATGTTGAATAACTACTTTTTAAAGCCTCAATGTGACCGAAATTGCCATTTTTACAGACTTTTTCTCCTACTCAGAAGCTTCTATTTCGACCTATTTCAGGCATTAAAATGACTCTAAACACACTTATTTTAGTTCCAAGAGTTCTAATTCACATGCAATAGTCATTTACAGTCCAAAAATTAAACTTTAAAAAATTACCATTGTTGACCATCTGGAAAAAGTTTGACAGGTCACGGGTCATCGTTTTTCATCAGAAAATTGATTTTTTGGACTGTAGAAAAATTGATTCAAAATGTCGTTTGGATTGAGCCTCATGTTGAATAACTACTTTTTAAAGCCTCAATGTGACCAAAATTGCCATTTTTACAGACTTTTTCTCCTTCTCAGAAGCTTCTATTTCGACCTATTTCAGGCATTAAAATGACTCTAAACACACTTATTTTAGTTCCAAGAGTTCTAATTCACATGCAATAGTCATTTACAGTCCAAAAATTAAACTTTAAAAAATTACCATTGTTGACCATCTGGAAAAAGTTCGACAGGTCACGGGTCATCGTTTTTCATCAGAAAATAGATTTTTGGGACTGTAGAAAAACTTGATTCAAAATGTCATTTGGATTGAGCCTCATGTTGAATAACTACTTTTTAAAGCCTCAATGTGACCAAAATTGCCATTTTTACAGACTTTTTCTCCTACTCAGAAGGTTCTATTTCGACCTATTTCAGGCATTAAAATGACTCTAAACACACTTATTTTAGTTCCAAGAGTTCTAATTCACAAGCAATAGTCATTTACAGTCCAAAAATTAAACTTTAAAAAATTACCATTTTTGACCATCTGGAAAAAGTTCGACAGGTCACGGGTCATCGTTTTTCATCAGAAAATAGATTTTTTGGACTGTAGAAAAATTGATTCAAAATGTCATTTGGATTGAGCCTCATGTTGAATAACTACTTTTTAAAGCCTCAATGTGACCAAAATTGCCATTTTTACAGACTTTTTCTCCTACTCAGAAGCTTCTATTTCGACCTATTTCAGGCATTAAAATGACTCTAAACACACTTATTTTAGTTCCAAGAGTTCTAATTCACATGCAATAGTCATTTACAGTCCAAAAATTAAACTTTAAAAATTTACCATTCTTGACCATCTGGAAAAAGTTCGACAGGTCACGGGTCATCGTTTTTCATCAGAAAATTGATTTTTTGGACTGTAGAAAAATTGATTCAAAATGTCATTAGGATTGAGCCTCATGTTGAATGACTACTTTTTAAAGCCTCAATGTGACCAAAATTGCCATTTTTACAGACTTTTTCTCCTACTCAGAAGCTTCTATTTCGACCTATTCAGGCATTAAAATGACTCTAAACAAACTTATTTTAGTTCCAAGAGTTCTAATTCACATGCAATAGTCATTTAAAGTTCAAAAATTAAACTTTAAAAAATTACCATTTTTGACCATCTGGAAAAAGTTCGACAGGTCACGGGTCATCGTTTTTCATCAGAAAATTGATTTTTTGGACTGTAGAAAAATTGATTCAAAATGTCATTTGGATTGAGCCTCATGTTGAATAACTACTTTTTAAAGCCTCAATGTGACCAAAATTGAAATTTTAACAGACTTTTTCTCCTACTCAGAAGCTTCTATTTCGACCTATTTCAGGCATTAATATGACTCCAAACACACTTATTTTAGTTCCAAGAGTTCTAATTCACATGCAATAGTCATTTACAGTCCAAAAATTAAACTTTAAAAAATTACCATTTTTGACCATCTGGAAAAAGTTCGACAGGTCTCGGGTCATCGTTTTTCATCCGAAAATTGATTTTTTGGACTGTAGAACAATTGATTCAAAATGTCATTTGGATTGAGCCTCATGTTGAATAACTACTTTTTAAAGCCTCAATGTGACCAAAATTGCCATTTTTACAGACTTTTTCTCCGACTCAGAAGCTTCTATTTCGACCTATTTCAGGCATTAAAATGACTCTAAACACACTTATTTTAGTTCCAAGAGTTCTAATTCACATGCAATAGTCATTTACAGTCCAAAAATTAAACTGTAAAAAATTACCATTTTTGACCATCTGGAAAAAGTTCGACAGGTCACGGGTCATCGTTTTTCATCAGAAAATTGATTTTAAGGACTGTAGAAAAATTGATTCAAAATGTCATTAGGATTGAGCCTCATGTTGAATGACTACTTTTTAAAGCCTCAATGTGACCAAAATTGCCATTTTTACAGACTTTTTCTCCTACTCAGAAGCTTCTATTTCGACCTATTCAGGCATTAAAATGACTCTAAACAAACTTATTTTAGTTCCAAAAGTTCTAATTCACTTGCAATAGTCATTTAAAGTTCAAAAATTAAACTTTAAAAAATTACCATTTTTGACCATCTGGAAAAAGTTCGACAGGTCACGGGTCATCATTTTTCATCAGAAAATTGATTTTTTGGACTGTAGAAAAATTGATTCAAAATGTCATTTGGATTGAGCCTCATGTTGAATAACTACTTTTTAAAGCCTCAATGTGACAGAAATTGCCATTTTTACTGACTTTTTCTCCTACTCAGAAGCTTCTATTTCGACCTATTCAGGCATTAAAATGACTCTAAACACACCTATTTTAGTTCCAAGAGTTCTAATTCACATGCAATAGTCATTTACAGTCCAAAAATTAAACTTTAAAAAATTACCATTTTTGACCATCTGGAAAAAGTTTGACAGGTCACGGGTCATCGTTTTTCATCAGAAAATTGATTTTTTGGACTGTAGAAAAATTGATTCAAAATGTCGTTTGGATTGAGCCTCATGTTGAATAACTACTTTTTAAAGCCTCAATGTGACCAAAATTGCCATTTTTACAGACTTTTTCTCCTTCTCAGAAGCTTCTATTTCGACCTATTTCAGGCATTAAAATGACTCTAAACACACTTATTTTAGTTCCAAGAGTTCTAATTCACATGCAATGGTCATTTACAGTCCAAAAATTAAACTTTAAAAAATTACCATTGTTGACCATCTGGAAAAAGTTCGACAGGTCACGGGTCATCGTTTTTCATCAGAAAATAGATTTTTGGGACTGTAGAAAAACTTGATTCAAAATGTCATTTGGATTGAGCCTCATGTTGAATAACTACTTTTTAAAGCCTCAATGTGACCAAAATTGCCATTTTTACAGACTTTTTCTCCTACTCAGAAGGTTCTATTGCGACCTATTTCAGGCATTAAAATGACTCTAAACACACTTATTTTAGTTCCAAGAGTTCTAATTCACAAGCAATAGTCATTTACAGTCCAAAAATTAAACTTTAAAAAATTACCATTTTTGACAATCTGGAAAAAGTTCGACAGGTCACGGGTCATCGTTTTTCATCAGAAAATAGATTTTTTGGACTGTAAAAAAATTGATTCAAAATGTCATTTGGATTGAGCCTCATGTTGAATAACTACTTTTTAAAGCCTCAATGTGACCAAAATTGCCATTTTTACAGACTTTTTCTCCTACTCAGAAGCTTCTATTTCGACCTATTTCAGGCATTAAAATGACTCTAAACACACTTATTTTAGTTCCAAGAGTTCTAATTCACATGCAATAGTCATTTACAGTCCAAAAATTAAACTTTAAAAATTTACCATTCTTGACCATCTGGAAAAAGTTCGACAGGTCACGGGTCATCGTTTTTCATCAGAAAATTGATTTTTTGGACTGTAGAAAAATTGATTCAAAATGTCATTAGGATTGAGCCTCATGTTGAATGACTACTTTTTAAAGCCTCAATGTGACCAAAATTGCCATTTTTACAGACTTTTTCTCCTACTCAGAAGCTTCTATTTCGACCTATTCAGGCATTAAAATGACTCTAAACACACCTATTTTAGTTCCAAGAGTTCTAATTCACATGCAATAGTCATTTACAGTCCAAAAATTAAACTTTAAAAAATTACCATTTTTGACCATCTGGAAAAAGTTTGACAGGTCACGGGTCATCGTTTTTCATCAGAAAATTGATTTTTTGGACTGTAGAAAAATTGATTCAAAATGTCGTTTGGATTGAGCCTCATGTTGAATAACTACTTTTTAAAGCCTCAATGTGACCAAAATTGCCATTTTTACAGACTTTTTCTCCTACTCAGAAGCTTCTATTTCGACCTATTTCAGGCATTAAAATGACTCTAAACACACTTATTTTAGTTCCAAGAGTTCTAATTCACATGCAATAGTCATTTACAGTCCAAAAATTAAACTTTAAAAAATTACCATTGTTGACCATCTGGAAAAAGTTCGACAGGTCACGGGTCATCGTTTTTCATCAGAAAATAGATTTTTTGGACTGTAGAAAAACTTGATTCAAAATGTCATTTGGATTGAGCCTCATGTTGAATAACTACTTTTTAAAGCCTCAATGTGACCAAAATTGCCATTTTTACAGACTTTTTCTCCTACTCAGAAGGTTCTATTTCGACCAATTTCAGGTATTAAAATGTTTCTAAACACACTTATTTTAGTTCCAAGAGTTCTAATTCACATGCAATAGTCATTTAAAGTCCAAAAATGAAACTTTAAAAAATTACCATTTTTGACCATCTGGAAAAAGTTCGACAGGTCACGGGTCATCGTTTTTCATCAGAAAATTGATTTTTTGGACTGTAGAAAAATTGATTCAAAATGTCATTAGGATTGAGCCTCATGTTGAATGACTACTTTTTAAAGCCTCAATGTGACCAAAATTGCCATTTTTACAGACTTTTTCTCCTACTCAGAAGCTTCTATTTCGACCTATTCAGGCATTAAAATGACTCTAAACAAACTTATTTTAGTTCCAAGAGTTCTAATTCACATGCAATAGTCATTTAAAGTTCAAAAATTAAACTTTAAAAAATTACCATTTTTGACCATCTGGAAAAAGTTCGACAGGTCACGGGTCATCGTTTTTCATCAGAAAATTGATTTTTTGGACTGTAGAAAAATTGATTCAAAATGTCATTTGGATTGAGCCTCATGTTGAATAACTACTTTTCAAAGCCTCAATGTGACCAAAATTGAAATTTTTACAGACTTTTTCTCCTACACAGAAGCTTCTATTTCGACCTATTTCAGGCATTAATATGACTCCAAACACACTTATTTTAGTTCCAAGAGTTCTAATTCACATGCAATAGTCATTTACAGTCCAAAAATTAAACTTTAAAAAATTACCATTTTTGACCATCTAGAAAAAGTTCGACAGGTCTCGGGTCATCGTTTTTCATCCGAAAATTGATTTTTTGGACTGTAGAACAATTGATTCAAAATGTCATTTGGATTGAGCCTCATGTTGAATAACTACTTTTTAAAGCCTCAATGTGACAGAAATTGCCATTTTTACTGACTTTTTCTCCTACTCAGAAGCTTCTATTTCGACCTATTCAGGCATTAAAATGACTCTAAACACACCTATTTTAGTTCCAAGAGTTCTAATTCACATGTAATAGTCATTTACAGTCCAAAAATTAAACTTGAAAAAATTACCATTTTTGACCATCTGGACAAAGTTCGACAGGTCACGGGTCATAGTTTTTCATCAGAAAATTGATTTTTTGGACTGTAGAAAAATTGATTCAAAATGTCATTTGGATTGAGCCTCATGTTGAATAACTACTTTTTAAAGCCTCAATGTGACAGAAATTGCCATTTTTACTGACTTTTTCTCCTACTCAGAAGCTTCTATTTCGACCTATTCAGGCATTAAAATGACTCTAAACACACCTATTTTAGTTCCAAGAGTTCTAATTCACATGTAATAGTCATTTACAGTCCAAAAATTAAACTTTAAAAAATTACCATTTTTGACCATCTGGAAAAAGTTTGACTGGTCACGGGTCATCGTTTTTCATCAGAAAATTGATTTTTTGGACTGTAGAAAAATTGATTCAAAATGTCGTTTGGATTGAGCCTCATGTTGAATAACTACTTTTTAAAGCCTCAATGTGACCAAAATTGCCATTTTTACAGACTTTTTCTCCTACTCAGAAGCTTTTATTTCGACCTATTCAGGCATTAAAATGACTCTAAACAAACTTATTTTAGTTCCAAGAGTTCTAATTCACATGCAATAGTCATTTAAAGTTCAAAAATTAAACTTTAAAAAATTACCATTTTTGACCATCTGGAAAAAGTTCGACAGGTCACGGGTCATCGTTTTTCATCAGAAAATTGATTTTTTGGACTGTAGAAAAATTGATTCAAAATGTCATTTGGATTGAGCCTCATGTTGAATAATTTCTTTTTAAAGCCTCAATGTGACCAAAATTGAAATTTTTACAGACTTTTTCTCCTACTCAGAAGCTTCTATTTCGACCTATTTCAGGCATTAAAATGACTCCAAACACACTTATTTTAGTTCCAAGAGTTCTAATTCACATGCAATAGTCATTTACAGTCCAAAAATTAAACTTTAAAAAATTACCATTTTTGACCATCTGGAAAAAGTTCGACAGGTCTCGGGTCACCGTTTTTCATCCGAAAATTGATTTTTTGGACTGTAGAACAATTGATTCAAAATGTCATTTGGATTGAGCCTCATGTTGAATAACTACTTTTTAAAGCCTCAATGTGACAGAAATTGCCATTTTTACTGACTTTTTCTCCTACTCAGAAGCTTCTATTTCGACCTATTCAGGCATTAAAATGACTCTAAACACACCTATTTTAGTTCCAAGCGTTCTAATTCACATGTAATAGTCATTTACAGTCCAAAAATTAAACTTTAAAAAATTACCATTTTTGACCTTCTGGAAAAAGTTTGACAGGTCACGGGTCATCGTTTTTCATCAGAAAATTTATTTTTTGGACTGTAGAAAAATTGATTCAAAATGTCGTTTGGATTGAGCCTCATGTTGAATAACTACTTTTTAAAGCCTCAATGTGACCAAAATTGCCATTTTTACAGACTTTTTCTCCTACTCAGAAGCTTCTATTTCGACCTATTCAGACATTAAAATGACTCTAAACACACTTATTTTAGTTCCAAGAGTTCTAATTCACATGCAATAGTCATTTACAGTCCAAAAATTAAACTGTAAAAAATTACCATTTTTGACCATCTGGAAAAAGTTCGACAGGTCACGGGTCATCCTTTTTCATCAGAAAATTGATTTTTTTTTACTGTAGAAAAATTGATTCAAAATGTCATTTGGATTGAGCCTCATGTTGAATAACTACTTTTTAAAGCCTCAATGTGACAGAAATTGACATTTTTACTGACTTTTTCTCCTACTCAGAAGCTTCTATTTCGACCTATTCAGGCATTAAAATGACTCTAAACACACCTATTTTAGTTCCAAGAGTTCTAATTCACATGTAATAGTCATTTACAGTCCAAAAATTAAACTTTAAAAAATTACCATTTTTGACCATCTGGAAAAAGTTTGACAGGTCACGGGTCATCGTTTTTCATCAGAAAATTGATTTTTTGGACTGTAGAAAAATTGATTCAAAATGTCATTTGGATTGAGCCTCATGTTGAATAACTACTTTTTAAAGCCTCAATGTGACAGAAATTGCCATTTTTACTGACTTTTTCTCCTACTCAGAAGCTTCTATTTCGACCTATTCAGGCATTAAAATGACTCTAAACACACCTATTTTAGTTCCAAGAGTTCTAATTCACATGTAATAGTCATTTACAGTCCAAAAATTAAACTTTAAAAAATTACCATTTTTGACCATCTGGAAAAAGTTTGACAGGTCACGGGTCATCGTTTTTCATCAGAAAATTGATTTTTTGGACTGTAGAAAAATTGATTCAAAATGTCGTTTGGATTGAGCCTCATGTTGAATAACTACTTTTTAAAGCCTCAATGTGACCGAAATTGCCATTTTTACAGACTTTTTCTCCTACTCAGAAGCTTCTATTTCGACCTATTTCAGGCATTAAAATGACTCTAAACACACTTATTTTAGTTCCAAGAGTTCTAATTCACATGCAATAGTCATTTACAGTCCAAAAATTAAACTTTAAAAAATTACCATTGTTGACCATCTGGAAAAAGTTCGACAGGTCACGGGTCATCGTTTTTCATCAGAAAATTGATTTTTTGGACTGTAGAAAAATTGATTCAAAACGTCATTTGGATTGCGCCTCATGTTGAATAACTACTTTTTAAAGCCTCAATGTGACCAAAATTGCCATTTTGACAGACTTTTTCTCCTACTCAGAAGCTTCTATTTCGACCTATTTCAGGCATTAAAATGACTCTAAACACACTTATTTTAGTTCCAAGAGTTCTAATTCACATGCAATAGTCATTTACAGTCCAAAAATTAAACTTTAAAAAATTAACATTCTTGACCATCTGGAAAAAGTTCGACAGGTCACGGGTCATCGTTTTTCATGAGAAAATTGATTTTTTGGACTGTAGAAAAATTGATTCAAAATGTCATTAGGATTGAGCCTCATGTTGAATGACTACTTTTTAAAGCCTCAATGTGACCAAAATTGCCATTTTTACAGACTTTTTCTCCTACTCAGAAGCTTCTATTTCGACCTATTCAGGCATTAAAATGACTCTAAACAAACTTATTTTAGTTCCAAGAGTTCTAATTCACATGCAATAGTCATTTAAAGTTCAAAAATTAAACTTTAAAAAATTACCATTTTTGACCATCTGGAAAAAGTTCGACAGGTCACGGGTCATCGTTTTTCATCAGAAAATAGATTTTTTGGACTGTAGAAAAATTGATTCAAAATGTCATTTGGATTGAGCCTCATGTTGAATAACTACTTTTTAAAGCCTCAATGTGACCAAAATTGAAATTTTTACAGACTTTTTCTCCTACTCAGAAGCTTCTATTTCGACCTATTTCAGGCATTAATATGACTCCAAACACACTTATTTTAGTTCCAAGAGTTCTAATTCACATGCAATAGTCATTTACAGTCCAAAAATTAAACTTTAAAAAATTACCATTTTTGACCATCTGGAAAAAGTTCGACAGGTCTCGGGTCATCGTTTTTCATCCGAAAATTGATTTTTTGGACTGTAGAACAATTGATTCAAAATGTCATTTGGATTGAGCCTCATGTTGAATAACTACTTTTTAAAGCCTCAATGTGACCAAAATTGCCATTTTTACAGACTTTTTCTCCGACACAGAAGCTTCTATTTCGACCTATTTCAGGCATTAAAATGACTCTAAACACACTTATTTTAGTTCCAAGAGTTCTAATTCACATGCAATAGTCATTTACAGTCCAAAAATTAAACTGTAAAAAATTACCATTTTTGACCATCTGGAAAAAGTTCGACAGGTCACGGGTCATCGTTTTTCATCAGAAAATTGATTTTTTGGACTGTAGAAAAATTGATTCAAAATGTCATTAGGATTGAGCCTCATGTTGAATGACTACTTTTTAAAGCCTCAATGTGACCAAAATTGAAATTTTTACAGACTTTTTCCCCTACTCAGAAGCTTCTATTTCGACCTATTCAGGCATTAAAATGACTCTAAACAAACTTATTTTAGTTCCAAGAGTTCTAATTCACATGCAATAGTCATTTACAGTCCAAAAATTAAACTTTAAAAAATTACCATTTTTGACCATCTGGAAAAAGTTTGACAGGTCACGGGTCATCGTTTTTCATCAGAAAATTTATTTTTTGGACTGTAGAAAAATTGATTCAAAATGTCGTTTGGATTGAGCCTCATGTTGAATAACTACTTTTTAAAGCCTCAATGTGACCAAAATTGCCATTTTTACAGACTTTTTCTCCTACTCAGAAGCTTCTATTTCGACCTATTTCAGGCATTAAAATGACTCTAAACACACTTATTTTAGTTCCAAGAGTTCTAATTCACAAGCAAAAGTCATTTACAGTCCAAAAATTAAACTTTAAAAAATTACCATTTTTGACCATCTGGAAAAAGTTCGACAGGTCACGGGTCATCGTTTTTCATCAGAAAATAGATTTTTTGGACTGTAGAAAAATTGATTCAAAATGTCATTTGGATTGAGCCTCATGTTGAATAACTACTTTTTAAAGCCTCAATGTGACCAAAATTGCCATTTTTACAGACTTTTTCTCCTACTCAGAAGCTGCTATTTCGACCTATTTCAGGCATTAAAATGACTCTAAACACACTTATTTTAGTTCCAAGAGTTCTAATTCACATGCAATAGTCATTTACAGTCCAAAAATTAAACTTTAAAAATTTACCATTCTTGACCATCTGGAAAAAGTTCGACAGGTCACGGGTCATCGTTTTTCATCAGAAAATTGATTTTTTGGACTGTAGAAAAATTGATTCAAAATGTCATTAGGATTGAGCCTCATGTTGAATGACTACTTTTTAAAGCCTCAATGTGACCAAAATTGCCATTTTTACAGACTTTTTCTCCTACTCAGAAGCTTCTATTTCGACCTATTCAGGCATTAAAATGACTCTAAACAAACTTATTTTAGTTCCAAAAGTTCTAATTCACATGCAATAGTCATTTAAAGTTCAAAAATTAAACTTTAAAAAATTACCATTTTTGACCATCTGGAAAAAGTTCGACAGGTCACGGGTCATCGTTTTTCATCAGAAAATTGATTTTTTGGACTGTAGAAAAATTGATTCAAAATGTCATTTGGATTGAGCCTCATGTTGAATAACTACTTTTTAAAGCCTCAATGTGACAGAAATTGCCATTTTTACTGACTTTTTCTCCTACTCAGAAGCTTCTATTTCGACCTATTCAGGCATTAAAATGACTCTAAACACACCTATTTTAGTTCCAAGAGTTCTAATTCACATGCAATAGTCATTTACAGTCCAAAAATTAAACTTTAAAAAATTACCATTTTTGACCATCTGGAAAAAGTTTGACAGGTCACGGGTCATCGTTTTTCATCAGAAAATTGATTTTTTGGACTGTAGAAAAATTGATTCAAAATGTCGTTTGGATTGAGCCTCATGTTGAATAACTACTTTTTAAAGCCTCAATGTGACCAAAATTGCCATTTTTACAGACTTTTTCTCCTTCTCAGAAGCTTCTATTTCGACCTATTTCAGGCATTAAAATGACTCTAAACACACTTATTTTAGTTCCAAGAGTTCTAATTCACATGCAATAGTCATTTACAGTCCAAAAATTAAACTTTAAAAAATTACCATTGTTGACCATCTGGAAAAAGTTCGACAGGTCACGGGTCATCGTTTTTCATCAGAAAATAGATTTTTGGGACTGTAGAAAAACTTGATTCAAAATGTCATTTGGATTGAGCCTCATGTTGAATAACTACTTTTTAAAGCCTCAATGTGACCAAAATTGCCATTTTTACAGACTTTTTCTCCTACTCAGAAGGTTCTATTTCGACCTATTTCAGGCATTAAAATGACTCTAAACACACTTATTTTAGTTCCAAGAGTTCTAATTCACAAGCAATAGTCATTTACAGTCCAAAAATTAAACTTTAAAAAATTACCATTTTTGACCATCTGGAAAAAGTTCGACAGGTCACGGGTCATCGTTTTTCATCAGAAAATAGATTTTTTGGACTGTAGAAAAATTGATTCAAAATGTCATTTGGATTGAGCCTCATGTTGAATAACTACTTTTTAAAGCCTCAATGTGACCAAAATTGCCATTTTTACAGACTTTTTCTCCTACTCAGAAGCTTCTATTTCGACCTATTTCAGGCATTAAAATGACTCTAAACACACTTATTTTAGTTCCAAGAGTTCTAATTCACATGCAATAGTCATTTACAGTCCAAAAATTAAACTTTAAAAATTTACCATTCTTGACCATCTGGAAAAAGTTCGACAGGTCACGGGTCATCGTTTTTCATCAGAAAATTGATTTTTTGGACTGTAGAAAAATTGATTCAAAATGTCATTAGGATTGAGCCTCATGTTGAATGACTACTTTTTAAAGCCTCAATGTGACCAAAATTGCCATTTTTACAGACTTTTTCTCCTACTCAGAAGCTTCTATTTCGACCTATTCAGGCATTAAAATGACTCTAAACAAACTTATTTTAGTTCCAAGAGTTCTAATTCACATGCAATAGTCATTTAAAGTTCAAAAATTAAACTTTAAAAAATTACCATTTTTGACCATCTGGAAAAAGTTCGACAGGTCACGGGTCATCGTTTTTCATCAGAAAATTGATTTTTTGGACTGTAGAAAAATTGATTCAAAATGTCATTTGGATTGAGCCTCATGTTGAATAACTACTTTTTAAAGCCTCAATGTGACCAAAATTGAAATTTTAACAGACTTTTTCTCCTACTCAGAAGCTTCTATTTCGACCTATTTCAGGCATTAATATGACTCCAAACACACTTATTTTAGTTCCAAGAGTTCTAATTCACATGCAATAGTCATTTACAGTCCAAAAATTAAACTTTAAAAAATTACCATTTTTGACCATCTGGAAAAAGTTCGACAGGTCTCGGGTCATCGTTTTTCATCCGAAAATTGATTTTTTGGACTGTAGAACAATTGATTCAAAATGTCATTTGGATTGAGCCTCATGTTGAATAACTACTTTTTAAAGCCTCAATGTGACCAAAATTGCCATTTTTACAGACTTTTTCTCCGACTCAGAAGCTTCTATTTCGACCTATTTCAGGCATTAAAATGACTCTAAACACACTTATTTTAGTTCCAAGAGTTCTAATTCACATGCAATAGTCATTTACAGTCCAAAAATTAAACTGTAAAAAATTACCATTTTTGACCATCTGGAAAAAGTTCGACAGGTCACGGGTCATCGTTTTTCATCAGAAAATTGATTTTATGGACTGTAGAAAAATTGATTCAAAATGTCATTAGGATTGAGCCTCATGTTGAATGACTACTTTTTAAAGCCTCAATGTGACCAAAATTGCCATTTTTACAGACTTTTTCTCCTTCTCAGAAGCTTCTATTTCGACCTATTTCAGGCATTAAAATGACTCTAAACACACTTATTTTAGTTCCAAGAGTTCTAATTCACATGCAATGGTCATTTACAGTCCAAAAATTAAACTTTAAAAAATTACCATTGTTGACCATCTGGAAAAAGTTCGACAGGTCACGGGTCATCGTTTTTCATCAGAAAATTGATTTTTTGGACTGTAGAAAAATTGATTCAAAATGTCATTTGGATTGAGCCTCATGTTGAATAACTACTTTTTAAAGCCTCAATGTGACCAAAATTGAAATTTTAACAGACTTTTTCTCCTACTCAGAAGCTTCTATTTCGACCTATTTCAGGCATTAATATGACTCCAAACACACTTATTTTAGTTCCAAGAGTTCTAATTCACATGCAATAGTCATTTACAGTCCAAAAATTAAACTTTAAAAAATTACCATTTTTGACCATCTGGAAAAAGTTCGACAGGTCTCGGGTCATCGTTTTTCATCCGAAAATTGATTTTTTGGACTGTAGAACAATTGATTCAAAATGTCATTTGGATTGAGCCTCATGTTGAATAACTACTTTTTAAAGCCTCAATGTGACCAAAATTGCCATTTTTACAGACTTTTTCTCCGACTCAGAAGCTTCTATTTCGACCTATTTCAGGCATTAAAATGACTCTAAACACACTTATTTTAGTTCCAAGAGTTCTAATTCACATGCAATAGTCATTTACAGTCCAAAAATTAAACTGTAAAAAATTACCATTTTTGACCATCTGGAAAAAGTTCGACAGGTCACGGGTCATCGTTTTTCATCAGAAAATTGATTTTATGGACTGTAGAAAAATTGATTCAAAATGTCATTAGGATTGAGCCTCATGTTGAATGACTACTTTTTAAAGCCTCAATGTGACCAAAATTGCCATTTTTACAGACTTTTTCTCCTTCTCAGAAGCTTCTATTTCGACCTATTTCAGGCATTAAAATGACTCTAAACACACTTATTTTAGTTCCAAGAGTTCTAATTCACATGCAATGGTCATTTACAGTCCAAAAATTAAACTTAAAAAAATTACCATTGTTGACCATCTGGAAAAAGTTCGACAGGTCACGGGTCATCGTTTTTCATCAGAAAATAGATTTTTGGGACTGTAGAAAAACTTGATTCAAAATGTCATTTGGATTGAGCCTCATGTTGAATAACTACTTTTTAAAGCCTCAATGTGACCAAAATTGCCATTTTTACAGACTTTTTCTCCTACTCAGAAGGTTCTATTTCGACCTATTTCAGGCATTAAAATGACTCTAAACACACTTATTTTAGTTCCAAGAGTTCTAATTCACAAGCAATAGTCATTTACAGTCCAAAAATTAAACTTTAAAAAATTACCATTTTTGACCATCTGGAAAAAGTTCGACAGGTCACGGGTCATCGTTTTTCATCAGAAAATAGATTTTTTGGACTGTAGAAAAATTGATTCAAAATGTCATTTGGATTGAGCCTCATGTTGAATAACTACTTTTTAAAGCCTCAATGTGACCAAAATTGCCATTTTTACAGACTTTTTCTCCTACTCAGAAGCTTCTATTTCGACCTATTTCAGGCATTAAAATGACTCTAAACACACTTATTTTAGTTCCAAGAGTTCTAATTCACATGCAATAGTCATTTACAGTCCAAAAATTAAACTTTAAAAATTTACCATTCTTGACCATCTGGAAAAAGTTCGACAGGTCACGGGTCATCGTTTTTCATCAGAAAATTGATTTTTTGGACTGTAGAAAAATTGATTCAAAATGTCATTAGGATTGAGCCTCATGTTGAATGACTACTTTTTAAAGCCTCAATGTGACCAAAATTGCCATTTTTACAGACTTTTTCTCCTACTCAGAAGCTTCTATTTCGACCTATTCAGGCATTAAAATGACTCTAAACAAACTTATTTTAGTTCCAAAAGTTCTAATTCACATGCAATAGTCATTTAAAGTTCAAAAATTAAACTTTAAAAAATTACCATTTTTGACCATCTGGAAAAAGTTCGACAGGTCACGGGTCATCGTTTTTCATCAGAAAATTGATTTTTTGGACTGTAGAAAAATTGATTCAAAATGTCATTTGGATTGAGCCTCATGTTGAATAACTACTTTTTAAAGCCTCAATGTGACAGAAATTGCCATTTTTACTGACTTTTTCTCCTACTCAGAAGCTTCTATTTCGACCTATTCAGGCATTAAAATGACTCTAAACACACCTATTTTAGTTCCAAGAGTTCTAATTCACATGCAATAGTCATTTACAGTCCAAAAATTAAACTTTAAAAAATTACCATTTTTGACCATCTGGAAAAAGTTTGACAGGTCACGGGTCATCGTTTTTCATCAGAAAATTGATTTTTTGGACTGTAGAAAAATTGATTCAAAATGTCGTTTGGATTGAGCCTCATGTTGAATAACTACTTTTTAAAGCCTCAATGTGACCAAAATTGCCATTTTTACAGACTTTTTCTCCTACTCAGAAGCTTCTATTTCGACCTATTTCAGGCATTAAAATGACTCTAAACACACTTATTTTAGTTCCAAGAGTTCTAATTCACATGCAATAGTCATTTACAGTCCAAAAATTAAACTTTAAAAAATTACCATTGTTGACCATCTGGAAAAAGTTCGACAGGTCACGGGTCATCGTTTTTCATCAGAAAATAGATTTTTTGGACTGTAGAAAAACTTGATTCAAAATGTCATTTGGATTGAGCCTCATGTTGAATAACTACTTTTTAAAGCCTCAATGTGACCAAAATTGCCATTTTTACAGACTTTTTCTCCTACTCAGAAGGTTCTATTTCGACCAATTTCAGGTATTAAAATGTTTCTAAACACAATTATTTTAGTTCCAAGAGTTCTAATTCACATGCAATAGTCATTTAAAGTCCAAAAATGAAACTTTAAAAAATTACCATTTTTGACCATCTGGAAAAAGTTCGACAGGTCACGGGTCATCGTTTTTCATCAGAAAATTGATTTTGTGGACTGTAGAAAAATTGATTCAAAATGTCATTAGGATTGAGCCTCATGTTGAATGACTACTTTTTAAAGCCTCAATGTGACCAAAATTGCCATTTTTACAGACTTTTTCTCCTACTCAGAAGCTTCTATTTCGACCTATTCAGGCATTAAAATGACTCTAAACAAACTTATTTTAGTTCCAAGAGTTCTAATTCACATGCAATAGTCATTTAAAGTTCAAAAATTAAACTTTAAAAAATTACCATTTTTGACCATCTGGAAAAAGTTCGACAGGTCACGGGTCATCGTTTTTCATCAGAAAATTGATTTTTTGGACTGTAGAAAAATTGATTCAAAATGTCATTTGGATTGAGCCTCATGTTGAATAACTACTTTTCAAAGCCTCAATGTGACCAAAATTGAAATTTTTACAGACTTTTTCTCCTACACAGAAGCTTCTATTTCGACCTATTTCAGGCATTAATATGACTCCAAACACACTTATTTTAGTTCCAAGAGTTCTAATTCACATGCAATAGTCATTTACAGTCCAAAAATTAAACTTTAAAAAATTACCATTTTTGACCATCTAGAAAAAGTTCGACAGGTCTCGGGTCATCGTTTTTCATCCGAAAATTGATTTTTTGGACTGTAGAACAATCGATTCAAAATGTCATTTGGATTGAGCCTCATGTTGAATAACTACTTTTTAAAGCCTCAATGTGACAGAAATTGCCATTTTTACTGACTTTTTCTCCTACTCAGAAGCTTCTATTTCGACCTATTCAGGCATTAAAATGACTCTAAACACACCTATTTTAGTTCCAAGAGTTCTAATTCACATGTAATAGTCATTTACAGTCCAAAAATTAAACTTGAAAAAATTACCATTTTTGACCATCTGGACAAAGTTCGACAGGTCACGGGTCATAGTTTTTCATCAGAAAATTGATTTTTTGGACTGTAGAAAAATTGATTCAAAATGTCATTTGGATTGAGCCTCATGTTGAATAACTACTTTTTAAAGCCTCAATGTGACAGAAATTGCCATTTTTACTGACTTTTTCTCCTACTCAGAAGCTTCTATTTCGACCTATTCAGGCATTAAAATGACTCTAAACACACCTATTTTAGTTCCAAGAGTTCTAATTCACATGTAATAGTCATTTACAGTCCAAAAATTAAACTTTAAAAAATTACCATTTTTGACCATCTGGAAAAAGTTTGACTGGTCACGGGTCATCGTTTTTCATCAGAAAATTGATTTTTTGGACTGTAGAAAAATTGATTCAAAATGTCGTTTGGATTGAGCCTCATGTTGAATAACTACTTTTTAAAGCCTCAATGTGACCAAAATTGCCATTTTTACAGACTTTTTCTCCTACTCAGAAGCTTTTATTTCGACCTATTCAGGCATTAAAATGACTCTAAACAAACTTATTTTAGTTCCAAGAGTTCTAATTCACATGCAATAGTCATTTAAAGTTCAAAAATTAAACTTTAAAAAATTACCATTTTTGACCATCTGGAAAAAGTTCGACAGGTCACGGGTCATCGTTTTTCATCAGAAAATTGATTTTTTGGACTGTAGAAAAATTGATTCAAAATGTCATTTGGATTGAGCCTCATGTTGAATAACTACTTTTTAAAGCCTCAATGTGACCAAAATTGAAATTTTTACAGACTTTTTCTCCTACTCAGAAGCTTCTATTTCGACCTATTTCAGGCATTAAAATGACTCCAAACACACTTATTTTAGTTCCAAGAGTTCTAATTCACATGCAATAGTCATTTACAGTCCAAAAATTAAACTGTAAAAAATTACCATTTTTGACCTTCTGGAAAAAGTTTGACAGGTCACGGGTCATCGTTTTTCATCAGAAAATTGATTTTTTGGACTGTAGAAAAATTGATTCAAAATGTCGTTTGGATTGAGCCTCATGTTGAATAACTACTTTTTAAAGCCTCAATGTGACAGAAATTGCCATTTTTACTGACTTTTTCTCCTACTCAGAAGCTTCTATTTCGACCTATTCAGGCATTAAAATGACTCTAAACACACCTATTTTAGTTCCAAGAGTTCTAATTCACATGTAATAGTCATTTACAGTCCAAAAATTAAACTTTAAAAAATTACCATTTTTGACCATCTGGAAAAAGTTTGACAGGTCACGGGTCATCGTTTTTCATCAGAAAATTGATTTTTTGGACTGTAGAAAAATTGATTCAAAATGTCGTTTGGATTGAGCCTCATGTTGAATAACTACTTTTTAAAGCCTCAATGTGACCGAAATTGCCATTTTTACAGACTTTTTCTCCTACTCAGAAGCTTCTATTTCGACCTATTTCAGGCATTAAAATGACTCTAAACACACTTATTTTAGTTCCAAGAGTTCTAATTCACATGCAATAGTCATTTACAGTCCAAAAATTAAACTTTAAAAAATTACCATTGTTGACCATCTGGAAAAAGTTCGACAGGTCACGGGTCATCGTTTTTCATCAGAAAATTGATTTTTTGGACTGTAGAAAAATTGATTCAAAACGTCATTTGGATTGAGCCTCATGTTGAATAACTACTTTTTAAAGCCTCAATGTGACAGAAATTGCCATTTTTACTGACTTTTTCTCCTACTCAGAAGCTTCTATTTCGACCTATTCAGGCATTAAAATGACTCTAAACACACCTATTTTAGTTCCAAGAGTTCTAATTCACATGCAATAGTCATTTACAGTCCAAAAATTAAACTTTAAAAAATTACCATTTTTGACCATCTGGAAAAAGTTTGACAGGTCACGGGTCATCGTTTTTCATCAGAAAATTGATTTTTTGGACTGTAGAAAAATTGATTCAAAATGTCGTTTGGATTGAGCCTCATGTTGAATAACTACTTTTTAAAGCCTCAATGTGACCAAAATTGCCATTTTTACAGACTTTTTCTCCTTCTCAGAAGCTTCTATTTCGACCTATTTCAGGCATTAAAATGACTCTAAACACACTTATTTTAGTTCCAAGAGTTCTAATTCACATGCAATAGTCATTTACAGTCCAAAAATTAAACTTTAAAAAATTACCATTGTTGACCATCTGGAAAAAGTTCGACAGGTCACGGGTCATCGTTTTTCATCAGAAAATAGATTTTTGGGACTGTAGAAAAACTTGATTCAAAATGTCATTTGGATTGAGCCTCATGTTGAATAACTACTTTTTAAAGCCTCAATGTGACCAAAATTGCCATTTTTACAGACTTTTTCTCCTACTCAGAAGGTTCTATTTCGACCTATTTCAGGCATTAAAATGACTCTAAACACACTTATTTTAGTTCCAAGAGTTCTAATTCACAAGCAATAGTCATTTACAGTCCAAAAATTAAACTTTAAAAAATTACCATTTTTGACCATCTGGAAAAAGTTCGACAGGTCACGGGTCATCGTTTTTCATCAGAAAATAGATTTTTTGGACTGTAGAAAAATTGATTCAAAATGTCATTAGGATTGAGCCTCATGTTGAATGACTACTTTTTAAAGCCTCAATGTGACCAAAATTGCCATTTTTACAGACTTTTTCTCCTACTCAGAAGCTTCTATTTCGACCTATTCAGGCATTAAAATGACTCTAAACAAACTTATTTTAGTTCCAAGAGTTCTAATTCACATGCAATAGTCATTTAAAGTTCAAAAATTAAACTTTAAAAAATTACCATTTTTGACCATCTGGAAAAAGTTCGACAGGTCACGGGTCATCGTTTTTCATCAGAAAATTGATTTTTTGGACTGTAGAAAAATTGATTCAAAATGTCATTTGGATTGAGCCTCATGTTGAATAACTACTTTTTAAAGCCTCAATGTGACCAAAATTGAAATTTTAACAGACTTTTTCTCCTACTCAGAAGCTTCTATTTCGACCTATTTCAGGCATTAATATGACTCCAAACACACTTATTTTAGTTCCAAGAGTTCTAATTCACATGCAATAGTCATTTACAGTCCAAAAATTAAACTTTAAAAAATTACCATTTTTGACCATCTGGAAAAAGTTCGACAGGTCTCGGGTCATCGTTTTTCATCCGAAAATTGATTTTTTGGACTGTAGAACAATTGATTCAAAATGTCATTTGGATTGAGCCTCATGTTGAATAACTACTTTTTAAAGCCTCAATGTGACCAAAATTGCCATTTTTACAGACTTTTTCTCCGACTCAGAAGCTTCTATTTCGACCTATTTCAGGCATTAAAATGACTCTAAACACACTTATTTTAGTTCCAAGAGTTCTAATTCACATGCAATAGTCATTTACAGTCCAAAAATTAAACTGTAAAAAATTACCATTTTTGACCATCTGGAAAAAGTTCGACAGGTCACGGGTCATCGTTTTTCATCAGAAAATTGATTTTATGGACTGTAGAAAAATTGATTCAAAATGTCATTAGGATTGAGCCTCATGTTGAATGACTACTTTTTAAAGCCTCAATGTGACCAAAATTGCCATTTTTACAGACTTTTTCTCCTACTCAGAAGCTTCTATTTCGACCTATTCAGGCATTAAAATGACTCTAAACAAACTTATTTTAGTTCCAAAAGTTCTAATTCACATGCAATAGTCATTTAAAGTTCAAAAATTAAACTTTAAAAAATTACCATTTTTGACCATCTGGAAAAAGTTCGACAGGTCACGGGTCATCGTTTTTCATCAGAAAATTGATTTTTTGGACTGTAGAAAAATTGATTCAAAATGTCATTTGGATTGAGCCTCATGTTGAATAACTACTTTTTAAAGCCTCAATGTGACAGAAATTGCCATTTTTACTGACTTTTTCTCCTACTCAGAAGCTTCTATTTCGACCTATTCAGGCATTAAAATGACTCTAAACACACCTATTTTAGTTCCAAGAGTTCTAATTCACATGCAATAGTCATTTACAGTCCAAAAATTAAACTTTAAAAAATTACCATTTTTGACCATCTGGAAAAAGTTTGACAGGTCACGGGTCATCGTTTTTCATCAGAAAATTGATTTTTTGGACTGTAGAAAAATTGATTCAAAATGTCGTTTGGATTGAGCCTCATGTTGAATAACTACTTTTTAAAGCCTCAATGTGACCAAAATTGCCATTTTTACAGACTTTTTCTCCTACTCAGAAGCTTCTATTTCGACCTATTTCAGGCATTAAAATGACTCTAAACACACTTATTTTAGTTCCAAGAGTTCTAATTCACATGCAATAGTCATTTACAGTCCAAAAATTAAACTTTAAAAAATTACCATTGTTGACCATCTGGAAAAAGTTCGACAGGTCACGGGTCATCGTTTTTCATCAGAAAATAGATTTTTTGGACTGTAGAAAAACTTGATTCAAAATGTCATTTGGATTGAGCCTCATGTTGAATAACTACTTTTTAAAGCCTCAATGTGACCAAAATTGCCATTTTTACAGACTTTTTCTCCTACTCAGAAGGTTCTATTTCGACCAATTTCAGGTATTAAAATGTTTCTAAACACACTTATTTTAGTTCCAAGAGTTCTAATTCACATGCAATAGTCATTTAAAGTCCAAAAATGAAACTTTAAAAAATTACCATTTTTGACCATCTGGAAAAAGTTCGACAGGTCACGGGTCATCGTTTTTCATCAGAAAATTGATTTTGTGGACTGTAGAAAAATTGATTCAAAATGTCATTAGGATTGAGCCTCATGTTGAATGACTACTTTTTAAAGCCTCAATGTGACCAAAATTGCCATTTTTACAGACTTTTTCTCCTACTCAGAAGCTTCTATTTCGACCTATTCAGGCATTAAAATGACTCTAAACAAACTTATTTTAGTTCCAAGAGTTCTAATTCACATGCAATAGTCATTTAAAGTTCAAAAATTAAACTTTAAAAAATTACCATTTTTGACCATCTGGAAAAAGTTCGACAGGTCACGGGTCATCGTTTTTCATCAGAAAATTGATTTTTTGGACTGTAGAAAAATTGATTCAAAATGTCATTTGGATTGAGCCTCATGTTGAATAACTACTTTTCAAAGCCTCAATGTGACCAAAATTGAAATTTTTACAGACTTTTTCTCCTACACAGAAGCTTCTATTTCGACCTATTTCAGGCATTAATATGACTCCAAACACACTTATTTTAGTTCCAAGAGTTCTAATTCACATGCAATAGTCATTTACAGTCCAAAAATTAAACTTTAAAAAATTACCATTTTTGACCATCTAGAAAAAGTTCGACAGGTCTCGGGTCATCGTTTTTCATCCGAAAATTGATTTTTTGGACTGTAGAACAATTGATTCAAAATGTCATTTGGATTGAGCCTCATGTTGAATAACTACTTTTTAAAGCCTCAATGTGACAGAAATTGCCATTTTTACTGACTTTTTCTCCTACTCAGAAGCTTCTATTTCGACCTATTCAGGCATTAAAATGACTCTAAACACACCTATTTTAGTTCCAAGAGTTCTAATTCACATGTAATAGTCATTTACAGTCCAAAAATTAAACTTGAAAAAATTACCATTTTTGACCATCTGGACAAAGTTCGACAGGTCACGGGTCATAGTTTTTCATCAGAAAATTGATTTTTTGGACTGTAGAAAAATTGATTCAAAATGTCATTTGGATTGAGCCTCATGTTGAATAACTACTTTTTAAAGCCTCAATGTGACAGAAATTGCCATTTTTACTGACTTTTTCTCCTACTCAGAAGCTTCTATTTCGACCTATTCAGGCATTAAAATGACTCTAAACACACCTATTTTAGTTCCAAGAGTTCTAATTCACATGTAATAGTCATTTACAGTCCAAAAATTAAACTTTAAAAAATTACCATTTTTGACCATCTGGAAAAAGTTTGACTGGTCACGGGTCATCGTTTTTCATCAGAAAATTGATTTTTTGGACTGTAGAAAAATTGATTCAAAATGTCGTTTGGATTGAGCCTCATGTTGAATAACTACTTTTTAAAGCCTCAATGTGACCAAAATTGCCATTTTTACAGACTTTTTCTCCTACTCAGAAGCTTTTATTTCGACCTATTCAGGCATTAAAATGACTCTAAACAAACTTATTTTAGTTCCAAGAGTTCTAATTCACATGCAATAGTCATTTAAAGTTCAAAAATTAAACTTTAAAAAATTACCATTTTTGACCATCTGGAAAAAGTTCGACAGGTCACGGGTCATCGTTTTTCATCAGAAAATTGATTTTTTGGACTGTAGAAAAATTGATTCAAAATGTCATTTGGATTGAGCCTCATGTTGAATAACTACTTTTTAAAGCCTCAATGTGACCAAAATTGAAATTTTTACAGACTTTTTCTCCTACTCAGAAGCTTCTATTTCGACCTATTTCAGGCATTAAAATGACTCCAAACACACTTATTTTAGTTCCAAGAGTTCTAATTCACATGCAATAGTCATTTACAGTCCAAAAATTAAACTGTAAAAAATAACCATTTTTGACCTTCTGGAAAAAGTTTGACAGGTCACGGGTCATCGTTTTTCATCAGAAAATTGATTTTTTGGACTGTAGAAAAATTGATTCAAAATGTCGTTTGGATTGAGCCTCATGTTGAATAACTACTTTTTAAAGCCTCAATGTGACAGAAATTGCCATTTTTACTGACTTTTTCTCCTACTCAGAAGCTTCTATTTCGACCTATTCAGGCATTAAAATGACTCTAAACACACCTATTTTAGTTCCAAGAGTTCTAATTCACATGTAATAGTCATTTACAGTCCAAAAATTAAACTTTAAAAAATTACCATTTTTGACCATCTGGAAAAAGTTTGACAGGTCACGGGTCATCGTTTTTCATCAGAAAATTGATTTTTTGGACTGTAGAAAAATTGATTCAAAATGTCGTTTGGATTGAGCCTCATGTTGAATAACTACTTTTTAAAGCCTCAATGTGACCGAAATTGCCATTTTTACAGACTTTTTCTCCTACTCAGAAGCTTCTATTTCGACCTATTTCAGGCATTAAAATGACTCTAAACACACTTATTTTAGTTCCAAGAGTTCTAATTCACATGCAATAGTCATTTACAGTCCAAAAATTAAACTTTAAAAAATTACCATTGTTGACCATCTGGAAAAAGTTCGACAGGTCACGGGTCATCGTTTTTCATCAGAAAATTGATTTTTTGGACTGTAGAAAAATTGATTCAAAACGTCATTTGGATTGAGCCTCATGTTGAATAACTACTTTTTAAAGCCTCAATGTGACAGAAATTGCCATTTTTACTGACTTTTTCTCCTACTCAGAAGCTTCTATTTCGACCTATTCAGGCATTAAAATGACTCTAAACACACCTATTTTAGTTCCAAGAGTTCTAATTCACATGCAATAGTCATTTACAGTCCAAAAATTAAACTTTAAAAAATTACCATTTTTGACCATCTGGAAAAAGTTTGACAGGTCACGGGTCATCGTTTTTCATCAGAAAATTGATTTTTTGGACTGTAGAAAAATTGATTCAAAATGTCGTTTGGATTGAGCCTCATGTTGAATAACTACTTTTTAAAGCCTCAATGTGACCAAAATTGCCATTTTTACAGACTTTTTCTCCTTCTCAGAAGCTTCTATTTCGACCTATTTCAGGCATTAAAATGACTCTAAACACACTTATTTTAGTTCCAAGAGTTCTAATTCACATGCAATAGTCATTTACAGTCCAAAAATTAAACTTTAAAAAATTACCATTGTTGACCATCTGGAAAAAGTTCGACAGGTCACGGGTCATCGTTTTTCATCAGAAAATAGATTTTTGGGACTGTAGAAAAACTTGATTCAAAATGTCATTTGGATTGAGCCTCATGTTGAATAACTACTTTTTAAAGCCTCAATGTGACCAAAATTGCCATTTTTACAGACTTTTTCTCCTACTCAGAAGGTTCTATTTCGACCTATTTCAGGCATTAAAATGACTCTAAACACACTTATTTTAGTTCCAAGAGTTCTAATTCACAAGCAATAGTCATTTACAGTCCAAAAATTAAACTTTAAAAAATTACCATTTTTGACCATCTGGAAAAAGTTCGACAGGTCACGGGTCATCGTTTTTCATCAGAAAATAGATTTTTTGGACTGTAGAAAAATTGATTCAAAATGTCATTAGGATTGAGCCTCATGTTGAATGACTACTTTTTAAAGCCTCAATGTGACCAAAATTGCCATTTTTACAGACTTTTTCTCCTACTCAGAAGCTTCTATTTCGACCTATTCAGGCATTAAAATGACTCTAAACAAACTTATTTTAGTTCCAAGAGTTCTAATTCACATGCAATAGTCATTTAAAGTTCAAAAATTAAACTTTAAAAAATTACCATTTTTGACCATCTGGAAAAAGTTCGACAGGTCACGGGTCATCGTTTTTCATCAGAAAATTGATTTTTTGGACTGTAGAAAAATTGATTCAAAATGTCATTTGGATTGAGCCTCATGTTGAATAACTACTTTTTAAAGCCTCAATGTGACCAAAATTGAAATTTTAACAGACTTTTTCTCCTACTCAGAAGCTTCTATTTCGACCTATTTCAGGCATTAATATGACTCCAAACACACTTATTTTAGTTCCAAGAGTTCTAATTCACATGCAATAGTCATTTACAGTCCAAAAATTAAACTTTAAAAAATTACCATTTTTGACCATCTGGAAAAAGTTCGACAGGTCTCGGGTCATCGTTTTTCATCCGAAAATTGATTTTTTGGACTGTAGAACAATTGATTCAAAATGTCATTTGGATTGAGCCTCATGTTGAATAACTACTTTTTAAAGCCTCAATGTGACCAAAATTGCCATTTTTACAGACTTTTTCTCCGACTCAGAAGCTTCTATTTCGACCTATTTCAGGCATTAAAATGACTCTAAACACACTTATTTTAGTTCCAAGAGTTCTAATTCACATGCAATAGTCATTTACAGTCCAAAAATTAAACTGTAAAAAATTACCATTTTTGACCATCTGGAAAAAGTTCGACAGGTCACGGGTCATCGTTTTTCATCAGAAAATTGATTTTATGGACTGTAGAAAAATTGATTCAAAATGTCATTAGGATTGAGCCTCATGTTGAATGACTACTTTTTAAAGCCTCAATGTGACCAAAATTGCCATTTTTACAGACTTTTTCTCCTACTCAGAAGCTTCTATTTCGACCTATTCAGGCATTAAAATGACTCTAAACAAACTTATTTTAGTTCCAAAAGTTCTAATTCACATGCAATAGTCATTTAAAGTTCAAAAATTAAACTTTAAAAAATTACCATTTTTGACCATCTGGAAAAAGTTCGACAGGTCACGGGTCATCGTTTTTCATCAGAAAATTGATTTTTTGGACTGTAGAAAAATTGATTCAAAATGTCATTTGGATTGAGCCTCATGTTGAATAACTACTTTTTAAAGCCTCAATGTGACAGAAATTGCCATTTTTACTGACTTTTTCTCCTACTCAGAAGCTTCTATTTCGACCTATTCAGGCATTAAAATGACTCTAAACACACCTATTTTAGTTCCAAGAGTTCTAATTCACATGCAATAGTCATTTACAGTCCAAAAATTAAACTTTAAAAAATTACCATTTTTGACCATCTGGAAAAAGTTTGACAGGTCACGGGTCATCGTTTTTCATCAGAAAATTGATTTTTTGGACTGTAGAAAAATTGATTCAAAATGTCGTTTGGATTGAGCCTCATGTTGAATAACTACTTTTTAAAGCCTCAATGTGACCAAAATTGCCATTTTTACAGACTTTTTCTCCTACTCAGAAGCTTCTATTTCGACCTATTTCAGGCATTAAAATGACTCTAAACACACTTATTTTAGTTCCAAGAGTTCTAATTCACATGCAATAGTCATTTACAGTCCAAAAATTAAACTTTAAAAAATTACCATTGTTGACCATCTGGAAAAAGTTCGACAGGTCACGGGTCATCGTTTTTCATCAGAAAATAGATTTTTTGGACTGTAGAAAAACTTGATTCAAAATGTCATTTGGATTGAGCCTCATGTTGAATAACTACTTTTTAAAGCCTCAATGTGACCAAAATTGCCATTTTTACAGACTTTTTCTCCTACTCAGAAGGTTCTATTTCGACCAATTTCAGGTATTAAAATGTTTCTAAACACACTTATTTTAGTTCCAAGAGTTCTAATTCACATGCAATAGTCATTTAAAGTCCAAAAATGAAACTTTAAAAAATTACCATTTTTGACCATCTGGAAAAAGTTCGACAGGTCACGAGTCATCGTTTTTCATCAGAAAATTGATTTTTTGGACTGTAGAAAAATTGATTCAAAATGTCATTAGGATTGAGCCTCATGTTGAATGACTACTTTTTAAAGCCTCAATGTGACCAAAATTGCCATTTTTACAGACTTTTTCTCCTACTCAGAAGCTTCTATTTCGACCTATTTCAGGCATTAAAATGACTCCAAACACACTTATTTTAGTTCCAAGAGTTCTAATTCACATGCAATAGTCATTTACAGTCCAAAAATTAAACTTTAAAAAATTACCATTTTTGACCATCTGGAAAAAGTTCGACAGGTCTCGGGTCACCGTTTTTCATCCGAAAATTGATTTTTTGGACTGTAGAACAATTGATTCAAAATGTCATTTGGATTGAGCCTCATGTTGAATAACTACTTTTTAAAGCCTCAATGTGACAGAAATTGCCATTTTTACTGACTTTTTCTCCTACTCAGAAGCTTCTATTTCGACCTATTCAGGCATTAAAATGACTCTAAACACACCTATTTTAGTTCCAAGCGTTCTAATTCACATGTAATAGTCATTTACAGTCCAAAAATTAAACTTTAAAAAATTACCATTTTTGACCTTCTGGAAAAAGTTTGACAGGTCACGGGTCATCGTTTTTCATCAGAAAATTGATTTTTTGGACTGTAGAAAAATTGATTCAAAATGTCGTTTGGATTGAGCCTCATGTTGAATAACTACTTTTTAAAGCCTCAATGTGACCAAAATTGCCATTTTTACAGACTTTTTCTCCTACTCAGAAGCTTCTATTTCGACCTATTTCAGGCATTAAAATGACTCTAAACACACTTATTTTAGTTCCAAGAGTTCTAATTCACATGCAATAGTCATTTACAGTCCAAAAATTTAACTTTAAAAATTTACCATTCTTGACCATCTGGAAAAAGTTCGACAGGTCACGGGTCATCGTTTTTCATCAGAAAATTGATTTTTTGGACTGTAGAAAAATTGATTGAAAATGTCATTAGGATTGAGCCTCATGTTGAATGACTACTTTTTAAAGCCTCAATGTGACCAAAATTGCCATTTTTACAGACTTTTTCTCCTACTCAGAAGCTTCTATTTCGACCTATTCAGGCATTAAAATGACTCTAAACAAACTTATTTTAGTTCCAAGAGTTCTAATTCACATGCAATAGTCATTTAAAGTTCAAAAATTAAACTTTAAAAAATTACCATTTTTGACCATCTGGAAAAAGTTCGACAGGTCACGGGTCATCGTTTTTCATCAGAAAATTGATTTTTTGGACTGTAGAAAAATTGATTCAAAATGTCATTTGGATTGAGCCTCATGTTGAATAACTAATTTTTAAAGCCTCAATGTGACCAAAATTGAAATTTTAACAGACTTTTTCTCCTACTCAGAAGCTTCTATTTCGACCTATTTCAGGCATTAATATGACTCCAAACACACTTATTTTAGTTCCAAGAGTTCTAATTCACATGCAATAGTCATTTACAGTCCAAAAATTAAACTTTAAAAAATTACCATTTTTGACCATCTGGAAAAAGTTCGACAGGTCTCGGGTCATCGTTTTTCATCCGAAAATTGATTTTTTGGACTGTAGAACAATTGATTCAAAATGTCATTTGGATTGAGCCTCATGTTGAATAACTACTTTTTAAAGCCTCAATGTGACCAAAATTGCCATTTTTACAGACTTTTTCTCCGACTCAGAAGCTTCTATTTCGACCTATTTCAGGCATTAAAATGACTCTAAACACACTTATTTTAGTTCCAAGAGTTCTAATTCACATGCAATAGTCATTTACAGTCCAAAAATTAAACTGTAAAAAATTACCATTTTTGACCATCTGGAAAAAGTTCGACAGGTCACGGGTCATCGTTTTTCATCAGAAAATTGATTTTATGGACTGTAGAAAAATTGATTCAAAATGTCATTAGGATTGAGCCTCATGTTGAATGACTACTTTTTAAAGCCTCAATGTGACCAAAATTGCCATTTTTACAGACTTTTTCTCCTACTCAGAAGCTTCTATTTCGACCTATTCAGGCATTAAAATGACTCTAAACAAACTTATTTTAGTTCCAAAAGTTCTAATTCACATGCAATAGTCATTTAAAGTTCAAAAATTAAACTTTAAAAAATTACCATTTTTGACCATCTGGAAAAAGTTCGACAGGTCACGGGTCATCGTTTTTCATCAGAAAATTGATTTTTTGGACTGTAGAAAAATTGATTCAAAATGTCATTTGGATTGAGCCTCATGTTGAATAACTACTTTTTAAAGCCTCAATGTGACAGAAATTGCCATTTTTACTGACTTTTTCTCCTACTAAGAAGCTTCTATTTCGACCTATTCAGGCATTAAAATGACTCTAAACACACCTATTTTAGTTCCAAGAGTTCTAATTCACATGCAATAGTAATTTACAGTCCAAAAATTAAACTTTAAAAAATTACCATTTTTGACCATCTGGAAAAAGTTTGACAGGTCACGGGTCATCGTTTTTCATCAGAAAATTGATTTTTTGGACTGTAGAAAAATTGATTCAAAATGTCGTTTGGATTGAGCCTCATGTTGAATAACTACTTTTTAAAGCCTCAATGTGACCAAAATTGCCATTTTTACAGACTTTTTCTCCTACTCAGAAGCTTCTATTTCGACCTATTTCAGGCATTAAAATGACTCTAAACACACTTATTTTAGTTCCAAGAGTTCTAATTCACATGCAATAGTCATTTACAGTCCAAAAATTAAACTTTAAAAAATTACCATTGTTGACCATCTGGAAAAAGTTCGACAGGTCACGGGTCATCGTTTTTCATCAGAAAATTGATTTTTTGGACTGTAGAAAAATTGATTCAAAACGTCATTTGGATTGAGCCTCATGTTGAATAACTACTTTTTAAAGCCTCAATGTGACAGAAATTGCCATTTTTACTGACTTTTTCTCCTACTCAGAAGCTTCTATTTCGACCTATTCAGGCATTAAAATGACTCTAAACACACCTATTTTAGTTCCAAGAGTTCTAATTCACATGCAATAGTCATTTACAGTCCAAAAATTAAACTTTAAAAAATTACCATTTTTGACCATCTGGAAAAAGTTTGACAGGTCACGGGTCATCGTTTTTCATCAGAAAATTGATTTTTTGGACTGTAGAAAAATTGATTCAAAATGTCGTTTGGATTGAGCCTCATGTTGAATAACTACTTTTTAAAGCCTCAATGTGACCAAAATTGCCATTTTTACAGACTTTTTCTCCTTCTCAGAAGCTTCTATTTCGACCTATTTCAGGCATTAAAATGACTCTAAACACACTTATTTTAGTTCCAAGAGTTCTAATTCACATGCAATAGTCATTTACAGTCCAAAAATTAAACTTTAAAAAATTACCATTGTTGACCATCTGGAAAAAGTTCGACAGGTCACGGGTCATCGTTTTTCATCAGAAAATAGATTTTTGGGACTGTAGAAAAACTTGATTCAAAATGTCATTTGGATTGAGCCTCATGTTGAATAACTACTTTTTAAAGCCTCAATGTGACCAAAATTGCCATTTTTACAGACTTTTTCTCCTACTCAGAAGGTTCTATTTCGACCTATTTCAGGCATTAAAATGACTCTAAACACACTTATTTTAGTTCCAAGAGTTCTAATTCACAAGCAATAGTCATTTACAGTCCAAAAATTAAACTTTAAAAAATTACCATTTTTGACCATCTGGAAAAAGTTCGACAGGTCACGGGTCATCGTTTTTCATCAGAAAATAGATTTTTTGGACTGTAGAAAAATTGATTCAAAATGTCATTAGGATTGAGCCTCATGTTGAATGACTACTTTTTAAAGCCTCAATGTGACCAAAATTGCCATTTTTACAGACTTTTTCTCCTACTCAGAAGCTTCTATTTCGACCTATTCAGGCATTAAAATGACTCTAAACAAACTTATTTTAGTTCCAAGAGTTCTAATTCACATGCAATAGTCATTTAAAGTTCAAAAATTAAACTTTAAAAAATTACCATTTTTGACCATCTGGAAAAAGTTCGACAGGTCACGGGTCATCGTTTTTCATCAGAAAATTGATTTTTTGGACTGTAGAAAAATTGATTCAAAATGTCATTTGGATTGAGCCTCATGTTGAATAACTACTTTTTAAAGCCTCAATGTGACCAAAATTGAAATTTTAACAGACTTTTTCTCCTACTCAGAAGCTTCTATTTCGACCTATTTCAGGCATTAATATGACTCCAAACACACTTATTTTAGTTCCAAGAGTTCTAATTCACATGCAATAGTCATTTACAGTCCAAAAATTAAACTTTAAAAAATTACCATTTTTGACCATCTGGAAAAAGTTCGACAGGTCTCGGGTCATCGTTTTTCATCCGAAAATTGATTTTTTGGACTGTAGAACAATTGATTCAAAATGTCATTTGGATTGAGCCTCATGTTGAATAACTACTTTTTAAAGCCTCAATGTGACCAAAATTGCCATTTTTACAGACTTTTTCTCCGACTCAGAAGCTTCTATTTCGACCTATTTCAGGCATTAAAATGACTCTAAACACACTTATTTTAGTTCCAAGAGTTCTAATTCACATGCAATAGTCATTTACAGTCCAAAAATTAAACTGTAAAAAATTACCATTTTTGACCATCTGGAAAAAGTTCGACAGGTCACGGGTCATCGTTTTTCATCAGAAAATTGATTTTATGGACTGTAGAAAAATTGATTCAAAATGTCATTAGGATTGAGCCTCATGTTGAATGACTACTTTTTAAAGCCTCAATGTGACCAAAATTGCCATTTTTACAGACTTTTTCTCCTACTCAGAAGCTTCTATTTCGACCTATTCAGGCATTAAAATGACTCTAAACAAACTTATTTTAGTTCCAAAAGTTCTAATTCACATGCAATAGTCATTTAAAGTTCAAAAATTAAACTTTAAAAAATTACCATTTTTGACCATCTGGAAAAAGTTCGACAGGTCACGGGTCATCGTTTTTCATCAGAAAATTGATTTTTTGGACTGTAGAAAAATTGATTCAAAATGTCATTTGGATTGAGCCTCATGTTGAATAACTACTTTTTAAAGCCTCAATGTGACAGAAATTGCCATTTTTACTGACTTTTTCTCCTACTCAGAAGCTTCTATTTCGACCTATTCAGGCATTAAAATGACTCTAAACACACCTATTTTAGTTCCAAGAGTTCTAATTCACATGCAATAGTCATTTACAGTCCAAAAATTAAACTTTAAAAAATTACCATTTTTGACCATCTGGAAAAAGTTTGACAGGTCACGGGTCATCGTTTTTCATCAGAAAATTGATTTTTTGGACTGTAGAAAAATTGATTCAAAATGTCGTTTGGATTGAGCCTCATGTTGAATAACTACTTTTTAAAGCCTCAATGTGACCAAAATTGCCATTTTTACAGACTTTTTCTCCTACTCAGAAGCTTCTATTTCGACCTATTTCAGGCATTAAAATGACTCTAAACACACTTATTTTAGTTCCAAGAGTTCTAATTCACATGCAATAGTCATTTACAGTCCAAAAATTAAACTTTAAAAAATTACCATTGTTGACCATCTGGAAAAAGTTCGACAGGTCACGGGTCATCGTTTTTCATCAGAAAATAGATTTTTTGGACTGTAGAAAAACTTGATTCAAAATGTCATTTGGATTGAGCCTCATGTTGAATAACTACTTTTTAAAGCCTCAATGTGACCAAAATTGCCATTTTTACAGACTTTTTCTCCTACTCAGAAGGTTCTATTTCGACCAATTTCAGGTATTAAAATGTTTCTAAACACACTTATTTTAGTTCCAAGAGTTCTAATTCACATGCAATAGTCATTTAAAGTCCAAAAATGAAACTTTAAAAAATTACCATTTTTGACCATCTGGAAAAAGTTCGACAGGTCACGGGTCATCGTTTTTCATCAGAAAATTGATTTTGTGGACTGTAGAAAAATTGATTCAAAATGTCATTAGGATTGAGCCTCATGTTGAATGACTACTTTTTAAAGCCTCAATGTGACCAAAATTGCCATTTTTACAGACTTTTTCTCCTACTCAGAAGCTTCTATTTCGACCTATTCAGGCATTAAAATGACTCTAAACAAACTTATTTTAGTTCCAAGAGTTCTAATTCACATGCAATAGTCATTTAAAGTTCAAAAATTAAACTTTAAAAAATTACCATTTTTGACCATCTGGAAAAAGTTCGACAGGTCACGGGTCATCGTTTTTCATCAGAAAATTGATTTTTTGGACTGTAGAAAAATTGATTCAAAATGTCATTTGGATTGAGCCTCATGTTGAATAACTACTTTTCAAAGCCTCAATGTGACCAAAATTGAAATTTTTACAGACTTTTTCTCCTACACAGAAGCTTCTATTTCGACCTATTTCAGGCATTAATATGACTCCAAACACACTTATTTTAGTTCCAAGAGTTCTAATTCACATGCAATAGTCATTTACAGTCCAAAAATTAAACTTTAAAAAATTACCATTTTTGACCATCTAGAAAAAGTTCGACAGGTCTCGGGTCATCGTTTTTCATCCGAAAATTGATTTTTTGGACTGTAGAACAATTGATTCAAAATGTCATTTGGATTGAGCCTCATGTTGAATAACTACTTTTTAAAGCCTCAATGTGACAGAAATTGCCATTTTTACTGACTTTTTCTCCTACTCAGAAGCTTCTATTTCGACCTATTCAGGCATTAAAATGACTCTAAACACACCTATTTTAGTTCCAAGAGTTCTAATTCACATGTAATAGTCATTTACAGTCCAAAAATTAAACTTGAAAAAATTACCATTTTTGACCATCTGGACAAAGTTCGACAGGTCACGGGTCATAGTTTTTCATCAGAAAATTGATTTTTTGGACTGTAGAAAAATTGATTCAAAATGTCATTTGGATTGAGCCTCATGTTGAATAACTACTTTTTAAAGCCTCAATGTGACAGAAATTGCCATTTTTACTGACTTTTTCTCCTACTCAGAAGCTTCTATTTCGACCTATTCAGGCATTAAAATGACTCTAAACACACCTATTTTAGTTCCAAGAGTTCTAATTCACATGTAATAGTCATTTACAGTCCAAAAATTAAACTTTAAAAAATTACCATTTTTGACCATCTGGAAAAAGTTTGACTGGTCACGGGTCATCGTTTTTCATCAGAAAATTGATTTTTTGGACTGTAGAAAAATTGATTCAAAATGTCGTTTGGATTGAGCCTCATGTTGAATAACTACTTTTTAAAGCCTCAATGTGACCAAAATTGCCATTTTTACAGACTTTTTCTCCTACTCAGAAGCTTTTATTTCGACCTATTCAGGCATTAAAATGACTCTAAACAAACTTATTTTAGTTCCAAGAGTTCTAATTCACATGCAATAGTCATTTAAAGTTCAAAAATTAAACTTTAAAAAATTACCATTTTTGACCATCTGGAAAAAGTTCGACAGGTCACGGGTCATCGTTTTTCATCAGAAAATTGATTTTTTGGACTGTAGAAAAATTGATTCAAAATGTCATTTGGATTGAGCCTCATGTTGAATAACTACTTTTTAAAGCCTCAATGTGACCAAAATTGAAATTTTTACAGACTTTTTCTCCTACTCAGAAGCTTCTATTTCGACCTATTTCAGGCATTAAAATGACTCCAAACACACTTATTTTAGTTCCAAGAGTTCTAATTCACATGCAATAGTCATTTACAGTCCAAAAATTAAACTGTAAAAAATAACCATTTTTGACCTTCTGGAAAAAGTTTGACAGGTCACGGGTCATCGTTTTTCATCAGAAAATTGATTTTTTGGACTGTAGAAAAATTGATTCAAAATGTCGTTTGGATTGAGCCTCATGTTGAATAACTACTTTTTAAAGCCTCAATGTGACAGAAATTGCCATTTTTACTGACTTTTTCTCCTACTCAGAAGCTTCTATTTCGACCTATTCAGGCATTAAAATGACTCTAAACACACCTATTTTAGTTCCAAGAGTTCTAATTCACATGTAATAGTCATTTACAGTCCAAAAATTAAACTTTAAAAAATTACCATTTTTGACCATCTGGAAAAAGTTTGACAGGTCACGGGTCATCGTTTTTCATCAGAAAATTGATTTTTTGGACTGTAGAAAAATTGATTCAAAATGTCGTTTGGATTGAGCCTCATGTTGAATAACTACTTTTTAAAGCCTCAATGTGACCGAAATTGCCATTTTTACAGACTTTTTCTCCTACTCAGAAGCTTCTATTTCGACCTATTTCAGGCATTAAAATGACTCTAAACACACTTATTTTAGTTCCAAGAGTTCTAATTCACATGCAATAGTCATTTACAGTCCAAAAATTAAACTTTAAAAAATTACCATTGTTGACCATCTGGAAAAAGTTCGACAGGTCACGGGTCATCGTTTTTCATCAGAAAATTGATTTTTTGGACTGTAGAAAAATTGATTCAAAACGTCATTTGGATTGAGCCTCATGTTGAATAACTACTTTTTAAAGCCTCAATGTGACAGAAATTGCCATTTTTACTGACTTTTTCTCCTACTCAGAAGCTTCTATTTCGACCTATTCAGGCATTAAAATGACTCTAAACACACCTATTTTAGTTCCAAGAGTTCTAATTCACATGCAATAGTCATTTACAGTCCAAAAATTAAACTTTAAAAAATTACCATTTTTGACCATCTGGAAAAAGTTTGACAGGTCACGGGTCATCGTTTTTCATCAGAAAATTGATTTTTTGGACTGTAGAAAAATTGATTCAAAATGTCGTTTGGATTGAGCCTCATGTTGAATAACTACTTTTTAAAGCCTCAATGTGACCAAAATTGCCATTTTTACAGACTTTTTCTCCTTCTCAGAAGCTTCTATTTCGACCTATTTCAGGCATTAAAATGACTCTAAACACACTTATTTTAGTTCCAAGAGTTCTAATTCACATGCAATAGTCATTTACAGTCCAAAAATTAAACTTTAAAAAATTACCATTGTTGACCATCTGGAAAAAGTTCGACAGGTCACGGGTCATCGTTTTTCATCAGAAAATAGATTTTTGGGACTGTAGAAAAACTTGATTCAAAATGTCATTTGGATTGAGCCTCATGTTGAATAACTACTTTTTAAAGCCTCAATGTGACCAAAATTGCCATTTTTACAGACTTTTTCTCCTACTCAGAAGGTTCTATTTCGACCTATTTCAGGCATTAAAATGACTCTAAACACACTTATTTTAGTTCCAAGAGTTCTAATTCACAAGCAATAGTCATTTACAGTCCAAAAATTAAACTTTAAAAAATTACCATTTTTGACCATCTGGAAAAAGTTCGACAGGTCACGGGTCATCGTTTTTCATCAGAAAATAGATTTTTTGGACTGTAGAAAAATTGATTCAAAATGTCATTAGGATTGAGCCTCATGTTGAATGACTACTTTTTAAAGCCTCAATGTGACCAAAATTGCCATTTTTACAGACTTTTTCTCCTACTCAGAAGCTTCTATTTCGACCTATTCAGGCATTAAAATGACTCTAAACAAACTTATTTTAGTTCCAAGAGTTCTAATTCACATGCAATAGTCATTTAAAGTTCAAAAATTAAACTTTAAAAAATTACCATTTTTGACCATCTGGAAAAAGTTCGACAGGTCACGGGTCATCGTTTTTCATCAGAAAATTGATTTTTTGGACTGTAGAAAAATTGATTCAAAATGTCATTTGGATTGAGCCTCATGTTGAATAACTACTTTTTAAAGCCTCAATGTGACCAAAATTGAAATTTTAACAGACTTTTTCTCCTACTCAGAAGCTTCTATTTCGACCTATTTCAGGCATTAATATGACTCCAAACACACTTATTTTAGTTCCAAGAGTTCTAATTCACATGCAATAGTCATTTACAGTCCAAAAATTAAACTTTAAAAAATTACCATTTTTGACCATCTGGAAAAAGTTCGACAGGTCTCGGGTCATCGTTTTTCATCCGAAAATTGATTTTTTGGACTGTAGAACAATTGATTCAAAATGTCATTTGGATTGAGCCTCATGTTGAATAACTACTTTTTAAAGCCTCAATGTGACCAAAATTGCCATTTTTACAGACTTTTTCTCCGACTCAGAAGCTTCTATTTCGACCTATTTCAGGCATTAAAATGACTCTAAACACACTTATTTTAGTTCCAAGAGTTCTAATTCACATGCAATAGTCATTTACAGTCCAAAAATTAAACTGTAAAAAATTACCATTTTTGACCATCTGGAAAAAGTTCGACAGGTCACGGGTCATCGTTTTTCATCAGAAAATTGATTTTATGGACTGTAGAAAAATTGATTCAAAATGTCATTAGGATTGAGCCTCATGTTGAATGACTACTTTTTAAAGCCTCAATGTGACCAAAATTGCCATTTTTACAGACTTTTTCTCCTACTCAGAAGCTTCTATTTCGACCTATTCAGGCATTAAAATGACTCTAAACAAACTTATTTTAGTTCCAAAAGTTCTAATTCACATGCAATAGTCATTTAAAGTTCAAAAATTAAACTTTAAAAAATTACCATTTTTGACCATCTGGAAAAAGTTCGACAGGTCACGGGTCATCGTTTTTCATCAGAAAATTGATTTTTTGGACTGTAGAAAAATTGATTCAAAATGTCATTTGGATTGAGCCTCATGTTGAATAACTACTTTTTAAAGCCTCAATGTGACAGAAATTGCCATTTTTACTGACTTTTTCTCCTACTCAGAAGCTTCTATTTCGACCTATTCAGGCATTAAAATGACTCTAAACACACCTATTTTAGTTCCAAGAGTTCTAATTCACATGCAATAGTCATTTACAGTCCAAAAATTAAACTTTAAAAAATTACCATTTTTGACCATCTGGAAAAAGTTTGACAGGTCACGGGTCATCGTTTTTCATCAGAAAATTGATTTTTTGGACTGTAGAAAAATTGATTCAAAATGTCGTTTGGATTGAGCCTCATGTTGAATAACTACTTTTTAAAGCCTCAATGTGACCAAAATTGCCATTTTTACAGACTTTTTCTCCTACTCAGAAGCTTCTATTTCGACCTATTTCAGGCATTAAAATGACTCTAAACACACTTATTTTAGTTCCAAGAGTTCTAATTCACATGCAATAGTCATTTACAGTCCAAAAATTAAACTTTAAAAAATTACCATTGTTGACCATCTGGAAAAAGTTCGACAGGTCACGGGTCATCGTTTTTCATCAGAAAATAGATTTTTTGGACTGTAGAAAAACTTGATTCAAAATGTCATTTGGATTGAGCCTCATGTTGAATAACTACTTTTTAAAGCCTCAATGTGACCAAAATTGCCATTTTTACAGACTTTTTCTCCTACTCAGAAGGTTCTATTTCGACCAATTTCAGGTATTAAAATGTTTCTAAACACACTTATTTTAGTTCCAAGAGTTCTAATTCACATGCAATAGTCATTTAAAGTCCAAAAATGAAACTTTAAAAAATTACCATTTTTGACCATCTGGAAAAAGTTCGACAGGTCACGAGTCATCGTTTTTCATCAGAAAATTGATTTTTTGGACTGTAGAAAAATTGATTCAAAATGTCATTAGGATTGAGCCTCATGTTGAATGACTACTTTTTAAAGCCTCAATGTGACCAAAATTGCCATTTTTACAGACTTTTTCTCCTACTCAGAAGCTTCTATTTCGACCTATTTCAGGCATTAAAATGACTCCAAACACACTTATTTTAGTTCCAAGAGTTCTAATTCACATGCAATAGTCATTTACAGTCCAAAAATTAAACTTTAAAAAATTACCATTTTTGACCATCTGGAAAAAGTTCGACAGGTCTCGGGTCACCGTTTTTCATCCGAAAATTGATTTTTTGGACTGTAGAACAATTGATTCAAAATGTCATTTGGATTGAGCCTCATGTTGAATAACTACTTTTTAAAGCCTCAATGTGACAGAAATTGCCATTTTTACTGACTTTTTCTCCTACTCAGAAGCTTCTATTTCGACCTATTCAGGCATTAAAATGACTCTAAACACACCTATTTTAGTTCCAAGCGTTCTAATTCACATGTAATAGTCATTTACAGTCCAAAAATTAAACTTTAAAAAATTACCATTTTTGACCTTCTGGAAAAAGTTTGACAGGTCACGGGTCATCGTTTTTCATCAGAAAATTGATTTTTTGGACTGTAGAAAAATTGATTCAAAATGTCGTTTGGATTGAGCCTCATGTTGAATAACTACTTTTTAAAGCCTCAATGTGACCAAAATTGCCATTTTTACAGACTTTTTCTCCTACTCAGAAGCTTCTATTTCGACCTATTTCAGGCATTAAAATGACTCTAAACACACTTATTTTAGTTCCAAGAGTTCTAATTCACATGCAATAGTCATTTACAGTCCAAAAATTTAACTTTAAAAATTTACCATTCTTGACCATCTGGAAAAAGTTCGACAGGTCACGGGTCATCGTTTTTCATCAGAAAATTGATTTTTTGGACTGTAGAAAAATTGATTGAAAATGTCATTAGGATTGAGCCTCATGTTGAATGACTACTTTTTAAAGCCTCAATGTGACCAAAATTGCCATTTTTACAGACTTTTTCTCCTACTCAGAAGCTTCTATTTCGACCTATTCAGGCATTAAAATGACTCTAAACAAACTTATTTTAGTTCCAAGAGTTCTAATTCACATGCAATAGTCATTTAAAGTTCAAAAATTAAACTTTAAAAAATTACCATTTTTGACCATCTGGAAAAAGTTCGACAGGTCACGGGTCATCGTTTTTCATCAGAAAATTGATTTTTTGGACTGTAGAAAAATTGATTCAAAATGTCATTTGGATTGAGCCTCATGTTGAATAACTAATTTTTAAAGCCTCAATGTGACCAAAATTGAAATTTTAACAGACTTTTTCTCCTACTCAGAAGCTTCTATTTCGACCTATTTCAGGCATTAATATGACTCCAAACACACTTATTTTAGTTCCAAGAGTTCTAATTCACATGCAATAGTCATTTACAGTCCAAAAATTAAACTTTAAAAAATTACCATTTTTGACCATCTGGAAAAAGTTCGACAGGTCTCGGGTCATCGTTTTTCATCCGAAAATTGATTTTTTGGACTGTAGAACAATTGATTCAAAATGTCATTTGGATTGAGCCTCATGTTGAATAACTACTTTTTAAAGCCTCAATGTGACCAAAATTGCCATTTTTACAGACTTTTTCTCCGACTCAGAAGCTTCTATTTCGACCTATTTCAGGCATTAAAATGACTCTAAACACACTTATTTTAGTTCCAAGAGTTCTAATTCACATGCAATAGTCATTTACAGTCCAAAAATTAAACTGTAAAAAATTACCATTTTTGACCATCTGGAAAAAGTTCGACAGGTCACGGGTCATCGTTTTTCATCAGAAAATTGATTTTATGGACTGTAGAAAAATTGATTCAAAATGTCATTAGGATTGAGCCTCATGTTGAATGACTACTTTTTAAAGCCTCAATGTGACCAAAATTGCCATTTTTACAGACTTTTTCTCCTACTCAGAAGCTTCTATTTCGACCTATTCAGGCATTAAAATGACTCTAAACAAACTTATTTTAGTTCCAAAAGTTCTAATTCACATGCAATAGTCATTTAAAGTTCAAAAATTAAACTTTAAAAAATTACCATTTTTGACCATCTGGAAAAAGTTCGACAGGTCACGGGTCATCGTTTTTCATCAGAAAATTGATTTTTTGGACTGTAGAAAAATTGATTCAAAATGTCATTTGGATTGAGCCTCATGTTGAATAACTACTTTTTAAAGCCTCAATGTGACAGAAATTGCCATTTTTACTGACTTTTTCTCCTACTAAGAAGCTTCTATTTCGACCTATTCAGGCATTAAAATGACTCTAAACACACCTATTTTAGTTCCAAGAGTTCTAATTCACATGCAATAGTAATTTACAGTCCAAAAATTAAACTTTAAAAAATTACCATTTTTGACCATCTGGAAAAAGTTTGACAGGTCACGGGTCATCGTTTTTCATCAGAAAATTGATTTTTTGGACTGTAGAAAAATTGATTCAAAATGTCGTTTGGATTGAGCCTCATGTTGAATAACTACTTTTTAAAGCCTCAATGTGACCAAAATTGCCATTTTTACAGACTTTTTCTCCTACTCAGAAGCTTCTATTTCGACCTATTTCAGGCATTAAAATGACTCTAAACACACTTATTTTAGTTCCAAGAGTTCTAATTCACATGCAATAGTCATTTACAGTCCAAAAATTAAACTTTAAAAAATTACCATTGTTGACCATCTGGAAAAAGTTCGACAGGTCACGGGTCATCGTTTTTCATCAGAAAATAGATTTTTTGGACTGTAGAAAAACTTGATTCAAAATGTCATTTGGATTGAGCCTCATGTTGAATAACTACTTTTTAAAGCCTCAATGTGACCAAAATTGCCATTTTTACAGACTTTTTCTCCTACTCAGAAGGTTCTATTTCGACCAATTTCAGGTATTAAAATGTTTCTAAACACACTTATTTTAGTTCCAAGAGTTCTAATTCACATGCAATAGTCATTTAAAGTCCAAAAATGAAACTTTAAAAAATTACCATTTTTGACCATCTGGAAAAAGTTCGACAGGTCACGAGTCATCGTTTTTCATCAGAAAATTGATTTTTTGGACTGTAGAAAAATTGATTCAAAATGTCATTAGGATTGAGCCTCATGTTGAATGACTACTTTTTAAAGCCTCAATGTGACCAAAATTGCCATTTTTACAGACTTTTTCTCCTACTCAGAAGCTTCTATTTCGACCTATTTCAGGCATTAAAATGACTCCAAACACACTTATTTTAGTTCCAAGAGTTCTAATTCACATGCAATAGTCATTTACAGTCCAAAAATTAAACTTTAAAAAATTACCATTTTTGACCATCTGGAAAAAGTTCGACAGGTCTCGGGTCACCGTTTTTCATCCGAAAATTGATTTTTTGGACTGTAGAACAATTGATTCAAAATGTCATTTGGATTGAGCCTCATGTTGAATAACTACTTTTTAAAGCCTCAATGTGACAGAAATTGCCATTTTTACTGACTTTTTCTCCTACTCAGAAGCTTCTATTTCGACCTATTCAGGCATTAAAATGACTCTAAACACACCTATTTTAGTTCCAAGCGTTCTAATTCACATGTAATAGTCATTTACAGTCCAAAAATTAAACTTTAAAAAATTACCATTTTTGACCTTCTGGAAAAAGTTTGACAGGTCACGGGTCATCGTTTTTCATCAGAAAATTGATTTTTTGGACTGTAGAAAAATTGATTCAAAATGTCGTTTGGATTGAGCCTCATGTTGAATAACTACTTTTTAAAGCCTCAATGTGACCAAAATTGCCATTTTTACAGACTTTTTCTCCTACTCAGAAGCTTCTATTTCGACCTATTCAGACATTAAAATGACTCTAAACACACTTATTTTAGTTCCAAGAGTTCTAATTCACATGCAATAGTCATTTACAGTCCAAAAATTAAACTGTAAAAAATTACCATTTTTGACCATCTGGAAAAAGTTCGACAGGTCACGGGTCATCGTTTTTCATCAGAAAATTGATTTTTTGGACTGTAGAAAAATTGATTCAAAATGTCATTTGGATTGAGCCTCATGTTGAATAACTACTTTTTAAAGCCTCAATGTGACAGAAATTGACATTTTTACTGACTTTTTCTCCTACTCAGAAGCTTCTATTTCGACCTATTCAGGCATTAAAATGACTCTAAACACACCTATTTTAGTTCCAAGAGTTCTAATTCACATGTAATAGTCATTTACAGTCCAAAAATTAAACTTTAAAAAATTACCATTTTTGACCATCTGGAAAAAGTTTGACAGGTCACGGGTCATCGTTTTTCATCAGAAAATTGATTTTTTGGACTGTAGAAAAATTGATTCAAAATGTCATTTGGATTGAGCCTCATGTTGAATAACTACTTTTTAAAGCCTCAATGTGACAGAAATTGCCATTTTTACTGACTTTTTCTCCTACTCAGAAGCTTCTATTTCGACCTATTCAGGCATTACAATGACTCTAAACACACCTATTTTAGTTCCAAGAGTTCTAATTCACATGTAATAGTCATTTACAGTCCAAAAATTAAACTTTAAAAAATTACCATTTTTGACCATCTGGAAAAAGTTTGACAGGTCACGGGTCATCGTTTTTCATCAGAAAATTGATTTTTTGGACTGTAGAAAAATTGATTCAAAATGTCGTTTGGATTGAGCCTCATGTTGAATAACTACTTTTTAAAGCCTCAATGTGACCGAAATTGCCATTTTTACAGACTTTTTCTCCTACTCAGAAGCTTCTATTTCGACCTATTTCAGGCATTAAAATGACTCTAAACACACTTATTTTAGTTCCAAGAGTTCTAATTCACATGCAATAGTCATTTATAGTCCAAAAATTAAACTTTAAAAAATTACCATTGTTGACCATCTGGAAAAAGTTCGACAGGTCACGGGTCATCGTTTTTCATCAGAAAATTGATTTTTTGGACTGTAGAAAAATTGATTCAAAACGTCATTTGGATTGAGCCTCATGTTGAATAACTACTTTTTAAAGCCTCAATGTGACCAAAATTGCCATTTTTACAGACTTTTTCTCCTACTCAGAAGCTTCTATTTCGACCTATTTCAGGCATTAAAATGACTCTAAACACACTTATTTTAGTTCCAAGAGTTCTAATTCACATGCAATAGTCATTTACAGTCCAAAAATTAAACTTTAAAAAATTACCATTCTTGACCATCTGGAAAAAGTTCGACAGGTCACGGGTCATCGTTTTTCATCAGAAAATTGATTTTTTGGACTGTAGAAAAATTGATTCAAAATGTCATTAGGATTGAGCCTCATGTTGAATGACTACTTTTTAAAGCCTCAATGTGACCAAAATTGCCATTTTTACAGACTTTTTCTCCTACTCAGAAGCTTCTATTTCGACCTATTCAGGCATTAAAATGACTCTAAACAAACTTATTTTAGTTCCAAGAGTTCTAATTCACATGCAATAGTCATTTAAAGTTCAAAAATTAAACTTTAAAAAATTACCATTTTTGACCATCTGGAAAAAGTTCGACAGGTCACGGGTCATCGTTTTTCATCAGAAAATTGATTTTTTGGACTGTAGAAAAATTGATTCAAAATGTCATTTGGATTGAGCCTCATGTTGAATAACTACTTTTTAAAGCCTCAATGTGACCAAAATTGAAATTTTTACAGACTTTTTCTCCTACTCAGAAGCTTCTATTTCGACCTATTTCAGGCATTAAAATGACTCCAAACACACTTATTTTAGTTCCAAGAGTTCTAATTCACATGCAATAGTCATTTACAGTCCAAAAATTAAACTTTAAAAAATTACCATTTTTGACCATCTAGAAAAAGTTCGACAGGTCTCGGGTCATCGTTTTTTATCCGAAAATTGATTTTTTGGACTGTAGAACAATTGATTCAAAATGTCATTTGGATTGAGCCTCATGTTGAATAACTACTTTTTAAAGCCTCAATGTGACAGAAATTGCCATTTTTACTGACTTTTTCTCCTACTCAGAAGCTTCTATTTCGACCTATTCAGGCATTAAAATGACTCTAAATACACCTATTTTAGTTCCAAGAGTTCTAATTCACATGTAATAGTCATTTACAGTCCAAAAATTAAACTTTAAAAAATTACCATTTTTGACCATCTGGACAAAGTTCGACAGGTCACGGGTCATCGTTTTTCATCAGAAAATTGATTTTTTGGACTGTAGAAAAATTGATTCAAAATGTCATTTGGATTGAGCCTCATGTTGAATAACTACTTTTTAAAGCCTCAATGTGACAGAAATTGCCATTTTTACTGACTTTTTCTCCTACTCAGAAGCTTCTATTTCGACCTATTCAGGCATTAAAATGACTCTAAACACACCTATTTTAGTTCCATGAGTTCTAATTCACATGTAATAGTCATTTACATTCCAAAAATTAAACTTTCAAAAATTACCATTTTTGACCATCTGGAAAAAGTTTGACTGGTCACGGGTCATCGTTTTTCATCAGAAAATTGATTTTTTGGACTGTAGAAAAATTGATTCGAACTGTCGTTTGGATTGAGCCTCATGTTGAATAACAACTTTTTAAAGCCTCAATGTGACCAAAATTGCCATTTTTACAGACTTTTTCTCCTACTCAGAAGCTTCTATTTTGACCTATTCAGGCATTAAAATGACTCTAAACAAACTTATTTTAGTTCCAAGAGTTCTAATTCACATGCAATAGTCATTTAAAGTTCAAAAATTAAACTTTAAAAAATTACCATTTTTGACCATCTGGAAAAAGTTCGACAGGTCACGGGTCATCGTTTTTCATCAGAAAATTGATTTTTTGGACTGTAGAAAAATTGATTCAAAATGTCATTTGGATTGAGCCTCATGTTGAATAACTACTTTTTAAAGCCTCAATGTGACCAAAATTGAAATTTTTACAGACTTTTTCTCCTACTCAGAAGCTTCTATTTCGACCTATTTCAGGCATTAAAATGACTCCAAACACACTTATTTTAGTTCCAAGAGTTCTAATTCACATGCAATAGTCATTTACAGTCCAAAAATTAAACTTTAAAAAATTACCATTTTTGACCATCTGGAAAAAGTTCGACAGGTCTCGGGTCACCGTTTTTCATCCGAAAATTGATTTTTTGGACTGTAGAACAATTGATTCAAAATGTCATTTGGATTGAGCCTCATGTTGAATAACTACTTTTTAAAGCCTCAATGTGACAGAAATTGCCATTTTTACTGACTTTTTCTCCTACTCAGAAGCTTCTATTTCGACCTATTCAGGCATTAAAATGACTCTAAACACACCTATTTTAGTTCCAAGAGTTCTAATTCACATGTAATAGTCATTTACAGTCCAAAAATTAAACTTTAAAAAATTACCATTTTTGACCATCTGGAAAAAGTTTGACGGGTCACGGGTCATCGTTTTTCATCAGAAAATTGATTTTTTGGACTGTAGAAAAATTGATTCAAAATGTCGTTTGGATTGAGCCTCATGTTGAATAACTACTTTTTAAAGCCTCAATGTGACCGAAATTGCCATTTTTACAGACTTTTTCTCCTACTCAGAAGCTTCTATTTCGACCTATTTCAGGCATTAAAATGACTCTAAACACACTTATTTTAGTTCCAAGAGTTCTAATTCACATGCAATAGTCATTTACAGTCCAAAAATTAAACTTTAAAAAATTACCATTGTTGACCATCTGGAAAAAGTTCGACAGGTCACGGGTCATCGTTTTTCATCAGAAAATTGATTTTTTGGACTGTAGAAAAATTGATTCAAAACGTCATTTGGATTGAGCCTCATGTTGAATAACTACTTTTTAAAGCCTCAATGTGACCAAAATTGCCAGTTTTACAGACTTTTTCTCCTACTCAGAAGCTTCTATTTCGACCTATTTCAGGCATGAAAATGACTCTAAACACACTTATTTTAGTTCCAAGAGTTCTAATTCACATGCAATAGTCATTTACAGTCCAAAAATTAAACTTTAAAAAATTACCATTCTTGACCATCTGGAAAAAGTTCGACAGGTCACGGGTCATCGTTTTTCATCAGAAAATTGATTTTTTGGACTGTAGAAAAATTGATTCAAAATGTCATTAGGATTGAGCCTCATGTTGAATGACTACTTTTTAAAGCCTCAATGTGACCAAAATTGCCATTTTTACAGACTTTTTCTCCTACTCAGAAGCTTCTATTTCGACCTATTCAGGCATTAAAATGACTCTAAACAAACTTATTTTAGTTCCAAGAGTTCTAATTCACATGCAATAGTCATTTAAAGTTCAAAAATTAAACTTTAAAAAATTACCATTTTTGACCATCTGGAAAAAGTTCGACAGGTCACGGGTCATCGTTTTTCATCAGAAAATTGATTTTTTGGACTGTAGAAAAATTGATTCAAAATGTCATTTGGATTGAGCCTCATGTTGAATAACTACTTTTTAAAGCCTCAATGTGACCAAAATTGAAATTTTTACAGACTTTTTCTCCTACTCAGAAGCTTCTATTTCGACCTATTTCAGGCATTAAAATGACTCCAAACACACTTATTTTAGTTCCAAGAGTTCTAATTCACATGCAATAGTCATTTACAGTCCAAAAATTAAACTTTAAAAAATTACCATTTTTGACCATCTGGAAAAAGTTCGACAGGTCTCGGGTCACCGTTTTTCATCCGAAAATTGATTTTTTGGACTGTAGAACAATTTATTCAAAATGTCATTTGGATTGAGCCTCATGTTGAATAACTACTTTTTAAAGCCTCAATGTGACCAAAATTGCCATTTTTACAGACTTTTTCTCCTACTCAGAAGCTTCTATTTCGACCTATTCAGACATTAAAATGACTCTAAACACACTTATTTTAGTTCCAAGAGTTCTAATTCACATGCAATAGTCATTTACAGTCCAAAAATTAAACTGTAAAAAATTTCCATTTTTGACCATCTGGAAAAAGTTCGACAGGTCACGGGTCATCGTTTTGCATCAGAAAATTGATTTTTTGGACTGTAGAAAAATTGATTCAAAATGTCATTTGGATTGAGCCTCATGTTGAATAACTACTTTTTAAAGCCTCAATGTGACAGAAATTGCCATTTTTACGGACTTTTTCTCCTACTCAGAAGCTTCTATTTCGACCTATTCAGGCATTAAAATGACTCTAAACACACCTATTTTAGTTCCAAGAGTTCTAATTCACATGCAATAGTCATTTACAGTCCAAAAATTAAACTTTAAAATATTACCATTTTTGACCATCTGGAAAAAGTTTGACAGGTCACGGGTCATCGTTTTTCATCAGAAAATTGATTTTTTGGACTGTAGAAAAATTGATTCAAAATGTCGTTTGGATTGAGCCTCATGTTGAATAACTACTTTTTAAAGCCTCAATGTGACCAAAATTGCCATTTTTACAGACTTTTTCTCCTACTCAGAAGCTTCTATTTCGACCTATTTCAGGCATTAAAATGACTCTTAACACACCTATTTTAGTTCCAAGAGTTCTAATTCACATGCAATAGTCATTTACAGTCCAAAAATTAAACTTTAAAAAATTACCATTGTTGACCATCTGGAAAAAGTTCGACAGGTCACGGGTCATCTTTTTCATCAGAAAATTGATTTTTTGGACTGTAGAAAAATTGATTCAAAATGTCATTAGGATTGAGCCTCATGTTGAATGACTACTTTTTAAAGCCTCAATGTGACCAAAATTGCCATTTTTACAGACTTTTTCTCCTACTCAGAAGCTTCTATTTCGACCTATTCAGGCATTAAAATGACTCTAAACAAACTTATTTTAGTTCCAAAAGTTCTAATTCACATGCAATAGTCATTTAAAGTTCAAAAATTAAACTTTAAAAAATTACCATTTTTGACCATCTGGAAAAAGTTCGACAGGTCACGGGTCATCGTTTTTCATCAGAAAATTGATTTTTTGGACTGTAGAAAAATTGATTCAAAATGTCATTTGGATTGAGCCTCATGTTGAATAACTACTTTTTAAAGCCTCAATGTGACAGAAATTGCCATTTTTACTGACTTTTTCTCCTACTCAGAAGCTTCTATTTCGACCTATTCAGGCATTAAAATGACTCTAAACACACCTATTTTAGTTCCAAGAGTTCTAATTCACATGCAATAGTCATTTACAGTCCAAAAATTAAACTTTAAAAAATTACCATTTTTGACCATCTGGAAAAAGTTTGACAGGTCACGGGTCATCGTTTTTCATCAGAAAATTGATTTTTTGGACTGTAGAAAAATTGATTCAAAATGTCGTTTGGATTGAGCCTCATGTTGAATAACTACTTTTTAAAGCCTCAATGTGACCAAAATTGCCATTTTTACAGACTTTTTCTCCTACTCAGAAGCTTCTATTTCGACCTATTTCAGGCATTAAAATGACTCTAAACACACTTATTTTAGTTCCAAGAGTTCTAATTCACATGCAATAGTCATTTACAGTCCAAAAATTAAACTTTAAAAAATTACCATTGTTGACCATCTGGAAAAAGTTCGACAGGTCACGGGTCATCGTTTTTCATCAGAAAATAGATTTTTTGGACTGTAGAAAAACTTGATTCAAAATGTCATTTGGATTGAGCCTCATGTTGAATAACTACTTTTTAAAGCCTCAATGTGACCAAAATTGCCATTTTTACAGACTTTTTCTCCTACTCAGAAGGTTCTATTTCGACCAATTTCAGGTATTAAAATGTTTCTAAACACACTTATTTTAGTTCCAAGAGTTCTAATTCACATGCAATAGTCATTTAAAGTCCAAAAATGAAACTTTAAAAAATTACCATTTTTGACCATCTGGAAAAAGTTCGACAGGTCACGAGTCATCGTTTTTCATCAGAAAATTGATTTTTTGGACTGTAGAAAAATTGATTCAAAATGTCATTAGGATTGAGCCTCATGTTGAATGACTACTTTTTAAAGCCTCAATGTGACCAAAATTGCCATTTTTACAGACTTTTTCTCCTACTCAGAAGCTTCTATTTCGACCTATTTCAGGCATTAAAATGACTCCAAACACACTTATTTTAGTTCCAAGAGTTCTAATTCACATGCAATAGTCATTTACAGTCCAAAAATTAAACTTTAAAAAATTACCATTTTTGACCATCTGGAAAAAGTTCGACAGGTCTCGGGTCACCGTTTTTCATCCGAAAATTGATTTTTTGGACTGTAGAACAATTGATTCAAAATGTCATTTGGATTGAGCCTCATGTTGAATAACTACTTTTTAAAGCCTCAATGTGACAGAAATTGCCATTTTTACTGACTTTTTCTCCTACTCAGAAGCTTCTATTTCGACCTATTCAGGCATTAAAATGACTCTAAACACACCTATTTTAGTTCCAAGCGTTCTAATTCACATGTAATAGTCATTTACAGTCCAAAAATTAAACTTTAAAAAATTACCATTTTTGACCTTCTGGAAAAAGTTTGACAGGTCACGGGTCATCGTTTTTCATCAGAAAATTGATTTTTTGGACTGTAGAAAAATTGATTCAAAATGTCGTTTGGATTGAGCCTCATGTTGAATAACTACTTTTTAAAGCCTCAATGTGACCAAAATTGCCATTTTTACAGACTTTTTCTCCTACTCAGAAGCTTCTATTTCGACCTATTTCAGGCATTAAAATGACTCTAAACACACTTATTTTAGTTCCAAGAGTTCTAATTCACATGCAATAGTCATTTACAGTCCAAAAATTTAACTTTAAAAATTTACCATTCTTGACCATCTGGAAAAAGTTCGACAGGTCACGGGTCATCGTTTTTCATCAGAAAATTGATTTTTTGGACTGTAGAAAAATTGATTGAAAATGTCATTAGGATTGAGCCTCATGTTGAATGACTACTTTTTAAAGCCTCAATGTGACCAAAATTGCCATTTTTACAGACTTTTTCTCCTACTCAGAAGCTTCTATTTCGACCTATTCAGGCATTAAAATGACTCTAAACAAACTTATTTTAGTTCCAAGAGTTCTAATTCACATGCAATAGTCATTTAAAGTTCAAAAATTAAACTTTAAAAAATTACCATTTTTGACCATCTGGAAAAAGTTCGACAGGTCACGGGTCATCGTTTTTCATCAGAAAATTGATTTTTTGGACTGTAGAAAAATTGATTCAAAATGTCATTTGGATTGAGCCTCATGTTGAATAACTAATTTTTAAAGCCTCAATGTGACCAAAATTGAAATTTTAACAGACTTTTTCTCCTACTCAGAAGCTTCTATTTCGACCTATTTCAGGCATTAATATGACTCCAAACACACTTATTTTAGTTCCAAGAGTTCTAATTCACATGCAATAGTCATTTACAGTCCAAAAATTAAACTTTAAAAAATTACCATTTTTGACCATCTGGAAAAAGTTCGACAGGTCTCGGGTCATCGTTTTTCATCCGAAAATTGATTTTTTGGACTGTAGAACAATTGATTCAAAATGTCATTTGGATTGAGCCTCATGTTGAATAACTACTTTTTAAAGCCTCAATGTGACCAAAATTGCCATTTTTACAGACTTTTTCTCCGACTCAGAAGCTTCTATTTCGACCTATTTCAGGCATTAAAATGACTCTAAACACACTTATTTTAGTTCCAAGAGTTCTAATTCACATGCAATAGTCATTTACAGTCCAAAAATTAAACTGTAAAAAATTACCATTTTTGACCATCTGGAAAAAGTTCGACAGGTCACGGGTCATCGTTTTTCATCAGAAAATTGATTTTATGGACTGTAGAAAAATTGATTCAAAATGTCATTAGGATTGAGCCTCATGTTGAATGACTACTTTTTAAAGCCTCAATGTGACCAAAATTGCCATTTTTACAGACTTTTTCTCCTACTCAGAAGCTTCTATTTCGACCTATTCAGGCATTAAAATGACTCTAAACAAACTTATTTTAGTTCCAAAAGTTCTAATTCACATGCAATAGTCATTTAAAGTTCAAAAATTAAACTTTAAAAAATTACCATTTTTGACCATCTGGAAAAAGTTCGACAGGTCACGGGTCATCGTTTTTCATCAGAAAATTGATTTTTTGGACTGTTGAAAAATTGATTCAAAATGTCATTTGGATTGAGCCTCATGTTGAATAACTACTTTTTAAAGCCTCAATGTGACAGAAATTGCCATTTTTACTGACTTTTTCTCCTACTAAGAAGCTTCTATTTCGACCTATTCAGGCATTAAAATGACTCTAAACACACCTATTTTAGTTCCAAGAGTTCTAATTCACATGCAATAGTCATTTACAGTCCAAAAATTAAACTTTAAAAAATTACCATTTTTGACCATCTGGAAAAAGTTTGACAGGTCACGGGTCATCGTTTTTCATCAGAAAATTGATTTTTTGGACTGTAGAAAAATTGATTCAAAATGTCGTTTGGATTGAGCCTCATGTTGAATAACTACTTTTTAAAGCCTCAATGTGACCAAAATTGCCATTTTTACAGACTTTTTCTCCTACTCAGAAGCTTCTATTTCGACCTATTTCAGGCATTAAAATGACTCTAAACACACTTATTTTAGTTCCAAGAGTTCTAATTCACATGCAATAGTCATTTACAGTCCAAAAATTAAACTTTAAAAAATTACCATTGTTGACCATCTGGAAAAAGTTCGACAGGTCACGGGTCATCGTTTTTCATCAGAAAATAGATTTTTTGGACTGTAGAAAAACTTGATTCAAAATGTCATTTGGATTGAGCCTCATGTTGAATAACTACTTTTTAAAGCCTCAATGTGACCAAAATTGCCATTTTTACAGACTTTTTCTCCTACTCAGAAGGTTCTATTTCGACCAATTTCAGGTATTAAAATGTTTCTAAACACACTTATTTTAGTTCCAAGAGTTCTAATTCACATGCAATAGTCATTTAAAGTCCAAAAATGAAACTTTAAAAAATTACCATTTTTGACCATCTGGAAAAAGTTCGACAGGTCACGAGTCATCGTTTTTCATCAGAAAATTGATTTTTTGGACTGTAGAAAAATTGATTCAAAATGTCATTAGGATTGAGCCTCATGTTGAATGACTACTTTTTAAAGCCTCAATGTGACCAAAATTGCCATTTTTACAGACTTTTTCTCCTACTCAGAAGCTTCTATTTCGACCTATTTCAGGCATTAAAATGACTCCAAACACACTTATTTTAGTTCCAAGAGTTCTAATTCACATGCAATAGTCATTTACAGTCCAAAAATTAAACTTTAAAAAATTACCATTTTTGACCATCTGGAAAAAGTTCGACAGGTCTCGGGTCACCGTTTTTCATCCGAAAATTGATTTTTTGGACTGTAGAACAATTGATTCAAAATGTCATTTGGATTGAGCCTCATGTTGAATAACTACTTTTTAAAGCCTCAATGTGACAGAAATTGCCATTTTTACTGACTTTTTCTCCTACTCAGAAGCTTCTATTTCGACCTATTCAGGCATTAAAATGACTCTAAACACACCTATTTTAGTTCCAAGCGTTCTAATTCACATGTAATAGTCATTTACAGTCCAAAAATTAAACTTTAAAAAATTACCATTTTTGACCTTCTGGAAAAAGTTTGACAGGTCACGGGTCATCGTTTTTCATCAGAAAATTGATTTTTTGGACTGTAGAAAAATTGATTCAAAATGTCGTTTGGATTGAGCCTCATGTTGAATAACTACTTTTTAAAGCCTCAATGTGACCAAAATTGCCATTTTTACAGACTTTTTCTCCTACTCAGAAGCTTCTATTTCGACCTATTCAGACATTAAAATGACTCTAAACACACTTATTTTAGTTCCAAGAGTTCTAATTCACATGCAATAGTCATTTACAGTCCAAAAATTAAACTGTAAAAAATTACCATTTTTGACCATCTGGAAAAAGTTCGACAGGTCACGGGTCATCGTTTTTCATCAGAAAATTGATTTTTTGGACTGTAGAAAAATTGATTCAAAATGTCATTTGGATTGAGCCTCATGTTGAATAACTACTTTTTAAAGCCTCAATGTGACAGAAATTGCCATTTTTACTGACTTTTTCTCCTACTCAGAAGCTTCTATTTCGACCTATTCAGGCATTACAATGACTCTAAACACACCTATTTTAGTTCCAAGAGTTCTAATTCACATGTAATAGTCATTTACAGTCCAAAAATTAAACTTTAAAAAATTACCATTTTTGACCATCTGGAAAAAGTTTGACAGGTCACGGGTCATCGTTTTTCATCAGAAAATTGATTTTTTGGACTGTAGAAAAATTGATTCAAAATGTCGTTTGGATTGAGCCTCATGTTGAATAACTACTTTTTAAAGCCTCAATGTGACCGAAATTGCCATTTTTACAGACTTTTTCTCCTACTCAGAAGCTTCTATTTCGACCTATTTCAGGCATTAAAATGACTCTAAACACACTTATTTTAGTTCCAAGAGTTCTAATTCACATGCAATAGTCATTTATAGTCCAAAAATTAAACTTTAAAAAATTACCATTGTTGACCATCTGGAAAAAGTTCGACAGGTCACGGGTCATCGTTTTTCATCAGAAAATTGATTTTTTGGACTGTAGAAAAATTGATTCAAAACGTCATTTGGATTGAGCCTCATGTTGAATAACTACTTTTTAAAGCCTCAATGTGACCAAAATTGCCATTTTTACAGACTTTTTCTCCTACTCAGAAGCTTCTATTTCGACCTATTTCAGGCATTAAAATGACTCTAAACACACTTATTTTAGTTCCAAGAGTTCTAATTCACATGCAATAGTCATTTACAGTCCAAAAATTAAACTTTAAAAAATTACCATTCTTGACCATCTGGAAAAAGTTCGACAGGTCACGGGTCATCGTTTTTCATCAGAAAATTGATTTTTTGGACTGTAGAAAAATTGATTCAAAATGTCATTAGGATTGAGCCTCATGTTGAATGACTACTTTTTAAAGCCTCAATGTGACCAAAATTGCCATTTTTACAGACTTTTTCTCCTACTCAGAAGCTTCTATTTCGACCTATTCAGGCATTAAAATGACTCTAAACAAACTTATTTTAGTTCCAAGAGTTCTAATTCACATGCAATAGTCATTTAAAGTTCAAAAATTAAACTTTAAAAAATTACCATTTTTGACCATCTGGAAAAAGTTCGACAGGTCACGGGTCATCGTTTTTCATCAGAAAATTGATTTTTTGGACTGTAGAAAAATTGATTCAAAATGTCATTTGGATTGAGCCTCATGTTGAATAACTACTTTTTAAAGCCTCAATGTGACCAAAATTGAAATTTTTACAGACTTTTTCTCCTACTCAGAAGCTTCTATTTCGACCTATTTCAGGCATTAAAATGACTCCAAACACACTTATTTTAGTTCCAAGAGTTCTAATTCACATGCAATAGTCATTTACAGTCCAAAAATTAAACTTTAAAAAATTACCATTTTTGACCATCTAGAAAAAGTTCGACAGGTCTCGGGTCATCGTTTTTTATCCGAAAATTGATTTTTTGGACTGTAGAACAATTGATTCAAAATGTCATTTGGATTGAGCCTCATGTTGAATAACTACTTTTTAAAGCCTCAATGTGACAGAAATTGCCATTTTTACTGACTTTTTCTCCTACTCAGAAGCTTCTATTTCGACCTATTCAGGCATTAAAATGACTCTAAATACACCTATTTTAGTTCCAAGAGTTCTAATTCACATGTAATAGTCATTTACAGTCCAAAAATTAAACTTTAAAAAATTACCATTTTTGACCATCTGGACAAAGTTCGACAGGTCACGGGTCATCGTTTTTCATCAGAAAATTGATTTTTTGGACTGTAGAAAAATTGATTCAAAATGTCATTTGGATTGAGCCTCATGTTGAATAACTACTTTTTAAAGCCTCAATGTGACAGAAATTGCCATTTTTACTGACTTTTTCTCCTACTCAGAAGCTTCTATTTCGACCTATTCAGGCATTAAAATGACTCTAAACACACCTATTTTAGTTCCAAGAGTTCTAATTCACATGTAATAGTCATTTACATTCCAAAAATTAAACTTTAAAAAATTACCATTTTTGACCATCTGGAAAAAGTTTGACTGGTCACGGGTCATCGTTTTTCATCAGAAAATTGATTTTTTGGACTGTAGAAAAATTGATTCGAACTGTCGTTTGGATTGAGCCTCATGTTGAATAACAACTTTTTAAAGCCTCAATGTGACCAAAATTGCCATTTTTACAGACTTTTTCTCCTACTCAGAAGCTTCTATTTCGACCTATTCAGGCATTAAAATGACTCTAAACACACCTATTTTAGTTCCAAGAGTTCTAATTCACATGTAATAGTCATTTACAGTCCAAAAATTAAACTTTAAAAAATTACCATTTTTGACCTTCTGGAAAAAGTTTGACAGGTCACGGGTCATCGTTTTTCATCAGAAAATTGATTTTTTTTTACTGTAGAAAAATTGATTCAAAATGTCATTTGGATTGAGCCTCATGTTGAATAACTACTTTTTAAAGCCTCAATGTGACAGAAATTGCCATTTTTACTGACTTTTTCTCCTACTCAGAAGCTTCTATTTCGACCTATTCAGGCATTAAAATGACTCTAAACACACCTATTTTAGTTCCAAGAGTTCTAATTCACATGTAATAGTCATTTACAGTCCAAAAATTAAACTTTAAAAAATTACCATTTTTGACCATCTGGAAAAAGTTCGACAGGTCACGGGTCATCGTTTTTCATCAGAAAATTGATTTTTTTTTACTGTAGAAAAATTGATTCAAAATGTCATTTGGATTGAGCCTCATGTTGAATAACTACTTTTTAAAGCCTCAATGTGACAGAAATTGACATTTTTACTGACTTTTTCTCCTACTCAGAAGCTTCTATTTCGACCTATTCAGGCATTAAAATGACTCTAAACACACCTATTTTAGTTCCAAGAGTTCTAATTCACATGTAATAGTCATTTACAGTCCAAAAATTAAACTTTAAAAAATTACCATTTTTGACCATCTGGAAAAAGTTTGTCTGGTCACGGGTCATCGTTTTTCATCAGAAAATTGATTTTTTGGCCTGTAGAAAAATTGATTCAAAATGTCGTTTGGATTGAGCCTCATGTTGAATAACTACTTTTTAAAGCCTCAATGTGACCAAAATTGCCATTTTTACAGACTTTTTCTCCTACTCAGAAGCTTCTATTTCGACCTATTCAGGCATTAAAATGACTCTAAACAAACTTATTTTAGTTCCAAGAGTTCTAATTCACATGCAATAGTCATTTAAAGTTCAAAAATTAAACTTTAAAAAATTACCATTTTTGACCATCTGGAAAAAGTTCGACAGGTCACGGGTCATCGTTTTTCATCAGAAAATTGATTTTTTGGACTGTAGAACAATTGATTCAAAATGTCATTTGGATTGAGCCTCATGTTGAATAACTACTTTTTAAAGCCTCAATGTGACAGAAATTGCCATTTTTACTGACTTTTTCTCCTACTCAGAAGCTTCTATTTCGACCTATTCAGGCATTAAAATGACTCTAAACACACCTATTTTAGTTCCAAGAGTTCTAATTCACATGTAATAGTCATTTACAGTCCAAAAATTAAACTTTAAAAAATTACCATTTTTGACCTTCTGGAAAAAGTTTGACAGGTCACGGGTCATCGTTTTTCATCAGAAAATTGATTTTTTGGACTGTAGAAAAATTGATTCAAAATGTCGTTTGGATTGAGCCTCATGTTGAATAATTACTTTTTAAAGCCTCAATGTGACCAAAATTGCCATTTTTACAGACTTTTTCTCCTACTCAGAAGCTTCTATTTCGACCTATTCAGACATTAAAATGACTCTAAACACACTTATTTTAGTTCCAAGAGTTCTAATTCACATGCAATAGTCATTTACAGTCCAAAAATTAAAATGCAAAAAATTACAATTTTTGACCATCTGGAAAAAGTTCGACAGGTCACGGGTCATCGTTTTTCATCAGAAAATTGATTTTTTGGACTGTAGAAAAATTGATTCAAAATGTCATTTGGATTGAGCCTCATGTTGAATAACTACTTTTTAAAGCCTCAATGTGACAGAAATTGACATTTTTACTGACTTTTTCTCCTACTCAGAAGCTTCTATTTCGACCTATTCAGACATTAAAATGACTCTAAACACACTTATTTTAGTTCCAAGAGTTCTAATTCACATGCAATAGTCATTTACAGTCCAAAAATTAAACTGTAAAAAATTACCATTTTTGACCATCTGGAAAAAGTTCGACAGGTCACGGGTCATCGTTTTTCATCAGAAAATTGATTTTTTGGACTGTAGAAAAATTGATTCAAAATGTCATTTGGATTGAGCCTCATGTTGAATAACTACTTTTTAAAGCCTCAATGTGACAGAAATTGACATTTTTACTGACTTTTTCTCCTACTCAGAAGCTTCTATTTCGACCTATTCAGGCATTAAAATGACTCTAAACACACCTATTTTAGTTCCAAGAGTTCTAATTCACATGTAATAGTCATTTACAGTCCAAAAATTAAACTTTAAAAAATTACCATTTTTGACCATCTGGAAAAAGTTTGACAGGTCACGGGTCATCGTTTTTCATCAGAAAATTGATTTTTTGGACTGTAGAAAAATTGATTCAAAATGTCATTTGGATTGAGCCTCATGTTGAATAACTACTTTTTAAAGCCTCAATGTGACAGAAATTGCCATTTTTACTGACTTTTTCTCCTACTCAGAAGCTTCTATTTCGACCTATTCAGGCATTAAAATGACTCTAAACACACCTATTTTAGTTCCAAGAGTTCTAATTCACATGTAATAGTCATTTACAGTCCAAAAATTAAACTTTAAAAAATTACCATTTTTGACCATCTGGAAAAAGTTTGACGGGTCACGGGTCATCGTTTTTCATCAGAAAATTGATTTTTTGGACTGTAGAAAAATTGATTCAAAATGTCGTTTGGATTGAGCCTCATGTTGAATAACTACTTTTTAAAGCCTCAATGTGACCGAAATTGCCATTTTTACAGACTTTTTCTCCTACTCAGAAGCTTCTATTTCGACCTATTTCAGGCATTAAAATGACTCTAAACACACTTATTTTAGTTCCAAGAGTTCTAATTCACATGCAATAGTCATTTACAGTCCAAAAATTAAACTTTAAAAAATTACCATTGTTGACCATCTGGAAAAAGTTCGACAGGTCACGGGTCATCGTTTTTCATCAGAAAATTGATTTTTTGGACTGTAGAAAAATTGATTCAAAACGTCATTTGGATTGAGCCTCATGTTGAATAACTACTTTTTAAAGCCTCAATGTGACCAAAATTGCCAGTTTTACAGACTTTTTCTCCTACTCAGAAGCTTCTATTTCGACCTATTTCAGGCATGAAAATGACTCTAAACACACTTATTTTAGTTCCAAGAGTTCTAATTCACATGCAATAGTCATTTACAGTCCAAAAATTAAACTTTAAAAAATTACCATTCTTGACCATCTGGAAAAAGTTCGACAGGTCACGGGTCATCGTTTTTCATCAGAAAATTGATTTTTTGGACTGTAGAAAAATTGATTCAAAATGTCATTAGGATTGAGCCTCATGTTGAATGACTACTTTTTAAAGCCTCAATGTGACCAAAATTGCCATTTTTACAGACTTTTTCTCCTACTCAGAAGCTTCTATTTCGACCTATTCAGGCATTAAAATGACTCTAAACAAACTTATTTTAGTTCCAAGAGTTCTAATTCACATGCAATAGTCATTTAAAGTTCAAAAATTAAACTTTAAAAAATTACCATTTTTGACCATCTGGAAAAAGTTCGACAGGTCACGGGTCATCGTTTTTCATCAGAAAATTGATTTTTTGGACTGTAGAAAAATTGATTCAAAATGTCATTTGGATTGAGCCTCATGTTGAATAACTACTTTTTAAAGCCTCAATGTGACCAAAATTGAAATTTTTACAGACTTTTTCTCCTACTCAGAAGCTTCTATTTCGACCTATTTCAGGCATTAAAATGACTCCAAACACACTTATTTTAGTTCCAAGAGTTCTAATTCACATGCAATAGTCATTTACAGTCCAAAAATTAAACTTTAAAAAATTACCATTTTTGACCATCTGGAAAAAGTTCGACAGGTCTCGGGTCACCGTTTTTCATCCGAAAATTGATTTTTTGGACTGTAGAACAATTTATTCAAAATGTCATTTGGATTGAGCCTCATGTTGAATAACTACTTTTTAAAGCCTCAATGTGACCAAAATTGCCATTTTTACAGACTTTTTCTCCTACTCAGAAGCTTCTATTTCGACCTATTCAGACATTAAAATGACTCTAAACACACTTATTTTAGTTCCAAGAGTTCTAATTCACATGCAATAGTCATTTACAGTCCAAAAATTAAACTGTAAAAAATTTCCATTTTTGACCATCTGGAAAAAGTTCGACAGGTCACGGGTCATCGTTTTGCATCAGAAAATTGATTTTTTGGACTGTAGAAAAATTGATTCAAAATGTCATTTGGATTGAGCCTCATGTTGAATAACTACTTTTTAAAGCCTCAATGTGACAGAAATTGCCATTTTTACGGACTTTTTCTCCTACTCAGAAGCTTCTATTTCGACCTATTCAGGCATTAAAATGACTCTAAACACACCTATTTTAGTTCCAAGAGTTCTAATTCACATGCAATAGTCATTTACAGTCCAAAAATTAAACTTTAAAATATTACCATTTTTGACCATCTGGAAAAAGTTTGACAGGTCACGGGTCATCGTTTTTCATCAGAAAATTGATTTTTTGGACTGTAGAAAAATTGATTCAAAATGTCGTTTGGATTGAGCCTCATGTTGAATAACTACTTTTTAAAGCCTCAATGTGACCAAAATTGCCATTTTTACAGACTTTTTCTCCTACTCAGAAGCTTCTATTTCGACCTATTTCAGGCATTAAAATGACTCTTAACACACCTATTTTAGTTCCAAGAGTTCTAATTCACATGCAATAGTCATTTACAGTCCAAAAATTAAACTTTAAAAAATTACCATTGTTGACCATCTGGAAAAAGTTCGACAGGTCACGGGTCATCTTTTTCATCAGAAAATTGATTTTTTGGACTGTAGAAAAATTGATTCAAAATGTCATTAGGATTGAGCCTCATGTTGAATGACTACTTTTTAAAGCCTCAATGTGACCAAAATTGCCATTTTTACAGACTTTTTCTCCTACTCAGAAGCTTCTATTTCGACCTATTCAGGCATTAAAATGACTCTAAACAAACTTATTTTAGTTCCAAAAGTTCTAATTCACATGCAATAGTCATTTAAAGTTCAAAAATTAAACTTTAAAAAATTACCATTTTTGACCATCTGGAAAAAGTTCGACAGGTCACGGGTCATCGTTTTTCATCAGAAAATTGATTTTTTGGACTGTAGAAAAATTGATTCAAAATGTCATTTGGATTGAGCCTCATGTTGAATAACTACTTTTTAAAGCCTCAATGTGACAGAAATTGCCATTTTTACTGACTTTTTCTCCTACTCAGAAGCTTCTATTTCGACCTATTCAGGCATTAAAATGACTCTAAACACACCTATTTTAGTTCCAAGAGTTCTAATTCACATGCAATAGTCATTTACAGTCCAAAAATTAAACTTTAAAAAATTACCATTTTTGACCATCTGGAAAAAGTTTGACAGGTCACGGGTCATCGTTTTTCATCAGAAAATTGATTTTTTGGACTGTAGAAAAATTGATTCAAAATGTCGTTTGGATTGAGCCTCATGTTGAATAACTACTTTTTAAAGCCTCAATGTGACCAAAATTGCCATTTTTACAGACTTTTTCTCCTACTCAGAAGCTTCTATTTCGACCTATTTCAGGCATTAAAATGACTCTAAACACACTTATTTTAGTTCCAAGAGTTCTAATTCACATGCAATAGTCATTTACAGTCCAAAAATTAAACTTTAAAAAATTACCATTGTTGACCATCTGGAAAAAGTTCGACAGGTCACGGGTCATCGTTTTTCATCAGAAAATAGATTTTTTGGACTGTAGAAAAACTTGATTCAAAATGTCATTTGGATTGAGCCTCATGTTGAATAACTACTTTTTAAAGCCTCAATGTGACCAAAATTGCCATTTTTACAGACTTTTTCTCCTACTCAGAAGGTTCTATTTCGACCAATTTCAGGTATTAAAATGTTTCTAAACACACTTATTTTAGTTCCAAGAGTTCTAATTCACATGCAATAGTCATTTAAAGTCCAAAAATGAAACTTTAAAAAATTACCATTTTTGACCATCTGGAAAAAGTTCGACAGGTCACGAGTCATCGTTTTTCATCAGAAAATTGATTTTTTGGACTGTAGAAAAATTGATTCAAAATGTCATTAGGATTGAGCCTCATGTTGAATGACTACTTTTTAAAGCCTCAATGTGACCAAAATTGCCATTTTTACAGACTTTTTCTCCTACTCAGAAGCTTCTATTTCGACCTATTTCAGGCATTAAAATGACTCCAAACACACTTATTTTAGTTCCAAGAGTTCTAATTCACATGCAATAGTCATTTACAGTCCAAAAATTAAACTTTAAAAAATTACCATTTTTGACCATCTGGAAAAAGTTCGACAGGTCTCGGGTCACCGTTTTTCATCCGAAAATTGATTTTTTGGACTGTAGAACAATTGATTCAAAATGTCATTTGGATTGAGCCTCATGTTGAATAACTACTTTTTAAAGCCTCAATGTGACAGAAATTGCCATTTTTACTGACTTTTTCTCCTACTCAGAAGCTTCTATTTCGACCTATTCAGGCATTAAAATGACTCTAAACACACCTATTTTAGTTCCAAGCGTTCTAATTCACATGTAATAGTCATTTACAGTCCAAAAATTAAACTTTAAAAAATTACCATTTTTGACCTTCTGGAAAAAGTTTGACAGGTCACGGGTCATCGTTTTTCATCAGAAAATTGATTTTTTGGACTGTAGAAAAATTGATTCAAAATGTCGTTTGGATTGAGCCTCATGTTGAATAACTACTTTTTAAAGCCTCAATGTGACCAAAATTGCCATTTTTACAGACTTTTTCTCCTACTCAGAAGCTTCTATTTCGACCTATTTCAGGCATTAAAATGACTCTAAACACACTTATTTTAGTTCCAAGAGTTCTAATTCACATGCAATAGTCATTTACAGTCCAAAAATTTAACTTTAAAAATTTACCATTCTTGACCATCTGGAAAAAGTTCGACAGGTCACGGGTCATCGTTTTTCATCAGAAAATTGATTTTTTGGACTGTAGAAAAATTGATTGAAAATGTCATTAGGATTGAGCCTCATGTTGAATGACTACTTTTTAAAGCCTCAATGTGACCAAAATTGCCATTTTTACAGACTTTTTCTCCTACTCAGAAGCTTCTATTTCGACCTATTCAGGCATTAAAATGACTCTAAACAAACTTATTTTAGTTCCAAGAGTTCTAATTCACATGCAATAGTCATTTAAAGTTCAAAAATTAAACTTTAAAAAATTACCATTTTTGACCATCTGGAAAAAGTTCGACAGGTCACGGGTCATCGTTTTTCATCAGAAAATTGATTTTTTGGACTGTAGAAAAATTGATTCAAAATGTCATTTGGATTGAGCCTCATGTTGAATAACTAATTTTTAAAGCCTCAATGTGACCAAAATTGAAATTTTAACAGACTTTTTCTCCTACTCAGAAGCTTCTATTTCGACCTATTTCAGGCATTAATATGACTCCAAACACACTTATTTTAGTTCCAAGAGTTCTAATTCACATGCAATAGTCATTTACAGTCCAAAAATTAAACTTTAAAAAATTACCATTTTTGACCATCTGGAAAAAGTTCGACAGGTCTCGGGTCATCGTTTTTCATCCGAAAATTGATTTTTTGGACTGTAGAACAATTGATTCAAAATGTCATTTGGATTGAGCCTCATGTTGAATAACTACTTTTTAAAGCCTCAATGTGACCAAAATTGCCATTTTTACAGACTTTTTCTCCGACTCAGAAGCTTCTATTTCGACCTATTTCAGGCATTAAAATGACTCTAAACACACTTATTTTAGTTCCAAGAGTTCTAATTCACATGCAATAGTCATTTACAGTCCAAAAATTAAACTGTAAAAAATTACCATTTTTGACCATCTGGAAAAAGTTCGACAGGTCACGGGTCATCGTTTTTCATCAGAAAATTGATTTTATGGACTGTAGAAAAATTGATTCAAAATGTCATTAGGATTGAGCCTCATGTTGAATGACTACTTTTTAAAGCCTCAATGTGACCAAAATTGCCATTTTTACAGACTTTTTCTCCTACTCAGAAGCTTCTATTTCGACCTATTCAGGCATTAAAATGACTCTAAACAAACTTATTTTAGTTCCAAAAGTTCTAATTCACATGCAATAGTCATTTAAAGTTCAAAAATTAAACTTTAAAAAATTACCATTTTTGACCATCTGGAAAAAGTTCGACAGGTCACGGGTCATCGTTTTTCATCAGAAAATTGATTTTTTGGACTGTTGAAAAATTGATTCAAAATGTCATTTGGATTGAGCCTCATGTTGAATAACTACTTTTTAAAGCCTCAATGTGACAGAAATTGCCATTTTTACTGACTTTTTCTCCTACTAAGAAGCTTCTATTTCGACCTATTCAGGCATTAAAATGACTCTAAACACACCTATTTTAGTTCCAAGAGTTCTAATTCACATGCAATAGTCATTTACAGTCCAAAAATTAAACTTTAAAAAATTACCATTTTTGACCATCTGGAAAAAGTTTGACAGGTCACGGGTCATCGTTTTTCATCAGAAAATTGATTTTTTGGACTGTAGAAAAATTGATTCAAAATGTCGTTTGGATTGAGCCTCATGTTGAATAACTACTTTTTAAAGCCTCAATGTGACCAAAATTGCCATTTTTACAGACTTTTTCTCCTACTCAGAAGCTTCTATTTCGACCTATTTCAGGCATTAAAATGACTCTAAACACACTTATTTTAGTTCCAAGAGTTCTAATTCACATGCAATAGTCATTTACAGTCCAAAAATTAAACTTTAAAAAATTACCATTGTTGACCATCTGGAAAAAGTTCGACAGGTCACGGGTCATCGTTTTTCATCAGAAAATAGATTTTTTGGACTGTAGAAAAACTTGATTCAAAATGTCATTTGGATTGAGCCTCATGTTGAATAACTACTTTTTAAAGCCTCAATGTGACCAAAATTGCCATTTTTACAGACTTTTTCTCCTACTCAGAAGGTTCTATTTCGACCAATTTCAGGTATTAAAATGTTTCTAAACACACTTATTTTAGTTCCAAGAGTTCTAATTCACATGCAATAGTCATTTAAAGTCCAAAAATGAAACTTTAAAAAATTACCATTTTTGACCATCTGGAAAAAGTTCGACAGGTCACGAGTCATCGTTTTTCATCAGAAAATTGATTTTTTGGACTGTAGAAAAATTGATTCAAAATGTCATTAGGATTGAGCCTCATGTTGAATGACTACTTTTTAAAGCCTCAATGTGACCAAAATTGCCATTTTTACAGACTTTTTCTCCTACTCAGAAGCTTCTATTTCGACCTATTTCAGGCATTAAAATGACTCCAAACACACTTATTTTAGTTCCAAGAGTTCTAATTCACATGCAATAGTCATTTACAGTCCAAAAATTAAACTTTAAAAAATTACCATTTTTGACCATCTGGAAAAAGTTCGACAGGTCTCGGGTCACCGTTTTTCATCCGAAAATTGATTTTTTGGACTGTAGAACAATTGATTCAAAATGTCATTTGGATTGAGCCTCATGTTGTATAACTACTTTTTAAAGCCTCAATGTGACAGAAATTGCCATTTTTACTGACTTTTTCTCCTACTCAGAAGCTTCTATTTCGACCTATTCAGGCATTAAAATGACTCTAAACACACCTATTTTAGTTCCAAGCGTTCTAATTCACATGTAATAGTCATTTACAGTCCAAAAATTAAACTTTAAAAAATTACCATTTTTGACCTTCTGGAAAAAGTTTGACAGGTCACGGGTCATCGTTTTTCATCAGAAAATTGATTTTTTGGACTGTAGAAAAATTGATTCAAAATGTCGTTTGGATTGAGCCTCATGTTGAATAACTACTTTTTAAAGCCTCAATGTGACCAAAATTGCCATTTTTACAGACTTTTTCTCCTACTCAGAAGCTTCTATTTCGACCTATTCAGACATTAAAATGACTCTAAACACACTTATTTTAGTTCCAAGAGTTCTAATTCACATGCAATAGTCATTTACAGTCCAAAAATTAAACTGTAAAAAATTACCATTTTTGACCATCTGGAAAAAGTTCGACAGGTCACGGGTCATCGTTTTTCATCAGAAAATTGATTTTTTGGACTGTAGAAAAATTGATTCAAAATGTCATTTGGATTGAGCCTCATGTTGAATAACTACTTTTTAAAGCCTCAATGTGACAGAAATTGCCATTTTTACTGACTTTTTCTCCTACTCAGAAGCTTCTATTTCGACCTATTCAGGCATTACAATGACTCTAAACACACCTATTTTAGTTCCAAGAGTTCTAATTCACATGTAATAGTCATTTACAGTCCAAAAATTAAACTTTAAAAAATTACCATTTTTGACCATCTGGAAAAAGTTTGACAGGTCACGGGTCATCGTTTTTCATCAGAAAATTGATTTTTTGGACTGTAGAAAAATTGATTCAAAATGTCGTTTGGATTGAGCCTCATGTTGAATAACTACTTTTTAAAGCCTCAATGTGACCGAAATTGCCATTTTTACAGACTTTTTCTCCTACTCAGAAGCTTCTATTTCGACCTATTTCAGGCATTAAAATGACTCTAAACACACTTATTTTAGTTCCAAGAGTTCTAATTCACATGCAATAGTCATTTATAGTCCAAAAATTAAACTTTAAAAAATTACCATTGTTGACCATCTGGAAAAAGTTCGACAGGTCACGGGTCATCGTTTTTCATCAGAAAATTGATTTTTTGGACTGTAGAAAAATTGATTCAAAACGTCATTTGGATTGAGCCTCATGTTGAATAACTACTTTTTAAAGCCTCAATGTGACCAAAATTGCCATTTTTACAGACTTTTTCTCCTACTCAGAAGCTTCTATTTCGACCTATTTCAGGCATTAAAATGACTCTAAACACACTTATTTTAGTTCCAAGAGTTCTAATTCACATGCAATAGTCATTTACAGTCCAAAAATTAAACTTTAAAAAATTACCATTCTTGACCATCTGGAAAAAGTTCGACAGGTCACGGGTCATCGTTTTTCATCAGAAAATTGATTTTTTGGACTGTAGAAAAATTGATTCAAAATGTCATTAGGATTGAGCCTCATGTTGAATGACTACTTTTTAAAGCCTCAATGTGACCAAAATTGCCATTTTTACAGACTTTTTCTCCTACTCAGAAGCTTCTATTTCGACCTATTCAGGCATTAAAATGACTCTAAACAAACTTATTTTAGTTCCAAGAGTTCTAATTCACATGCAATAGTCATTTAAAGTTCAAAAATTAAACTTTAAAAAATTACCATTTTTGACCATCTGGAAAAAGTTCGACAGGTCACGGGTCATCGTTTTTCATCAGAAAATTGATTTTTTGGACTGTAGAAAAATTGATTCAAAATGTCATTTGGATTGAGCCTCATGTTGAATAACTACTTTTTAAAGCCTCAATGTGACCAAAATTGAAATTTTTACAGACTTTTTCTCCTACTCAGAAGCTTCTATTTCGACCTATTTCAGGCATTAAAATGACTCCAAACACACTTATTTTAGTTCCAAGAGTTCTAATTCACATGCAATAGTCATTTACAGTCCAAAAATTAAACTTTAAAAAATTACCATTTTTGACCATCTAGAAAAAGTTCGACAGGTCTCGGGTCATCGTTTTTTATCCGAAAATTGATTTTTTGGACTGTAGAACAATTGATTCAAAATGTCATTTGGATTGAGCCTCATGTTGAATAACTACTTTTTAAAGCCTCAATGTGACAGAAATTGCCATTTTTACTGACTTTTTCTCCTACTCAGAAGCTTCTATTTCGACCTATTCAGGCATTAAAATGACTCTAAATACACCTATTTTAGTTCCAAGAGTTCTAATTCACATGTAATAGTCATTTACAGTCCAAAAATTAAACTTTAAAAAATTACCATTTTTGACCATCTGGACAAAGTTCGACAGGTCACGGGTCATCGTTTTTCATCAGAAAATTGATTTTTTGGACTGTAGAAAAATTGATTCAAAATGTCATTTGGATTGAGCCTCATGTTGAATAACTACTTTTTAAAGCCTCAATGTGACAGAAATTGCCATTTTTACTGACTTTTTCTCCTACTCAGAAGCTTCTATTTCGACCTATTCAGGCATTAAAATGACTCTAAACACACCTATTTTAGTTCCAAGAGTTCTAATTCACATGTAATAGTCATTTACATTCCAAAAATTAAACTTTAAAAAATTACCATTTTTGACCATCTGGAAAAAGTTTGACTGGTCACGGGTCATCGTTTTTCATCAGAAAATTGATTTTTTGGACTGTAGAAAAATTGATTCGAACTGTCGTTTGGATTGAGCCTCATGTTGAATAACAACTTTTTAAAGCCTCAATGTGACCAAAATTGCCATTTTTACAGACTTTTTCTCCTACTCAGAAGCTTCTATTTCGACCTATTCAGGCATTAAAATGACTCTAAACACACCTATTTTAGTTCCAAGAGTTCTAATTCACATGTAATAGTCATTTACAGTCCAAAAATTAAACTTTAAAAAATTACCATTTTTGACCTTCTGGAAAAAGTTTGACAGGTCACGGGTCATCGTTTTTCATCAGAAAATTGATTTTTTTTTACTGTAGAAAAATTGATTCAAAATGTCATTTGGATTGAGCCTCATGTTGAATAACTACTTTTTAAAGCCTCAATGTGACAGAAATTGCCATTTTTACTGACTTTTTCTCCTACTCAGAAGCTTCTATTTCGACCTATTCAGGCATTAAAATGACTCTAAACACACCTATTTTAGTTCCAAGAGTTCTAATTCACATGTAATAGTCATTTACAGTCCAAAAATTAAACTTTAAAAAATTACCATTTTTGACCATCTGGAAAAAGTTCGACAGGTCACGGGTCATCGTTTTTCATCAGAAAATTGATTTTTTTTTACTGTAGAAAAATTGATTCAAAATGTCATTTGGATTGAGCCTCATGTTGAATAACTACTTTTTAAAGCCTCAATGTGACAGAAATTGACATTTTTACTGACTTTTTCTCCTACTCAGAAGCTTCTATTTCGACCTATTCAGGCATTAAAATGACTCTAAACACACCTATTTTAGTTCCAAGAGTTCTAATTCACATGTAATAGTCATTTACAGTCCAAAAATTAAACTTTAAAAAATTACCATTTTTGACCATCTGGAAAAAGTTTGTCTGGTCACGGGTCATCGTTTTTCATCAGAAAATTGATTTTTTGGCCTGTAGAAAAATTGATTCAAAATGTCGTTTGGATTGAGCCTCATGTTGAATAACTACTTTTTAAAGCCTCAATGTGACCAAAATTGCCATTTTTACAGACTTTTTCTCCTACTCAGAAGCTTCTATTTCGACCTATTCAGGCATTAAAATGACTCTAAACAAACTTATTTTAGTTCCAAGAGTTCTAATTCACATGCAATAGTCATTTAAAGTTCAAAAATTAAACTTTAAAAAATTACCATTTTTGACCATCTGGAAAAAGTTCGACAGGTCACGGGTCATCGTTTTTCATCAGAAAATTGATTTTTTGGACTGTAGAACAATTGATTCAAAATGTCATTTGGATTGAGCCTCATGTTGAATAACTACTTTTTAAAGCCTCAATGTGACAGAAATTGCCATTTTTACTGACTTTTTCTCCTACTCAGAAGCTTCTATTTCGACCTATTCAGGCATTAAAATGACTCTAAACACACCTATTTTAGTTCCAAGAGTTCTAATTCACATGTAATAGTCATTTACAGTCCAAAAATTAAACTTTAAAAAATTACCATTTTTGACCTTCTGGAAAAAGTTTGACAGGTCACGGGTCATCGTTTTTCATCAGAAAATTGATTTTTTGGACTGTAGAAAAATTGATTCAAAATGTCGTTTGGATTGAGCCTCATGTTGAATAATTACTTTTTAAAGCCTCAATGTGACCAAAATTGCCATTTTTACAGACTTTTTCTCCTACTCAGAAGCTTCTATTTCGACCTATTCAGACATTAAAATGACTCTAAACACACTTATTTTAGTTCCAAGAGTTCTAATTCACATGCAATAGTCATTTACAGTCCAAAAATTAAAATGCAAAAAATTACAATTTTTGACCATCTGGAAAAAGTTCGACAGGTCACGGGTCATCGTTTTTCATCAGAAAATTGATTTTTTGGACTGTAGAAAAATTGATTCAAAATGTCATTTGGATTGAGCCTCATGTTGAATAACTACTTTTTAAAGCCTCAATGTGACAGAAATTGACATTTTTACTGACTTTTTCTCCTACTCAGAAGCTTCTATTTCGACCTATTCAGACATTAAAATGACTCTAAACACACTTATTTTAGTTCCAAGAGTTCTAATTCACATGCAATAGTCATTTACAGTCCAAAAATTAAACTGTAAAAAATTACCATTTTTGACCATCTGGAAAAAGTTCGACAGGTCACGGGTCATCGTTTTTCATCAGAAAATTGATTTTTTGGACTGTAGAAAAATTGATTCAAAATGTCATTTGGATTGAGCCTCATGTTGAATAACTACTTTTTAAAGCCTCAATGTGACAGAAATTGACATTTTTACTGACTTTTTCTCCTACTCAGAAGCTTCTATTTCGACCTATTCAGGCATTAAAATGACTCTAAACACACCTATTTTAGTTCCAAGAGTTCTAATTCACATGTAATAGTCATTTACAGTCCAAAAATTAAACTTTAAAAAATTACCATTTTTGACCATCTGGAAAAAGTTTGACAGGTCACGGGTCATCGTTTTTCATCAGAAAATTGATTTTTTGGACTGTAGAAAAATTGATTCAAAATGTCATTTGGATTGAGCCTCATGTTGAATAACTACTTTTTAAAGCCTCAATGTGACAGAAATTGCCATTTTTACTGACTTTTTCTCCTACTCAGAAGCTTCTATTTCGACCTATTCAGGCATTAAAATGACTCTAAACACACCTATTTTAGTTCCAAGAGTTCTAATTCACATGTAATAGTCATTTACAGTCCAAAAATTAAACTTTAAAAAATTACCATTTTTGACCATCTGGAAAAAGTTTGACAGGTCACGGGTCATCGTTTTTCATCAGAAAATTGATTTTTTGGACTGTAGAAAAATTGATTCAAAATGTCGTTTGGATTGAGCCTCATGTTGAATAACTACTTTTTAAAGCCTCAATGTGACCGAAATTGCCATTTTTACAGACTTTTTCTCCTACTCAGAAGCTTCTATTTCGACCTATTTCAGGCATTAAAATGACTCTAAACACACTTATTTTAGTTCCAAGAGTTCTAATTCACATGCAATAGTCATTTACAGTCCAAAAATTAAACTTTAAAAAATTACCATTGTTGACCATCTGGAAAAAGTTCGACAGGTCACGGGTCATCGTTTTTCATCAGAAAATTGATTTTTTGGACTGTAGAAAAATTGATTCAAAACGTCATTTGGATTGAGCCTCATGTTGAATAACTACTTTTTAAAGCCTCAATGTGACCAAAATTGCCATTTTTACAGACTTTTTCTCCTACTCAGAAGCTTCTATTTCGACCTATTTCAGGCATTAAAATGACTCTAAACACACTTATTTTAGTTCCAAGAGTTCTAATTCACATGCAATAGTCATTTACAGTCCAAAAATTAAACTTTAAAAAATTACTATTCTTGACCATCTGGAAAAAGTTCGACAGGTCACGGGTCATCGTTTTTCATCAGAAAATTGATTTTTTGGACTGTAGAAAAATTGATTCAAAATGTCATTAGGATTGAGCCTCATGTTGAATGACTACTTTTTAAAGCCTCAATGTGACCAAAATTGCCATTTTTACAGACTTTTTCTCCTACTCAGAAGCTTCTATTTCGACCTATTCAGGCATTAAAATGACTCTAAACAAACTTATTTTAGTTCCAAGAGTTCTAATTCACATGCAATAGTCATTTAAAGTTCAAAAATTAAACTTTAAAAAATTACCATTTTTGACCATCTGGAAAAAGTTCGACAGGTCACGGGTCATCGTTTTTCATCAGAAAATTGATTTTTTGGACTGTAGAAAAATTGATTCAAAATGTCATTTGGATTGAGCCTCATGTTGAATAACTACTTTTTAAAGCCTCAATGTGACCAAAATTGAAATTTTTACAGACTTTTTCTCCTACTCAGAAGCTTCTATTTCGACCTATTTCAGGCATTAAAATGACTCCAAACACACTTATTTTAGTTCCAAGAGTTCTAATTCACATGCAATAGTCATTTACAGTCCAAAAATTAAACTTTAAAAAATTACCATTTTTGACCATCTAGAAAAAGTTCGACAGGTCTCGGGTCATCGTTTTTTATCCGAAAATTGATTTTTTGGACTGTAGAACAATTGATTCAAAATGTCATTTGGATTGAGCCTCATGTTGAATAACTACTTTTTAAAGCCTCAATGTGACAGAAATTGCCATTTTTACTGACTTTTTCTCCTACTCAGAAGCTTCTATTTCGACCTATTCAGGCATTAAAATGACTCTAAACACACCTATTTTAGTTCCAAGAGTTCTAATTCACATGTAATAGTCATTTACAGTCCAAAAATTAAACTTTAAAAAATTACTATTTTTGACCATCTGGACAAAGTTCGACAGGTCACGGGTCATCGTTTTTCATCAGAAAATTGATTTTTTGGACTGTAGAAAAATTGATTCAAAATGTCATTTGGATTGAGCCTCATGTTGAATAACTACTTTTTAAAGCCTCAATGTGACAGAAATTGCCATTTTTACTGACTTTTTCTCCTACTCAGAAGCTTCTATTTCGACCTATTCAGGCATTAAAATGACTCTAAACACACCTATTTTAGTTCCAAGAGTTCTAATTCACATGTAATAGTCATTTACAGTCCAAAAATTAAACTTTAAAAAATTACCATTTTTGACCATCTGGAAAAAGTTTGACTGGTCACGGGTCATCGTTTTTCATCAGAAAATTGATTTTTTGGACTGTAGAAAAATTGATTCGAAATGTCGTTTGGATTGAGCCTCATGTTGAATAACAACTTTTTAAAGCCTCAATGTGACCAAAATTGCCATTTTTACAGACTTTTTCTCCTACTCAGAAGCTTCTATTTCGACCTATTCAGGCATTAAAATGACTCTAAACAAACTTATTTTAGTTCCAAGAGTTCTAATTCACATGCAATAGTCATTTAAAGTTCAAAAATTAAACTTTAAAAATTACCATTTTTGACCATCTGGAAAAAGTTCGACAGGTCACGGGTCATCGTTTTTCATCAGAAAATTGATTTTTTGGACTGTAGAAAAATTGATTCAAAATGTCATTTGGATTGAGCCTCATGTTGAATAACTACTTTTTAAAGCCTCAATGTGACCAAAATTGAAATTTTTACAGACTTTTTCTCCTACTCAGAAGCTTCTATTTCGACCTATTTCAGGCATTAAAATGACTCCAAACACACTTATTTTAGTTCCAAGAGTTCTAATTCACATGCAATAGTCATTTACAGTCCAAAAATTAAACTTTAAAAAATTACCATTTTTGACCATCTGGAAAAAGTTCGACAGGTCTCGGGTCACCGTTTTTAATCCGAAAATTGATTTTTTGGACTGTAGAACAATTGATTCAAAATGTCATTTGGATTAAACCTCATGTTGAATAACTACTTTTTAAAGCCTCAATGTGACAGAAATTGCCATTTTTACTGACTTTTTCTCCTACTCAGAAGCTTCTATTTCGACCTATTCAGGCATTAAAATGACTCTAAACACACCTATTTTAGTTCCAAGAGTTCTAATTCACATGTAATAGTCATTTACAGTCCAAAAATTAAACTTTAAAAAATTACCATTTTTGACCATCTGGAAAAAGTTTGACAGGTCACGGGTCATCGTTTTTCATCAGAAAATTGATTTTTTGGACTGTAGAAAAATTGATTCAAAATGTCGTTTGGATTGAGCCTCATGTTGAATAACTACTTTTTAAAGCCTCAATGTGACCGAAATTGCCATTTTTACAGACTTTTTCTCCTACTCAGAAGCTTCTATTTCGACCTATTTCAGGCATTAAAATGACTCTAAACACACTTATTTTAGTTCCAAGAGTTCTAATTCACATGCAATAGTCATTTACAGTCCAAAAATTAAACTTTAAAAAATTACCATTGTTGACCATCTGGAAAAAGTTAGACAGGTCACGGGTCATCGTTTTTCATCAGAAAATTGATTTTTTGGACTGTAGAAAAATTGATTCAAAACGTCATTTGGATTGAGCCTCATGTTGAATAACTACTTTTTAAAGCCTCAATGTGACCAAAATTGCCATTTTTACAGACTTTTTCTCCTACTCAGAAGCTTCTATTTCGACCTATTTCAGGCATGAAAATGACTCTAAACACACTTATTTTAGTTCCAAGAGTTCTAATTCACATGCAATAGTCATTTACAGTCCAAAAATTAAACTTTAAAAAATTACCATTGTTGACCATCTGGAAAATGTTCGACAGGTCACGGGTCATCGTTTTTCATCAGAAAATTGATTTTTTGGACTGTAGAAAAATTGATTCAAAATGTCATTAGGATTGAGCCTCATGTTGAATGACTACTTTTTAAAGCCTCAATGTGACCAAAATTGCCATTTTTACAGACTTTTTCTCCTACTCAGAAGCTTCTATTTCGACCTATTCAGGCATTAAAATGACTCTAAACAAACTTATTTTAGTTCCAAGAGTTCTAATTCACATGCAATAGTCATTTAAAGTTCAAAAATTAAACTTTAAAAAATTACCATTTTTGACCATCTGGAAAAAGTTCGACAGGTCACGGGTCATCGTTTTTCATCAGAAAATTGATTTTTTGGACTGTAGAAAAATTGATTCAAAATGTCATTTGGATTGAGCCTCATGTTGAATAACTACTTTTTAAAGCCTCAATGGGACCAAAATTGAAATTTTTACAGACTTTTTCTCCTACTCAGAAGCTTCTATTTCGACCTATTTCAGGCATTAAAATGACTCCAAACACACTTATTTGAGTTCCAAGAGTTCTAATTCACATGCAATAGTCATTTACAGTCCAAAAATTAAACTTTAAAAAATTACCATTTTTGACCATCTGGAAAAAGTTCGACAGGTCTCGGGTCACCGTTTTTCATCCGAAAATTGATTTTTTGGACTGTAGAACAATTTATTCAAAATGTCATTTGGATTGAGCCTCATGTTGAATAACTACTTTTTAAAGCCTCAATGTGACCAAAATTGCCATTTTTACAGACTTTTTCTCCTACTCAGAAGCTTCTATTTCGACCTATTCAGACATTAAAATGACTCTAAACACACTTATTTTAGTTCCAAGAGTTCTAATTCACATGCAATAGTCATTTACAGTCCAAAAATTAAACTGTAAAAAATTACCATTTTTGACCATCTGGAAAAAGTTCGACAGGTCACGGGTCATCGTTTTGCATCAGAAAATTGATTTTTTGGACTGTAGAAAAATTGATTCAAAATGTCATTTGGATTGAGCCTCATGTTGAATAACTACTTTTTAAAACCTCAATGTGACAGAAATTGCCATTTTTACTGACTTTTTCTCCTACTCAGAAGCTTCTATTTCGAACTATTCAGGCATTAAAATGACTCTAAACACACCTATTTTAGTTCCAAGAGTTCTAATTCACATGCAATAGTCATTTACAGTCCAAAAATTAAACTTTAAAAAATTACCATTTTTGACCATCTGGAAAAAGTTTGACAGGTCACGGGTCATCGTTTTTCATCAGAAAATTGATTTTTTGGACTGTAGAAAAATTGATTCAAAATGTCGTTTGGATTGAGCCTCATGTTGAATAACTACTTTTTAAAGCCTCAATGTGACCAAAATTGCCATTTTTACAGACTTTTTCTCCTACTCAGAAGCTTCTATTTCGACCTATTTCAGGCATTAATATGACTCCAAACACACTTATTTTAGTTCCAAGAGTTCTAATTCACATGCAATAGTCATTTACAGTCCAAAAATTAAACTTTAAAAAATTACCATTTTTGACCATCTGGAAAAAGTTCGACAGGTCACGGGTCATAGTTTTTCATCAGAAAATTGATTTTTTGGACTGTAGAAAAATTGATTCAAAATGTCGTTTGGATTGAGCCTCATGTTGAATAACTACTTTTTAAAGCCTCAATGTGACCAAAATTGCCATTTTTACAGACTTTTTCTCCTACTCAGAAGCTTCTATTTCGACCTATTTCAGGCATGAAAATGACTCTAAACACACTTATTTTAGTTCCAAGAGTTCTAATTCACATGCAATAGTCATTTACAGTCCAAAAATTAAACTTTAAAAAATTACCATTGTTGACCATCTGGAAAATGTTCGACAGGTCACGGGTCATCGTTTTTCATCAGAAAATTGATTTTTTGGACTGTAGAAAAATTGATTCAAAATGTCATTAGGATTGAGCCTCATGTTGAATGACTACTTTTTAAAGCCTCAATGTGACCAAAATTGCCATTTTTACAGACTTTTTCTCCTACTCAGAAGCTTCTATTTCGACCTATTCAGGCATTAAAATGACTCTAAACAAACTTATTTTAGTTCCAAGAGTTCTAATTCACATGCAATAGTCATTTAAAGTTCAAAAAATAAACTTTAAAAAATTACCATTTTTGACCATCTGGAAAAAGTTCGACAGGTCACGGGTCATCGTTTTTCATCAGAAAATTGATTTTTTGGACTGTAGAAAAATTGATTCAAAATGTCATTTGGATTGAGCCTCATGTTGAATAACTACTTTTTAAAGCCTCAATGTGACCAAAATTGAAATTTTTACAGACTTTTTCTCCTACTCAGAAGCTTCTATTTCGACCTATTTCAGGCATTAAAATGACTCCAAACACACTTATTTGAGTTCCAAGAGTTCTAATTCACATGCAATAGTCATTTACAGTCCAAAAATTAAACTTTAAAAAATTACCATTTTTGACCATCTGGAAAAAGTTCGACAGGTCTCGGGTCACCGTTTTTCATCCGAAAATTGATTTTTTGGACTGTAGAACAATTTATTCAAAATGTCATTTGGATTGAGCCTCATGTTGAATAACTACTTTTTAAAGCCTCAATGTGACCAAAATTGCCATTTTTACAGACTTTTTCTCCTACTCAGAAGCTTCTATTTCGACCTATTCAGACATTAAAATGACTCTAAACACACTTATTTTAGTTCCAAGAGTTCTAATTCACATGCAATAGTCATTTACAGTCCAAAAATTAAACTGTAAAAAATTACCATTTTTGACCATCTGGAAAAAGTTCGACAGGTCACGGGTCATCGTTTTGCATCAGAAAATTGATTTTTTGGACTGTAGAAAAATTGATTCAAAATGTCATTTGGATTGAGCCTCATGTTGAATAACTACTTTTTAAAGCCTCAATGTGACAGAAATTGCCATTTTTACTGACTTTTTCTCCTACTCAGAAGCTTCTATTTCGACCTATTCAGGCATTAAAATGACTCTAAACACACTTATTTTAGTTCCAAGAGTTCTAATTCACATGCAATAGTCATTTACAGTCCAAAAATTAAACTTTAAAAAATTACCATTGTTGACCATCTGGAAAATGTTCGACAGGTCACGGGTCATCGTTTTTCATCAGAAAATTGATTTTTTGGACTGTAGAAAAATTGATTCAAAATGTCATTAGGATTGAGCCTCATGTTGAATGACTACTTTTTAAAGCCTCAATGTGACCAAAATTGCCATTTTTACAGACTTTTTCTCCTACTCAGAAGCTTCTATTTCGACCTATTCAGGCATTAAAATGACTCTAAACAAACTTATTTTAGTTCCAAGAGTTCTAATTCACATGCAATAGTCATTTAAAGTTCAAAAATTAAACTTTAAAAAATTACCATTTTTGACCATCTGGAAAAAGTTCGACAGGTCACGGGTCATCGTTTTTCATCAGAAAATTGATTTTTTGGACTGTAGAAAAATTGATTCAAAATGTCATTTGGATTGAGCCTCATGTTGAATAACTACTTTTTAAAGCCTCAATGTGACCAAAATTGAAATTTTTACAGACTTTTTCTCCTACTCAGAAGCTTCTATTTCGACCTATTTCAGGCATTAAAATGACTCCAAACACACTTATTTTAGTTCCAAGAGTTCTAATTCACATGCAATAGTCATTTACAGTCCAAAAATTAAACTTTAAAAAATTACCATTTTTGACCATCTGGAAAAAGTTCGACAGGTCTCGGGTCACCGTTTTTCATCCGAAAATTGATTTTTTGGACTGTAGAACAATTTATTCAAAATGTCATTTGGATTGAGCCTCATGTTGAATAACTACTTTTTAAAGCCTCAATGTGACCAAAATTGCCATTTTTACAGACTTTTTCTCCTACTCAGAAGCTTCTATTTCGACCTATTCAGACATTAAAATGACTCTAAACACACTTATTTTAGTTCCAAGAGTTTTAATTCACATGCAATAGTCATTTACAGTCCAAAAATTAAACTGTAAAAAATTACCATTTTTGACCATCTGGAAAAAGTTCGACAGGTCACGGGTCATCGTTTTGCATCAGAAAATTGATTTTTTGGACTGTAGAAAAATTGATTCAAAATGTCATTTGGATTGAGCCTCATGTTGAATAACTACTTTTTAAAACCTCAATGTGACAGAAATTGCCATTTTTACTGACTTTTTCTCCTACTCAGAAGCTTCTATTTCGACCTATTCAGGCATTAAAATGACTCTAAACACACCTATTTTAGTTCCAAGAGTTCTAATTCACATGCAATAGTCATTTACAGTCCAAAAATTAAACTTTAAAAAATTACCATTTTTGACCATCTGGAAAAGGTTTGACAGGTCACGGGTCATCGTTTTTCATCAGAAAATTGATTTTTTGGACTGTAGAAAAATTGATTCAAAATGTCGTTTGGATTGAGCCTCATGTTGAATAACTACTTTTTAAAGCCTCAATGTGACCAAAATTGCCATTTTTACAGACTTTTTCTCCTACTCAGAAGCTTCTATTTCGACCTATTTCAGGCATTAATATGACTCCAAACACACTTATTTTAGTTCCAAGAGTTCTAATTCACATGCAATAGTCATTTACAGTCCAAAAATTAAACTTTAAAAAATTACCATTGTTGACCATCTGGAAAAAGTTAGACAGGTCACGGGTCATCGTTTTTCATCAGAAAATTGATTTTTTGGACTGTAGAAAAATTGATTCAAAACGTCATTTGGATTGAGCCTCATGTTGAATAACTACTTTTTAAAGCCTCAATGTGACCAAAATTGCCATTTTTACAGACTTTTTCTCCTACTCAGAAGCTTCTATTTCGACCTATTTCAGGCATGAAAATGACTCTAAACACACTTATTTTAGTTCCAAGAGTTCTAATTCACATGCAATAGTCATTTACAGTCCAAAAATTAAACTTTAAAAAATTACCATTGTTGACCATCTGGAAAATGTTCGACAGGTCACGGGTCATCGTTTTTCATCAGAAAATTGATTTTTTGGACTGTAGAAAAATTGATTCAAAATGTCATTAGGATTGAGCCTCATGTTGAATGACTACTTTTTAAAGCCTCAATGTGACCAAAATTGCCATTTTTACAGACTTTTTCTCCTACTCAGAAGCTTCTATTTCGACCTATTCAGGCATTAAAATGACTCTAAACAAACTTATTTTAGTTCCAAGAGTTCTAATTCACATGCAATAGTCATTTAAAGTTCAAAAATTAAACTTTAAAAAATTACCATTTTTGACCATCTGGAAAAAGTTCGACAGGTCACGGGTCATCGTTTTTCATCAGAAAATTGATTTTTTGGACTGTAGAAAAATTGATTCAAAATGTCATTTGGATTGAGCCTCATGTTGAATAACTACTTTTTAAAGCCTCAATGTGACCAAAATTGCCATTTTTACAGACTTTTTCTCCTACTCAGAAGCTTCTATTTCGACCTATTTCAGGCATTAAAATGACTCTAAACACACTTATTTTAGTTCCAAGAGTTCTAATTCACAAGCAATAGTCATTTACAGTCCAAAAATTAAACTTTAAAAAATTACCATTTTTGACCATCTGGAAAAAGTTCGACAGGTCACGGGTCATCGTTTTTCATCAGAAAATTGATTTTTTGGACTGTAGAAAAATTGATTCAAAATGTCATTAGGATTGAGCCTCATGTTGAATGACTACTTTTTAAAGCCTCAATGTGACCAAAATTGCCATTTTTACAGACTTTTTCTCCTACTCAGAAGCTTCTATTTCGACCTATTTCAGGCATTAAAATGACTCTAAACACACTTATTTTAGTTCCAAGAGTTCTAATTCCCATGCAATAGTCATTTACAGTCCAAAAATTAAACTTTAAAAAATTACCATTCTTGACCATCTGGAAAAAGTTCGACAGGTCACGGGTCATCGTTTTTCATCAGAAAATTGATTTTTTGGACTGTAGAAAAATTGATTCAAAATGTCATTAGGATTGAGCCTCATGTTGAATGACTACTTTTTAAAGCCTCAATGTGACCAAAATTACCATTTTTACAGACTTTTTCTCCTACTCAGAAGCTTATATTTCGACCTATTCAGGCATTAAAATGACTCTAAACAAACTTATTTTAGTTCCAAAAGTTCTAATTCACATGCAATAGTCATTTAAAGTTCAAAAATTAAACTTTAAAAAATTACCATTTTTGACCATCTGGAAAAAGTTCGACAGGTCACGGGTCATCGTTTTTCATCAGAAAATTGATTTTTTGGACTGTAGAAAAATTGATTCAAAATGTCGTTTGGATTGAGCCTCATGTTGAATAACTACTTTTTAAAGCTTCAATGTGACCAAAATTGCCATTTTTACAGACTTTTTCTCCTACTCAGAAGCTTCTATTTCGACCTATTTCAGGCATTAAAATGACTCTAAACACACTTATTTTAGTTCCAAGAGTTCTAATTCACATGGAATAGTCATTTACAGTCCAAAAATTAAACTTTAAAAAATTACCATTGTTGACCATCTGGAAAAAGTTCGACAGGTCACGGGTCATCGTTTTTCATCAGAAAATAGATTTTTTGGACTGTAGAAAAACTTGATTCAAAATGTCATTTGGATTAAGCCTCATGTTGAATAACTACTTTTTAAAGCCTCAATGTGACCAAAATTGCCATTTTTACAGACTTTTTCTCCTACTCAGAAGGTTCTATTTCGACCAATTTCAGGTATTAAAATGTTTCTAAACACACTTATTTTAGTTCCAAGAGTTCTAATTCACATGCAATAGTCATTTAAAGTCCAAAAATTAAACTTTAAAAAATTACCATTTTTGACCATCTGGAAAAAGTTCGACAGGTCACGGGTCATCGTTTTTCATCAGAAAATGGATTTTTTGGACTGTAGAAAAATTGATTCAAAATGTCATTAGGATTGAGCCTCATGTTGAATGACTACTTTTTAAAGCCTCAATGTGACCAAAATTGCCATTTTTACAGACTTTTTCTCCTACTCAGAAGCTTCTATTTCGACCTATTTCAGGCATTAAAATGACTCTTAACACACCTATTTTAGTTCCAAGAGTTCTAATTCACATGCAATAGTCATTTACAGTCCAAAAATTAAACTTTAAAAAATTACCATTGTTGACCATCTGGAAAAAGTTCGACAGGTCACGGGTCATCTTTTTCATCAGAAAATTGATTTTTTGGACTGTAGAAAAATTGATTCAAAATGTCATTAGGATTGAGCCTCATGTTGAATAACTACTTTTTAAAGCCTCAATGTGACCAAAATTGAAATTTTTACAGACTTTTTCTCCTACTCAGAAGCTTCTATTTCGACCTATTTCAGGCATTAATATGACTCCAAACACACTTATTTTAGTTCCAAGAGTTCTAATTCACATGCAATAGTCATTTACAGTCCAAAAATTAAACTTTAAAAAATTACCATTTTTGACCATCTGGAAAAAGTTCGACAGGTCTCGGGTCATCGTTTTTCATCCGAAAATTGATTTTTTGGACTGTAGAACAATTGATTCAAAATGTCATTTGGATTGAGCCTCATGTTGAATAACTACTTTTTAAAGCCTCAATGTGACCAAAATTGCCATTTTTACAGACTTTTTCTCCGACTCAGAAGCTTCTATTTCGACCTATTTCAGGCATTAAAATGACTCTAAACACACTTATTTTAGTTCCAAGAGTTCTAATTCACATGCAATAGTCATTTACAGTCCAAAAATTAAACTGTAAAAAATTACCATTTTTGACCATCTGGAAAAAGTTCGACAGGTCACGGGTCATCGTTTTTCATCAGAAAATTTATTTTTTGGACTGTAGAAAAATTGATTCAAAATGTCGTTTGGATTGAGCCTCATGTTGAATAACTACTTTTTAAAGCCTCAATGTGACCAAAATTGCCATTTTTACAGACTTTTTCTCCTACTCAGAAGCTTCTATTTCAACCTATTTCAGGCATTAAAATGACTCTAAACACACTTATTTTAGTTCCAAGAGTTCTAATTCACAAGCAATAGTCATTTACAGTCCAAAAATTAAACTTTAAAAAATTACCATTTTTGACCATCTGGAAAAAGTTCGACAGGTCACGGGTCATCGTTTTTCATCAGAAAATAGATTTTTTGGACTGTAGAAAAATTGATTCAAAATGTCATAAGAATTGAGCCTCATGTTGAATGACTACTTTTTAAAGCCTCAATGTGACCAAAATTGCCATTTTTACAGACTTTTTCTCCTACTCAGAAGCTTCTATTTCGACCTATTCAGGCATTAAAATGACTCTAAACAAACTTATTTTAGTTCCAAGAGTTCTAATTCACATGCAATAGTCATTTAAAGTTCAAAAATTAAACTTTAAAAAATTACCATTTTTGACCATCTGGAAAAAGTTCGACAGGTCACGGGTCATCGTTTTTCATCAGAAAATTGATTTTTTGGACTGTAGAAAAATTGATTCAAAATGTCATTTGGATTGAGCCTCATGTTGAATAACTACTTTTTAAGGCCTCAATGTGACCAAAATTGCCATTTTTACAGACTTTTTCTCCGACTCAGAAGCTTCTATTTCGACCTATTTCAGGCATTAAAATGACTCTAAACACACTTATTTTAGTTCCAAGAGTTCTAATTCACATGCAATAGTCATTTACAGTCCAAAAATTAAACTGTAAAAAATTACCATTTTTGACCATCTGGAAAAAGTTCGACAGGTCACGGGTCATCGTTTTTCATCAGAAAATTTATTTTTTGGACTGTAGAAAAATTGATTCAAAATGTCGTTTGGATTGAGCCTCATGTTGAATAACTACTTTTTAAAGCCTCAATGTGACCAAAATTGCCATTTTTACAGACTTTTTCTCCTACTCAGAAGCTTCTATTTCGACCTATTTCAGGCATTAAAATGACTCTAAACACACTTATTTTAGTTCCAAGAGTTCTAATTCACAAGCAATAGTCATTTACAGTCCAAAAATTAAACTTTAAAAAATTACCATTTTTGACCATCTGGAAAAAGTTCGACAGGTCACGGGTCATCGTTTTTCATCAGAAAATAGATTTTTTGGACTGTAGAAAAATTGATTCAAAATGTCATAAGAATTGAGCCTCATGTTGAATGACTACTTTTTAAAGCCTCAATGTGACCAAAATTGCCATTTTTACAGACTTTTTCTCCTACTCAGAAGCTTCTATTTCGACCTATTCAGGCATTAAAATGACTCTAAACAAACTTATTTTAGTTCCAAGAGTTCTAATTCACATGCAATAGTCATTTAAAGTTCAAAAATTAAACTTTAAAAAATTACCATTTTTGACCATCTGGAAAAAGTTCGACAGATCACGGGTCATCGTTTTTCATCAGAAAATTGATTTTTTGGACTGTAGAAAAATTGATTCAAAATGTCATTTGGATTGAGCCTCATGTTGAATAACTACTTTTTAAAGCCTCAATGTGACCAAAATTGAAATTTTTACAGACTTTTTCTCCTACTCAGAAGCTTCTATTTCGACCTATTTCAGGCATTAATATGACTCCAAACACACTTATTTTAGTTCCAAGAGTTCTAATTCACATGCAATAGTCATTTACAGTCCAAAAATTAAACTTTAAAAAATTACCATTTTTGACCATCTGGAAAAAGTTCGACAGGTCTCGGGTCATCGTTTTTCATCCGAAAATTGATTTTTTGGACTGTCGAACAATTGATTCAAAATGTCATTTGGATTGAGCCTCATGTTAAATAACTACTTTTTAAAGCCTCAATGTGACCAAAATTGCCATTTTTACAGACTTTTTCTCCGACTCAGAAGCTTCTATTTCGACCTATTTCAGGCATTAAAATGACTCTAAACACACTTATTTTAGTTCCAAGAGTTCTAATTCACATGCAATAGTCATTTACAGTCCAAAAATTAAACTGTAAAAAATTACCATTTTTGACCATCTGGAAAAAGTTCGACAGGTCACGGGTCATCGTTTTTCATCAGAAAATTGATTTTTTGGACTGTAGAAAAATTGATTCAAAATGTCATTAGGATTGAGCCTCATGTTGAATGACTACTTTTTAAAGCCTCAATGTGACCAAAATTGAAATTTTTACAGACTTTTTCTCCTACTCAGAAGCTTCTATTTCGACCTATTCAGGCATTAAAATGACTCTAAACAAACTTATTTTAGTTCCAAGAGTTCTAATTCACAAGCAATAGTCATTTACAGTCCAAAAATTAAACTTTAAAAAATTACCATTTTTGACCATCTGGAAAAAGTTCGACAGGTCACGGGTCATCGTTTTTCATCAGAAAATAGATTTTTTGGACTGTAGAAAAATTGATTCAAAATGTCATAAGAATTGAGCCTCATGTTGAATGACTACTTTTTAAAGCCTCAATGTGACCAAAATTGCCATTTTTACTGACTTTTTCTCCTACTCAGAAGCTTCTATTTCGACCTATTCAGGCATTAAAATGACTCTAAACAAACTTATTTTAGTTCCAAGAGTTCTAATTCACATGCAATAGTCATTTAAAGTTCAAAAATTAAACTTTAAAAAATTACCATTTTTGACCATCTGGAAAAAGTTCGACAGGTCACGGGTCATCGTTTTTCATCAGAAAATTGATTTTTTGGACTGTAGAAAAATTGATTCAAAATGTCATTTGGATTGAGCCTCATGTTGAATAACTACTTTTTAAAGCCTCAATGTGACCAAAATTGAAATTTTTACAGACTTTTTCTCCTACTCAGAAGCTTCTATTTCGACCTATTTCAGGCATTAATATGACTCCAAACACACTTATTTTAGTTCCAAGAGTTCTAATTCACATGCAATAGTCATTTACAGTCCAAAAATTAAACTATAAAAAATTACCATTTTTGACCATCTGGAAAAAGTTCGACAGGTCTCGGGTCATCGTTTTTCATCCGAAAATTGATTTTTTGGACTGTCGAACAATTGATTCAAAATGTCATTTGGATTGAGCCTCATGTTGAATAACTACTTTTTAAAGCCTCAATGTGACCAAAATTGCCATTTTTACAGACTTTTTCTCCGACTCAGAAGCTTCTATTTCGACCTATTTCAGGCATTAAAATGACTCTAAACACACTTATTTTAGTTCCAAGAGTTCTAATTCACATGCAATAGTCATTTACAGTCCAAAAATTAAACTGTAAAAAATTACCATTTTTGACCATCTGGAAAAAGTTCGACAGGTCACGGGTCATCGTTTTTCATCAGAAAATTGATTTTTTGGACTGTAGAAAAATTGATTCAAAATGTCATTAGGATTGAGCCTCATGTTGAATGACTACTTTTTAAAGCCTCAATGTGACCAAAATTGAAATTTTTACAGACTTTTTCTCCTACTCAGAAGCTTCTATTTCGACCTATTCAGGCATTAAAATGACTCTAAACAAACTTATTTTAGTTCCAAGAGTTCTAATTCACATGCAATAGTCATTTACAGTCCAAAAATTAAACTTTAAAAAATTACCATTTTTGACCATCTGGAAAAAGTTTGACAGGTCACGGGTCATCGTTTTTCATCAGAAAATTTATTTTTTGGACTGTAGAAAAATTGATTCAAAATGTCGTTTGGATTGAGCCTCATGTTGAATAACTACTTTTTAAAGCCTCAATGTGACCAAAATTGCCATTTTTACAGACTTTTTCTCCTACTCAGAAGCTTCTATTTCGACCTATTTCAGGCATTAAAATGACTCTAAACACACTTATTTTAGTTCCAAGAGTTCTAATTCACAAGCAATAGTCATTTACAGTCCAAAAATTAAACTTTAAAAAATTACCATTTTTGACCATCTGGAAAAAGTTCGACAGGTCACGGGTCATCGTTTTTCATCAGAAAATAGATTTTTTGGACTGTAGAAAAATTGATTCAAAATGTCATTTGGATTGAGCCTCATGTTGAATAACTACTTTTTAAAGCCTCAATGTGACCAAAATTGCCATTTTTACAGACTTTTTCTCCTACTCAGAAGCTTCTATTTCGACCTATTTCAGGCATTAAAATGACTCTAAACACACTTATTTTAGTTCCAAGAGTTCTAATTCACATGCAATAGTCATTTACAGTCCAAAAATTAAACTTTAAAAAATTACCATTCTTGACCATCTGGAAAAAGTTCGACAGGTCACGGGTCATCGTTTTTCATCAGAAAATTGATTTTTTGGACTGTAGAAAAATTGATTCAAAATGTCATTAGGATTGAGCCTCATGTTGAATGACTACTTTTTAAAGCCTCAATGTGACCAAAATTGCCATTTTTACAGACTTTTTCTCCTACTCAGAAGCTTCTATTTCGACCTATTTCAGGCATTAAAATGACTCTAAACACACTTATTTTAGTTCCAAGAGTTCTAATTCACATGCAATAGTCATTTACAGTCCAAAAATTAAACTTTAAAAAATTACCATTGTTGACCATCTGGAAAAAGTTCGACAGGTCACGGGTCATCGTTTTTCATCAGAAAATAGATTTTTTGGACTGTAGAAAAACTTGATTCAAAATGTCATTTGGATTAAGCCTCATGTTGAATAACTACTTTTTAAAGCCTCAATGTGACCAAAATTGCCATTTTTACAGACTTTTTCTCCTACTCAGAAGGTTCTATTTCGACCAATTTCAGGTATTAAAATGTTTCTAAACACACTTATTTTAGTTCCAAGAGTTCTAATTCACATGCAATAGTCATTTAAAGTCCAAAAATTAAACTTTAAAAAATTACCATTTTTGACCATCTGGAAAAAGTTCGACAGGTCACGGGTCATCGTTTTTCATCAGAAAATTGATTTTTTGGACTGTAGAAAAATTGATTCAAAATGTCATTTGCATTGAGCCTCATGTTGAATAACTACTTTTCAAAGCCTCAATGTGACCAAAATTGAAATTTTTACAGACTTTTTCTCCTACTCAGAAGCTTCTATTTCGACCTATTCAGGCATTAAAATGACTCTAAACACACCTATTTTAGTTCCAAGAGTTCTAATTCACATGTAATAGTCATTTACAGTCCAAAAATTAAACTTTAAAAAATTACCATTTTTGACCATCTGGACAAAGTTCGACAGGTCACGGGTCATCGTTTTTCATCAGAAAATTGATTTTTTGGACTGTAGAAAAATTGATTCAAAATGTCATTTGGATTGAGCCTCATGTTGAATAACTACTTTTTAAAGCCTCAATGTGACAGAAATTGCCATTTTCACTGACTTTTTCTCCTACTCAGAAGCTTCTATTTCGACCTATTCAGGCATTAAAATGACTCTAAACACACCTATTTTAGTTCCAAGAGTTCTAATTCACATGTAATAGTCATTTACAGTCCAAAAATTAAACTTTAAAAAATTACCATTTTTGACCATATGGAAAAAGTTTGACTGGTCACGGGTCATCGTTTTTCATCAGAAAATTGATTTTTTGGACTGTAGAAAAATTGATTCAAAATGTCGTTTGGATTGAGCCTCATGTTGAATAACTACTTTTTAAAGCCTCAATGTGACCAAAATTGCCATTTTTACAGACTTTTTCTCCTACTCAGAAGCTTCTATTTCGACCTATTCAGGCATTAAAATGACTCTAAACAAACTTATTTTAGTTCCAAGAGTTCTAATTCACATGCAATAGTCATTTACAGTCCAAAAATTAAACTTTAAAAAATTACCATTTTTGACCATCTGGAAAAAGTTTGACAGGTCACGGGTCATCGTTTTTCATCAGAAAATTGATTTTTTGGACTGTAGAAAAATTGATTCAAAATGTCGTTTGGATTGAGCCTCATGTTGAATAACTACTTTTTAAAGCCTCAATGTGACCAAAATTGCCATTTTTACAGACTTTTTCTCCTACTCAGAAGCTTCTATTTCGACCTATTTCAGGCATTAAAATGACTCTAAACACACTTATTTTAGTTCCAAGAGTTCTAATTCACATGCAATAGTCATTTACAGGCCAAAAATTAAACTTTAAAAAATTACCATTTTTGACCATCTGGAAAAAGTTCGACAGGTCACGGGTCATCGTTTTTCATCAGAAAATTGATTTTTTGGACTGTAGAAAAATTGATTCAAAATGTCATTTGGATTGAGCCTCATGTTGAATAACTACTTTTTAAAGCCTCAATGTGACAGAAATTGCCATTTTTACTGACTTTTTCTCCTACTCAGAAGCTTCTATTTCGACATATTCAGGCATTAAAATGACTCTAAACACACCTATTTTAGTTCCAAGAGTTCTAATTCACATGTAATAGTCATTTACAGTCCAAAAATTAAACTTTAAAAAATTACCATTCTTGACCATCTGGAAAAAGTTCGACAGGTCACGGGTCATCGTTTTTCATCAGAAAATTGATTTTTTGGACTGTAGAAAAATTGATTCAAAATGTCATTAGGATTGAGCCTCATGTTGAATGACTACTTTTTAAAGCCTCAATGTGACCAAAATTGCCATTTTTACAGACTTTTTCTCCTACTCAGAAGCTTCTATTTCGACCTATTCAGGCATTAAAATGACTCTAAACAAACTTATTTTAGTTCCAAAAGTTCTAATTCACATGCAATAGTCATTTAAAGTTCAAAAATTAAACTTTAAAAAATTACCATTTTTGACCATCTGGAAAAAGTTCGACAGGTCACGGGTCATCGTTTTTCATCAGAAAATTGATTTTTTGGACTGTAGAAAAATTGATTCAAAATGTCATTTGGATCGAGCCTCATGTTGAATAACTACTTTTTAAAGCCTCAATGTGACAGAAATTGCCATTTTTACTGACTTTTTCTCCTACTCAGAAGCTTCTATTTCGACCTATTCAGGCATTAAAATGACTCTAAACACACCTATTTTAGTTCTAAGAGTTCTAATTCACATGCAATAGTCATTTACAGTCCAAAAATTAAACTTTAAAAAATTACCATTTTTGACCATCTGGAAAAAGTTTGACAGGTCACGGGTCATCGTTTTTCATCAGAAAATTGATTTTTTGGACTGTAGAAAAATTGATTCAAAATGTCGTTTGGATTGAGCCTCATGTTGAATAACTACTTTTTAAAGCCTCAATTAGGCCTGGGCAAAAATTTCGTTCCGTTCGCGGAACTTGCGATAATTTGACATTTTTGCGTTCCGCGGAGAGCGCGAAAATGTCAAAAATTCCGGTTTCCGCAGCTTGGCGATAATTTGTTTCTTGCTCGCGCTGTAAAATGATACATTCTCGCGCGCGCGCGATCGCCTTACCTGAATCCCTGCGTTCGCCGACAAGTTTTCTTGATCCGGTCGCGTTCTCCATGAGATGTTGTATTGTTTTTAGCCATTTGCGCTGTCTCGCGACAGTTCGCGCCCGCAGTGACGTCATGCGTCGCGCGATCACGTCTTTCTTCTCGCGATCATGCACCGCGAGAACAACTCAAAACAAGATGGCCGCGCCTGCAAGCAGCCACATGGGTAAGTTGGCGACCCGCAACCATGCAGAAAATCGCGCGAACATGCCGGAAAAAAACTTCCGCATCTTCGCGATATTTCTGCTTGTTTGCGATAATTTTAAACATTCTCGCGATAATTTGCGAAGGTTAATTCCGCAAATTCCGCCCACCCCTAGCCTCAATGTGACCGAAATTGCCATTTTTACAGACTTTTTCTCCTACTCAGAAGCTTCTATTTCGACCTATTTCAGGCATTAAAATGACTCTAAACACACTTATTTTAGTTCCAAGAGTTCTAATTCACATGTAATAGTCATTTACAGTCCAAAAATTAAACTTTAAAAAATTACCATTTTTGACCATTTGGACAAAGTTCGACAGGTCACGGGTCATCGTTTTTCATCAGAAAATTGATTTTTTGGACTGTAGAAAAATTGATTCAAAATGTCATTTGGATTGAGCCTCATGTTGAATAACTACTTTTTAAAGCCTCAATGTGACAGAAATTGCCATTTTCACTGACTTTTTCTCCTACTCAGAAGCTTCTATTTCGACCTATTCAGGCATTAAAATGACTCTAAACACACCTATTTTAGTTCCAAGAGTTCTAATTCACATGTAATAGTCATTTACAGTCCAAAAATTAAACTTTAAAAAATTACCATTTTTGACCATCTGGAAAAAGTTTGACTGGTCACGGGTCATCGTTTTTCATCAGAAAATTGATTTTTTGGACTGTAGAAAAATTGATTCAAAATGTCGTTTGGATTGAGCCTCATGTTGAATAACTACTTTTTAAAGCCTCAATGTGACAGAAATTGCCATTTTCACTGACTTTTTCTCCTACTCAGAAGCTTCTATTTCGACCTATTCAGGCATTAAAATGACTCTAAACAAACTTATTTTAGTTCCAAGAGTTCTAATTCACATGCAATAGTCATTTAAAGTTCAAAAATTAAACTTTAAAAAATTACCATTTTTGACCATCTGGAAAAAGTTCGACAGGTCACGGGTCATCGTTTTTCATCAGAAAATTGATTTTTTGGACTGTAGAAAAATTGATTCAAAATGTCATTTGGATTGAGCCTCATGTTGAATAACTACTTTTTAAAGCCTCAATTTGACCAAAATTGAAATTTTTACAGACTTTTTCTCCTACTCAGAAGCTTCTATTTCGACCTATTTCAGGCATTAAAATGACTCCAAACACACTTTTTTTTAGTTCCAAGAGTTCTAATTCACATGCAATAGTCATTTACAGTCCAAAAATTAAACTTTAAAAAATTACCATTTTTGACCATCTGGAAAAAGTTCGACAGGTCTCGGGTCACCGTTTTTCATCCGAAAATTGATTTTTTGGACTGTAGAACAATTGATTCAAAATGTCATTTGGATTGAGCCTCATGTTGAATAACTACTTTTTAAAGCCTCAATGTGACAGAAATTGCCATTTTTACTGACTTTTTCTCCTACTCAGAAGCTTCTATTTCGACCTATTCAGGCATTAAAATGACTCTAAACACACCTATTTTAGTTCCAAGAGTTCTAATTCACATGTAATAGTCATTTACAGTCCAAAAATTAAACTTTAAAAAATTACCATTTTTGACCATCTGGAAAAAGTTTGACAGGTCACGCGTCATCGTTTTTCATCAGAAAATTGATTTTTTGGACTGTAGAAAAATTGATTCAAAATGTCGTTTGGATTGAGCCTCATGTTGAATAACTACTTTTTAAAGCCTCAATGTGACCAAAATTGCCATTTTTACAGACTTTTTCTCCTACTCAGAAGCTTCTATTTCGACCTATTTCAGGCATTAAAATGACTCTAAACACACTTATTTTAGTTCCAAGAGTTCTAATTCACATGCAATAGTCATTTACAGGCCAAAAATTAAACTTTAAAAAATTACCATTTTTGACCATCTGGAAAAAGTTCGACAGGTCACGGGTCATCGTTTTTCATCAGAAAATTGATTTTTTGGACTGTAGAAAAATTGATTCAAAATGTCATTTGGATTGAGCCTCATGTTGAATAACTACTTTTTAAAGCCTCAATGTGACAGAAATTGCCATTTTTACTGACTTTTTCTCCTACTCAGAAGCTTCTATTTCGACCTATTCAGGCATTAAAATGACTCTAAACACACCTATTTTAGTTCCAAGAGTTCTAATTCACATGTAATAGTCATTTACAGTCCAAAAATTAAACTTTAAAAAATTACCATTTTTGACCATCTGGAAAAAGTTTGACAGGTCACGGGTCATCGTTTTTCATCAGAAAATTGATTTTTTGGACTGTAGAAAAATTGATTCAAAATGTCGTTTGGATTGAGCCTCATGTTGAATAACTACTTTTTAAAGCCTCAATGTGACCGAAATTGCCATTTTTACAGACTTTTTCTCCTACTCAGAAGCTTCTATTTCGACCTATTTCAGGCATTAAAATGACTCTAAACACACTTATTTTAGTTCCAAGAGTTCTAATTCCTATGCAATAGTCATTTACAGTCCAAAAATTAAACTGTAAAAAATTACCATTTTTGACCATCTGGAAAAAGTTCGACAGGTCACGGGTCATCGTTTTTCATCAGAAAATTGATTTTTTGGACTGTAGAAAAATTGATTCAAAATGTCGTTTGGATTGAGCCTCATGTTGAATAACTACTTTTTAAAGCCTCAATGTGACCAAAATTGCCATTTTTACAGACTTTTTCTCCTACTCAGAAGCTTCTATTTCGACCTATTTCAGGCATTAAAATGACTCTAAACACACTTATTTTAGTTCCAAGAGTTCTAATTCACATGCAATAGTCATTTACAGGCCAAAAATTAAACTTTAAAAAATTACCATTTTTGACCATCTGGAAAAAGTTCGACAGGTCACGGGTCATCGTTTTTCATCAGAAAATTGATTTTTTGGACTGTAGAAAAATTGATTCAAATTGTCATTTGGATTGAGCCTCATGTTGAATAACTACTTTTTAAAGCCTCAATGTGACAGAAATTGCCATTTTTACTGACTTTTTCTCCTACTCAGAAGCTTCTATTTCGACCTATTCAGGCATTAAAATGACTCTAAACACACCTATTTTAGTTCCAAGAGTTCTAATTCACATGTAATAGTCATTTACAGTCCAAAAATTAAACTTTAAAAAATTACCATTTTTGACCATCTGGAAAAAGTTTGACAGGTCACGGGTCATCGTTTTTCATCAGAAAATTGATTTTTTGGACTGTAGAAAAATTGATTCAAAATGTCGTTTGGATTGAGCCTCATGTTGAATAACTACTTTTTAAAGCCTCAATGTGACCAAAATTGCCATTTTTACAGACTTTTTCTCCTACTCAGAAGCTTCTATTTCGACCTATTTCAGGCATTAAAATGACTCTAAACACACTTATTTTAGTTCCAAGAGTTCTAATTCACATGTAATAGTCATTTACAGTCCAAAAATTAAACTTTAAAAAATTACCATTTTTGACCATCTGGACAAAGTTCGACAGGTCACGGGTCATCGTTTTTCATCAGAAAATTGATTTTTTGGACTGTAGAAAAATTGATTCAAATTGTCATTTGGATTGAGCCTCATGTTGAATAACTACTTTTTAAAGCCTCAATGTGACAGAAATTGCCATTTTCACTGACTTTTTCTCCTACTCAGAAGCTTCTATTTCGACCTATTCAGGCATTAAAATGACTCTAAACACACCTATTTTAGTTCCAAGAGTTCTAATTCACATGTAATAGTCATTTACAGTCCAAAAATTAAACTTTAAAAAATTACCATTTTTGACCATCTGGAAAAAGTTTGACTGGTCACGGGTCATCGTTTTTCATCAGAAAATTGATTTTTTGGACTGTAGAAAAATTGATTCAAAATGTCGTTTGGATTGAGCCTCATGTTGAATAACTACTTTTTAAAGCCTCAATTTGACCAAAATTGAAATTTTTACAGACTTTTTCTCCTACTCAGAAGCTTCTATTTCGACCTATTTCAGGCATTAAAATGACTCCAAACACACTTTTTTTTAGTTCCAAGAGTTCTAATTCACATGCAATAGTCATTTACAGTCCAAAAATTAAACTTTAAAAAATTACCATTTTTGACCATCTGGAAAAAGTTCGACAGGTCTCGGGTCACCGTTTTTCATCCGAAAATTGATTTTTTGGACTGTAGAACAATTGATTCAAAATGTCATTTGGATTGAGCCTCATGTTGAATAACTACTTTTTAAAGCCTCAATGTGACAGAAATTGCCATTTTTACTGACTTTTTCTCCTACTCAGAAGCTTCTATTTCGACCTATTCAGGCATTAAAATGACTCTAAACACACCTATTTTAGTTCCAAGAGTTCTAATTCACATGTAATAGTCATATACAGTCCAAAAATTAAACTTTAAAAAATTACCATTTTTGACCATCTGGAAAAAGTTTGACAGGTCACGGGTCATCGTTTTTCATCAGAAAATTGATTTTTTGGACTGTAGAAAAATTGATTCAAAATGTCATTTGGATTGAGCCTCATGTTGAATAACTACTTTTTAAAGCCTTAATGTGACCAAAATTGCCATGTTTACAGACTTTTTATCCTATTCAGAAGGTTCTATTTCGACCAATTTCAGGCATTAAAATAACTCTAAACACACTTATTTTAGTTCCAAGAGTTCGAATTCACATGCAATAGTCATTTACAGTCCAAAAATTAAACTTTAAAAAATTACCATTTTTGACCATCTGGAAAAAGTTTGACAGGTCACGGGTCATCGTTTTTCATCAGAAAATTTATTTTTTGGACTGTGGAAAAATTGATTCAAAATGTCATTAGGATTGAGCCTCATGTTGAATGACTACTTTTTAAAGCCTCAATGTGACCAAAATTGCCATTTTTACAGACTTTTTCTCCTACTCAGAAGCTTCTATTTCGACCTATTCAGGCATTAAAATGACTCTAAACAAACTTATTTTAGTTCCAAGAGTTCTAATTCACATGCAATAGTCATTTAAAGTTCAAAAATTTAACTTTAAAAAATTACCATTTTTGACCATCTGGAAAAAGTTCGACAGGTCACGGGTCATCGTTTTTCATCAGAAAATTGATTTTTTGGACTGTAGAAAAATTGATTCAAAATGTCATTTGGATTGAGCCTCATGTTGAATAACTACTTTTTAAAGCCTCAATGTGACCAAAATTGAAATTTTTACAGACTTTTTCTCCTACTCAGAAGCTTCTATTTCGACCTATTTCAGGCATTAATATGACTCCAAACACACTTATTTTAGTTCCAAGAGTTCTAATTCACATGCAATAGTCATTTACAGTCCAAAAATTAAACTTTAAAAAATTACCATTTTTGACCATCTGGAAAAAGTTCGACAGGTCTCGGGTCATCGTTTTTCATCCGAAAATTGATTTTTTGGACTGTAGAACAATTGATTCAAAATGTCATTTGGATTGAGCCTCATGTTGAATAACTACTTTTTAAAGCCTCAATGTGACCAAAATTGCCATTTTTACAGACTTTTTCTCCGACTCAGAAGCTTCTATTTCGACCTATTTCAGGCATTAAAATGACTCTAAACACACTTATTTTAGTTCCAAGAGTTCTAATTCACATGCAATAGTCATTTACAGTCCAAAAATTAAACTGTAAAAAATTACCATTTTTGACCATCTGGAAAAAGTTCGACAGGTCACGGGTCATCGTTTTTCATCAGAAAATTGATTTTTTGGACTGTAGAAAAATTGATTCAAAATGTCATTAGGATTGAGCCTCATGTTGAATGACTACTTTTTAAAGCCTCAATGTGACCAAAATTGAAATTTTTACAGACTTTTTATCCTACTCAGAAGCTTCTATTTCGACCTATTCAGGCATTAAAATGGCTCTAAACAAACTTATTTTAGTTCCAAGAGTTCTAATTCACATGCAATAGTCATTTACAGTCCAAAAATTAAACTTTAAAAATGTACCATTCTTGACCATCTGGAAAAAGTTCGACAGGTCACGGGTCATCGTTTTTCATCAGAAAATTGATTTTTTGGACTGTAGAAAAATTGATTCAAAATGTCATTTGGATTGAGCCTCATGTTGAATGACTACTTTTTAAAGCCTCAATGTGACCAAAATTGCCATTTTTACAGACTTTTTCTCCTACTCAGAAGCTTCTATTTCGACCTATTCAGGCATTAAAATGACTCTAAACAAACTTATTTTAGTTCCAAAAGTTCTAATTCACATGCAATAGTCATTTAAAGTTCAAAAATTAAACTTTAAAAAATTACCATTTTTGACCATCTGGAAAAAGTTCGACAGGTCACGTGTCATCGTTTTTCATCAGAAAATTGATTTTTTGGACTGTAGAAAAATTGATTCAAAATGTCATTTGGATTGAGCCTCATGTTGAATAACTACTTTTTAAAGCCTCAATGTGACGGAAATTGCCATTTTTACTGACTTTTTCTCCTACTCAGAAGCTTCTATTTCGACCTATTCAGGCATTAAAATGACTCTAAACACACCTATTTTAGTTCTAAGAGTTCTAATTCACATGCAATAGTCATTTACAGTCCAAAAATTAAACTTTAAAAAATTACCATTTTTGACCATCTGGAAAAAGTTTGACAGGTCACGGTTCATCGTTTTTCATCAGAAAATTGATTTTTTGGACTGTAGAAAAATTGGTTCAAAATGTCGTTTGGATTGAGCCTCATGTTGAATAACTACTTTTTAAAGCCTCAATGTGACCAAAATTGCCATTTTTACAGACTTTTTCTCCTTCTCAGAAGCTTCTATTTCGACCTATTTCAGGCATTAAAATGACTCTAAACACACTTATTTTAGTTCCAAGAGTTCTAATTCACATGCAATAGTCATTTACAGTCCAAAAATTAAACTTTAAAAAATTACCATTGTTGACCATCTGGAAAAAGTTCGACAGGTCACGGGTCATCGTTTTTCATCAGAAAATAGATTTTTTGGACTGTAGAAAAACTTGATTCAAAATGTCATTTGGATTGAGCCTCATGTTGAATAACTACTTTTTAAAGCCTCAATGTGACCAAAATTGCCATTTTTACAGACTTTTTCTCCTACTCAGAAGGTTCTATTTCAACCTATTTCAGGCATTAAAATGACTCTAAACACACTTATTTTAGTTCCAAGAGTTCTAATTCACAAGCAATAGTCATTTACAGTCCAAAAATTAAACTTTAAAAATTTACCATTCTTGACCATCTGGAAAAAGTTCGACAGGTCACGGGTCATCGTTTTTCATCAGAAAATTGATTTTTTGGACTGTAGAAAAATTGATTCAAAATGTCATTAGGATTGAGCCTCATGTTGAATGACTACTTTTTAAAGCCTCAATGTGACCAAAATTGCCATTTTTACAGACTTTTTCTCCTACTCAGAAGCTTCTATTTCGACCTATTCAGGCATTAAAATGACTCTAAAAAAACTTATTTTAGTTCCAAAAGTTCTAATTCACATGCAATAGTCATTTAAAGTTCAAAAATTAAACTTTAAAAAATTAACATTGTTGACCATCTGGAAAAAGTTCGACAGGTCACGGGTCATCGTTTTTCATCAGAAAATTGATTTTTTGGACTGTAGAAAAACTTGATTCAAAATGTCATTTGGATTGAGCCTCATGTTGAATAACTACTTTTTAAAGCCTCAATGTGACCAAAATTGCCATTTTTACAGACTTTTTCTCCTACTCAGAAGGTTCTATTTCGACCAATTTCAGGTATTAAAATGTTTCTAAACACACTTATTTTAGTTCCAAGAGTTCTAATTCACATGCAATAGTCATTTAAAGTCCAAAAATGAAACTTTAAAAAATTACCATTTTTGACCATCTGGAAAAAGTTCGACAGGTCACGGGTCATCGTTTTTCATCAGAAAATTGATTTTTTGGACTGTAGAAAAATTGATTCAAAATGTCATTAGGATTGAGCCTCATGTTGAATGACTACTTTTTAAAGCCTCAATGTGACCAAAATTGCCATTTTTACAGACTTTTTCTCCTACTCAGAAGCTTCTATTTCGACCTATTCAGGCATTAAAATGACTCTAAACAAACTTATTTTAGTTCCAAGAGTTCTAATTCACATGCAATAGTCATTTAAAGTCCAAAAATTAAACTTTAAAAAATTACCATTTTTGACCATCTGGAAAAAGTTCGACAGGTCACGGGTCATCGTTTTTCATCAGAAAATTGATTTTTTGGACTGTAGAAAAATTGATTCAAAATGTCATTTGCATTGAGCCTCATGTTGAATAACTACTTTTCAAAGCCTCAATGTGACCAAAATTGAAATTTTTACAGACTTTTTCTCCTACTCAGAAGCTTCTATTTCGACCTATTCAGGCATTAAAATGACTCTAAACACACCTATTTTAGTTCCAAGAGTTCTAATTCACATGTAATAGTCATTTACAGTCCAAAAATTAAACTTTAAAAAATTACCATTTTTGACCATCTGGACAAAGTTCGACAGGTCACGGGTCATCGTTTTTCATCAGAAAATTGATTTTTTGGACTGTAGAAAAATTGATTCAAAATGTCATTTGGATTGAGCCTCATGTTGAATAACTACTTTTTAAAGCCTCAATGTGACAGAAATTGCCATTTTCACTGACTTTTTCTCCTACTCAGAAGCTTCTATTTCGACCTATTCAGGCATTAAAATGACTCTAAACACACCTATTTTAGTTCCAAGAGTTCTAATTCACATGTAATAGTCATTTACAGTCCAAAAATTAAACTTTAAAAAATTACCATTTTTGACCATATGGAAAAAGTTTGACTGGTCACGGGTCATCGTTTTTCATCAGAAAATTGATTTTTTGGACTGTAGAAAAATTGATTCAAAATGTCGTTTGGATTGAGCCTCATGTTGAATAACTACTTTTTAAAGCCTCAATGTGACCAAAATTGCCATTTTTACAGACTTTTTCTCCTACTCAGAAGCTTCTATTTCGACCTATTCAGGCATTAAAATGACTCTAAACAAACTTATTTTAGTTCCAAGAGTTCTAATTCACATGCAATAGTCATTTACAGTCCAAAAATTAAACTTTAAAAAATTACCATTTTTGACCATCTGGAAAAAGTTTGACAGGTCACGGGTCATCGTTTTTCATCAGAAAATTGATTTTTTGGACTGTAGAAAAATTGATTCAAAATGTCGTTTGGATTGAGCCTCATGTTGAATAACTACTTTTTAAAGCCTCAATGTGACCAAAATTGCCATTTTTACAGACTTTTTCTCCTACTCAGAAGCTTCTATTTCGACCTATTTCAGGCATTAAAATGACTCTAAACACACTTATTTTAGTTCCAAGAGTTCTAATTCACATGCAATAGTCATTTACAGGCCAAAAATTAAACTTTAAAAAATTACCATTTTTGACCATCTGGAAAAAGTTCGACAGGTCACGGGTCATCGTTTTTCATCAGAAAATTGATTTTTTGGACTGTAGAAAAATTGATTCAAAATGTCATTTGGATTGAGCCTCATGTTGAATAACTACTTTTTAAAGCCTCAATGTGACAGAAATTGCCATTTTTACTGACTTTTTCTCCTACTCAGAAGCTTCTATTTCGACATATTCAGGCATTAAAATGACTCTAAACACACCTATTTTAGTTCCAAGAGTTCTAATTCACATGTAATAGTCATTTACAGTCCAAAAATTAAACTTTAAAAAATTACCATTCTTGACCATCTGGAAAAAGTTCGACAGGTCACGGGTCATCGTTTTTCATCAGAAAATTGATTTTTTGGACTGTAGAAAAATTGATTCAAAATGTCATTAGGATTGAGCCTCATGTTGAATGACTACTTTTTAAAGCCTCAATGTGACCAAAATTGCCATTTTTACAGACTTTTTCTCCTACTCAGAAGCTTCTATTTCGACCTATTCAGGCATTAAAATGACTCTAAACAAACTTATTTTAGTTCCAAAAGTTCTAATTCACATGCAATAGTCATTTAAAGTTCAAAAATTAAACTTTAAAAAATTACCATTTTTGACCATCTGGAAAAAGTTCGACAGGTCACGGGTCATCGTTTTTCATCAGAAAATTGATTTTTTGGACTGTAGAAAAATTGATTCAAAATGTCATTTGGATCGAGCCTCATGTTGAATAACTACTTTTTAAAGCCTCAATGTGACAGAAATTGCCATTTTTACTGACTTTTTCTCCTACTCAGAAGCTTCTATTTCGACCTATTCAGGCATTAAAATGACTCTAAACACACCTATTTTAGTTCTAAGAGTTCTAATTCACATGCAATAGTCATTTACAGTCCAAAAATTAAACTTTAAAAAATTACCATTTTTGACCATCTGGAAAAAGTTTGACAGGTCACGGGTCATCGTTTTTCATCAGAAAATTGATTTTTTGGACTGTAGAAAAATTGATTCAAAATGTCGTTTGGATTGAGCCTCATGTTGAATAACTACTTTTTAAAGCCTCAATTAGGCCTGGGCAAAAATTTCGTTCCGTTCGCGGAACTTGCGATAATTTGACATTTTTGCGTTCCGCGGAGAGCGCGAAAATGTCAAAAATTCCGGTTTCCGCAGCTTGGCGATAATTTGTTTCTTGCTCGCGCTGTAAAATGATACATTCTCGCGCGCGCGCGATCGCCTTACCTGAATCCCTGCGTTCGCCGACAAGTTTTCTTGATCCGGTCGCGTTCTCCATGAGATGTTGTATTGTTTTTAGCCATTTGCGCTGTCTCGCGACAGTTCGCGCCCGCAGTGACGTCATGCGTCGCGCGATCACGTCTTTCTTCTCGCGATCATGCACCGCGAGAACAACTCAAAACAAGATGGCCGCGCCTGCAAGCAGCCACATGGGTAAGTTGGCGACCCGCAACCATGCAGAAAATCGCGCGAACATGCCGGAAAAAAACTTCCGCATCTTCGCGATATTTCTGCTTGTTTGCGATAATTTTAAACATTCTCGCGATAATTTGCGAAGGTTAATTCCGCAAATTCCGCCCACCCCTAGCCTCAATGTGACCGAAATTGCCATTTTTACAGACTTTTTCTCCTACTCAGAAGCTTCTATTTCGACCTATTTCAGGCATTAAAATGACTCTAAACACACTTATTTTAGTTCCAAGAGTTCTAATTCACATGTAATAGTCATTTACAGTCCAAAAATTAAACTTTAAAAAATTACCATTTTTGACCATTTGGACAAAGTTCGACAGGTCACGGGTCATCGTTTTTCATCAGAAAATTGATTTTTTGGACTGTAGAAAAATTGATTCAAAATGTCATTTGGATTGAGCCTCATGTTGAATAACTACTTTTTAAAGCCTCAATGTGACAGAAATTGCCATTTTCACTGACTTTTTCTCCTACTCAGAAGCTTCTATTTCGACCTATTCAGGCATTAAAATGACTCTAAACACACCTATTTTAGTTCCAAGAGTTCTAATTCACATGTAATAGTCATTTACAGTCCAAAAATTAAACTTTAAAAAATTACCATTTTTGACCATCTGGAAAAAGTTTGACTGGTCACGGGTCATCGTTTTTCATCAGAAAATTGATTTTTTGGACTGTAGAAAAATTGATTCAAAATGTCGTTTGGATTGAGCCTCATGTTGAATAACTACTTTTTAAAGCCTCAATGTGACAGAAATTGCCATTTTCACTGACTTTTTCTCCTACTCAGAAGCTTCTATTTCGACCTATTCAGGCATTAAAATGACTCTAAACAAACTTATTTTAGTTCCAAGAGTTCTAATTCACATGCAATAGTCATTTAAAGTTCAAAAATTAAACTTTAAAAAATTACCATTTTTGACCATCTGGAAAAAGTTCGACAGGTCACGGGTCATCGTTTTTCATCAGAAAATTGATTTTTTGGACTGTAGAAAAATTGATTCAAAATGTCATTTGGATTGAGCCTCATGTTGAATAACTACTTTTTAAAGCCTCAATTTGACCAAAATTGAAATTTTTACAGACTTTTTCTCCTACTCAGAAGCTTCTATTTCGACCTATTTCAGGCATTAAAATGACTCCAAACACACTTTTTTTTAGTTCCAAGAGTTCTAATTCACATGCAATAGTCATTTACAGTCCAAAAATTAAACTTTAAAAAATTACCATTTTTGACCATCTGGAAAAAGTTCGACAGGTCTCGGGTCACCGTTTTTCATCCGAAAATTGATTTTTTGGACTGTAGAACAATTGATTCAAAATGTCATTTGGATTGAGCCTCATGTTGAATAACTACTTTTTAAAGCCTCAATGTGACAGAAATTGCCATTTTTACTGACTTTTTCTCCTACTCAGAAGCTTCTATTTCGACCTATTCAGGCATTAAAATGACTCTAAACACACCTATTTTAGTTCCAAGAGTTCTAATTCACATGTAATAGTCATTTACAGTCCAAAAATTAAACTTTAAAAAATTACCATTTTTGACCATCTGGAAAAAGTTTGACAGGTCACGCGTCATCGTTTTTCATCAGAAAATTGATTTTTTGGACTGTAGAAAAATTGATTCAAAATGTCGTTTGGATTGAGCCTCATGTTGAATAACTACTTTTTAAAGCCTCAATGTGACCAAAATTGCCATTTTTACAGACTTTTTCTCCTACTCAGAAGCTTCTATTTCGACCTATTTCAGGCATTAAAATGACTCTAAACACACTTATTTTAGTTCCAAGAGTTCTAATTCACATGCAATAGTCATTTACAGGCCAAAAATTAAACTTTAAAAAATTACCATTTTTGACCATCTGGAAAAAGTTCGACAGGTCACGGGTCATCGTTTTTCATCAGAAAATTGATTTTTTGGACTGTAGAAAAATTGATTCAAAATGTCATTTGGATTGAGCCTCATGTTGAATAACTACTTTTTAAAGCCTCAATGTGACAGAAATTGCCATTTTTACTGACTTTTTCTCCTACTCAGAAGCTTCTATTTCGACCTATTCAGGCATTAAAATGACTCTAAACACACCTATTTTAGTTCCAAGAGTTCTAATTCACATGTAATAGTCATTTACAGTCCAAAAATTAAACTTTAAAAAATTACCATTTTTGACCATCTGGAAAAAGTTTGACAGGTCACGGGTCATCGTTTTTCATCAGAAAATTGATTTTTTGGACTGTAGAAAAATTGATTCAAAATGTCGTTTGGATTGAGCCTCATGTTGAATAACTACTTTTTAAAGCCTCAATGTGACCGAAATTGCCATTTTTACAGACTTTTTCTCCTACTCAGAAGCTTCTATTTCGACCTATTTCAGGCATTAAAATGACTCTAAACACACTTATTTTAGTTCCAAGAGTTCTAATTCCTATGCAATAGTCATTTACAGTCCAAAAATTAAACTGTAAAAAATTACCATTTTTGACCATCTGGAAAAAGTTCGACAGGTCACGGGTCATCGTTTTTCATCAGAAAATTGATTTTTTGGACTGTAGAAAAATTGATTCAAAATGTCGTTTGGATTGAGCCTCATGTTGAATAACTACTTTTTAAAGCCTCAATGTGACCAAAATTGCCATTTTTACAGACTTTTTCTCCTACTCAGAAGCTTCTATTTCGACCTATTTCAGGCATTAAAATGACTCTAAACACACTTATTTTAGTTCCAAGAGTTCTAATTCACATGCAATAGTCATTTACAGGCCAAAAATTAAACTTTAAAAAATTACCATTTTTGACCATCTGGAAAAAGTTCGACAGGTCACGGGTCATCGTTTTTCATCAGAAAATTGATTTTTTGGACTGTAGAAAAATTGATTCAAATTGTCATTTGGATTGAGCCTCATGTTGAATAACTACTTTTTAAAGCCTCAATGTGACAGAAATTGCCATTTTTACTGACTTTTTCTCCTACTCAGAAGCTTCTATTTCGACCTATTCAGGCATTAAAATGACTCTAAACACACCTATTTTAGTTCCAAGAGTTCTAATTCACATGTAATAGTCATTTACAGTCCAAAAATTAAACTTTAAAAAATTACCATTTTTGACCATCTGGAAAAAGTTTGACAGGTCACGGGTCATCGTTTTTCATCAGAAAATTGATTTTTTGGACTGTAGAAAAATTGATTCAAAATGTCGTTTGGATTGAGCCTCATGTTGAATAACTACTTTTTAAAGCCTCAATGTGACCAAAATTGCCATTTTTACAGACTTTTTCTCCTACTCAGAAGCTTCTATTTCGACCTATTTCAGGCATTAAAATGACTCTAAACACACTTATTTTAGTTCCAAGAGTTCTAATTCACATGTAATAGTCATTTACAGTCCAAAAATTAAACTTTAAAAAATTACCATTTTTGACCATCTGGACAAAGTTCGACAGGTCACGGGTCATCGTTTTTCATCAGAAAATTGATTTTTTGGACTGTAGAAAAATTGATTCAAATTGTCATTTGGATTGAGCCTCATGTTGAATAACTACTTTTTAAAGCCTCAATGTGACAGAAATTGCCATTTTCACTGACTTTTTCTCCTACTCAGAAGCTTCTATTTCGACCTATTCAGGCATTAAAATGACTCTAAACACACCTATTTTAGTTCCAAGAGTTCTAATTCACATGTAATAGTCATTTACAGTCCAAAAATTAAACTTTAAAAAATTACCATTTTTGACCATCTGGAAAAAGTTTGACTGGTCACGGGTCATCGTTTTTCATCAGAAAATTATTTTTTGGACTGTAGAAAAATTGATTCAAAATGTCGTTTGGATTGAGCCTCATGTTGAATAACTACTTTTTAAAGCCTCAATTTGACCAAAATTGAAATTTTTACAGACTTTTTCTCCTACTCAGAAGCTTCTATTTCGACCTATTTCAGGCATTAAAATGACTCCAAACACACTTTTTTTTAGTTCCAAGAGTTCTAATTCACATGCAATAGTCATTTACAGTCCAAAAATTAAACTTTAAAAAATTACCATTTTTGACCATCTGGAAAAAGTTCGACAGGTCTCGGGTCACCGTTTTTCATCCGAAAATTGATTTTTTGGACTGTAGAACAATTGATTCAAAATGTCATTTGGATTGAGCCTCATGTTGAATAACTACTTTTTAAAGCCTCAATGTGACAGAAATTGCCATTTTTACTGACTTTTTCTCCTACTCAGAAGCTTCTATTTCGACCTATTCAGGCATTAAAATGACTCTAAACACACCTATTTTAGTTCCAAGAGTTCTAATTCACATGTAATAGTCATATACAGTCCAAAAATTAAACTTTAAAAAATTACCATTTTTGACCATCTGGAAAAAGTTTGACAGGTCACGGGTCATCGTTTTTCATCAGAAAATTGATTTTTTGGACTGTAGAAAAATTGATTCAAAATGTCATTTGGATTGAGCCTCATGTTGAATAACTACTTTTTAAAGCCTTAATGTGACCAAAATTGCCATGTTTACAGACTTTTTATCCTATTCAGAAGGTTCTATTTCGACCAATTTCAGGCATTAAAATAACTCTAAACACACTTATTTTAGTTCCAAGAGTTCGAATTCACATGCAATAGTCATTTACAGTCCAAAAATTAAACTTTAAAAAATTACCATTTTTGACCATCTGGAAAAAGTTTGACAGGTCACGGGTCATCGTTTTTCATCAGAAAATTTATTTTTTGGACTGTGGAAAAATTGATTCAAAATGTCATTAGGATTGAGCCTCATGTTGAATGACTACTTTTTAAAGCCTCAATGTGACCAAAATTGCCATTTTTACAGACTTTTTCTCCTACTCAGAAGCTTCTATTTCGACCTATTCAGGCATTAAAATGACTCTAAACAAACTTATTTTAGTTCCAAGAGTTCTAATTCACATGCAATAGTCATTTAAAGTTCAAAAATTTAACTTTAAAAAATTACCATTTTTGACCATCTGGAAAAAGTTCGACAGGTCACGGGTCATCGTTTTTCATCAGAAAATTGATTTTTTGGACTGTAGAAAAATTGATTCAAAATGTCATTTGGATTGAGCCTCATGTTGAATAACTACTTTTTAAAGCCTCAATGTGACCAAAATTGAAATTTTTACAGACTTTTTCTCCTACTCAGAAGCTTCTATTTCGACCTATTTCAGGCATTAATATGACTCCAAACACACTTATTTTAGTTCCAAGAGTTCTAATTCACATGCAATAGTCATTTACAGTCCAAAAATTAAACTTTAAAAAATTACCATTTTTGACCATCTGGAAAAAGTTCGACAGGTCTCGGGTCATCGTTTTTCATCCGAAAATTGATTTTTTGGACTGTAGAACAATTGATTCAAAATGTCATTTGGATTGAGCCTCATGTTGAATAACTACTTTTTAAAGCCTCAATGTGACCAAAATTGCCATTTTTACAGACTTTTTCTCCGACTCAGAAGCTTCTATTTCGACCTATTTCAGGCATTAAAATGACTCTAAACACACTTATTTTAGTTCCAAGAGTTCTAATTCACATGCAATAGTCATTTACAGTCCAAAAATTAAACTGTAAAAAATTACCATTTTTGACCATCTGGAAAAAGTTCGACAGGTCACGGGTCATCGTTTTTCATCAGAAAATTGATTTTTTGGACTGTAGAAAAATTGATTCAAAATGTCATTAGGATTGAGCCTCATGTTGAATGACTACTTTTTAAAGCCTCAATGTGACCAAAATTGAAATTTTTACAGACTTTTTATCCTACTCAGAAGCTTCTATTTCGACCTATTCAGGCATTAAAATGGCTCTAAACAAACTTATTTTAGTTCCAAGAGTTCTAATTCACATGCAATAGTCATTTACAGTCCAAAAATTAAACTTTAAAAATGTACCATTCTTGACCATCTGGAAAAAGTTCGACAGGTCACGGGTCATCGTTTTTCATCAGAAAATTGATTTTTTGGACTGTAGAAAAATTGATTCAAAATGTCATTTGGATTGAGCCTCATGTTGAATGACTACTTTTTAAAGCCTCAATGTGACCAAAATTGCCATTTTTACAGACTTTTTCTCCTACTCAGAAGCTTCTATTTCGACCTATTCAGGCATTAAAATGACTCTAAACAAACTTATTTTAGTTCCAAAAGTTCTAATTCACATGCAATAGTCATTTAAAGTTCAAAAATTAAACTTTAAAAAATTACCATTTTTGACCATCTGGAAAAAGTTCGACAGGTCACGTGTCATCGTTTTTCATCAGAAAATTGATTTTTTGGACTGTAGAAAAATTGATTCAAAATGTCATTTGGATTGAGCCTCATGTTGAATAACTACTTTTTAAAGCCTCAATGTGACGGAAATTGCCATTTTTACTGACTTTTTCTCCTACTCAGAAGCTTCTATTTCGACCTATTCAGGCATTAAAATGACTCTAAACACACCTATTTTAGTTCTAAGAGTTCTAATTCACATGCAATAGTCATTTACAGTCCAAAAATTAAACTTTAAAAAATTACCATTTTTGACCATCTGGAAAAAGTTTGACAGGTCACGGTTCATCGTTTTTCATCAGAAAATTGATTTTTTGGACTGTAGAAAAATTGGTTCAAAATGTCGTTTGGATTGAGCCTCATGTTGAATAACTACTTTTTAAAGCCTCAATGTGACCAAAATTGCCATTTTTACAGACTTTTTCTCCTTCTCAGAAGCTTCTATTTCGACCTATTTCAGGCATTAAAATGACTCTAAACACACTTATTTTAGTTCCAAGAGTTCTAATTCACATGCAATAGTCATTTACAGTCCAAAAATTAAACTTTAAAAAATTACCATTGTTGACCATCTGGAAAAAGTTCGACAGGTCACGGGTCATCGTTTTTCATCAGAAAATAGATTTTTTGGACTGTAGAAAAACTTGATTCAAAATGTCATTTGGATTGAGCCTCATGTTGAATAACTACTTTTTAAAGCCTCAATGTGACCAAAATTGCCATTTTTACAGACTTTTTCTCCTACTCAGAAGGTTCTATTTCAACCTATTTCAGGCATTAAAATGACTCTAAACACACTTATTTTAGTTCCAAGAGTTCTAATTCACAAGCAATAGTCATTTACAGTCCAAAAATTAAACTTTAAAAATTTACCATTCTTGACCATCTGGAAAAAGTTCGACAGGTCACGGGTCATCGTTTTTCATCAGAAAATTGATTTTTTGGACTGTAGAAAAATTGATTCAAAATGTCATTAGGATTGAGCCTCATGTTGAATGACTACTTTTTAAAGCCTCAATGTGACCAAAATTGCCATTTTTACAGACTTTTTCTCCTACTCAGAAGCTTCTATTTCGACCTATTCAGGCATTAAAATGACTCTAAAAAAACTTATTTTAGTTCCAAAAGTTCTAATTCACATGCAATAGTCATTTAAAGTTCAAAAATTAAACTTTAAAAAATTAACATTGTTGACCATCTGGAAAAAGTTCGACAGGTCACGGGTCATCGTTTTTCATCAGAAAATTGATTTTTTGGACTGTAGAAAAACTTGATTCAAAATGTCATTTGGATTGAGCCTCATGTTGAATAACTACTTTTTAAAGCCTCAATGTGACCAAAATTGCCATTTTTACAGACTTTTTCTCCTACTCAGAAGGTTCTATTTCGACCAATTTCAGGTATTAAAATGTTTCTAAACACACTTATTTTAGTTCCAAGAGTTCTAATTCACATGCAATAGTCATTTAAAGTCCAAAAATGAAACTTTAAAAAATTACCATTTTTGACCATCTGGAAAAAGTTCGACAGGTCACGGGTCATCGTTTTTCATCAGAAAATTGATTTTTTGGACTGTAGAAAAATTGATTCAAAATGTCATTAGGATTGAGCCTCATGTTGAATGACTACTTTTTAAAGCCTCAATGTGACCAAAATTGCCATTTTTACAGACTTTTTCTCCTACTCAGAAGCTTCTATTTCGACCTATTCAGGCATTAAAATGACTCTAAACAAACTTATTTTAGTTCCAAGAGTTCTAATTCACATGCAATAGTCATTTAAAGTTCAAAAATAAAACTTTAAAAAATTACCATTTTTGACCATCTGGAAAAAGTTCGACAGGTCACGGGTCATCGTTTTTCATCAGAAAATTGATTTTTTGGACTGTAGAAAAATTGATTCAAAATGTCATTTGGATTGAGCCTCATGTTGAATAACTACTTTTCAAAGCCTCAATGTGACCAAAATTGAAATTTTTACAGACTTTTTCTCCTACTCAGAAGCTTCTATTTCGACCTATTTCAGGCATTAATATGACTCCAAACACACTTATTTTAGTTCCAAGAGTTCTAATTCACATGCAATAGCCATTTACAGTCCAAAAATTAAACTTTAAAAAATTACCATTTTTGACCATCTAGAAAAAGTTCGACAGGTCTCGGGTCATCGTTTTTCATCCGAAAATTGATTTTTTGGACTGTAGAACAATTGATTCAAAATGTCATTTGGATTGAGCCTCATGTTGAATAACTACTTTTTAAAGCCTCAATGTGACAGAAATTGCCATTTTTACTGACTTTTTCTCCTACTCAGAAGCTTCTATTTCGACCTATTCAGGCATTAAAATGACTCTAAACACACCTATTTTAGTTCCAAGAGTTCTAATTCACATGTGATAGTCATTTACAGTCCAAAAATTAAACTTTAAAAAATTACCATTTTTGACCATCTGGAAAAAGTTTGACTGGTCACGGGTCATCGTTTTTCATCAGAAAATTGATTTTTTGGACTGTAGAAAAATTGATTCAAAATGTCGTTTGGATTGAGCCTCATGTTGAATAACTACTTTTTAAAGCCTCAATGTGACCAAAATTGCCATTTTTACAGACTTTTTCTCCTACTCAGAAGCTTCTATTTCGACCTATTCAGGCATTAAAATGACTCTAAACAAACTTATTTTAGTTCCAAGAGTTCTAATTGACATGCAATAGTCATTTAAAGTTCAAAAATTAAACTTTAAAAAATTACCATTTTTGACCATCTGGAAAAAGTTCGACAGGTCACGGGTCATCGTTTTTCATCAGAAAATTGATTTTTTGGACTGTAGAAAAATTGATTCAAAATGTCATTTGGATTGAGCCTCATGTTGAATAACTACTTTTTAAAGCCTCAATGTGACCAAAATTGAAATTTTTACAGACTTTTTCTCCTACTCAGAAGCTTCTATTTCGACCTATTTCAGGCATTAAAATGACTCCAAACACACTTATTTTAGTTCCAAGAGTTCTAATTCACATGCAATAGTCATTTACAGTCCAAAAATGAAACTTTAAAAAATTACCATTTTTGACCATCTGGAAAAAGTTCGACAGGTCTCGGGTCACCGTTTTTCATCCGAAAATTGATTTTTTGGACTGTAGAACAATTGATTCAAAATGTCATTTGGATTGAGCCTCATGTTGAATAACTACTTTTTAAAGCCTCAATGTGACAGAAATTGCCATTTTTACTGACTTTTTCTCCTACTCAGAAGCTTCTATTTCGACCTATTCAGGCATTAAAATGACTCTAAACACACCTATTTTAGTTCCAAGAGTTCTAATTCACATGTAATAGTCATTTACAGTCCAAAAATTAAACTTTAAAAAATTACCATTTTTGACCATCTGGAAAAAGTTTGACAGGTCACGGGTCATCGTTTTTCATCAGAAAATTGATTTTTTGGACTGTAGAAAAATTGATTCAAAATGTCGTTTGGATTGAGCCTCATGTTGAATAACTACTTTTTAAAGCCTCAATGTGACCAAAATTGCCATTTTTACAGACTTTTTCTCCTACTCAGAAGCTTCTATTTCGACCTATTCAGACATTAAAATGTCTCTAAACACACTTATTTTAGTTCCAAGAGTTCTAATTCACATGCAATAGTCATTTACAGTCCAAAAATTAAACTGTAAAAAATTACCATTTTTGACCATCTGGAAAAAGTTCGACAGGTCACGGGTCATCGTTTTTCATCAGAAAATTGATTTTTTGGACTGTAGAAAAATTGATTCAAAATGTCATTTGGATTGAGCCTCATGTTGAATAACTACTTTTTAAAGCCTCAATGTGACAGAAATTGCCATTTTTACTGACTTTTTCTCCTACTCAGAAGCTTCTATTTCGACCTATTCAGGCATTAAAATGACTCTAAACACACCTATTTTAGTTCCAAGAGTTCTAATTCACATGTAATAGTCATTTACAGTCCAAAAATTAAACTTTAAAAAATTACCATTCTTGACCATCTGGAAAAAGTTCGACAGGTCACGGGTCATCGTTTTTCATCAGAAAATTGATTTTTTGGACTGTAGAAAAATTGATTCAAAATGTCATTAGGATTGAGCCTCATGTTGAATGACTACTTTTTAAAGCCTCAATGTGACCAAAATTACCATTTTTACAGACTTTTTCTCCTACTCAGAAGCTTATATTTCGACCTATTCAGGCATTAAAATGACTCTAAACAAACTTATTTTAGTTCCAAAAGTTCTAATTCACATGCAATAGTCATTTAAAGTTCAAAAATTAAACTTTAAAAAATTACCATTTTTGACCATCTGGAAAAAGTTCGACAGGTCACGGGTCATCGTTTTTCATCAGAAAATTGATTTTTTGGACTGTAGAAAAATTGATTCAAAATGTCGTTTGGATTGAGCCTCATGTTGAATAACTACTTTTTAAAGCTTCAATGTGACCAAAATTGCCATTTTTACAGACTTTTTCTCCTACTCAGAAGCTTCTATTTCGACCTATTTCAGGCATTAAAATGACTCTAAACACACTTATTTTAGTTCCAAGAGTTCTAATTCACATGGAATAGTCATTTACAGTCCAAAAATTAAACTTTAAAAAATTACCATTGTTGACCATCTGGAAAAAGTTCGACAGGTCACGGGTCATCGTTTTCATCAGAAAATTGATTTTTTGGACTGTAGAAAAATTGATTCAAAATGTCATTAGGATTGAGCCTCATGTTGAATAACTACTTTTTAAAGCCTCAATGTGACCAAAATTGAAATTTTTACAGACTTTTTCTCCTACTCAGAAGCTTCTATTTCGACCTATTTCAGGCATTAATATGACTCCAAACACACTTATTTTAGTTCCAAGAGTTCTAATTCACATGCAATAGTCATTTACAGTCCAAAAATTAAACTTTAAAAAATTACCATTTTTGACCATCTGGAAAAAGTTCGACAGGTCTCGGGTCATCGTTTTTCATCCGAAAATTGATTTTTTGGACTGTAGAACAATTGATTCAAAATGTCATTTGGATTGAGCCTCATGTTGAATAACTACTTTTTAAAGCCTCAATGTGACCAAAATTGCCATTTTTACAGACTTTTTCTCCGACTCAGAAGCTTCTATTTCGACCTATTTCAGGCATTAAAATGACTCTAAACACACTTATTTTAGTTCCAAGAGTTCTAATTCACATGCAATAGTCATTTACAGTCCAAAAATTAAACTGTAAAAAATTACCATTTTTGACCATCTGGAAAAAGTTCGACAGGTCACGGGTCATCGTTTTTCATCAGAAAATTTATTTTTTGGACTGTAGAAAAATTGATTCAAAATGTCGTTTGGATTGAGCCTCATGTTGAATAACTACTTTTTAAAGCCTCAATGTGACCAAAATTGCCATTTTTACAGACTTTTTCTCCTACTCAGAAGCTTCTATTTCAACCTATTTCAGGCATTAAAATGACTCTAAACACACTTATTTTAGTTCCAAGAGTTCTAATTCACAAGCAATAGTCATTTACAGTCCAAAAATTAAACTTTAAAAAATTACCATTTTTGACCATCTGGAAAAAGTTCGACAGGTCACGGGTCATCGTTTTTCATCAGAAAATAGATTTTTTGGACTGTAGAAAAATTGATTCAAAATGTCATAAGAATTGAGCCTCATGTTGAATGACTACTTTTTAAAGCCTCAATGTGACCAAAATTGCCATTTTTACAGACTTTTTCTCCTACTCAGAAGCTTCTATTTCGACCTATTCAGGCATTAAAATGACTCTAAACAAACTTATTTTAGTTCCAAGAGTTCTAATTCACATGCAATAGTCATTTAAAGTTCAAAAATTAAACTTTAAAAAATTACCATTTTTGACCATCTGGAAAAAGTTCGACAGGTCACGGGTCATCGTTTTTCATCAGAAAATTGATTTTTTGGACTGTAGAAAAATTGATTCAAAATGTCATTTGGATTGAGCCTCATGTTGAATAACTACTTTTTAAGGCCTCAATGTGACCAAAATTGCCATTTTTACAGACTTTTTCTCCGACTCAGAAGCTTCTATTTCGACCTATTTCAGGCATTAAAATGACTCTAAACACACTTATTTTAGTTCCAAGAGTTCTAATTCACATGCAATAGTCATTTACAGTCCAAAAATTAAACTGTAAAAAATTACCATTTTTGACCATCTGGAAAAAGTTCGACAGGTCACGGGTCATCGTTTTTCATCAGAAAATTTATTTTTTGGACTGTAGAAAAATTGATTCAAAATGTCGTTTGGATTGAGCCTCATGTTGAATAACTACTTTTTAAAGCCTCAATGTGACCAAAATTGCCATTTTTACAGACTTTTTCTCCTACTCAGAAGCTTCTATTTCGACCTATTTCAGGCATTAAAATGACTCTAAACACACTTATTTTAGTTCCAAGAGTTCTAATTCACAAGCAATAGTCATTTACAGTCCAAAAATTAAACTTTAAAAAATTACCATTTTTGACCATCTGGAAAAAGTTCGACAGGTCACGGGTCATCGTTTTTCATCAGAAAATAGATTTTTTGGACTGTAGAAAAATTGATTCAAAATGTCATAAGAATTGAGCCTCATGTTGAATGACTACTTTTTAAAGCCTCAATGTGACCAAAATTGCCATTTTTACAGACTTTTTCTCCTACTCAGAAGCTTCTATTTCGACCTATTCAGGCATTAAAATGACTCTAAACAAACTTATTTTAGTTCCAAGAGTTCTAATTCACATGCAATAGTCATTTAAAGTTCAAAAATTAAACTTTAAAAAATTACCATTTTTGACCATCTGGAAAAAGTTCGACAGATCACGGGTCATCGTTTTTCATCAGAAAATTGATTTTTTGGACTGTAGAAAAATTGATTCAAAATGTCATTTGGATTGAGCCTCATGTTGAATAACTACTTTTTAAAGCCTCAATGTGACCAAAATTGAAATTTTTACAGACTTTTTCTCCTACTCAGAAGCTTCTATTTCGACCTATTTCAGGCATTAATATGACTCCAAACACACTTATTTTAGTTCCAAGAGTTCTAATTCACATGCAATAGTCATTTACAGTCCAAAAATTAAACTTTAAAAAATTACCATTTTTGACCATCTGGAAAAAGTTCGACAGGTCTCGGGTCATCGTTTTTCATCCGAAAATTGATTTTTTGGACTGTCGAACAATTGATTCAAAATGTCATTTGGATTGAGCCTCATGTTAAATAACTACTTTTTAAAGCCTCAATGTGACCAAAATTGCCATTTTTACAGACTTTTTCTCCGACTCAGAAGCTTCTATTTCGACCTATTTCAGGCATTAAAATGACTCTAAACACACTTATTTTAGTTCCAAGAGTTCTAATTCACATGCAATAGTCATTTACAGTCCAAAAATTAAACTGTAAAAAATTACCATTTTTGACCATCTGGAAAAAGTTCGACAGGTCACGGGTCATCGTTTTTCATCAGAAAATTGATTTTTTGGACTGTAGAAAAATTGATTCAAAATGTCATTAGGATTGAGCCTCATGTTGAATGACTACTTTTTAAAGCCTCAATGTGACCAAAATTGAAATTTTTACAGACTTTTTCTCCTACTCAGAAGCTTCTATTTCGACCTATTCAGGCATTAAAATGACTCTAAACAAACTTATTTTAGTTCCAAGAGTTCTAATTCACAAGCAATAGTCATTTACAGTCCAAAAATTAAACTTTAAAAAATTACCATTTTTGACCATCTGGAAAAAGTTCGACAGGTCACGGGTCATCGTTTTTCATCAGAAAATAGATTTTTTGGACTGTAGAAAAATTGATTCAAAATGTCATAAGAATTGAGCCTCATGTTGAATGACTACTTTTTAAAGCCTCAATGTGACCAAAATTGCCATTTTTACAGACTTTTTCTCCTACTCAGAAGCTTCTATTTCGACCTATTCAGGCATTAAAATGACTCTAAACAAACTTATTTTAGTTCCAAGAGTTCTAATTCACATGCAATAGTCATTTAAAGTTCAAAAATTAAACTTTAAAAAATTACCATTTTTGACCATCTGGAAAAAGTTCGACAGGTCACGGGTCATCGTTTTTCATCAGAAAATTGATTTTTTGGACTGTAGAAAAATTGATTCAAAATGTCATTTGGATTGAGCCTCATGTTGAATAACTACTTTTTAAAGCCTCAATGTGACCAAAATTGAAATTTTTACAGACTTTTTCTCCTACTCAGAAGCTTCTATTTCGACCTATTTCAGGCATTAATATGACTCCAAACACACTTATTTTAGTTCCAAGAGTTCTAATTCACATGCAATAGTCATTTACAGTCCAAAAATTAAACTTTAAAAAATTACCATTTTTGACCATCTGGAAAAAGTTCGACAGGTCTCGGGTCATCGTTTTTCATCCGAAAATTGATTTTTTGGACTGTCGAACAATTGATTCAAAATGTCATTTGGATTGAGCCTCATGTTGAATAACTACTTTTTAAAGCCTCAATGTGACCAAAATTGCCATTTTTACAGACTTTTTCTCCGACTCAGAAGCTTCTATTTCGACCTATTTCAGGCATTAAAATGACTCTAAACACACTTATTTTAGTTCCAAGAGTTCTAATTCACATGCAATAGTCATTTACAGTCCAAAAATTAAACTGTAAAAAATTACCATTTTTGACCATCTGGAAAAAGTTCGACAGGTCACGGGTCATCGTTTTTCATCAGAAAATTGATTTTTTGGACTGTAGAAAAATTGATTCAAAATGTCATTAGGATTGAGCCTCATGTTGAATGACTACTTTTTAAAGCCTCAATGTGACCAAAATTGAAATTTTTACAGACTTTTTCTCCTACTCAGAAGCTTCTATTTCGACCTATTCAGGCATTAAAATGACTCTAAACAAACTTATTTTAGTTCCAAGAGTTCTAATTCACATGCAATAGTCATTTACAGTCCAAAAATTAAACTTTAAAAAATTACCATTTTTGACCATCTGGAAAAAGTTTGACAGGTCACGGGTCATCGTTTTTCATCAGAAAATTTATTTTTTGGACTGTAGAAAAATTGATTCAAAATGTCGTTTGGATTGAGCCTCATGTTGAATAACTACTTTTTAAAGCCTCAATGTGACCAAAATTGCCATTTTTACAGACTTTTTCTCCTACTCAGAAGCTTCTATTTCGACCTATTTCAGGCATTAAAATGACTCTAAACACACTTATTTTAGTTCCAAGAGTTCTAATTCACAAGCAATAGTCATTTACAGTCCAAAAATTAAACTTTAAAAAATTACCATTTTTGACCATCTGGAAAAAGTTCGACAGGTCACGGGTCATCGTTTTTCATCAGAAAATAGATTTTTTGGACTGTAGAAAAATTGATTCAAAATGTCATTTGGATTGAGCCTCATGTTGAATAACTACTTTTTAAAGCCTCAATGTGACCAAAATTGCCATTTTTACAGACTTTTTCTCCTACTCAGAAGCTTCTATTTCGACCTATTTCAGGCATTAAAATGACTCTAAACACACTTATTTTAGTTCCAAGAGTTCTAATTCACATGCAATAGTCATTTACAGTCCAAAAATTAAACTTTAAAAAATTACCATTCTTGACCATCTGGAAAAAGTTCGACAGGTCACGGGTCATCGTTTTTCATCAGAAAATTGATTTTTTGGACTGTAGAAAAATTGATTCAAAATGTCATTAGGATTGAGCCTCATGTTGAATGACTACTTTTTAAAGCCTCAATGTGACCAAAATTGCCATTTTTACAGACTTTTTCTCCTACTCAGAAGCTTCTATTTCGACCTATTTCAGGCATTAAAATGACTCTAAACACACTTATTTTAGTTCCAAGAGTTCTAATTCACATGCAATAGTCATTTACAGTCCAAAAATTAAACTTTAAAAAATTACCATTGTTGACCATCTGGAAAAAGTTCGACAGGTCACGGGTCATCGTTTTTCATCAGAAAATAGATTTTTTGGACTGTAGAAAAACTTGATTCAAAATGTCATTTGGATTAAGCCTCATGTTGAATAACTACTTTTTAAAGCCTCAATGTGACCAAAATTGCCATTTTTACAGACTTTTTCTCCTACTCAGAAGGTTCTATTTCGACCAATTTCAGGTATTAAAATGTTTCTAAACACACTTATTTTAGTTCCAAGAGTTCTAATTCACATGCAATAGTCATTTAAAGTCCAAAAATTAAACTTTAAAAAATTACCATTTTTGACCATCTGGAAAAAGTTCGACAGGTCACGGGTCATCGTTTTTCATCAGAAAATTGATTTTTTGGACTGTAGAAAAATTGATTCAAAATGTCATTTGCATTGAGCCTCATGTTGAATAACTACTTTTCAAAGCCTCAATGTGACCAAAATTGAAATTTTTACAGACTTTTTCTCCTACTCAGAAGCTTCTATTTCGACCTATTCAGGCATTAAAATGACTCTAAACACACCTATTTTAGTTCCAAGAGTTCTAATTCACATGTAATAGTCATTTACAGTCCAAAAATTAAACTTTAAAAAATTACCATTTTTGACCATCTGGACAAAGTTCGACAGGTCACGGGTCATCGTTTTTCATCAGAAAATTGATTTTTTGGACTGTAGAAAAATTGATTCAAAATGTCATTTGGATTGAGCCTCATGTTGAATAACTACTTTTTAAAGCCTCAATGTGACAGAAATTGCCATTTTCACTGACTTTTTCTCCTACTCAGAAGCTTCTATTTCGACCTATTCAGGCATTAAAATGACTCTAAACACACCTATTTTAGTTCCAAGAGTTCTAATTCACATGTAATAGTCATTTACAGTCCAAAAATTAAACTTTAAAAAATTACCATTTTTGACCATATGGAAAAAGTTTGACTGGTCACGGGTCATCGTTTTTCATCAGAAAATTGATTTTTTGGACTGTAGAAAAATTGATTCAAAATGTCGTTTGGATTGAGCCTCATGTTGAATAACTACTTTTTAAAGCCTCAATGTGACCAAAATTGCCATTTTTACAGACTTTTTCTCCTACTCAGAAGCTTCTATTTCGACCTATTCAGGCATTAAAATGACTCTAAACAAACTTATTTTAGTTCCAAGAGTTCTAATTCACATGCAATAGTCATTTACAGTCCAAAAATTAAACTTTAAAAAATTACCATTTTTGACCATCTGGAAAAAGTTTGACAGGTCACGGGTCATCGTTTTTCATCAGAAAATTGATTTTTTGGACTGTAGAAAAATTGATTCAAAATGTCGTTTGGATTGAGCCTCATGTTGAATAACTACTTTTTAAAGCCTCAATGTGACCAAAATTGCCATTTTTACAGACTTTTTCTCCTACTCAGAAGCTTCTATTTCGACCTATTTCAGGCATTAAAATGACTCTAAACACACTTATTTTAGTTCCAAGAGTTCTAATTCACATGCAATAGTCATTTACAGGCCAAAAATTAAACTTTAAAAAATTACCATTTTTGACCATCTGGAAAAAGTTCGACAGGTCACGGGTCATCGTTTTTCATCAGAAAATTGATTTTTTGGACTGTAGAAAAATTGATTCAAAATGTCATTTGGATTGAGCCTCATGTTGAATAACTACTTTTTAAAGCCTCAATGTGACAGAAATTGCCATTTTTACTGACTTTTTCTCCTACTCAGAAGCTTCTATTTCGACATATTCAGGCATTAAAATGACTCTAAACACACCTATTTTAGTTCCAAGAGTTCTAATTCACATGTAATAGTCATTTACAGTCCAAAAATTAAACTTTAAAAAATTACCATTCTTGACCATCTGGAAAAAGTTCGACAGGTCACGGGTCATCGTTTTTCATCAGAAAATTGATTTTTTGGACTGTAGAAAAATTGATTCAAAATGTCATTAGGATTGAGCCTCATGTTGAATGACTACTTTTTAAAGCCTCAATGTGACCAAAATTGCCATTTTTACAGACTTTTTCTCCTACTCAGAAGCTTCTATTTCGACCTATTCAGGCATTAAAATGACTCTAAACAAACTTCTTTTAGTTCCAAAAGTTCTAATTCACATGCAATAGTCATTTAAAGTTCAAAAATTAAACTTTAAAAAATTACCATTTTTGACCATCTGGAAAAAGTTCGACAGGTCACGGGTCATCGTTTTTCATCAGAAAATTGATTTTTTGGACTGTAGAAAAATTGATTCAAAATGTCATTTGGATCGAGCCTCATGTTGAATAACTACTTTTTAAAGCCTCAATGTGACAGAAATTGCCATTTTTACTGACTTTTTCTCCTACTCAGAAGCTTCTATTTCGACCTATTCAGGCATTAAAATGACTCTAAACACACCTATTTTAGTTCTAAGAGTTCTAATTCACATGCAATAGTCATTTACAGTCCAAAAATTAAACTTTAAAAAATTACCATTTTTGACCATCTGGAAAAAGTTTGACAGGTCACGGGTCATCGTTTTTCATCAGAAAATTGATTTTTTGGACTGTAGAAAAATTGATTCAAAATGTCGTTTGGATTGAGCCTCATGTTGAATAACTACTTTTTAAAGCCTCAATTAGGCCTGGGCAAAAATTTCGTTCCGTTCGCGGAACTTGCGATAATTTGACATTTTTGCGTTCCGCGGAGAGCGCGAAAATGTCAAAAATTCCGGTTTCCGCAGCTTGGCGATAATTTGTTTCTTGCTCGCGCTGTAAAATGATACATTCTCGCGCGCGCGCGATCGCCTTACCTGAATCCCTGCGTTCGCCGACAAGTTTTCTTGATCCGGTCGCGTTCTCCATGAGATGTTGTATTGTTTTTAGCCATTTGCGCTGTCTCGCGACAGTTCGCGCCCGCAGTGACGTCATGCGTCGCGCGATCACGTCTTTCTTCTCGCGATCATGCACCGCGAGAACAACTCAAAACAAGATGGCCGCGCCTGCAAGCAGCCACATGGGTAAGTTGGCGACCCGCAACCATGCAGAAAATCGCGCGAACATGCCGGAAAAAAACTTCCGCATCTTCGCGATATTTCTGCTTGTTTGCGATAATTTTAAACATTCTCGCGATAATTTGCGAAGGTTAATTCCGCAAATTCCGCCCACCCCTAGCCTCAATGTGACCGAAATTGCCATTTTTACAGACTTTTTCTCCTACTCAGAAGCTTCTATTTCGACCTATTTCAGGCATTAAAATGACTCTAAACACACTTATTTTAGTTCCAAGAGTTCTAATTCACATGTAATAGTCATTTACAGTCCAAAAATTAAACTTTAAAAAATTACCATTTTTGACCATTTGGACAAAGTTCGACAGGTCACGGGTCATCGTTTTTCATCAGAAAATTGATTTTTTGGACTGTAGAAAAATTGATTCAAAATGTCATTTGGATTGAGCCTCATGTTGAATAACTACTTTTTAAAGCCTCAATGTGACAGAAATTGCCATTTTCACTGACTTTTTCTCCTACTCAGAAGCTTCTATTTCGACCTATTCAGGCATTAAAATGACTCTAAACACACCTATTTTAGTTCCAAGAGTTCTAATTCACATGTAATAGTCATTTACAGTCCAAAAATTAAACTTTAAAAAATTACCATTTTTGACCATCTGGAAAAAGTTTGACTGGTCACGGGTCATCGTTTTTCATCAGAAAATTGATTTTTTGGACTGTAGAAAAATTGATTCAAAATGTCGTTTGGATTGAGCCTCATGTTGAATAACTACTTTTTAAAGCCTCAATGTGACAGAAATTGCCATTTTCACTGACTTTTTCTCCTACTCAGAAGCTTCTATTTCGACCTATTCAGGCATTAAAATGACTCTAAACAAACTTATTTTAGTTCCAAGAGTTCTAATTCACATGCAATAGTCATTTAAAGTTCAAAAATTAAACTTTAAAAAATTACCATTTTTGACCATCTGGAAAAAGTTCGACAGGTCACGGGTCATCGTTTTTCATCAGAAAATTGATTTTTTGGACTGTAGAAAAATTGATTCAAAATGTCATTTGGATTGAGCCTCATGTTGAATAACTACTTTTTAAAGCCTCAATTTGACCAAAATTGAAATTTTTACAGACTTTTTCTCCTACTCAGAAGCTTCTATTTCGACCTATTTCAGGCATTAAAATGACTCCAAACACACTTTTTTTTAGTTCCAAGAGTTCTAATTCACATGCAATAGTCATTTACAGTCCAAAAATTGAACTTTAAAAAATTACCATTTTTGACCATCTGGAAAAAGTTCGACAGGTCTCGGGTCACCGTTTTTCATCCGAAAATTGATTTTTTGGACTGTAGAACAATTGATTCAAAATGTCATTTGGATTGAGCCTCATGTTGAATAACTACTTTTTAAAGCCTCAATGTGACAGAAATTGCCATTTTTACTGACTTTTTCTCCTACTCAGAAGCTTCTATTTCGACCTATTCAGGCATTAAAATGACTCTAAACACACCTATTTTAGTTCCAAGAGTTCTAATTCACATGTAATAGTCATTTACAGTCCAAAAATTAAACTTTAAAAAATTACCATTTTTGACCATCTGGAAAAAGTTTGACAGGTCACGCGTCATCGTTTTTCATCAGAAAATTGATTTTTTGGACTGTAGAAAAATTGATTCAAAATGTCGTTTGGATTGAGCCTCATGTTGAATAACTACTTTTTAAAGCCTCAATGTGACCAAAATTGCCATTTTTACAGACTTTTTCTCCTACTCAGAAGCTTCTATTTCGACCTATTTCAGGCATTAAAATGACTCTAAACACACTTATTTTAGTTCCAAGAGTTCTAATTCACATGCAATAGTCATTTACAGGCCAAAAATTAAACTTTAAAAAATTACCATTTTTGACCATCTGGAAAAAGTTCGACAGGTCACGGGTCATCGTTTTTCATCAGAAAATTGATTTTTTGGACTGTAGAAAAATTGATTCAAAATGTCATTTGGATTGAGCCTCATGTTGAATAACTACTTTTTAAAGCCTCAATGTGACAGAAATTGCCATTTTTACTGACTTTTTCTCCTACTCAGAAGCTTCTATTTCGACCTATTCAGGCATTAAAATGACTCTAAACACACCTATTTTAGTTCCAAGAGTTCTAATTCACATGTAATAGTCATTTACAGTCCAAAAATTAAACTTTAAAAAATTACCATTTTTGACCATCTGGAAAAAGTTTGACAGGTCACGGGTCATCGTTTTTCATCAGAAAATTGATTTTTTGGACTGTAGAAAAATTGATTCAAAATGTCGTTTGGATTGAGCCTCATGTTGAATAACTACTTTTTAAAGCCTCAATGTGACCGAAATTGCCATTTTTACAGACTTTTTCTCCTACTCAGAAGCTTCTATTTCGACCTATTTCAGGCATTAAAATGACTCTAAACACACTTATTTTAGTTCCAAGAGTTCTAATTCCTATGCAATAGTCATTTACAGTCCAAAAATTAAACTGTAAAAAATTACCATTTTTGACCATCTGGAAAAAGTTCGACAGGTCACGGGTCATCGTTTTTCATCAGAAAATTGATTTTTTGGACTGTAGAAAAATTGATTCAAAATGTCGTTTGGATTGAGCCTCATGTTGAATAACTACTTTTTAAAGCCTCAATGTGACCAAAATTGCCATTTTTACAGACTTTTTCTCCTACTCAGAAGCTTCTATTTCGACCTATTTCAGGCATTAAAATGACTCTAAACACACTTATTTTAGTTCCAAGAGTTCTAATTCACATGCAATAGTCATTTACAGGCCAAAAATTAAACTTTAAAAAATTACCATTTTTGACCATCTGGAAAAAGTTCGACAGGTCACGGGTCATCGTTTTTCATCAGAAAATTGATTTTTTGGACTGTAGAAAAATTGATTCAAATTGTCATTTGGATTGAGCCTCATGTTGAATAACTACTTTTTAAAGCCTCAATGTGACAGAAATTGCCATTTTTACTGACTTTTTCTCCTACTCAGAAGCTTCTATTTCGACCTATTCAGGCATTAAAATGACTCTAAACACACCTATTTTAGTTCCAAGAGTTCTAATTCACATGTAATAGTCATTTACAGTCCAAAAATTAAACTTTAAAAAATTACCATTTTTGACCATCTGGAAAAAGTTTGACAGGTCACGGGTCATCGTTTTTCATCAGAAAATTGATTTTTTGGACTGTAGAAAAATTGATTCAAAATGTCGTTTGGATTGAGCCTCATGTTGAATAACTACTTTTTAAAGCCTCAATGTGACCAAAATTGCCATTTTTACAGACTTTTTCTCCTACTCAGAAGCTTCTATTTCGACCTATTTCAGGCATTAAAATGACTCTAAACACACTTATTTTAGTTCCAAGAGTTCTAATTCACATGTAATAGTCATTTACAGTCCAAAAATTAAACTTTAAAAAATTACCATTTTTGACCATCTGGACAAAGTTCGACAGGTCACGGGTCATCGTTTTTCATCAGAAAATTGATTTTTTGGACTGTAGAAAAATTGATTCAAATTGTCATTTGGATTGAGCCTCATGTTGAATAACTACTTTTTAAAGCCTCAATGTGACAGAAATTGCCATTTTCACTGACTTTTTCTCCTACTCAGAAGCTTCTATTTCGACCTATTCAGGCATTAAAATGACTCTAAACACACCTATTTTAGTTCCAAGAGTTCTAATTCACATGTAATAGTCATTTACAGTCCAAAAATTAAACTTTAAAAAATTACCATTTTTGACCATCTGGAAAAAGTTTGACTGGTCACGGGTCATCGTTTTTCATCAGAAAATTGATTTTTTGGACTGTAGAAAAATTGATTCAAAATGTCGTTTGGATTGAGCCTCATGTTGAATAACTACTTTTTAAAGCCTCAATTTGACCAAAATTGAAATTTTTACAGACTTTTTCTCCTACTCAGAAGCTTCTATTTCGACCTATTTCAGGCATTAAAATGACTCCAAACACACTTTTTTTTAGTTCCAAGAGTTCTAATTCACATGCAATAGTCATTTACAGTCCAAAAATTAAACTTTAAAAAATTACCATTTTTGACCATCTGGAAAAAGTTCGACAGGTCTCGGGTCACCGTTTTTCATCCGAAAATTGATTTTTTGGACTGTAGAACAATTGATTCAAAATGTCATTTGGATTGAGCCTCATGTTGAATAACTACTTTTTAAAGCCTCAATGTGACAGAAATTGCCATTTTTACTGACTTTTTCTCCTACTCAGAAGCTTCTATTTCGACCTATTCAGGCATTAAAATGACTCTAAACACACCTATTTTAGTTCCAAGAGTTCTAATTCACATGTAATAGTCATATACAGTCCAAAAATTAAACTTTAAAAAATTACCATTTTTGACCATCTGGAAAAAGTTTGACAGGTCACGGGTCATCGTTTTTCATCAGAAAATTGATTTTTTGGACTGTAGAAAAATTGATTCAAAATGTCATTTGGATTGAGCCTCATGTTGAATAACTACTTTTTAAAGCCTTAATGTGACCAAAATTGCCATGTTTACAGACTTTTTATCCTATTCAGAAGGTTCTATTTCGACCAATTTCAGGCATTAAAATAACTCTAAACACACTTATTTTAGTTCCAAGAGTTCGAATTCACATGCAATAGTCATTTACAGTCCAAAAATTAAACTTTAAAAAATTACCATTTTTGACCATCTGGAAAAAGTTTGACAGGTCACGGGTCATCGTTTTTCATCAGAAAATTTATTTTTTGGACTGTGGAAAAATTGATTCAAAATGTCATTAGGATTGAGCCTCATGTTGAATGACTACTTTTTAAAGCCTCAATGTGACCAAAATTGCCATTTTTACAGACTTTTTCTCCTACTCAGAAGCTTCTATTTCGACCTATTCAGGCATTAAAATGACTCTAAACAAACTTATTTTAGTTCCAAGAGTTCTAATTCACATGCAATAGTCATTTAAAGTTCAAAAATTAAACTTTAAAAAATTACCATTTTTGACCATCTGGAAAAAGTTCGACAGGTCACGGGTCATCGTTTTTCATCAGAAAATTGATTTTTTGGACTGTAGAAAAATTGATTCAAAATGTCATTTGGATTGAGCCTCATGTTGAATAACTACTTTTTAAAGCCTCAATGTGACCAAAATTGAAATTTTTACAGACTTTTTCTCCTACTCAGAAGCTTCTATTTCGACCTATTTCAGGCATTAATATGACTCCAAACACACTTATTTTAGTTCCAAGAGTTCTAATTCACATGCAATAGTCATTTACAGTCCAAAAATTAAACTTTAAAAAATTACCATTTTTGACCATCTGGAAAAAGTTCGACAGGTCTCGGGTCATCGTTTTTCATCCGAAAATTGATTTTTTGGACTGTAGAACAATTGATTCAAAATGTCATTTGGATTGAGCCTCATGTTGAATAACTACTTTTTAAAGCCTCAATGTGACCAAAATTGCCATTTTTACAGACTTTTTCTCCGACTCAGAAGCTTCTATTTCGACCTATTTCAGGCATTAAAATGACTCTAAACACACTTATTTTAGTTCCAAGAGTTCTAATTCACATGCAATAGTCATTTACAGTCCAAAAATTAAACTGTAAAAAATTACCATTTTTGACCATCTGGAAAAAGTTCGACAGGTCACGGGTCATCGTTTTTCATCAGAAAATTGATTTTTTGGACTGTAGAAAAATTGATTCAAAATGTCATTAGGATTGAGCCTCATGTTGAATGACTACTTTTTAAAGCCTCAATGTGACCAAAATTGAAATTTTTACAGACTTTTTATCCTACTCAGAAGCTTCTATTTCGACCTATTCAGGCATTAAAATGGCTCTAAACAAACTTATTTTAGTTCCAAGAGTTCTAATTCACATGCAATAGTCATTTACAGTCCAAAAATTAAACTTTAAAAATGTACCATTCTTGACCATCTGGAAAAAGTTCGACAGGTCACGGGTCATCGTTTTTCATCAGAAAATTGATTTTTTGGACTGTAGAAAAATTGATTCAAAATGTCATTTGGATTGAGCCTCATGTTGAATGACTACTTTTTAAAGCCTCAATGTGACCAAAATTGCCATTTTTACAGACTTTTTCTCCTACTCAGAAGCTTCTATTTCGACCTATTCAGGCATTAAAATGACTCTAAACAAACTTATTTTAGTTCCAAAAGTTCTAATTCACATGCAATAGTCATTTAAAGTTCAAAAATTAAACTTTAAAAAATTACCATTTTTGACCATCTGGAAAAAGTTCGACAGGTCACGTGTCATCGTTTTTCATCAGAAAATTGATTTTTTGGACTGTAGAAAAATTGATTCAAAATGTCATTTGGATTGAGCCTCATGTTGAATAACTACTTTTTAAAGCCTCAATGTGACGGAAATTGCCATTTTTACTGACTTTTTCTCCTACTCAGAAGCTTCTATTTCGACCTATTCAGGCATTAAAATGACTCTAAACACACCTATTTTAGTTCTAAGAGTTCTAATTCACATGCAATAGTCATTTACAGTCCAAAAATTAAACTTTAAAAAATTACCATTTTTGACCATCTGGAAAAAGTTTGACAGGTCACGGTTCATCGTTTTTCATCAGAAAATTGATTTTTTGGACTGTAGAAAAATTGGTTCAAAATGTCGTTTGGATTGAGCCTCATGTTGAATAACTACTTTTTAAAGCCTCAATGTGACCAAAATTGCCATTTTTACAGACTTTTTCTCCTTCTCAGAAGCTTCTATTTCGACCTATTTCAGGCATTAAAATGACTCTAAACACACTTATTTTAGTTCCAAGAGTTCTAATTCACATGCAATAGTCATTTACAGTCCAAAAATTAAACTTTAAAAAATTACCATTGTTGACCATCTGGAAAAAGTTCGACAGGTCACGGGTCATCGTTTTTCATCAGAAAATAGATTTTTTGGACTGTAGAAAAACTTGATTCAAAATGTCATTTGGATTGAGCCTCATGTTGAATAACTACTTTTTAAAGCCTCAATGTGACCAAAATTGCCATTTTTACAGACTTTTTCTCCTACTCAGAAGGTTCTATTTCAACCTATTTCAGGCATTAAAATGACTCTAAACACACTTATTTTAGTTCCAAGAGTTCTAATTCACAAGCAATAGTCATTTACAGTCCAAAAATTAAACTTTAAAAATTTACCATTCTTGACCATCTGGAAAAAGTTCGACAGGTCACGGGTCATCGTTTTTCATCAGAAAATTGATTTTTTGGACTGTAGAAAAATTGATTCAAAATGTCATTAGGATTGAGCCTCATGTTGAATGACTACTTTTTAAAGCCTCAATGTGACCAAAATTGCCATTTTTACAGACTTTTTCTCCTACTCAGAAGCTTCTATTTCGACCTATTCAGGCATTAAAATGACTCTAAAAAAACTTATTTTAGTTCCAAAAGTTCTAATTCACATGCAATAGTCATTTAAAGTTCAAAAATTAAACTTTAAAAAATTAACATTGTTGACCATCTGGAAAAAGTTCGACAGGTCACGGGTCATCGTTTTTCATCAGAAAATTGATTTTTTGGACTGTAGAAAAACTTGATTCAAAATGTCATTTGGATTGAGCCTCATGTTGAATAACTACTTTTTAAAGCCTCAATGTGACCAAAATTGCCATTTTTACAGACTTTTTCTCCTACTCAGAAGGTTCTATTTCGACCAATTTCAGGTATTAAAATGTTTCTAAACACACTTATTTTAGTTCCAAGAGTTCTAATTCACATGCAATAGTCATTTAAAGTCCAAAAATGAAACTTTAAAAAATTACCATTTTTGACCATCTGGAAAAAGTTCGACAGGTCACGGGTCATCGTTTTTCATCAGAAAATTGATTTTTTGGACTGTAGAAAAATTGATTCAAAATGTCATTAGGATTGAGCCTCATGTTGAATGACTACTTTTTAAAGCCTCAATGTGACCAAAATTGCCATTTTTACAGACTTTTTCTCCTACTCAGAAGCTTCTATTTCGACCTATTCAGGCATTAAAATGACTCTAAACAAACTTATTTTAGTTCCAAGAGTTCTAATTCACATGCAATAGTCATTTAAAGTTCAAAAATAAAACTTTAAAAAATTACCATTTTTGACCATCTGGAAAAAGTTCGACAGGTCACGGGTCATCGTTTTTCATCAGAAAATTGATTTTTTGGACTGTAGAAAAATTGATTCAAAATGTCATTTGGATTGAGCCTCATGTTGAATAACTACTTTTCAAAGCCTCAATGTGACCAAAATTGAAATTTTTACAGACTTTTTCTCCTACTCAGAAGCTTCTATTTCGACCTATTTCAGGCATTAATATGACTCCAAACACACTTATTTTAGTTCCAAGAGTTCTAATTCACATGCAATAGCCATTTACAGTCCAAAAATTAAACTTTAAAAAATTACCATTTTTGACCATCTAGAAAAAGTTCGACAGGTCTCGGGTCATCGTTTTTCATCCGAAAATTGATTTTTTGGACTGTAGAACAATTGATTCAAAATGTCATTTGGATTGAGCCTCATGTTGAATAACTACTTTTTAAAGCCTCAATGTGACAGAAATTGCCATTTTTACTGACTTTTTCTCCTACTCAGAAGCTTCTATTTCGACCTATTCAGGCATTAAAATGACTCTAAACACACCTATTTTAGTTCCAAGAGTTCTAATTCACATGTGATAGTCATTTACAGTCCAAAAATTAAACTTTAAAAAATTACCATTTTTGACCATCTGGAAAAAGTTTGACTGGTCACGGGTCATCGTTTTTCATCAGAAAATTGATTTTTTGGACTGTAGAAAAATTGATTCAAAATGTCGTTTGGATTGAGCCTCATGTTGAATAACTACTTTTTAAAGCCTCAATGTGACCAAAATTGCCATTTTTACAGACTTTTTCTCCTACTCAGAAGCTTCTATTTCGACCTATTCAGGCATTAAAATGACTCTAAACAAACTTATTTTAGTTCCAAGAGTTCTAATTGACATGCAATAGTCATTTAAAGTTCAAAAATTAAACTTTAAAAAATTACCATTTTTGACCATCTGGAAAAAGTTCGACAGGTCACGGGTCATCGTTTTTCATCAGAAAATTGATTTTTTGGACTGTAGAAAAATTGATTCAAAATGTCATTTGGATTGAGCCTCATGTTGAATAACTACTTTTTAAAGCCTCAATGTGACCAAAATTGAAATTTTTACAGACTTTTTCTCCTACTCAGAAGCTTCTATTTCGACCTATTTCAGGCATTAAAATGACTCCAAACACACTTATTTTAGTTCCAAGAGTTCTAATTCACATGCAATAGTCATTTACAGTCCAAAAATGAAACTTTAAAAAATTACCATTTTTGACCATCTGGAAAAAGTTCGACAGGTCTCGGGTCACCGTTTTTCATCCGAAAATTGATTTTTTGGACTGTAGAACAATTGATTCAAAATGTCATTTGGATTGAGCCTCATGTTGAATAACTACTTTTTAAAGCCTCAATGTGACAGAAATTGCCATTTTTACTGACTTTTTCTCCTACTCAGAAGCTTCTATTTCGACCTATTCAGGCATTAAAATGACTCTAAACACACCTATTTTAGTTCCAAGAGTTCTAATTCACATGTAATAGTCATTTACAGTCCAAAAATTAAACTTTAAAAAATTACCATTTTTGACCATCTGGAAAAAGTTTGACAGGTCACGGGTCATCGTTTTTCATCAGAAAATTGATTTTTTGGACTGTAGAAAAATTGATTCAAAATGTCGTTTGGATTGAGCCTCATGTTGAATAACTACTTTTTAAAGCCTCAATGTGACCAAAATTGCCATTTTTACAGACTTTTTCTCCTACTCAGAAGCTTCTATTTCGACCTATTCAGACATTAAAATGTCTCTAAACACACTTATTTTAGTTCCAAGAGTTCTAATTCACATGCAATAGTCATTTACAGTCCAAAAATTAAACTGTAAAAAATTACCATTTTTGACCATCTGGAAAAAGTTCGACAGGTCACGGGTCATCGTTTTTCATCAGAAAATTGATTTTTTGGACTGTAGAAAAATTGATTCAAAATGTCATTTGGATTGAGCCTCATGTTGAATAACTACTTTTTAAAGCCTCAATGTGACAGAAATTGCCATTTTTACTGACTTTTTCTCCTACTCAGAAGCTTCTATTTCGACCTATTCAGGCATTAAAATGACTCTAAACACACCTATTTTAGTTCCAAGAGTTCTAATTCACATGTAATAGTCATTTACAGTCCAAAAATTAAACTTTAAAAAATTACCATTTTTGACCATCTGGAAAAAGTTTGACAGGTCACGGGTCATCGTTTTTCATCAGAAAATTGATTTTTTGGACTGTAGAAAAATTGATTCAAAATGTCATTTGGATTGAGCCTCATGTTGAATAACTACTTTTTAAAGCCTCAATGTGACAGAAATTGCCATTTTTACTGACTTTTTCTCCTACTCAGAAGCTTCTATTTCGACCTATTCAGGCATTAAAATGACTCTAAACACACCTATTTTAGTTCCAAGAGTTCTAATTCACATGTAATAGTCATTTACAGTTCAAAAATTAAACTTTAAAAAATTACCATTTTTGACCATCTGGAAAAAGTTTGACAGGTCACGGGTCATCGTTTTTCATCAGAAAATTGATTTTTTGGACTGTAGAAAAATTGATTCAAAATGTCATTTGGATTGAGCCTCATGTTGAATAACTACTTTTTAAAGCCTCAATGTGACCAAAATTGAAATTTTTACAGACTTTTTCTCCTACTCAGAAGCTTCTATTTCGACCTATTTCAGGCATTAAAATGACTCCAAACACACTTATTTTAGTTCCAAGAGTTCTAATTCACATGCAATAGTCATTTACAGTCCAAAAATGAAAGTTTAAAAAATTACCATTTTTGACCATCTGGAAAAAGTTCGACAGGTCTCGGGTCACCGTTTTTCATCCGAAAATTGATTTTTTGGACTGTAGAACAATTGATTCAAAATGTCATTTGGATTGAGCCTCATGTTGAATAACTACATTTTAAAGCCTCAATGTGACAGAAATTGCCATTTTTACTGACTTTTTCTCCTACTCAGAAGCTTCTATTTCGACCTATTCAGGCATTAAAATGACTCTAAACACACCTATTTTAGTTCCAAGAGTTCTAATTCACATGTAATAGTCATTTACAGTCCAAAAATTAAACTTTAAAAAATTACCATTTTTGACCATCTGGAAAAAGTTCGACAGGTCACGGGTCATCGTTTTTCATCAGAAAATTGATTTTTTGGACTGTAGAAAAATTGATTCAAAATGTCGTTTGGATTGAGCCTCATGTTGAATAACTACTTTTTAAAGCCTCAATGTGACCAAAATTGCCATTTTTACAGACTTTTTCTCCTACTCAGAAGCTTCTATTTCGACCTATTCAGACATTAAAATGTCTCTAAACACACTTATTTTAGTTCCAAGAGTTCTAATTCACATGCAATAGTCATTTACAGTCCAAAAATTAAACTGTAAAAAATTACCATTTTTGACCATCTGGAAAAAGTTCGACAGGTCACGGGTCATCGTTTTTCATCAGAAAATTGATTTTTTGGACTGTAGAAAAATTGATTCAAAATGTCATTTGGATTGAGCCTCATGTTGAATAACTACTTTTTAAAGCCTCAATGTGACAGAAATTGACATTTTTACTGACTTTTTCTCCTACTCAGAAGCTTCTATTTCGACCTATTCAGGCATTAAAATGACTCTAAACACACCTATTTTAGTTCCAAGAGTTCTAATTCACATGTAATAGTCATTTACAGTCCAAAAATTAAACTTTAAAAAATTACCATTTTTGACCATCTGGAAAAAGTTTGACAGGTCACGGGTCATCGTTTTTCATCAGAAAATTGATTTTTTGGACTGTAGAAAAATTGATTCAAAATGTCATTTGGATTGAGCCTCATGTTGAATAACTACTTTTTAAAGCCTCAATGTGACAGAAATTGCCATTTTTACTGACTTTTTCTCCTACTCAGAAGCTTCTATTTCGACCTATTCAGGCATTAAAATGACTCTAAACACACCTATTTTAGTTCCAAGAGTTCTAATTCACATGTAATAGTCATTTACAGTTCAAAAATTAAACTTTAAAAAATTACCATTTTTGACCATCTGGAAAAAGTTTGACAGGTCACGGGTTATCGTTTTTCATCAGAAAATTGATTTTTTGGACTGTAGAAAAATTGATTCAAAATGTCGTTTGGATTGAGCCTCATGTTGAATAACTACTTTTTAAAGCCTCAATGTGACCGAAATTGCCATTTTTACAGACTTTTTCTCCTACTCAGAAGCTTCTATTTCGACCTATTTCAGGCATTAAAATGACTCTAAACACACTTATTTTAGTTCCAAGAGTTCTAATTCACATGCAATAGTCATTTACAGTCCAAAAATTAAACTTTAAAAAATTACCATTGTTGACCATCTGGAAAAAGTTCGACAGGTCACGGGTCATCGTTTTTCATCAGAAAATTGATTTTTTGGACTGTAGAAAAATTGATTCAAAACGTCATTTGGATTGAGCCTCATGTTGAATAACTACTTTTTAAAGCCTCAATGTGACCAAAATTGAAATTTTTACAGACTTTTTCTCCTACTCAGAAGCTTCTATTTCGACCTATTTCAGGCATTAATATGACTCCAAACACACTTATTTTAGTTCCAAGAGTTCTAATTCACATGCAATAGTCATTTACAGTCCAAAAATTAAACTTTAAAAAATTACCATTTTTGACCATCTGGAAAAAGTTCGACAGGTCTCGGGTCATCGTTTTTCATCCGAAAATTGATTTTTTGGACTGTAGAACAATTGATTCAAAATGTCATTTGGATTGAGCCTCATGTTGAATAACTACTTTTTAAAGCCTCAATGTGACCAAAATTGCCATTTTTACAGACTTTTTCTCCGACTCAGAAGCTTCTATTTCGACCTATTTCAGGCATTAAAATGACTCTAAACACACTTATTTTAGTTCCAAGAGTTCTAATTCACATGCAATAGTCATTTACAGTCCAAAAATTAAACTGTAAAAAATTACCATTTTTGACCATCTGGAAAAAGTTCGACAGGTCACGGGTCATCGTTTTTCATCAGAAAATTGATTTTTTGGACTGTAGAAAAATTGATTCAAAATGTCGTTTGGATTGAGCCTCATGTTGAATAACTACTTTTTGAAGCCTCAATGTGACCAAAATTGCCATTTTTACAGACTTTTTCTCCTACTCAGAAGCTTCTATTTCGACCTATTTCAGGCATTAAAATGACTCTAAACACACTTATTTTAGTTCCAAGAGTTCTAATTCACATGCAATAGTCATTTACAGTCCAAAAATTAAACTGTAAAAAATTACCATTTTTGACCATCTGGAAAAAGTTCGACAGGTCACGGGTCATCGTTTTTCATCAGAAAATTGATTTTTTGGACTGTAGAAAAATTGATTCAAAATGTCATTTGGATTGAGCCTCATGTTGAATAACTACTTTTTAAAGCCTCAATGTGACCAAAATTGAAATTTTTACAGACTTTTTCTCCTACTCAGAAGCTTCTATTTCGACCTATTTCAGGCATTAATATGACTCCAAACACACTTATTTTAGTTCCAAGAGTTCTAATTCACATGCAATAGTCATTTACAGTCCAAAAATTAAACTTTAAAAAATTACCATTTTTGACCATCTGGAAAAAGTTCGACAGGTCTCGGGTCATCGTTTTTCATCCGAAAATTGATTTTTTGGACTGTAGAACAATTGATTCAAAATGTCATTTGGATTGAGCCTCATGTTGAATAACTACTTTTTAAAGCCTCAATGTGACCAAAATTGCCATTTTTACAGACTTTTTCTCCGACTCAGAAGCTTCTATTTCGACCTATTTCAGGCATTAAAATGACTCTAAACACACTTATTTTAGTTCCAAGAGTTCTAATTCACATGCAATAGTCATTTACAGTCCAAAAATTAAACTGTAAAAAATTACCATTTTTGACCATCTGGAAAAAGTTCGACAGGTCACGGGTCATCGTTTTTCATCAGAAAATTGATTTTTTGGACTGTAGAAAAATTGATTCAAAATGTCATTAGGATTGAGCCTCATGTTGAATGACTACTTTTTAAAGCCTCAATGTGACCAAAATTGAAATTTTTACAGACTTTTTATCCTACTCAGAAGCTTCTATTTCGACCTATTCAGGCATTAAAATGGCTCTAAACAAACTTATTTTAGTTCCAAGAGTTCTAATTCACATGCAATAGTCATTTACAGTCCAAAAATTAAACTTTAAAAATGTACCATTCTTGACCATCTGGAAAAAGTTCGACAGGTCACGGGTCATCGTTTTTCATCAGAAAATTGATTTTTTGGACTGTAGAAAAATTGATTCAAAATGTCATTTGGATTGAGCCTCATGTTGAATGACTACTTTTTAAAGCCTCAATGTGACCAAAATTGCCATTTTTACAGACTTTTTCTCCTACTCAGAAGCTTCTATTTCGACCTATTCAGGCATTAAAATGACTCTAAACAAACTTATTTTAGTTCCAAAAGTTCTAATTCACATGCAATAGTCATTTAAAGTTCAAAAATTAAACTTTAAAAAATTACCATTTTTGACCATCTGGAAAAAGTTCGACAGGTCACGTGTCATCGTTTTTCATCAGAAAATTGATTTTTTGGACTGTAGAAAAATTGATTCAAAATGTCATTTGGATTGAGCCTCATGTTGAATAACTACTTTTTAAAGCCTCAATGTGACGGAAATTGCCATTTTTACTGACTTTTTCTCCTACTCAGAAGCTTCTATTTCGACCTATTCAGGCATTAAAATGACTCTAAACACACCTATTTTAGTTCTAAGAGTTCTAATTCACATGCAATAGTCATTTACAGTCCAAAAATTAAACTTTAAAAAATTACCATTTTTGACCATCTGGAAAAAGTTTGACAGGTCACGGTTCATCGTTTTTCATCAGAAAATTGATTTTTTGGACTGTAGAAAAATTGGTTCAAAATGTCGTTTGGATTGAGCCTCATGTTGAATAACTACTTTTTAAAGCCTCAATGTGACCAAAATTGCCATTTTTACAGACTTTTTCTCCTTCTCAGAAGCTTCTATTTCGACCTATTTCAGGCATTAAAATGACTCTAAACACACTTATTTTAGTTCCAAGAGTTCTAATTCACATGCAATAGTCATTTACAGTCCAAAAATTAAACTTTAAAAAATTACCATTGTTGACCATCTGGAAAAAGTTCGACAGGTCACGGGTCATCGTTTTTCATCAGAAAATAGATTTTTTGGACTGTAGAAAAACTTGATTCAAAATGTCATTTGGATTGAGCCTCATGTTGAATAACTACTTTTTAAAGCCTCAATGTGACCAAAATTGCCATTTTTACAGACTTTTTCTCCTACTCAGAAGGTTCTATTTCAACCTATTTCAGGCATTAAAATGACTCTAAACACACTTATTTTAGTTCCAAGAGTTCTAATTCACAAGCAATAGTCATTTACAGTCCAAAAATTAAACTTTAAAAATTTACCATTCTTGACCATCTGGAAAAAGTTCGACAGGTCACGGGTCATCGTTTTTCATCAGAAAATTGATTTTTTGGACTGTAGAAAAATTGATTCAAAATGTCATTAGGATTGAGCCTCATGTTGAATGACTACTTTTTAAAGCCTCAATGTGACCAAAATTGCCATTTTTACAGACTTTTTCTCCTACTCAGAAGCTTCTATTTCGACCTATTCAGGCATTAAAATGACTCTAAAAAAACTTATTTTAGTTCCAAAAGTTCTAATTCACATGCAATAGTCATTTAAAGTTCAAAAATTAAACTTTAAAAAATTAACATTGTTGACCATCTGGAAAAAGTTTGACAGGTCACGGGTCATCGTTTTTCATCAGAAAATTGATTTTTTGGACTGTAGAAAAACTTGATTCAAAATGTCATTTGGATTGAGCCTCATGTTGAATAACTACTTTTTAAAGCCTCAATGTGACCAAAATTGCCATTTTTACAGACTTTTTCTCCTACTCAGAAGGTTCTATTTCGACCAATTTCAGGTATTAAAATGTTTCTAAACACACTTATTTTAGTTCCAAGAGTTCTAATTCACATGCAATAGTCATTTAAAGTCCAAAAATGAAACTTTAAAAAATTACCATTTTTGACCATCTGGAAAAAGTTCGACAGGTCACGGGTCATCGTTTTTCATCAGAAAATTGATTTTTTGGACTGTAGAAAAATTGATTCAAAATGTCATTAGGATTGAGCCTCATGTTGAATGACTACTTTTTAAAGCCTCAATGTGACCAAAATTGCCATTTTTACAGACTTTTTCTCCTACTCAGAAGCTTCTATTTCGACCTATTCAGGCATTAAAATGACTCTAAACAAACTTATTTTAGTTCCAAGAGTTCTAATTCACATGCAATAGTCATTTAAAGTTCAAAAATAAAACTTTAAAAAATTACCATTTTTGACCATCTGGAAAAAGTTCGACAGGTCACGGGTCATCGTTTTTCATCAGAAAATTGATTTTTTGGACTGTAGAAAAATTGATTCAAAATGTCATTTGGATTGAGCCTCATGTTGAATAACTACTTTTCAAAGCCTCAATGTGACCAAAATTGAAATTTTTAGAGACTTTTTCTCCTACTCAGAAGCTTCTATTTCGACCTATTTCAGGCATTAATATGACTCCAAACACACTTATTTTAGTTCCAAGAGTTCTAATTCACATGCAATAGCCATTTACAGTCCAAAAATTAAACTTTAAAAAATTACCATTTTTGACCATCTAGAAAAAGTTCGACAGGTCTCGGGTCATCGTTTTTCATCCGAAAATTGATTTTTTGGACTGTAGAACAATTGATTCAAAATGTCATTTGGATTGAGCCTCATGTTGAATAACTACTTTTTAAAGCCTCAATGTGACAGAAATTGCCATTTTTACTGACTTTTTCTCCTACTCAGAAGCTTCTATTTCGACCTATTCAGGCATTAAAATGACTCTAAACACACCTATTTTAGTTCCAAGAGTTCTAATTCACATGTAATAGTCATTTACAGTCCAAAAATTAAACTTTAAAAAATTACCATTTTTGACCATCTGGAAAAAGTTTGACTGGTCACGGGTCATCGTTTTTCATCAGAAAATTGATTTTTTGGACTGTAGAAAAATTGATTCAAAATGTCGTTTGGATTGAGCCTCATGTTGAATAACTACTTTTTAAAGCCTCAATGTGACCAAAATTGCCATTTTTACAGACTTTTTCTCCTACTCAGAAGCTTCTATTTCGACCTATTCAGGCATTAAAATGACTCTAAACAAACTTATTTTAGTTCCAAGAGTTCTAATTGACATGCAATAGTCATTTAAAGTTCAAAAATTAAACTTTAAAAAATTACCATTTTTGACCATCTGGAAAAAGTTCGACAGGTCACGGGTCATCGTTTTTCATCAGAAAATTGATTTTTTGGACTGTAGAAAAATTGATTCAAAATGTCATTTGGATTGAGCCTCATGTTGAATAACTACTTTTTAAAGCCTCAATGTGACCAAAATTGAAATTTTTACAGACTTTTTCTCCTACTCAGAAGCTTCTATTTCGACCTATTTCAGGCATTAAAATGACTCCAAACACACTTATTTTAGTTCCAAGAGTTCTAATTCACATGCAATAGTCATTTACAGTCCAAAAATGAAACTTTAAAAAATTACCATTTTTGACCATCTGGAAAAAGTTCGACAGGTCTCGGGTCACCGTTTTTCATCCGAAAATTGATTTTTTGGACTGTAGAACAATTGATTCAAAATGTCATTTGGATTGAGCCTCATGTTGAATAACTACTTTTTAAAGCCTCAATGTGACAGAAATTGCCATTTTTACTGACTTTTTCTCCTACTCAGAAGCTTCTATTTCGACCTATTCAGGCATTAAAATGACTCTAAACACACCTATTTTAGTTCCAAGAGTTCTAATTCACATGTAATAGTCATTTACAGTCCAAAAATTAAACTTTAAAAAATTACCATTTTTGACCATCTGGAAAAAGTTTGACAGGTCACGGGTCATCGTTTTTCATCAGAAAATTGATTTTTTGGACTGTAGAAAAATTGATTCAAAATGTCGTTTGGATTGAGCCTCATGTTGAATAACTACTTTTTAAAGCCTCAATGTGACCAAAATTGCCATTTTTACAGACTTTTTCTCCTACTCAGAAGCTTCTATTTCGACCTATTCAGACATTAAAATGTCTCTAAACACACTTATTTTAGTTCCAAGAGTTCTAATTCACATGCAATAGTCATTTACAGTCCAAAAATTAAACTGTAAAAAATTACCATTTTTGACCATCTGGAAAAAGTTCGACAGGTCACGGGTCATCGTTTTTCATCAGAAAATTGATTTTTTGGACTGTAGAAAAATTGATTCAAAATGTCATTTGGATTGAGCCTCATGTTGAATAACTACTTTTTAAAGCCTCAATGTGACAGAAATTGCCATTTTTACTGACTTTTTCTCCTACTCAGAAGCTTCTATTTCGACCTATTCAGGCATTAAAATGACTCTAAACACACCTATTTTAGTTCCAAGAGTTCTAATTCACATGTAATAGTCATTTACAGTCCAAAAATTAAACTTTAAAAAATTACCATTTTTGACCATCTGGAAAAAGTTTGACAGGTCACGGGTCATCGTTTTTCATCAGAAAATTGATTTTTTGGACTGTAGAAAAATTGATTCAAAATGTCATTTGGATTGAGCCTCATGTTGAATAACTACTTTTTAAAGCCTCAATGTGACAGAAATTGCCATTTTTACTGACTTTTTCTCCTACTCAGAAGCTTCTATTTCGACCTATTCAGGCATTAAAATGACTCTAAACACACCTATTTTAGTTCCAAGAGTTCTAATTCACATGTAATAGTCATTTACAGTTCAAAAATTAAACTTTAAAAAATTACCATTTTTGACCATCTGGAAAAAGTTTGACAGGTCACGGGTCATCGTTTTTCATCAGAAAATTGATTTTTTGGACTGTAGAAAAATTGATTCAAAATGTCATTTGGATTGAGCCTCATGTTGAATAACTACTTTTTAAAGCCTCAATGTGACCAAAATTGAAATTTTTACAGACTTTTTCTCCTACTCAGAAGCTTCTATTTCGACCTATTTCAGGCATTAAAATGACTCCAAACACACTTATTTTAGTTCCAAGAGTTCTAATTCACATGCAATAGTCATTTACAGTCCAAAAATGAAAGTTTAAAAAATTACCATTTTTGACCATCTGGAAAAAGTTCGACAGGTCTCGGGTCACCGTTTTTCATCCGAAAATTGATTTTTTGGACTGTAGAACAATTGATTCAAAATGTCATTTGGATTGAGCCTCATGTTGAATAACTACTTTTTAAAGCCTCAATGTGACAGAAATTGCCATTTTTACTGACTTTTTCTCCTACTCAGAAGCTTCTATTTCGACCTATTCAGGCATTAAAATGACTCTAAACACACCTATTTTAGTTCCAAGAGTTCTAATTCACATGTAATAGTCATTTACAGTCCAAAAATTAAACTTTAAAAAATTACCATTTTTGACCATCTGGAAAAAGTTCGACAGGTCACGGGTCATCGTTTTTCATCAGAAAATTGATTTTTTGGACTGTAGAAAAATTGATTCAAAATGTCGTTTGGATTGAGCCTCATGTTGAATAACTACTTTTTAAAGCCTCAATGTGACCAAAATTGCCATTTTTACAGACTTTTTCTCCTACTCAGAAGCTTCTATTTCGACCTATTCAGACATTAAAATGTCTCTAAACACACTTATTTTAGTTCCAAGAGTTCTAATTCACATGCAATAGTCATTTACAGTCCAAAAATTAAACTGTAAAAAATTACCATTTTTGACCATCTGGAAAAAGTTCGACAGGTCACGGGTCATCGTTTTTCATCAGAAAATTGATTTTTTGGACTGTAGAAAAATTGATTCAAAATGTCATTTGGATTGAGCCTCATGTTGAATAACTACTTTTTAAAGCCTCAATGTGACAGAAATTGACATTTTTACTGACTTTTTCTCCTACTCAGAAGCTTCTATTTCGACCTATTCAGGCATTAAAATGACTCTAAACACACCTATTTTAGTTCCAAGAGTTCTAATTCACATGTAATAGTCATTTACAGTCCAAAAATTAAACTTTAAAAAATTACCATTTTTGACCATCTGGAAAAAGTTTGACAGGTCACGGGTCATCGTTTTTCATCAGAAAATTGATTTTTTGGACTGTAGAAAAATTGATTCAAAATGTCATTTGGATTGAGCCTCATGTTGAATAACTACTTTTTAAAGCCTCAATGTGACAGAAATTGCCATTTTTACTGACTTTTTCTCCTACTCAGAAGCTTCTATTTCGACCTATTCAGGCATTAAAATGACTCTAAACACACCTATTTTAGTTCCAAGAGTTCTAATTCACATGTAATAGTCATTTACAGTTCAAAAATTAAACTTTAAAAAATTACCATTTTTGACCATCTGGAAAAAGTTTGACAGGTCACGGGTTATCGTTTTTCATCAGAAAATTGATTTTTTGGACTGTAGAAAAATTGATTCAAAATGTCGTTTGGATTGAGCCTCATGTTGAATAACTACTTTTTAAAGCCTCAATGTGACCGAAATTGCCATTTTTACAGACTTTTTCTCCTACTCAGAAGCTTCTATTTCGACCTATTTCAGGCATTAAAATGACTCTAAACACACTTATTTTAGTTCCAAGAGTTCTAATTCACATGCAATAGTCATTTACAGTCCAAAAATTAAACTTTAAAAAATTACCATTGTTGACCATCTGGAAAAAGTTCGACAGGTCACGGGTCATCGTTTTTCATCAGAAAATTGATTTTTTGGACTGTAGAAAAATTGATTCAAAACGTCATTTGGATTGAGCCTCATGTTGAATAACTACTTTTTAAAGCCTCAATGTGACCAAAATTGAAATTTTTACAGACTTTTTCTCCTACTCAGAAGCTTCTATTTCGACCTATTTCAGGCATTAATATGACTCCAAACACACTTATTTTAGTTCCAAGAGTTCTAATTCACATGCAATAGTCATTTACAGTCCAAAAATTAAACTTTAAAAAATTACCATTTTTGACCATCTGGAAAAAGTTCGACAGGTCTCGGGTCATCGTTTTTCATCCGAAAATTGATTTTTTGGACTGTAGAACAATTGATTCAAAATGTCATTTGGATTGAGCCTCATGTTGAATAACTACTTTTTAAAGCCTCAATGTGACCAAAATTGCCATTTTTACAGACTTTTTCTCCGACTCAGAAGCTTCTATTTCGACCTATTTCAGGCATTAAAATGACTCTAAACACACTTATTTTAGTTCCAAGAGTTCTAATTCACATGCAATAGTCATTTACAGTCCAAAAATTAAACTGTAAAAAATTACCATTTTTGACCATCTGGAAAAAGTTCGACAGGTCACGGGTCATCGTTTTTCATCAGAAAATTGATTTTTTGGACTGTAGAAAAATTGATTCAAAATGTCGTTTGGATTGAGCCTCATGTTGAATAACTACTTTTTGAAGCCTCAATGTGACCAAAATTGCCATTTTTACAGACTTTTTCTCCTACTCAGAAGCTTCTATTTCGACCTATTTCAGGCATTAAAATGACTCTAAACACACTTATTTTAGTTCCAAGAGTTCTAATTCACATGCAATAGTCATTTACAGTCCAAAAATTAAACTGTAAAAAATTACCATTTTTGACCATCTGGAAAAAGTTCGACAGGTCACGGGTCATCGTTTTTCATCAGAAAATTGATTTTTTGGACTGTAGAAAAATTGATTCAAAATGTCATTTGGATTGAGCCTCATGTTGAATAACTACTTTTTAAAGCCTCAATGTGACAGAAATTGCCATTTTTACTGACTTTTTCTCCTACTCAGAAGCTTCTATTTCGACCTATTCAGGCATTAAAATGACTCTAAACACACCTATTTTAGTTCCAAGAGTTCTAATTCACATGCAATAGTCATTTACAGTCCAAAAATTAAACTTTAAAAAATTACAATTTTTGACCATCTGGAAAAAGTTTGACAGGTCACGGGTCATCGTTTTTCATCAGAAAATTGATTTTTTGGACTGTAGAAAAATTGATTCAAAATGTCATTTGGATTGAGCCTCATGTTGAATAACTACTTTTTAAAGCCTTAATGTGACCAAAATTGCCATGTTTACAGACTTTTTATCCTATTCAGAAGGTTCTATTTCGACCAATTTCAGGCATTAAAATGACTCTAAACACACTTATTTTAGTTCCAAGAGTTCGAATTCACATGCAATAGTCATTTACAGTCCAAAAATTAAACTTTAAAAAATTACCATTTTTGACCATCTGGAAAAAGTTTGACAGGTCACGGGTCATCGTTTTTCATCAGAAAATTTATTTTTTGGACTGTGGAAAAATTGATTCAAAATGTCATTAGGATTGAGCCTCATGTTGAATGACTACTTTTTAAAGCCTCAATGTGACCAAAATTGCCATTTTTACAGACTTTTTCTCCTACTCAGAAGCTTCTATTTCGACCTATTCAGGCATTAAAATGACTCTAAACAAACTTATTTTAGTTCCAAGAGTTCTAATTCACATGCAATAGTCATTTAAAGTTCAAAAATTAAACTTTAAAAAATTACCATTTTTGACCATCTGGAAAAAGTTCGACAGGTCACGGGTCATCGTTTTTCATCAGAAAATTGATTTTTTGGACTGTAGAAAAATTGATTCAAAATGTCATTTGGATTGAGCCTCATGTTGAATAACTACTTTTTAAAGCCTCAATGTGACCAAAATTGAAATTTTTACAGACTTTTTCTCCTACTCAGAAGCTTCTATTTCGACCTATTTCAGGCATTAATATGACTCCAAACACACTTATTTTAGTTCCAAGAGTTCTAATTCACATGCAATAGTCATTTACAGTCCAAAAATTAAACTTTAAAAAATTACCATTTTTGTCCATCTGGAAAAAGTTCGACAGGTCTCGGGTCATCGTTTTTCATCCGAAAATTGATTTTTTGGACTGTAGAACAATTGATTCAAAATGTCATTTGGATTGAGCCTCATGTTGAATAACTACTTTTTAAAGCCTCAATGTGACCAAAATTGCCATTTTTACAGACTTTTTCTCCGACTCAGAAGCTTCTATTTCGACCTATTTCAGGCATTAAAATGACTCTAAACACACTTATTTTAGTTCCAAGAGTTCTAATTCACATGCAATAGTCATTTACAGTCCAAAAATTAAACTGTAAAAAATTACCATTTTTGACCATCTGGAAAAAGTTCGACAGGTCACGGGTCATCGTTTTTCATCAGAAAATTGATTTTTTGGACTGTAGAAAAATTGATTCAAAATGTCATTAGGATTGAGCCTCATGTTGAATGACTACTTTTTAAAGCCTCAATGTGACCAAAATTGAAATTTTTACAGACTTTTTCTCCTACTCAGAAGCTTCTATTTCGACCTATTCAGGCATTAAAATGACTCTAAACAAACTTATTTTAGTTCCAAGAGTTCTAATTCACATGCAATAGTCATTTACAGTCCAAAAATTAAACTTTAAAAATGTACCATTCTTGACCATCTGGAAAAAGTTCGACAGGTCACGGGTCATCGTTTTTCATCAGAAAATTGATTTTTTGGACTGTAGAAAAATTGATTCAAAATGTCATTAGGATTGAGCCTCATGTTGAATGACTACTTTTTAAAGCCTCAATGTGACCAAAATTGCCATTTTTACAGACTTTTTCTCCTACTCAGAAGCTTCTATTTCGACCTATTCAGGCATTAAAATGACTAAACAAACTTATTTTAGTTCCAAGAGTTCTAATTTACATGCAATAGTCATTTAAAGTTCAAAAATTAAACTTTAAAAAATTACCATTTTTGACCATCTGGAAAAAGTTCGACAGGTCACGGGTCATCGTTTTTCATCAGAAAATTGATTTTTTGGACTGTAGAAAAATTGATTCAAAATGTCATTTGGATTGAGCCTCATGTTGAATAACTACTTTTTAAAGCCTCAATGTGACCAAAATTGAAATTTTTACAGACTTTTTCTCCTACTCAGAAGCTTCTATTTCGACCTATTTCAGGCATTAAAATGACTCCAAACACACTTATTTTAGTTCCAAGAGTTCTAATTCACATGCAATAGTCATTTACAGTCCAAAAATGAAACTTTAAAAAATTACCATTTTTGACCATCTGGAAAAAGTTCGACAGGTCTCGGGTCACCGTTTTTCATCCGAAAATTGATTTTTTGGACTGTAGAACAATTGATTCAAAATGTCATTTGGATTGAGCCTCATGTTGAATAACTACTTTTTAAAGCCTCAATGTGACAGAAATTGCCATTTTTACTGACTTTTTCTCCTACTCAGAAGCTTCTATTTCGACCTATTCAGGCATTAAAATGACTCTAAACACACCTATTTTAGTTCCAAGAGTTCTAATTCACATGTAATAGTCATTTACAGTCCAAAAATTAAACTTTAAAAAATTACCATTTTTGACCATCTGGAAAAAGTTTGACAGGTCACGGGTCATCGTTTTTCATCAGAAAATTGATTTTTTGGACTGTAGAAAAATTGATTCAAAATGTCGTTTGGATTGAGCCTCATGTTGAATAACTACTTTTTAAAGCCTCAATGTGACCAAAATTGCCATTTTTACAGACTTTTTCTCCTACTCAGAAGCTTCTATTTCGACCTATTCAGACATTAAAATGACTCTAAACACACTTATTTTAGTTCCAAGAGTTCTAATTCACATGCAATAGTCATTTACAGTCCAAAAATTAAACTGTAAAAAATTACCATTTTTGACCATCTGGAAAAAGTTCGACAGGTCACGGGTCATCGTTTTTCATCAGAAAATTGATTTTTTGGACTGTAGAAAAATTGATTCAAAATGTCATTTGGATTGAGCCTCATGTTGAATAACTACTTTTTAAAGCCTCAATGTGACAGAAATTGACATTTTTACTGACTTTTTCTCCTACTCAGAAGCTTCTATTTCGACCTATTCAGGCATTAAAATGACTCTAAACACACCTATTTTAGTTCCAAGAGTTCTAATTCACATGTAATAGTCATTTACAGTCCAAAAATTAAACTTTAAAAAATTACCATTTTTGACCATCTGGAAAAAGTTTGACAGGTCACGGGTCATCGTTTTTCATCAGAAAATTGATTTTTTGGACTGTAGAAAAATTGATTCAAAATGTCATTTGGATTGAGCCTCATGTTGAATAACTACTTTTTAAAGCCTCAATGTGACAGAAATTGCCATTTTTACTGACTTTTTCTCCTACTCAGAAGCTTCTATTTCGACCTATTCAGGCATTAAAATGACTCTAAACACACCTATTTTAGTTCCAAGAGTTCTAATTCACATGTAATAGTCATTTACAGTTCAAAAATTAAACTTTAAAAAATTACCATTTTTGACCATCTGGAAAAAGTTTGACAGGTCACGGGTTATCGTTTTTCATCAGAAAATTGATTTTTTGGACTGTAGAAAAATTGATTCAAAATGTCGTTTGGATTGAGCCTCATGTTGAATAACTACTTTTTAAAGCCTCAATGTGACCAAAATTGAAATTTTTACAGACTTTTTCTCCTACTCAGAAGCTTCTATTTCGACCTATTTCAGGCATTAAAATGACTCTAAACACACTTATTTTAGTTCCAAGAGTTCTAATTCACATGCAATAGTCATTTACAGTCCAAAAATTAAACTTTAAAAAATTACCATTTTTGACCATCTGGAAAAAGTTCGACAGGTCTCGGGTCACCGTTTTTCATCCGAAAATTGATTTTTTGGACTGTAGAACAATTGATTCAAAATGTCATTTGGATTGAGCCTCATGTTGAATAACTACTTTTTAAAGCCTCAATGTGACAGAAATTGCCATTTTTACTGACTTTTTCTCCTACTCAGAAGCTTCTATTTCGACCTATTCAGGCATTAAAATGACTCTAAACACACCTATTTTAGTTCCAAGAGTTCTAATTCACATGTAATAGTCATTTACAGTCCAAAAATTAAACTTTAAAAAATTACCATTTTTGACCATCTGGAAAAAGTTTGACAGGTCACGGGTCATCGTTTTTCATCAGAAAATTGATTTTTTGGACTGTAGAAAAATTGATTCAAAATGTCATTTGGATTGAGCCTCATGTTGAATAACTACTTTTTAAAGCCTCAATGTGACAGAAATTGCCATTTTTACTGACTTTTTCTCCTACTCAGAAGCTTCTATTTCGACCTATTCAGGCATTAAAATGACTCTAAACACACCTATTTTAGTTCCAAGAGTTCTAATTCACATGTAATAGTCATTTACAGTTCAAAAATTAAACTTTAAAAAATTACCATTTTTGACCATCTGGAAAAAGTTTGACAGGTCACGGGTTATCGTTTTTCATCAGAAAATTGATTTTTTGGACTGTAGAAAAATTGATTCAAAATGTCATTTGGATTGAGCCTCATGTTGAATAACTACTTTTTAAAGCCTCAATGTGACCAAAATTGAAATTTTTACAGACTTTTTCTCCTACTCAGAAGCTTCTATTTCGACCTATTTCAGGCATTAAAATGACTCCAAACACACTTATTTTAGTTCCAAGAGTTCTAATTCACATGCAATAGTCATTTACAGTCCAAAAATGAAACTTTAAAAAATTACCATTTTTGACCATCTGGAAAAAGTTCGACAGGTCTCGGGTCACCGTTTTTCATCCGAAAATTGATTTTTTGGACTGTAGAACAATTGATTCAAAATGTCATTTGGATTGAGCCTCATGTTGAATAACTACTTTTTAAAGCCTCAATGTGACAGAAATTGCCATTTTTACTGACTTTTTCTCCTACTCAGAAGCTTCTATTTCGACCTATTCAGGCATTAAAATGACTCTAAACACACCTATTTTAGTTCCAAGAGTTCTAATTCACATGTAATAGTCATTTACAGTCCAAAAATTAAACTTTAAAAAATTACCATTTTTGACCATCTGGAAAAAGTTTGACAGGTCACGGGTCATCGTTTTTCATCAGAAAATTGATTTTTTGGACTGTAGAAAAATTGATTCAAAATGTCATTTGGATTGAGCCTCATGTTGAATAACTACTTTTTAAAGCCTCAATGTGACCAAAATTGCCATTTTTATAGACTTTTTCTCCGACTCAGAAGCTTCTATTTCGACCTATTTCAGGCATTAAAATGACTCTAAACACACTTATTTTAGTTCCAAGAGTTCTAATTCACATGCAATAGTCATTTACAGTCCAAAAATTAAACTGTAAAAAATTACCATTTTTGACCATCTGGAAAAAGTTCGACAGGTCACGGGTCATCGTTTTTCATCAGAAAATTGATTTTTTGGACTGTAGAAAAATTGATTCAAAATGTCGTTTGGATTGAGCCTCATGTTGAATAACTACTTTTTAAAGCCTCAATGTGACCAAAATTGCCATTTTTACAGACTTTTTCTCCTACTCAGAAGCTTCTATTTCGACCTATTTCAGGCATTAAAATGACTCTAAACACACTTATTTTAGTTCCAAGAGTTCTAATTCACATGCAATAGTCATTTACAGTCCAAAAATTAAACTGTAAAAAATTACCATTTTTGACCATCTGGAAAAAGTTCGACAGGTCACGGGTCATCGTTTTTCATCAGAAAATTGATTTTTTGGACTGTAGAAAAATTGATTCAAAATGTCATTTGGATTGAGCCTCATGTTGAATAACTACTTTTTAAAGCCTCAATGTGACAGAAATTGCCATTTTTACTGACTTTTTCTCCTACTCAGAAGCTTCTATTTCGACCTATTCAGGCATTAAAATGACTCTAAACACACCTATTTTAGTTCCAAGAGTTCTAATTCACATGCAATAGTCATTTACAGTCCAAAAATTAAACTTTAAAAAATTACAATTTTTGACCATCTGGAAAAAGTTTGACAGGTCACGGGTCATCGTTTTTCATCAGAAAATTGATTTTTTGGACTGTAGAAAAATTGATTCAAAATGTCATTTGGATTGAGCCTCATGTTGAATAACTACTTTTTAAAGCCTTAATGTGACCAAAATTGCCATGTTTACAGACTTTTTATCCTATTCAGAAGGTTCTATTTCGACCAATTTCAGGCATTAAAATGACTCTAAACACACTTATTTTAGTTCCAAGAGTTCGAATTCACATGCAATAGTCATTTACAGTCCAAAAATTAAACTTTAAAAAATTACCATTTTTGACCATCTGGAAAAAGTTTGACAGGTCACGGGTCATCGTTTTTCATCAGAAAATTTATTTTTTGGACTGTGGAAAAATTGATTCAAAATGTCATTAGGATTGAGCCTCATGTTGAATGACTACTTTTTAAAGCCTCAATGTGACCAAAATTGCCATTTTTACAGACTTTTTCTCCTACTCAGAAGCTTCTATTTCGACCTATTCAGGCATTAAAATGACTCTAAACAAACTTATTTTAGTTCCAAGAGTTCTAATTCACATGCAATAGTCATTTAAAGTTCAAAAATTAAACTTTAAAAAATTACCATTTTTGACCATCTGGAAAAAGTTTGACAGGTCACGGGTCATCGTTTTTCATCAGAAAATTGATTTTTTGGACTGTAGAAAAATTGATTCAAAATGTCATTTGGATTGAGCCTCATGTTGAATAACTACTTTTTAAAGCCTCAATGTGACCAAAATTGAAATTTTTACAGACTTTTTCTCCTACTCAGAAGCTTCTATTTCGACCTATTTCAGGCATTAATATGACTCCAAACACACTTATTTTAGTTCCAAGAGTTCTAATTCACATGCAATAGTCATTTACAGTCCAAAAATTAAACTTTAAAAAATTACCATTTTTGTCCATCTGGAAAAAGTTCGACAGGTCTCGGGTCATCGTTTTTCATCCGAAAATTGATTTTTTGGACTGTAGAACAATTGATTCAAAATGTCATTTGGATTGAGCCTCATGTTGAATAACTACTTTTTAAAGCCTCAATGTGACCAAAATTGCCATTTTTACAGACTTTTTCTCCGACTCAGAAGCTTCTATTTCGACCTATTTCAGGCATTAAAATGACTCTAAACACACTTATTTTAGTTCCAAGAGTTCTAATTCACATGCAATAGTCATTTACAGTCCAAAAATTAAACTGTAAAAAATTACCATTTTTGACCATCTGGAAAAAGTTCGACAGGTCACGGGTCATCGTTTTTCATCAGAAAATTGATTTTTTGGACTGTAGAAAAATTGATTCAAAATGTCATTAGGATTGAGCCTCATGTTGAATGACTACTTTTTAAAGCCTCAATGTGACCAAAATTGAAATTTTTACAGACTTTTTCTCCTACTCAGAAGCTTCTATTTCGACCTATTCAGGCATTAAAATGACTCTAAACAAACTTATTTTAGTTCCAAGAGTTCTAATTCACATGCAATAGTCATTTACAGTCCAAAAATTAAACTTTAAAAATGTACCATTCTTGACCATCTGGAAAAAGTTCGACAGGTCACGGGTCATCGTTTTTCATCAGAAAATTGATTTTTTGGACTGTAGAAAAATTGATTCAAAATGTCATTAGGATTGAGCCTCATGTTGAATGACTACTTTTTAAAGCCTCAATGTGACCAAAATTGCCATTTTTACAGACTTTTTCTCCTACTCAGAAGCTTCTATTTCGACCTATTCAGGCATTAAAATGACTCTAAACAAACTTATTTTAGTTCCAAAAGTTCTAATTCACATGCAATAGTCATTTAAAGTTCAAAAATTAAACTTTAAAAAATTACCATTTTTGACCATCTGGAAAAAGTTCGACAGGTCACGGGTCATCGTTTTTCATCAGAAAATTGATTTTTTGGACTGTAGAAAAATTGATTCAAAATGTCATTTGGATTGAGCCTCATGTTGAATAACTACTTTTTAAAGCCTCAATGTGACAGAAATTGCCATTTTTACTGACTTTTTCTCCTACTCAGAAGCTTCTATTTCGACCTATTCAGGCATTAAAATGACTCTAAACACACCTATTTTAGTTCCAAGAGTTCTAATTCACATGTAATAGTCATTTACAGTCCAAAAATTAAACTTTAAAAAATTACCATTTTTGACCATCTGGACAAAGTTCGACAGGTCACGGGTCATCGTTTTTCATCAGAAAATTGATTTTTTGGACTGTAGAAAAATTGATTCAAAATGTCGTTTGGATTGAGCCTCATGTTGAATAACTACTTTTTAAAGCCTCAATGTGACCAAAATTGCCATTTTTACAGACTTTTTCTCCTTCTCAGAAGCTTCTATTTCGACCTATTTCAGGCATTAAAATGACTCTAAACACACTTATTTTAGTTCCAAGAGTTCTAATTCACATGCAATAGTCATTTACAGTCCAAAAATTAAACTTTAAAAAATTACCATTGTTGACCATCTGGAAAAAGTTCGACAGGTCACGGGTCATCGTTTTTCATCAGAAAATAGATTTTTTGGACTGTAGAAAAACTTGATTCAAAATGTCATTTGGATTGAGCCTCATGTTGAATAACTACTTTTTAAAGCCTCAATGTGACCAAAATTGCCATTTTTACAGACTTTTTCTCCTACTCAGAAGGTTCTATTTCAACCTATTTCAGGCATTAAAATGACTCTAAACACACTTATTTTAGTTCCAAGAGTTCTAATTCACAAGCAATAGTCATTTACAGTCCAAAAATTAAACTTTAAAAATTTACCATTCTTGACCATCTGGAAAAAGTTCGACAGGTCACGGGTCATCGTTTTTCATCAGAAAATTGATTTTTTGGACTGTAGAAAAATTGATTCAAAATGTCATTAGGATTGAGCCTCATGTTGAATGACTACTTTTTAAAGCCTCAATGTGACCAAAATTGCCATTTTTACAGACTTTTTCTCCTACTCAGAAGCTTCTATTTCGACCTATTCAGGCATTAAAATGACTCTAAAAAAACTTATTTTAGTTCCAAAAGTTCTAATTCACATGCAATAGTCATTTAAAGTTCAAAAATTAAACTTTAAAAAATTAACATTGTTGACCATCTGGAAAAAGTTCGACAGGTCACGGGTCATCGTTTTTCATCAGAAAAATTGATTTTTTGGACTGTAGAAAAACTTGATTCAAAATGTCATTTGGATTGAGCCTCATGTTGAATAACTACTTTTTAAAGCCTCAATGTGACCAAAATTGCCATTTTTACAGACTTTTTCTCCTACTCAGAAGGTTCTATTTCGACCAATTTCAGGTATTAAAATGTTTCTAAACACACTTATTTTAGTTCCAAGAGTTCTAATTCACATGCAATAGTCATTTAAAGTCCAAAAATGAAACTTTAAAAAATTACCATTTTTGACCATCTGGAAAAAGTTCGACAGGTCACGGGTCATCGTTTTTCATCAGAAAATTGATTTTTTGGACTGTAGAAAAATTGATTCAAAATGTCATTAGGATTGAGCCTCATGTTGAATGACTACTTTTTAAAGCCTCAATGTGACCAAAATTGCCATTTTTACAGACTTTTTCTCCTACTCAGAAGCTTCTATTTCGACCTATTCAGGCATTAAAATGACTCTAAACAAACTTATTTTAGTTCCAAGAGTTCTAATTCACATGCAATAGTCATTTAAAGTTCAAAAATAAAACTTTAAAAAATTACCATTTTTGACCATCTGGAAAAAGTTCGACAGGTCACGGGTCATCGTTTTTCATCAGAAAATTGATTTTTTGGACTGTAGAAAAATTGATTCAAAATGTCATTTGGATTGAGCCTCATGTTGAATAACTACTTTTCAAAGCCTCAATGTGACCAAAATTGAAATTTTTACAGACTTTTTCTCCTACTCAGAAGCTTCTATTTCGACCTATTTCAGGCATTAATATGACTCCAAACACACTTATTTTAGTTCCAAGAGTTCTAATTCACATGCAATAGCCATTTACAGTCCAAAAATTAAACTTTAAAAAATTACCATTTTTGACCATCTAGAAAAAGTTCGACAGGTCTCGGGTCATCGTTTTTCATCCGAAAATTGATTTTTTGGACTGTAGAACAATTGATTCAAAATGTCATTTGGATTGAGCCTCATGTTGAATAACTACTTTTTAAAGCCTCAATGTGACAGAAATTGCCATTTTTACTGACTTTTTCTCCTACTCAGAAGCTTCTATTTCGACCTATTCAGGCATTAAAATGACTCTAAACACACCTATTTTAGTTCCAAGAGTTCTAATTCACATGTAATAGTCATTTACAGTCCAAAAATTAAACTTTAAAAAATTACCATTTTTGACCATCTGGACAAAGTTCGACAGGTCACGGGTCATCGTTTTTCATCAGAAAATTGATTTTTTGGACTGTAGAAAAATTGATTCAAAATGTCATTTGGATTGAGCCTCATGTTGAATAACTACTTTTTAAAGCCTCAATGTGACAGAAATTGCCATTTTTACTGACTTTTTCTCCTACTCAGAAGCTTCTATTTCGACCTATTCAGGCATTAAAATGACTCTAAACACACCTATTTTAGTTCCAAGAGTTCTAATTCACATGTAATAGTCATTTACAGTCCAAAAATTAAACTTTAAAAAATTACCATTTTTGACCATCTGGAAAAAGTTTGACTGGTCACGGGTCATCGTTTTTCATCAGAAAATTGATTTTTTGGACTGTAGAAAAATTGATTCAAAATGTCGTTTGGATTGAGCCTCATGTTGAATAACTACTTTTTAAAGCCTCAATGTGACCAAAATTGCCATTTTTACAGACTTTTTCTCCTACTCAGAAGCTTCTATTTCGACCTATTCAGGCATTAAAATGACTCTAAACAAACTTATTTTAGTTCCAAGAGTTCTAATTGACATGCAATAGTCATTTAAAGTTCAAAAATTAAACTTTAAAAAATTACCATTTTTGACCATCTGGAAAAAGTTCGACAGGTCACGGGTCATCGTTTTTCATCAGAAAATTGATTTTTTGGACTGTAGAAAAATTGATTCAAAATGTCATTTGGATTGAGCCTCATGTTGAATAACTACTTTTTAAAGCCTCAATGTGACCAAAATTGAAATTTTTACAGACTTTTTCTCCTACTCAGAAGCTTCTATTTCGACCTATTTCAGGCATTAAAATGACTCCAAACACACTTATTTTAGTTCCAAGAGTTCTAATTCACATGCAATAGTCATTTACAGTCCAAAAATGAAACTTTAAAAAATTACCATTTTTGACCATCTGGAAAAAGTTCGACAGGTCTCGGGTCACCGTTTTTCATCCGAAAATTGATTTTTTGGACTGTAGAACAATTGATTCAAAATGTCATTTGGATTGAGCCTCATGTTGAATAACTACTTTTTAAAGCCTCAATGTGACAGAAATTGCCATTTTTACTGACTTTTTCTCCTACTCAGAAGCTTCTATTTCGACCTATTCAGGCATTAAAATGACTCTAAACACACCTATTTTAGTTCCAAGAGTTCTAATTCACATGTAATAGTCATTTACAGTCCAAAAATTAAACTTTAAAAAATTACCATTTTTGACCATCTGGAAAAAGTTTGACAGGTCACGGGTCATCGTTTTTCATCAGAAAATTGATTTTTTGGACTGTAGAAAAATTGATTCAAAATGTCGTTTGGATTGAGCCTCATGTTGAATAACTACTTTTTAAAGCCTCAATGTGACCAAAATTGCCATTTTTACAGACTTTTTCTCCTACTCAGAAGCTTCTATTTCGACCTATTCAGACATTAAAATGTCTCTAAACACACTTATTTTAGTTCCAAGAGTTCTAATTCACATGCAATAGTCATTTACAGTCCAAAAATTAAACTGTAAAAAATTACCATTTTTGACCATCTGGAAAAAGTTCGACAGGTCACGGGTCATCGTTTTTCATCAGAAAATTGATTTTTTGGACTGTAGAAAAATTGATTCAAAATGTCATTTGGATTGAGCCTCATGTTGAATAACTACTTTTTAAAGCCTCAATGTGACAGAAATTGCCATTTTTACTGACTTTTTCTCCTACTCAGAAGCTTCTATTTCGACCTATTCAGGCATTAAAATGACTCTAAACACACCCATTTTAGTTCCAAGAGTTCTAATTCACATGTAATAGTCATTTACAGTCCAAAAATTAAACTTTAAAAAATTACCATTTTTGACCATCTGGAAAAAGTTTGACAGGTCACGGGTCATCGTTTTTCATCAGAAAATTGATTTTTTGGACTGTAGAAAAATTGATTCAAAATGTCATTTGGATTGAGCCTCATGTTGAATAACTACTTTTTAAAGCCTCAATGTGACAGAAATTGCCATTTTTACTGACTTTTTCTCCTACTCAGAAGCTTCTATTTCGACCTATTCAGGCATTAAAATGACTCTAAACACACCTATTTTAGTTCCAAGAGTTCTAATTCACATGTAATAGTCATTTACAGTTCAAAAATTAAACTTTAAAAAATTACCATTTTTGACCATCTGGAAAAAGTTTGACAGGTCACGGGTCATCGTTTTTCATCAGAAAATTGATTTTTTGGACTGTAGAAAAATTGATTCAAAATGTCATTTGGATTGAGCCTCATGTTGAATAACTACTTTTTAAAGCCTCAATGTGACCAAAATTGAAATTTTTACAGACTTTTTCTCCTACTCAGAAGCTTCTATTTCGACCTATTTCAGGCATTAAAATGACTCCAAACACACTTATTTTAGTTCCAAGAGTTCTAATTCACATGCAATAGTCATTTACAGTCCAAAAATGAAAGTTTAAAAAATTACCATTTTTGACCATCTGGAAAAAGTTCGACAGGTCTCGGGTCACCGTTTTTCATCCGAAAATTGATTTTTTGGACTGTAGAACAATTGATTCAAAATGTCATTTGGATTGAGCCTCATGTTGAATAACTACTTTTTAAAGTCTCAATGTGACAGAAATTGCCATTTTTACTGACTTTTTCTCCTACTCAGAAGCTTCTATTTCGACCTATTCAGGCATTAAAATGACTCTAAACACACCTATTTTAGTTCCAAGAGTTCTAATTCACATGTAATAGTCATTTACAGTCCAAAAATTAAACTTTAAAAAATTACCATTTTTGACCATCTGGAAAAAGTTCGACAGGTCACGGGTCATCGTTTTTCATCAGAAAATTGATTTTTTGGACTGTAGAAAAATTGATTCAAAATGTCGTTTGGATTGAGCCTCATGTTGAATAACTACTTTTTAAAGCCTCAATGTGACCAAAATTGCCATTTTTACAGACTTTTTCTCCTACTCAGAAGCTTCTATTTCGACCTATTCAGACATTAAAATGTCTCTAAACACACTTATTTTAGTTCCAAGAGTTCTAATTCACATGCAATAGTCATTTACAGTCCAAAAATTAAACTGTAAAAAATTACCATTTTTGACCATCTGGAAAAAGTTCGACAGGTCACGGGTCATCGTTTTTCATCAGAAAATTGATTTTTTGGACTGTAGAAAAATTGATTCAAAATGTCATTTGGATTGAGCCTCATGTTGAATAACTACTTTTTAAAGCCTCAATGTGACAGAAATTGACATTTTTACTGACTTTTTCTCCTACTCAGAAGCTTCTATTTCGACCTATTCAGGCATTAAAATGACTCTAAACACACCTATTTTAGTTCCAAGAGTTCTAATTCACATGTAATAGTCATTTACAGTCCAAAAATTAAACTTTAAAAAATTACCATTTTTGACCATCTGGAAAAAGTTTGACAGGTCACGGGTCATCGTTTTTCATCAGAAAATTGATTTTTTGGACTGTAGAAAAATTGATTCAAAATGTCATTTGGATTGAGCCTCATGTTGAATAACTACTTTTTAAAGCCTCAATGTGACAGAAATTGCCATTTTTACTGACTTTTTCTCCTACTCAGAAGCTTCTATTTCGACCTATTCAGGCATTAAAATGACTCTAAACACACCTATTTTAGTTCCAAGAGTTCTAATTCACATGTAATAGTCATTTACAGTTCAAAAATTAAACTTTAAAAAATTACCATTTTTGACCATCTGGAAAAAGTTTGACAGGTCACGGGTTATCGTTTTTCATCAGAAAATTGATTTTTTGGACTGTAGAAAAATTGATTCAAAATGTCGTTTGGATTGAGCCTCATGTTGAATAACTACTTTTTAAAGCCTCAATGTGACCGAAATTGCCATTTTTACAGACTTTTTCTCCTACTCAGAAGCTTCTATTTCGACCTATTTCAGGCATTAAAATGACTCTAAACACACTTATTTTAGTTCCAAGAGTTCTAATTCACATGCAATAGTCATTTACAGTCCAAAAATTAAACTTTAAAAAATTACCATTGTTGACCATCTGGAAAAAGTTCGACAGGTCACGGGTCATCGTTTTTCATCAGAAAATTGATTTTTTGGACTGTAGAAAAATTGATTCAAAACGTCATTTGGATTGAGCCTCATGTTGAATAACTACTTTTTAAAGCCTCAATGTGACCAAAATTGAAATTTTTACAGACTTTTTCTCCTACTCAGAAGCTTCTATTTCGACCTATTTCAGGCATTAATATGACTCCAAACACACTTATTTTAGTTCCAAGAGTTCTAATTCACATGCAATAGTCATTTACAGTCCAAAAATTAAACTTTAAAAAATTACCATTTTTGACCATCTGGAAAAAGTTCGACAGGTCTCGGGTCATCGTTTTTCATCCGAAAATTGATTTTTTGGACTGTAGAACAATTGATTCAAAATGTCATTTGGATTGAGCCTCATGTTGAATAACTACTTTTTAAAGCCTCAATGTGACCAAAATTGCCATTTTTACAGACTTTTTCTCCGACTCAGAAGCTTCTATTTCGACCTATTTCAGGCATTAAAATGACTCTAAACACACTTATTTTAGTTCCAAGAGTTCTAATTCACATGCAATAGTCATTTACAGTCCAAAAATTAAACTGTAAAAAATTACCATTTTTGACCATCTGGAAAAAGTTCGACAGGTCACGGGTCATCGTTTTTCATCAGAAAATTGATTTTTTGGACTGTAGAAAAATTGATTCAAAATGTCGTTTGGATTGAGCCTCATGTTGAATAACTACTTTTTGAAGCCTCAATGTGACCAAAATTGCCATTTTTACAGACTTTTTCTCCTACTCAGAAGCTTCTATTTCGACCTATTTCAGGCATTAAAATGACTCTAAACACACTTATTTTAGTTCCAAGAGTTCTAATTCACATGCAATAGTCATTTACAGTCCAAAAATTAAACTGTAAAAAATTACCATTTTTGACCATCTGGAAAAAGTTCGACAGGTCACGGGTCATCGTTTTTCATCAGAAAATTGATTTTTTGGACTGTAGAAAAATTGATTCAAAATGTCATTTGGATTGAGCCTCATGTTGAATAACTACTTTTTAAAGCCTCAATGTGACAGAAATTGCCATTTTTACTGACTTTTTCTCCTACTCAGAAGCTTCTATTTCGACCTATTCAGGCATTAAAATGACTCTAAACACACCTATTTTAGTTCCAAGAGTTCTAATTCACATGCAATAGTCATTTACAGTCCAAAAATTAAACTTTAAAAAATTACAATTTTTGACCATCTGGAAAAAGTTTGACAGGTCACGGGTCATCGTTTTTCATCAGAAAATTGATTTTTTGGACTGTAGAAAAATTGATTCAAAATGTCATTTGGATTGAGCCTCATGTTGAATAACTACTTTTTAAAGCCTTAATGTGACCAAAATTGCCATGTTTACAGACTTTTTATCCTATTCAGAAGGTTCTATTTCGACCAATTTCAGGCATTAAAATGACTCTAAACACACTTATTTTAGTTCCAAGAGTTCGAATTCACATGCAATAGTCATTTACAGTCCAAAAATTAAACTTTAAAAAATTACCATTTTTGACCATCTGGAAAAAGTTTGACAGGTCACGGGTCATCGTTTTTCATCAGAAAATTTATTTTTTGGACTGTGGAAAAATTGATTCAAAATGTCATTAGGATTGAGCCTCATGTTGAATGACTACTTTTTAAAGCCTCAATGTGACCAAAATTGCCATTTTTACAGACTTTTTCTCCTACTCAGAAGCTTCTATTTCGACCTATTCAGGCATTAAAATGACTCTAAACAAACTTATTTTAGTTCCAAGAGTTCTAATTCACATGCAATAGTCATTTAAAGTTCAAAAATTAAACTTTAAAAAATTACCATTTTTGACCATCTGGAAAAAGTTCGACAGGTCACGGGTCATCGTTTTTCATCAGAAAATTGATTTTTTGGACTGTAGAAAAATTGATTCAAAATGTCATTTGGATTGAGCCTCATGTTGAATAACTACTTTTTAAAGCCTCAATGTGACCAAAATTGAAATTTTTACAGACTTTTTCTCCTACTCAGAAGCTTCTATTTCGACCTATTTCAGGCATTAATATGACTCCAAACACACTTATTTTAGTTCCAAGAGTTCTAATTCACATGCAATAGTCATTTACAGTCCAAAAATTAAACTTTAAAAAATTACCATTTTTGTCCATCTGGAAAAAGTTCGACAGGTCTCGGGTCATCGTTTTTCATCCGAAAATTGATTTTTTGGACTGTAGAACAATTGATTCAAAATGTCATTTGGATTGAGCCTCATGTTGAATAACTACTTTTTAAAGCCTCAATGTGACCAAAATTGCCATTTTTACAGACTTTTTCTCCGACTCAGAAGCTTCTATTTCGACCTATTTCAGGCATTAAAATGACTCTAAACACACTTATTTTAGTTCCAAGAGTTCTAATTCACATGCAATAGTCATTTACAGTCCAAAAATTAAACTGTAAAAAATTACCATTTTTGACCATCTGGAAAAAGTTCGACAGGTCACGGGTCATCGTTTTTCATCAGAAAATTGATTTTTTGGACTGTAGAAAAATTGATTCAAAATGTCATTAGGATTGAGCCTCATGTTGAATGACTACTTTTTAAAGCCTCAATGTGACCAAAATTGAAATTTTTACAGACTTTTTCTCCTACTCAGAAGCTTCTATTTCGACCTATTCAGGCATTAAAATGACTCTAAACAAACTTATTTTAGTTCCAAGAGTTCTAATTCACATGCAATAGTCATTTACAGTCCAAAAATTAAACTTTAAAAATGTACCATTCTTGACCATCTGGAAAAAGTTCGACAGGTCACGGGTCATCGTTTTTCATCAGAAAATTGATTTTTTGGACTGTAGAAAAATTGATTCAAAATGTCATTAGGATTGAGCCTCATGTTGAATGACTACTTTTTAAAGCCTCAATGTGACCAAAATTGCCATTTTTACAGACTTTTTCTCCTACTCAGAAGCTTCTATTTCGACCTATTCAGGCATTAAAATGACTAAACAAACTTATTTTAGTTCCAAGAGTTCTAATTTACATGCAATAGTCATTTAAAGTTCAAAAATTAAACTTTAAAAAATTACCATTTTTGACCATCTGGAAAAAGTTCGACAGGTCACGGGTCATCGTTTTTCATCAGAAAATTGATTTTTTGGACTGTAGAAAAATTGATTCAAAATGTCATTTGGATTGAGCCTCATGTTGAATAACTACTTTTTAAAGCCTCAATGTGACCAAAATTGAAATTTTTACAGACTTTTTCTCCTACTCAGAAGCTTCTATTTCGACCTATTTCAGGCATTAAAATGACTCCAAACACACTTATTTTAGTTCCAAGAGTTCTAATTCACATGCAATAGTCATTTACAGTCCAAAAATGAAACTTTAAAAAATTACCATTTTTGACCATCTGGAAAAAGTTCGACAGGTCTCGGGTCACCGTTTTTCATCCGAAAATTGATTTTTTGGACTGTAGAACAATTGATTCAAAATGTCATTTGGATTGAGCCTCATGTTGAATAACTACTTTTTAAAGCCTCAATGTGACAGAAATTGCCATTTTTACTGACTTTTTCTCCTACTCAGAAGCTTCTATTTCGACCTATTCAGGCATTAAAATGACTCTAAACACACCTATTTTAGTTCCAAGAGTTCTAATTCACATGTAATAGTCATTTACAGTCCAAAAATTAAACTTTAAAAAATTACCATTTTTGACCATCTGGAAAAAGTTTGACAGGTCACGGGTCATCGTTTTTCATCAGAAAATTGATTTTTTGGACTGTAGAAAAATTGATTCAAAATGTCGTTTGGATTGAGCCTCATGTTGAATAACTACTTTTTAAAGCCTCAATGTGACCAAAATTGCCATTTTTACAGACTTTTTCTCCTACTCAGAAGCTTCTATTTCGACCTATTCAGACATTAAAATGACTCTAAACACACTTATTTTAGTTCCAAGAGTTCTAATTCACATGCAATAGTCATTTACAGTCCAAAAATTAAACTGTAAAAAATTACCATTTTTGACCATCTGGAAAAAGTTCGACAGGTCACGGGTCATCGTTTTTCATCAGAAAATTGATTTTTTGGACTGTAGAAAAATTGATTCAAAATGTCATTTGGATTGAGCCTCATGTTGAATAACTACTTTTTAAAGCCTCAATGTGACAGAAATTGACATTTTTACTGACTTTTTCTCCTACTCAGAAGCTTCTATTTCGACCTATTCAGGCATTAAAATGACTCTAAACACACCTATTTTAGTTCCAAGAGTTCTAATTCACATGTAATAGTCATTTACAGTCCAAAAATTAAACTTTAAAAAATTACCATTTTTGACCATCTGGAAAAAGTTTGACAGGTCACGGGTCATCGTTTTTCATCAGAAAATTGATTTTTTGGACTGTAGAAAAATTGATTCAAAATGTCATTTGGATTGAGCCTCATGTTGAATAACTACTTTTTAAAGCCTCAATGTGACAGAAATTGCCATTTTTACTGACTTTTTCTCCTACTCAGAAGCTTCTATTTCGACCTATTCAGGCATTAAAATGACTCTAAACACACCTATTTTAGTTCCAAGAGTTCTAATTCACATGTAATAGTCATTTACAGTTCAAAAATTAAACTTTAAAAAATTACCATTTTTGACCATCTGGAAAAAGTTTGACAGGTCACGGGTTATCGTTTTTCATCAGAAAATTGATTTTTTGGACTGTAGAAAAATTGATTCAAAATGTCGTTTGGATTGAGCCTCATGTTGAATAACTACTTTTTAAAGCCTCAATGTGACCGAAATTGCCATTTTTACAGACTTTTTCTCCTACTCAGAAGCTTCTATTTCGACCTATTTCAGGCATTAAAATGACTCTAAACACACTTATTTTAGTTCCAAGAGTTCTAATTCACATGCAATAGTCATTTACAGTCCAAAAATTAAACTTAAAAAAATTACCATTGTTGACCATCTGGAAAAAGTTCGACAGGTCACGGGTCATCGTTTTTCATCAGAAAATTGATTTTTTGGACTGTAGAAAAATTGATTCAAAACGTCATTTGGATTGAGCCTCATGTTGAATAACTACTTTTTAAAGCCTCAATGTGACCAAAATTGAAATTTTTACAGACTTTTTCTCCTACTCAGAAGCTTCTATTTCGACCTATTTCAGGCATTAATATGACTCCAAACACACTTATTTTAGTTCCAAGAGTTCTAATTCACATGCAATAGTCATTTACAGTCCAAAAATTAAACTTTAAAAAATTACCATTTTTGACCATCTGGAAAAAGTTCGACAGGTCTCGGGTCATCGTTTTTCATCCGAAAATTGATTTTTTGGACTGTAGAACAATTGATTCAAAATGTCATTTGGATTGAGCCTCATGTTGAATAACTACTTTTTAAAGCCTCAATGTGACCAAAATTGCCATTTTTACAGACTTTTTCTCCGACTCAGAAGCTTCTATTTCGACCTATTTCAGGCATTAAAATGACTCTAAACACACTTATTTTAGTTCCAAGAGTTCTAATTCACATGCAATAGTCATTTACAGTCCAAAAATTAAACTGTAAAAAATTACCATTTTTGACCATCTGGAAAAAGTTCGACAGGTCACGGGTCATCGTTTTTCATCAGAAAATTGATTTTTTGGACTGTAGAAAAATTGATTCAAAATGTCGTTTGGATTGAGCCTCATGTTGAATAACTACTTTTTAAAGCCTCAATGTGACCAAAATTGCCATTTTTACAGACTTTTTCTCCTACTCAGAAGCTTCTATTTCGACCTATTTCAGGCATTAAAATGACTCTAAACACACTTATTTTAGTTCCAAGAGTTCTAATTCACATGCAATAGTCATTTACAGTCCAAAAATTAAACTGTAAAAAATTACCATTTTTGACCATCTGGAAAAAGTTCGACAGGTCACGGGTCATCGTTTTTCATCAGAAAATTGATTTTTTGGACTGTAGAAAAATTGATTCAAAATGTCATTTGGATTGAGCCTCATGTTGAATAACTACTTTTTAAAGCCTCAATGTGACAGAAATTGCCATTTTTACTGACTTTTTCTCCTACTCAGAAGCTTCTATTTCGACCTATTCAGGCATTAAAATGACTCTAAACACACCTATTTTAGTTCCAAGAGTTCTAATTCACATGCAATAGTCATTTACAGTCCAAAAATTAAACTTTAAAAAATTACAATTTTTGACCATCTGGAAAAAGTTTGACAGGTCACGGGTCATCGTTTTTCATCAGAAAATTGATTTTTTGGACTGTAGAAAAATTGATTCAAAATGTCATTTGGATTGAGCCTCATGTTGAATAACTACTTTTTAAAGCCTTAATGTGACCAAAATTGCCATGTTTACAGACTTTTTATCCTATTCAGAAGGTTCTATTTCGACCAATTTCAGGCATTAAAATGACTCTAAACACACTTATTTTAGTTCCAAGAGTTCGAATTCACATGCAATAGTCATTTACAGTCCAAAAATTAAACTTTAAAAAATTACCATTTTTGACCATCTGGAAAAAGTTTGACAGGTCACGGGTCATCGTTTTTCATCAGAAAATTTATTTTTTGGACTGTGGAAAAATTGATTCAAAATGTCATTAGGATTGAGGCTCATGTTGAATGACTACTTTTTAAAGCCTCAATGTGACCAAAATTGCCATTTTTACAGACTTTTTCTCCTACTCAGAAGCTTCTATTTCGACCTATTCAGGCATTAAAATGACTCTAAACAAACTTATTTTAGTTCCAAGAGTTCTAATTCACATGCAATAGTCATTTAAAGTTCAAAAATTAAACTTTAAAAAATTACCATTTTTGACCATCTGGAAAAAGTTTGACAGGTCACGGGTCATCGTTTTTCATCAGAAAATTGATTTTTTGGACTGTAGAAAAATTGATTCAAAATGTCATTTGGATTGAGCCTCATGTTGAATAACTACTTTTTAAAGCCTCAATGTGACCAAAATTGAAATTTTTACAGACTTTTTCTCCTACTCAGAAGCTTCTATTTCGACCTATTTCAGGCATTAATATGACTCCAAACACACTTATTTTAGTTCCAAGAGTTCTAATTCACATGCAATAGTCATTTACAGTCCAAAAATTAAACTTTAAAAAATTACCATTTTTGTCCATCTGGAAAAAGTTCGACAGGTCTCGGGTCATCGTTTTTCATCCGAAAATTGATTTTTTGGACTGTAGAACAATTGATTCAAAATGTCATTTGGATTGAGCCTCATGTTGAATAACTACTTTTTAAAGCCTCAATGTGACCAAAATTGCCATTTTTACAGACTTTTTCTCCGACTCAGAAGCTTCTATTTCGACCTATTTCAGGCATTAAAATGACTCTAAACACACTTATTTTAGTTCCAAGAGTTCTAATTCACATGCAATAGTCATTTACAGTCCAAAAATTAAACTGTAAAAAATTACCATTTTTGACCATCTGGAAAAAGTTCGACAGGTCACGGGTCATCGTTTTTCATCAGAAAATTGATTTTTTGGACTGTAGAAAAATTGATTCAAAATGTCATTAGGATTGAGCCTCATGTTGAATGACTACTTTTTAAAGCCTCAATGTGACCAAAATTGAAATTTTTACAGACTTTTTCTCCTACTCAGAAGCTTCTATTTCGACCTATTCAGGCATTAAAATGACTCTAAACAAACTTATTTTAGTTCCAAGAGTTCTAATTCACATGCAATAGTCATTTACAGTCCAAAAATTAAACTTTAAAAATGTACCATTCTTGACCATCTGGAAAAAGTTCGACAGGTCACGGGTCATCGTTTTTCATCAGAAAATTGATTTTTTGGACTGTAGAAAAATTGATTCAAAATGTCATTAGGATTGAGCCTCATGTTGAATGACTACTTTTTAAAGCCTCAATGTGACCAAAATTGCCATTTTTACAGACTTTTTCTCCTACTCAGAAGCTTCTATTTCGACCTATTCAGGCATTAAAATGACTCTAAACAAACTTATTTTAGTTCCAAAAGTTCTAATTCACATGCAATAGTCATTTAAAGTTCAAAAATTAAACTTTAAAAAATTACCATTTTTGACCATCTGGAAAAAGTTCGACAGGTCACGGGTCATCGTTTTTCATCAGAAAATTGATTTTTTGGACTGTAGAAAAATTGATTCAAAATGTCATTTGGATTGAGCCTCATGTTGAATAACTACTTTTTAAAGCCTCAATGTGACAGAAATTGCCATTTTTACTGACTTTTTCTCCTACTCAGAAGCTTCTATTTCGACCTATTCAGGCATTAAAATGACTCTAAACACACCTATTTTAGTTCCAAGAGTTCTAATTCACATGTAATAGTCATTTACAGTCCAAAAATTAAACTTTAAAAAATTACCATTTTTGACCATCTGGACAAAGTTCGACAGGTCACGGGTCATCGTTTTTCATCAGAAAATTGATTTTTTGGACTGTAGAAAAATTGATTCAAAATGTCGTTTGGATTGAGCCTCATGTTGAATAACTACTTTTTAAAGCCTCAATGTGACCAAAATTGCCATTTTTACAGACTTTTTCTCCTTCTCAGAAGCTTCTATTTCGACCTATTTCAGGCATTAAAATGACTCTAAACACACTTATTTTAGTTCCAAGAGTTCTAATTCACATGCAATAGTCATTTACAGTCCAAAAATTAAACTTTAAAAAATTACCATTGTTGACCATCTGGAAAAAGTTCGACAGGTCACGGGTCATCGTTTTTCATCAGAAAATAGATTTTTTGGACTGTAGAAAAACTTGATTCAAAATGTCATTTGGATTGAGCCTCATGTTGAATAACTAATTTTTAAAGCCTCAATGTGACCAAAATTGCCATTTTTACAGACTTTTTCTCCTACTCAAAAGGTTCTATTTCAACATATTTCAGGCATTAAAATGACTCTAAACACACTTATTTTAGTTCCAAGAGTTCTAATTCACAAGCAATAGTCATTTACAGTCCAAAAATTAAACTTTAAAAATTTACCATTCTTGACCATCTGGAAAAAGTTCGACAGGTCACGGGTCATCGTTTTTCATCAGAAAATTGATTTTTTGGACTGTCGAAAAATTGATTCAAAATGTCATTAGGATTGAGCCTCATGTTGAATGACTACTTTTTAAAGCCTCAATGTGACCAAAATTGCCATTTTTACAGACTTTTTCTCCTACTCAGAAGCTTCTATTTCGACCTATTCAGGCATTAAAATGACTCTAAAAAAACTTATTTTAGTTCCAAAAGTTCTAATTCACATGCAATAGTCATTTAAAGTTCAAAAATTAAACTTTAAAAAATTACCATTTTTGACCATCTGGAAAAAGTTCGACAGGTCACGGGTCATCGTTTTTCATCAGAAAATTGATTTTTTGGACTGTAGAAAAATTGATTCAAAATGTCATTTGGATTGAGCCTCATGTTGAATAACTACTTTTTAAAGCCTCAATGTGACAGAAATTGCCATTTTTACTGACTTTTTCTCCTACTCAGAAGCTTCTATTTCGACCTATTCAGGCATTAAAATGACTCTAAACACACCTATTTTAGTTCCAAGAGTTCTAATTCACATGCAATAGTCATTTACAGTCCAAAAATTAAACTTTAAAAAATTACCATTTTTGACCATCTGGAAAAAGTTTGACAGGTCACGGGTCATCGTTTTTCATCAGAAAATTGATTTTTTGGACTGTAGAAAAATTGATTCAAAATGTCGTTTGGATTGAGCCTCATGTTGAATAACTACTTTTTAAAGCCTCAATGTGACCAAAATTGCCATTTTTACAGACTTTTTCTCCTACTCAGAAGCTTCTATTTCGACCTATTTCAGGCATTAAAATGACTCTAAACACACTTATTTTAGTTCCAAGAGTTCTAATTCACATGCAATAGTCATTTACAGTCCAAAAATTAAACTTTAAAAAATTACCATTGTTGACCATCTGGAAAAAGTTCGACAGGTCACGGGTCATCGTTTTTCATCAGAAAATAGATTTTTTGGACTGTAGAAAAACTTGATTCAAAATGTCATTTGGATTGAGCCTCATGTTGAATAACTACTTTTTAAAGCCTCAATGTGACCAAAATTGCCATTTTTACAGACTTTTTCTCCTACTCAGAAGGTTCTATTTCGACCAATTTCAGGTATTAAAATGTTTCTAAACACACTTATTTTAGTTCCAAGAGTTCTAATTCACATGCAATAGTCATTTAAAGTCCAAAAATGAAACTTTAAAAAATTACCATTTTTGACCATCTGGAAAAAGTTCGACAGGTCACGAGTCATCGTTTTTCATCAGAAAATTGATTTTTTGGACTGTAGAAAAATTGATTCAAAATGTCATTAGGATTGAGCCTCATGTTGAATGACTACTTTTTAAAGCCTCAATGTGACCAAAATTGCCATTTTTACAGACTTTTTCTCCTACTCAGAAGCTTCTATTTCGACCTATTCAGGCATTAAAATGACTCTAAACAAACTTATTTTAGTTCCAAGAGTTCTAATTCACATGCAATAGTCATTTAAAGTTCAAAAATTAAACTTTAAAAAATTACCATTTTTGACCATCTGGAAAAAGTTCGACAGGTCACGGGTCATCGTTTTTCATCAGAAAATTGATTTTTTGGACTGTAGAAAAATTGATTCAAAATGTCATTTGGATTGAGCCTCATGTTGAATAACTACTTTTCAAAGCCTCAATGTGACCAAAATTGAAATTTTTACAGACTTTTTCTCCTACTCAGAAGCTTCTATTTCGACCTATTCAGGCATTAAAATGACTCTAAACACACCTATTTTAGTTCCAAGAGTTCTAATTCACATGTAATAGTCATTTACAGTCCAAAAATTAAACTTTAAAAAATTACCATTTTTGACCATCTGGACAAAGTTCGACAGGTCACGGGTCATCGTTTTTCATCAGAAAATTGATTTTTTGGACTGTAGAAAAATTGATTCAAAATGTCATTTGGATTGAGCCTCATGTTGAATAACTACTTTTTAAAGCCTCAATGTGAAAGAAATTGCCATTTTTACTGACTTTTTCTCCTACTCAGAAGCTTCTATTTCGACCTATTCAGGCATTAAAATGACTCTAAACACACCTATTTTAGTTCCAAGAGTTCTAATTCACATGTAATAGTCATTTACAGTCCAAAAATTAAACTTTAAAAAATTACCATTTTTGACCATCTGGAAAAAGTTTGACAGGTCACGGGTCATCGTTTTTCATCAGAAAATTGATTTTTTGGACTGTAGAAAAATTGATTCAAAATGTCATTTGGATTGAGCCTCATGTTGAATAACTACTTTTTAAAGCCTTAATGTGACCAAAATTGCCATGTTTACAGACTTTTTATCCTATTCAGAAGGTTCTATTTCGACCAATTTCAGGCATTAAAATGACTCTAAACACACTTATTTTAGTTCCAAGAGTTCGAATTCACATGCAATAGTCATTTACAGTCCAAAAATTAAACTTTAAAAAATTACCATTTTTGACCATCTGGAAAAAGTTTGACAGGTCACGGGTAATCGTTTTTCATCAGAAAATTTATTTTTTGGACTGTGGAAAAATTGATTCAAAATGTCATTAGGATTGAGCCTCATGTTGAATGACTACTTTTTAAAGCCTCAATGTGACCAAAATTGCCATTTTTACAGACTTTTTCTCCTACTCAGAAGCTTCTATTTCGACCTATTCAGGCATTAAAATGACTCTAAACAAACTTATTTTAGTTCCAAGAGTTCTAATTCACATGCAATAGTCATTTAAAGTTCAAAAATTAAACTTTAAAAAATTACCATTTTTGACCATCTGGAAAAAGTTCGACAGGTCTCGGGTCATCGTTTTTCATCCGAAAATTGATTTTTTGGACTGTAGAACAATTGATTCAAAATGTCATTTGGATTGAGCCTCATGTTGAATAACTACTTTTTAAAGCCTCAATGTGACCAAAATTGCCATTTTTACAGACTTTTTCTCCGACTCAGAAGCTTCTATTTCGACCTATTTCAGGCATTAAAATGACTCTAAACACACTTATTTTAGTTCCAAGAGTTCTAATTCACATGCAATAGTCATTTACAGTCCAAAAATTAAACTGTAAAAAATTACCATTTTTGACCATCTGGAAAAAGTTCGACAGGTCACGGGTCATCGTTTTTCATCAGAAAATTGATTTTTTGGACTGTAGAAAAATTGATTCAAAATGTCATTAGGATTGAGCCTCATGTTGAATGACTACTTTTTAAAGCCTCAATGTGACCAAAATTGAAATTTTTACAGACTTTTTCTCCTACTCAGAAGCTTCTATTTCGACCTATTTCAGGCATTAAAATGACTCTAAACACACTTATTTTAGTTCCAAGAGTTCTAATTCACATGCAATAGTCATTTACAGTCCAAAAATTAAACTTTAAAAAATTACCATTCTTGACCATCTGGAAAAAGTTCGACAGGTCACGGGTCATCGTTTTTCATCAGAAAATTGATTTTTTGGACTGTAGAAAAATTGATTCAAAATGTCATTAGGATTGAGCCTCATGTTGAATGACTACTTTTTAAAGCCTCAATGTGACCAAAATTGCCATTTTTACAGACTTTTTCTCCTACTCAGAAGCTTCTATTTCGACCTATTCAGGCATTAAAATGACTCTAAACAAACTTATTTTAGTTCCAAAAGTTCTAATTCACATGCAATAGTCATTTAAAGTTCAAAAATTAAACTTTAAAAAATTACCATTTTTGACCATCTGGAAAAAGTTCGACAGGTCACGTGTCATCGTTTTTCATCAGAAAATTGATTTTTTGGACTGTAGAAAAATTGATTCAAAATGTCATTTGGATTGAGCCTCATGTTGAATAACTACTTTTTAAAGCCTCAATGTGACGGAAATTGCCATTTTTACTGACTTTTTCTCCTACTCAGAAGCTTCTATTTCGACCTATTCAGGCATTAAAATGACTCTAAACACACCTATTTTAGTTCTAAGAGTTCTAATTCACATGCAATAGTCATTTACAGTCCAAAAATTAAACTTTAAAAAATTACCATTTTTGACCATCTGGAAAAAGTTTGACAGGTCACGGTTCATCGTTTTTCATCAGAAAATTGATTTTTTGGACTGTAGAAAAATTGATTCAAAATGTCGTTTGGATTGAGCCTCATGTTGAATAACTACTTTTTAAAGCCTCAATGTGACCAAAATTGCCATTTTTACAGACTTTTTCTCCTTCTCAGAAGCTTCTATTTCGACCTATTTCAGGCATTAAAATGACTCTAAACACACTTATTTTAGTTCCAAGAGTTCTAATTCACATGCAATAGTCATTTACAGTCCAAAAATTAAACTTAAAAAAATTACCATTGTTGACCATCTGGAAAAAGTTCGACAGGTCACGGGTCATCGTTTTTCATCAGAAAATAGATTTTTTGGACTGTAGAAAAACTTGATTCAAAATGTCATTTGGATTGAGCCTCATGTTGAATAACTACTTTTTAAAGCCTCAATGTGACCAAAATTGCCATTTTTACAGACTTTTTCTCCTACTCAGAAGGTTCTATTTCAACCTATTTCAGGCATTAAAATGACTCTAAACACACGTATTTTAGTTCCAAGAGTTCTAATTCACAAGCAATAGTCATTTACAGTCCAAAAATTAAACTTTAAAAATTTACCATTCTTGACCATCTGGAAAAAGTTCGACAGGTCACGGGTCATCGTTTTTCATCAGAAAATTGATTTTTTGGACTGTCGAAAAATTGATTCAAAATGTCATTAGGATTGAGCCTCATGTTGAATGACTACTTTTTAAAGCCTCAATGTGACCAAAATTGCCATTTTTACAGACTTTTTCTCCTACTCAGAAGCTTCTATTTCGACCTATTCAGGCATTAAAATGACTCTAAACACACCTATTTTAGTTCCAAGAGTTCTAATTCACATGCAATAGTCATTTACAGTCCAAAAATTAAACTTTAAAAAATTACCATTTTTGACCATCTGGAAAAAGTTTGACAGGTCACGGGTCATCGTTTTTCATCAGAAAATTGATTTTTTGGACTGTAGAAAAATTGATTCAAAATGTCGTTTGGATTGAGCCTCATGTTGAATAACTACTTTTTAAAGCCTCAATGTGACCAAAATTGCCATTTTTACAGACTTTTTCTCCTACTCAGAAGCTTCTATTTCGACCTATTTCAGGCATTAAAATGACTCTAAACACACTTATTTTAGTTCCAAGAGTTCTAATTCACATGCAATAGTCATTTACAGTCCAAAAATTAAACTTTAAAAAATTACCATTGTTGACCATCTGGAAAAAGTTCGACAGGTCACGGGTCATCGTTTTTCATCAGAAAATAGATTTTTTGGACTGTAGAAAAACTTGATTCAAAATGTCATTTGGATTGAGCCTCATGTTGAATAACTACTTTTTAAAGCCTCAATGTGACCAAAATTGCCATTTTTACAGACTTTTTCTCCTACTCAGAAGGTTCTATTTCGACCAATTTCAGGTATTAAAATGTTTCTAAACACACTTATTTTAGTTCCAAGAGTTCTAATTCACATGCAATAGTCATTTAAAGTCCAAAAATGAAACTTTAAAAAGTTACCATTTTTGACCATCTGGAAAAAGTTCGACAGGTCACGGGTCATCGTTTTTCATCAGAAAATTGATTTTTTTGGACTGTAGAAAAATTGATTCAAAATGTCATTAGGATTGAGCCTCATGTTGAATGACTACTTTTTAAAGCCTCAATGTGACCAAAATTGCCATTTTTACAGACTTTTTCTCCTACTCAGAAGCTTCTATTTCGACCTATTCAGGCATTAAAATGACTCTAAACAAACTTATTTTAGTTCCAAGAGTTCTAATTCACATGCAATAGTCATTTAAAGTTCAAAAATTAAACTTTAAAAAATTACCATTTTTGACCATCTGGAAAAAGTTCGACAGGTCACGGGTCATCGTTTTTCATCAGAAAATTGATTTTTTGGACTGTAGAAAAATTGATTCAAAATGTCATTTGGATTGAGCCTCATGTTGAATATCTACTTTTCAAAGCCTCAATGTGACCAAAATTGAAATTTTTACAGACTTTTTCTCCTACTCAGAAGCTTCTATTTCGACCTATTTCAGGCATTAATATGACTCCAAACACACTTATTTTAGTTCCAAGAGTTCTAATTCACATGCAATAGTCATTTACAGTCCAAAAATTATACTTTAAAAAATTACCATTTTTGACCATCTAGAAAAAGTTCGACAGGTCTCGGGTCATCGTTTTTCATCCGAAAATTGATTTTTTGGACTGTAGAACAATTGATTCAAAATGTCATTTGGATTGAGCCTCATGTTGAATAACTACTTTTTAAAGCCTCAATGTGACAGAAATTGACATTTTTACTGACTTTTTCTCCTACTCAGAAGCTTCTATTTCGACCTATTCAGGCATTAAAATGACTCTAAACACACCTATTTTAGTTCCAAGAGTTCTAATTCACATGTAATAGTCATTTACAGTCCAAAAATTAAACTTTAAAAAATTACCATTTTTGACCATCTGGACAAAGTTCGACAGGTCACGGGTCATCGTTTTTCATCAGAAAATTGATTTTTTGGACTGTAGAAAAATTGATTCAAAATGTCATTTGGATTGAGCCTCATGTTGAATAACTACTTTTTAAAGCCTCAATGTGACAGAAATTGCCATTTTTACTGACTTTTTCTCCTACTCAGAAGCTTCTATTTCGACCTATTCAGGCATTAAAATGACTCTAAACACACCTATTTCAGTTCCAAGAGTTCTAATTCACATGTAATAGTCATTTACAGTCCAAAAATTAAACTTTAAAAAATTACCATTTTTGACCATCTGGAAAAAGTTTGACTGGTCACGGGTCATCGTTTTTCATCAGAAAATTGATTTTTTGGACTGTCGAAAAATTGATTCAAAATGTCATTAGGATTGAGCCTCATGTTGAATGACTACTTTTTAAAGCCTCAATGTGACCAAAATTGCCATTTTTACAGACTTTTTCTCCTACTCAGAAGCTTCTATTTCGACCTATTCAGGCATTAAAATGACTCTAAACACACCTATTTTAGTTCCAAGAGTTCTAATTCACATGCAATAGTCATTTACAGTCCAAAAATTAAACTTTAAAAAATTACCATTTTTGACCATCTGGAAAAAGTTTGACAGGTCACGGGTCATCGTTTTTCATCAGAAAATTGATTTTTTGGACTGTAGAAAAATTGATTCAAAATGTCGTTTGGATTGAGCCTCATGTTGAATAACTACTTTTTAAAGCCTCAATGTGACCAAAATTGCCATTTTTACAGACTTTTTCTCCTACTCAGAAGCTTCTATTTCGACCTATTTCAGGCATTAAAATGACTCTAAACACACTTATTTTAGTTCCAAGAGTTCTAATTCACATGCAATAGTCATTTACAGTCCAAAAATTAAACTTTAAAAAATTACCATTGTTGACCATCTGGAAAAAGTTCGACAGGTCACGGGTCATCGTTTTTCATCAGAAAATAGATTTTTTGGACTGTAGAAAAACTTGATTCAAAATGTCATTTGGATTGAGCCTCATGTTGAATAACTACTTTTTAAAGCCTCAATGTGACCAAAATTGCCATTTTTACAGACTTTTTCTCCTACTCAGAAGGTTCTATTTCGACCAATTTCAGGTATTAAAATGTTTCTAAACACACTTATTTTAGTTCCAAGAGTTCTAATTCACATGCAATAGTCATTTAAAGTCCAAAAATGAAACTTTAAAAAATTACCATTTTTGACCATCTGGAAAAAGTTCGACAGGTCACGGGTCATCGTTTTTCATCATAAAATTGATTTTTTTGGACTGTAGAAAAATTGATTCAAAATGTCATTAGGATTGAGCCTCATGTTGAATGACTACTTTTTAAAGCCTCAATGTGACCAAAATTGCCATTTTTACAGACTTTTTCTCCTACTCAGAAGCTTCTATTTCGACCTATTCAGGCATTAAAATGACTCTAAACAAACTTATTTTAGTTCCAAGAGTTCTAATTCACATGCAATAGTCATTTAAAGTTCAAAAATTAAACTTTAAAAAATTACCATTTTTGACCATCTGGAAAAAGTTCGACAGGTCACGGGTCATCGTTTTTCATCAGAAAATTGATTTTTTGGACTGTAGAAAAATTGATTCAAAATGTCATTTGGATTGAGCCTCATGTTGAATAACTACTTTTCAAAGCCTCAATGTGACCAAAATTGAAATTTTTACAGACTTTTTCTCCTACTCAGAAGCTTCTATTTCGACCTATTTCAGGCATTAATATGACTCCAAACACACTTATTTTAGTTCCAAGAGTTCTAATTCACATGCAATAGTCATTTACAGTCCAAAAATTATACTTTAAAAAATTACCATTTTTGACCATCTAGAAAAAGTTCGACAGGTCTCGGGTCATCGTTTTTCATCCGAAAATTGATTTTTTGGACTGTAGAACAATTGATTCAAAATGTCATTTGGATTGAGCCTCATGTTGAATAACTACTTTTTAAAGCCTCAATGTGACAGAAATTGCCATTTTTACTGACTTTTTCTCCTACTCAGAAGCTTCTATTTCGACCTATTCAGGCATTAAAATGACTCTAAACACACCTATTTTAGTTCCAAGAGTTCTAATTCACATGTAATAGTCATTTACAGTCCAAAAATTAAACTTTAAAAAATTACCATTTTTGACCATCTGGACAAAGTTCGACAGGTCACGGGTCATCGTTTTTCATCAGAAAATTGATTTTTTGGACTGTAGAAAAATTGATTCAAAATGTCATTTGGATTGAGCCTCATGTTGAATAACTACTTTTCAAAGCCTCAATGTGACCAAAATTGAAATTTTTACAGACTTTTTCTCCTACTCAGAAGCTTCTATTTCGACCTATTTCAGGCATTAATATGACTCCAAACACACTTATTTTAGTTCCAAGAGTTCTAATTCACATGCAATAGTCATTTACAGTCCAAAAATTATACTTTAAAAAATTACCATTTTTGACCATCTAGAAAAAGTTCGACAGGTCTCGGGTCATCGTTTTTCATCAGAAAATTGATTTTTTGGACTGTAGAAAAATTGATTCAAAATGTCATTTGGATTGAGCCTCATGTTGAATAACTACTTTTTAAAGCCTCAATGTGACAGAAATTGCCATTTTTACTGACTTTTTCTCCTACTCAGAAGCTTCTATTTCGACCTATTCAGGCATTAAAATGACTCTAAACACACCTATTTCAGTTCCAAGAGTTCTAATTCACATGTAATAGTCATTTACAGTCCAAAAATTAAACTTTAAAAAATTACCATTTTTGACCATCTGGAAAAAGTTTGACTGGTCACGGGTCATCGTTTTTCATCAGAAAATTGATTTTTTGGACTGTAGAAAAATTGATTCAAAATGTCGTTTGGATTGAGCCTCATGTTGAATAACTACTTTTTAAAGCCTCAATGTGACCAAAATTGCCATTTTTACAGACTTTTTCTCCTACTCAGAAGCTTCTATTTCGACCTATTCAGGCATTAAAATGACTCTAAACAAACTTATTTTAGTTCCAAGAGTTCTAATTCACATGCAATAGTCATTTAAAGTTCAAAAATTAAACTTTAAAAAATTACCATTTTTGACCATCTGGAAAAAGTTCGACAGGTCACGGGTCATCGTTTTTCATCAGAAAATTGATTTTTTGGACTGTAGAAAAATTGATTCAAAATGTCATTTGGATTGAGCCTCATGTTGAATAACTACTTTTTAAAGCCTCAATGTGACCAAAATTGAAATTTTTACAGACTTTTTCTCCTACTCAGAAGCTTCTATTTCGACCTATTTCAGGCATTAAAATGACTCCAAACACACTTATTTTAGTTCCAAGAGTTCTAATTCACATGCAATAGTCATTTACAGTCCAAAAATTAAACTTTAAAAAATTACCATTTTTGACCATCTGGAAAAAGTTCGACAGGTCTCGGGTCACCGTTTTTCATCCGAAAATTGATTTTTTGGACTGTAGAACAATTGATTCAAAATGTCATTTGGATTGAGCCTCATGTTGAATAACTACTTTTTAAAGCCTCAATGTGACAGAAATTGCCATTTTTACTGACTTTTTCTCCTACTCAGAAGCTTCTATTTCGACCTATTCAGGCATTAAAATGACTCTAAACACACCTATTTCAGTTCCAAGAGTTCTAATTCACATGTAATAGTCATTTACAGTCCAAAAATTAAACTTTAAAAAATTACCATTTTTGACCATCTGGAAAAAGTTTGACTGGTCACGGGTCATCGTTTTTCATCAGAAAATTGATTTTTTGGACTGTAGAAAAATTGATTCAAAATGTCGTTTGGATTGAGCCTCATGTTGAATAACTACTTTTTAAAGCCTCAATGTGACCAAAATTGCCATTTTTACAGACTTTTTCTCCTACTCAGAAGCTTCTATTTCGACCTATTCAGGCATTAAAATGACTCTAAACAAACTTATTTTAGTTCCAAGAGTTCTAATTCACATGCAATAGTCATTTAAAGTTCAAAAATTAAACTTTAAAAAATTACCATTTTTGACCATCTGGAAAAAGTTCGACAGGTCACGGGTCATCGTTTTTCATCAGAAAATTGATTTTTTGGACTGTAGAAAAATTGATTCAAAATGTCATTTGGATTGAGCCTCATGTTGAATAACTACTTTTTAAAGCCTCAATGTGACCAAAATTGAAATTTTTACAGACTTTTTCTCCTACTCAGAAGCTTCTATTTCGACCTATTTCAGGCATTAAAATGACTCCAAACACACTTATTTTAGTTCCAAGAGTTCTAATTCACATGCAATAGTCATTTACAGTCCAAAAATTAAACTTTAAAAAATTACCATTTTTGACCATCTGGAAAAAGTTCGACAGGTCTCGGGTCACCGTTTTTCATCCGAAAATTGATTTTTTGGACTGTAGAACAATTGATTCAAAATGTCATTTGGATTGAGCCTCATGTTGAATAACTACTTTTTAAAGCCTCAATGTGACAGAAATTGCCATTTTTACTGACTTTTTCTCCTACTCAGAAGCTTCTATTTCGACCTATTCAGGCATTAAAATGACTCTAAACACACCTATTTTAGTTCCAAGAGTTCTAATTCACATGTAATAGTCATTTACAGTCCAAAAATTAAACTTTAAAAAATTACCATTTTTGACCATCTGGAAAAAGTTTGACAGGTCACGGGTCATCGTTTTTCATCAGAAAATTGATTTTTTGGACTGTAGAAAAATTGATTCAAAATGTCGTTTGGATTGAGCCTCATGTTGAATAACTACTTTTTAAAGCCTCAATGTGACCAAAATTGCCATTTTTACAGACTTTTTCTCCTACTCAGAAGCTTCTATTTCGACCTATTCAGACATTAAAATGACTGTAAACACACTTATTTTAGTTCCAAGAGTTCTAATTCACATGCAATAGTCATTTACAGTCCAAAAATTAAACTGTAAAAAATTACCATTTTTGACCATCTGGAAAAAGTTCGACAGGTCACGGGTCATCGTTTTTCATCAGAAAATTGATTTTTTGGACTGTAGAAAAATTGATTCAAAATGTCATTTGGATTGAGCCTCATGTTGAATAACTACTTTTTAAAGCCTCAATGTGACAGAAATTGACATTTTTACTGACTTTTTCTCCTACTCAGAAGCTTCTATTTCGACCTATTCAGGCATTAAAATGACTCTAAACACACCTATTTTAGTTCCAAGAGTTCTAATTCACATGTAATAGTCATTTACAGTCCAAAAATTAAACTTTAAAAAATTACCATTTTTGACCATCTGGAAAAAGTTTGACAGGTCACGGGTCATCGTTTTTCATCAGAAAATTGATTTTTTGGACTGTAGAAAAATTGATTCAAAATGTCATTTGGATTGAGCCTCATGTTGAATAACTACTTTTTAAAGCCTTAATGTGACCAAAATTGCCATGTTTACAGACTTTTTATCCTATTCAGAAGGTTCTATTTCGACCAATTTCAGGCATTAAAATGACTCTAAACACACTTATTTTAGTTCCAAGAGTTCGAATTCACATGCAATAGTCATTTACAGTCCAAAAATTAAACTTTAAAAAATTACCATTTTTGACCATCTGGAAAAAGTTTGACAGGTCACGGGTCATCGTTTTTCATCAGAAAATTTATTTTTTGGACTGTGGAAAAATTGATTCAAAATGTCATTAGGATTGAGCCTCATGTTGAATGACTACTTTTTAAAGCCTCAATGTGACCAAAATTGCCATTTTTACAGACTTTTTCTCCTACTCAGAAGCTTCTATTTCGACCTATTCAGGCATTAAAATGACTCTAAACAAACTTATTTTAGTTCCAAGAGTTCTAATTCACATGCAATAGTCATTTAAAGTTCAAAAATTAAACTTTAAAAAATTACCATTTTTGACCATCTGGAAAAAGTTCGACAGGTCTCGGGTCATCGTTTTTCATCCGAAAATTGATTTTTTGGACTGTAGAACAATTGATTCAAAATGTCATTTGGATTGAGCCTCATGTTGAATAACTACTTTTTAAAGCCTCAATGTGACCAAAATTGCCATTTTTACAGACTTTTTCTCCGACTCAGAAGCTTCTATTTCGACCTATTTCAGGCATTAAAATGACTCTAAACACACTTATTTTAGTTCCAAGAGTTCTAATTCACATGCAATAGTCATTTACAGTCCAAAAATTAAACTGTAAAAAATTACCATTTTTGACCATCTGGAAAAAGTTCGACAGGTCACGGGTCATCGTTTTTCATCAGAAAATTGATTTTTTGGACTGTAGAAAAATTGATTCAAAATGTCATTAGGATTGAGCCTCATGTTGAATGACTACTTTTTAAAGCCTCAATGTGACCAAAATTGAAATTTTTACAGACTTTTTCTCCTACTCAGAAGCTTCTATTTCGACCTATTTCAGGCATTAAAATGACTCTAAACACACTTATTTTAGTTCCAAGAGTTCTAATTCACATGCAATAGTCATTTACAGTCCAAAAATTAAACTTTAAAAAATTACCATTCTTGACCATCTGGAAAAAGTTCGACAGGTCACGGGTCATCGTTTTTCATCAGAAAATTGATTTTTTGGACTGTAGAAAAATTGATTCAAAATGTCATTAGGATTGAGCCTCATGTTGAATGACTACTTTTTAAAGCCTCAATGTGACCAAAATTGCCATTTTTACAGACTTTTTCTCCTACTCAGAAGCTTCTATTTCGACCTATTCAGGCATTAAAATGACTCTAAACAAACTTATTTTAGTTCCAAAAGTTCTAATTCACATGCAATAGTCATTTAAAGTTCAAAAATTAAACTTTAAAAAATTACCATTTTTGACCATCTGGAAAAAGTTCGACAGGTCACGTGTCATCGTTTTTCATCAGAAAATTGATTTTTTGGACTGTAGAAAAATTGATTCAAAATGTCATTTGGATTGAGCCTCATGTTGAATAACTACTTTTTAAAGCCTCAATGTGACGGAAATTGCCATTTTTACTGACTTTTTCTCCTACTCAGAAGCTTCTATTTCGACCTATTCAGGCATTAAAATGACTCTAAACACACCTATTTTAGTTCTAAGAGTTCTAATTCACATGCAATAGTCATTTACAGTCCAAAAATTAAACTTTAAAAAATTACCATTTTTGACCATCTGGAAAAAGTTTGACAGGTCACGGTTCATCGTTTTTCATCAGAAAATTGATTTTTTGGACTGTAGAAAAATTGATTCAAAATGTCGTTTGGATTGAGCCTCATGTTGAATAACTACTTTTTAAAGCCTCAATGTGACCAAAATTGCCATTTTTACAGACTTTTTCTCCTTCTCAGAAGCTTCTATTTCGACCTATTTCAGGCATTAAAATGACTCTAAACACACTTATTTTAGTTCCAAGAGTTCTAATTCACATGCAATAGTCATTTACAGTCCAAAAATTAAACTTTAAAAAATTACCATTGTTGACCATCTGGAAAAAGTTCGACAGGTCACGGGTCATCGTTTTTCATCAGAAAATAGATTTTTTGGACTGTAGAAAAACTTGATTCAAAATGTCATTTGGATTGAGCCTCATGTTGAATAACTACTTTTTAAAGCCTCAATGTGACCAAAATTGCCATTTTTACAGACTTTTTCTCCTACTCAGAAGGTTCTATTTCAACCTATTTCAGGCATTAAAATGACTCTAAACACACGTATTTTAGTTCCAAGAGTTCTAATTCACAAGCAATAGTCATTTACAGTCCAAAAATTAAACTTTAAAAATTTACCATTCTTGACCATCTGGAAAAAGTTCGACAGGTCACGGGTCATCGTTTTTCATCAGAAAATTGATTTTTTGGACTGTCGAAAAATTGATTCAAAATGTCATTAGGATTGAGCCTCATGTTGAATGACTACTTTTTAAAGCCTCAATGTGACCAAAATTGCCATTTTTACAGACTTTTTCTCCTACTCAGAAGCTTCTATTTCGACCTATTCAGGTATTAAAATGACTCTAAACACACCTATTTTAGTTCCAAGAGTTCTAATTCACATGCAATAGTCATTTACAGTCCAAAAATTAAACTTTAAAAAATTACCATTTTTGACCATCTGGAAAAAGTTTGACAGGTCACGGGTCATCGTTTTTCATCAGAAAATTGATTTTTTGGACTGTAGAAAAATTGATTCAAAATGTCGTTTGGATTGAGCCTCATGTTGAATAACTACTTTTTAAAGCCTCAATGTGACCAAAATTGCCATTTTTACAGACTTTTTCTCCTACTCAGAAGCTTCTATTTCGACCTATTTCAGGCATTAAAATGACTCTAAACACACTTATTTTAGTTCCAAGAGTTCTAATTCACATGCAATAGTCATTTACAGTCCAAAAATTAAACTTTAAAAAATTACCATTGTTGACCATCTGGAAAAAGTTCGACAGGTCACGGGTCATCGTTTTTCATCAGAAAATAGATTTTTTGGACTGTAGAAAAACTTGATTCAAAATGTCATTTGGATTGAGCCTCATGTTGAATAACTACTTTTTAAAGCCTCAATGTGACCAAAATTGCCATTTTTACAGACTTTTTCTCCTACTCAGAAGGTTCTATTTCGACCAATTTCAGGTATTAAAATGTTTCTAAACACACTTATTTTAGTTCCAAGAGTTCTAATTCACATGCAATAGTCATTTAAAGTCCAAAAATGAAACTTTAAAAAATTACCATTTTTGACCATCTGGAAAAAGTTCGACAGGTCACGTGTCATCGTTTTTCATCAGAAAATTGATTTTTTGGACTGTAGAAAAATTGATTCAAAATGTCATTTGGATTGAGCCTCATGTTGAATAACTACTTTTTAAAGCCTCAATGTGACGGAAATTGCCATTTTTACTGACTTTTTCTCCTACTCAGAAGCTTCTATTTCGACCTATTCAGGCATTAAAATGACTCTAAACACACCTATTTTAGTTCTAAGAGTTCTAATTCACATGCAATAGTCATTTACAGTCCAAAAATTAAACTTTAAAAAATTACCATTTTTGACCATCTGGAAAAAGTTTGACAGGTCACGGTTCATCGTTTTTCATCAGAAAATTGATTTTTTGGACTGTAGAAAAATTGATTCAAAATGTCGTTTGGATTGAGCCTCATGTTGAATAACTACTTTTTAAAGCCTCAATGTGACCAAAATTGCCATTTTTACAGACTTTTTCTCCTTCTCAGAAGCTTCTATTTCGACCTATTTCAGGCATTAAAATGACTCTAAACACACTTATTTTAGTTCCAAGAGTTCTAATTCACATGCAATAGTCATTTACAGTCCAAAAATTAAACTTTAAAAAATTACCATTGTTGACCATCTGGAAAAAGTTCGACAGGTCACGGGTCATCGTTTTTCATCAGAAAATAGATTTTTTGGACTGTAGAAAAACTTGATTCAAAATGTCATTTGGATTGAGCCTCATGTTGAATAACTACTTTTTAAAGCCTCAATGTGACCAAAATTGCCATTTTTACAGACTTTTTCTCCTACTCAGAAGGTTCTATTTCAACCTATTTCAGGCATTAAAATGACTCTAAACACACGTATTTTAGTTCCAAGAGTTCTAATTCACAAGCAATAGTCATTTACAGTCCAAAAATTAAACTTTAAAAATTTACCATTCTTGACCATCTGGAAAAAGTTCGACAGGTCACGGGTCATCGTTTTTCATCAGAAAATTGATTTTTTGGACTGTCGAAAAATTGATTCAAAATGTCATTAGGATTGAGCCTCATGTTGAATGACTACTTTTTAAAGCCTCAATGTGACCAAAATTGCCATTTTTACAGACTTTTTCTCCTACTCAGAAGCTTCTATTTCGACCTATTCAGGCATTAAAATGACTCTAAACACACCTATTTTAGTTCCAAGAGTTCTAATTCACATGCAATAGTCATTTACAGTCCAAAAATTAAACTTTAAAAAATTACCATTTTTGACCATCTGGAAAAAGTTTGACAGGTCACGGTTCATCGTTTTTCATCAGAAAATTGATTTTTTGGACTGTAGAAAAATTGATTCAAAATGTCGTTTGGATTGAGCCTCATGTTGAATAACTACTTTTTAAAGCCTCAATGTGACCAAAATTGCCATTTTTACAGACTTTTTCTCCTTCTCAGAAGCTTCTATTTCGACCTATTTCAGGCATTAAAATGACTCTAAACACACTTATTTTAGTTCCAAGAGTTCTAATTCACATGCAATAGTCATTTACAGTCCAAAAATTAAACTTTAAAAAATTACCATTGTTGACCATCTGGAAAAAGTTCGACAGGTCACGGGTCATCGTTTTTCATCAGAAAATAGATTTTTTGGACTGTAGAAAAACTTGATTCAAAATGTCATTTGGATTGAGCCTCATGTTGAATAACTACTTTTTAAAGCCTCAATGTGACCAAAATTGCCATTTTTACAGACTTTTTCTCCTACTCAGAAGGTTCTATTTCAACCTATTTCAGGCATTAAAATGACTCTAAACACACGTATTTTAGTTCCAAGAGTTCTAATTCACAAGCAATAGTCATTTACAGTCCAAAAATTAAACTTTAAAAATGTACCATTCTTGACCATCTGGAAAAAGTTCGACAGGTCACGGGTCATCGTTTTTCATCAGAAAATTGATTTTTTGGACTGTCGAAAAATTGATTCAAAATGTCATTAGGATTGAGCCTCATGTTGAATGACTACTTTTTAAAGCCTCAATGTGACCAAAATTGCCATTTTTACAGACTTTTTCTCCTACTCAGAAGCTTCTATTTCGACCTATTCAGGCATTAAAATGACTCTAAACACACCTATTTTAGTTCCAAGAGTTCTAATTCACATGCAATAGTCATTTACAGTCCAAAAATTAAACTTTAAAAAATTACCATTTTTGACCATCTGGAAAAAGTTTGACAGGTCACGGGTCATCGTTTTTCATCAGAAAATTGATTTTTTGGACTGTAGAAAAATTGATTCAAAATGTCGTTTGGATTGAGCCTCATGTTGAATAACTACTTTTTAAAGCCTCAATGTGACCAAAATTGCCATTTTTACAGACTTTTTCTCCTACTCAGAAGCTTCTATTTCGACCTATTTCAGGCATTAAAATGACTCTAAACACACTTATTTTAGTTCCAAGAGTTCTAATTCACATGCAATAGTCATTTACAGTCCAAAAATTAAACTTTAAAAAATTACCATTGTTGACCATCTGGAAAAAGTTCGACAGGTCACGGGTCATCGTTTTTCATCAGAAAATAGATTTTTTGGACTGTAGAAAAACTTGATTCAAAATGTCATTTGGATTGAGCCTCATGTTGAATAACTACTTTTTAAAGCCTCAATGTGACCAAAATTGCCATTTTTACAGACTTTTTCTCCTACTCAGAAGGTTCTATTTCGACCAATTTCAGGTATTAAAATGTTTCTAAACACACTTATTTTAGTTCCAAGAGTTCTAATTCACATGCAATAGTCATTTAAAGTCCAAAAATGAAACTTTAAAAAGTTACCATTTTTGACCATCTGGAAAAAGTTCGACAGGTCACGGGTCATCGTTTTTCATCAGAAAATTGATTTTTTTGGACTGTAGAAAAATTGATTCAAAATGTCATTAGGATTGAGCCTCATGTTGAATGACTACTTTTTAAAGCCTCAATGTGACCAAAATTGCCATTTTTACAGACTTTTTCTCCTACTCAGAAGCTTCTATTTCGACCTATTCAGGCATTAAAATGACTCTAAACAAACTTATTTTAGTTCCAAGAGTTCTAATTCACATGCAATAGTCATTTAAAGTTCAAAAATTAAACTTTAAAAAATTACCATTTTTGACCATCTGGAAAAAGTTCGACAGGTCACGGGTCATCGTTTTTCATCAGAAAATTGATTTTTTGGACTGTAGAAAAATTGATTCAAAATGTCATTTGGATTGAGCCTCATGTTGAATAACTACTTTTCAAAGCCTCAATGTGACCAAAATTGAAATTTTTACAGACTTTTTCTCCTACTCAGAAGCTTCTATTTCGACCTATTTCAGGCATTAATATGACTCCAAACACACTTATTTTAGTTCCAAGAGTTCTAATTCACATGCAATAGTCATTTACAGTCCAAAAATTATACTTTAAAAAATTACCATTTTTGACCATCTAGAAAAAGTTCGACAGGTCTCGGGTCATCGTTTTTCATCCGAAAATTGATTTTTTGGACTGTAGAACAATTGATTCAAAATGTCATTTGGATTGAGCCTCATGTTGAATAACTACTTTTTAAAGCCTCAATGTGACAGAAATTGCCATTTTTACTGACTTTTTCTCCTACTCAGAAGCTTCTATTTCGACCTATTCAGGCATTAAAATGACTCTAAACACACCTATTTTAGTTCCAAGAGTTCTAATTCACATGTAATAGTCATTTACAGTCCAAAAATTAAACTTTAAAAAATTACCATTTTTGACCATCTGGACAAAGTTCGACAGGTCACGGGTCATCGTTTTTCATCAGAAAATTGATTTTTTGGACTGTAGAAAAATTGATTCAAAATGTCATTTGGATTGAGCCTCATGTTGAATAACTACTTTTTAAAGCCTCAATGTGACAGAAATTGCCATTTTTACTGACTTTTTCTCCTACTCAGAAGCTTCTATTTCGACCTATTCAGGCATTAAAATGACTCTAAACACACCTATTTCAGTTCCAAGAGTTCTAATTCACATGTAATAGTCATTTACAGTCCAAAAATTAAACTTTAAAAAATTACCATTTTTGACCATCTGGAAAAAGTTTGACTGGTCACGGGTCATCGTTTTTCATCAGAAAATTGATTTTTTGGACTGTCGAAAAATTGATTCAAAATGTCATTAGGATTGAGCCTCATGTTGAATGACTACTTTTTAAAGCCTCAATGTGACCAAAATTGCCATTTTTACAGACTTTTTCTCCTACTCAGAAGCTTCTATTTCGACCTATTCAGGCATTAAAATGACTCTAAACACACCTATTTTAGTTCCAAGAGTTCTAATTCACATGCAATAGTCATTTACAGTCCAAAAATTAAACTTTAAAAAATTACCATTTTTGACCATCTGGAAAAAGTTTGACAGGTCACGGGTCATCGTTTTTCATCAGAAAATTGATTTTTTGGACTGTAGAAAAATTGATTCAAAATGTCGTTTGGATTGAGCCTCATGTTGAATAACTACTTTTTAAAGCCTCAATGTGACCAAAATTGCCATTTTTACAGACTTTTTCTCCTACTCAGAAGCTTCTATTTCGACCTATTTCAGGCATTAAAATGACTCTAAACACACTTATTTTAGTTCCAAGAGTTCTAATTCACATGCAATAGTCATTTACAGTCCAAAAATTAAACTTTAAAAAATTACCATTGTTGACCATCTGGAAAAAGTTCGACAGGTCACGGGTCATCGTTTTTCATCAGAAAATAGATTTTTTGGACTGTAGAAAAACTTGATTCAAAATGTCATTTGGATTGAGCCTCATGTTGAATAACTACTTTTTAAAGCCTCAATGTGACCAAAATTGCCATTTTTACAGACTTTTTCTCCTACTCAGAAGGTTCTATTTCGACCAATTTCAGGTATTAAAATGTTTCTAAACACACTTATTTTAGTTCCAAGAGTTCTAATTCACATGCAATAGTCATTTAAAGTCCAAAAATTAAACTTTAAAAAATTACCATTTTTGACCATCTGGAAAAAGTTCGACAGGTCTCGGGTCACCGTTTTTCATCCGAAAATTGATTTTTTGGACTGTAGAACAATTGATTCAAAATGTCATTTGGATTGAGCCTCATGTTGAATAACTACTTTTTAAAGCCTCAATGTGACAGAAATTGCCATTTTTACTGACTTTTTCTCCTACTCAGAAGCTTCTATTTCGACCTATTCAGGCATTAAAATGACTCTAAACACACCTATTTTAGTTCCAAGAGTTCTAATTCACATGTAATAGTCATTTACAGTCCAAAAATTAAACTTTAAAAAATTACCATTTTTGACCATCTGGAAAAAGTTTGACAGGTCACGGGTCATCGTTTTTCATCAGAAAATTGATTTTTTGGACTGTAGAAAAATTGATTCAAAATGTCGTTTGGATTGAGCCTCATGTTGAATAACTACTTTTTAAAGCCTCAATGTGACCAAAATTGCCATTTTTACAGACTTTTTCTCCTACTCAGAAGCTTCTATTTCGACCTATTCAGACATTAAAATGACTGTAAACACACTTATTTTAGTTCCAAGAGTTCTAATTCACATGCAATAGTCATTTACAGTCCAAAAATTAAACTGTAAAAAATTACCATTTTTGACCATCTGGAAAAAGTTCGACAGGTCACGGGTCATCGTTTTTCATCAGAAAATTGATTTTTTGGACTGTAGAAAAATTGATTCAAAATGTCATTTGGATTGAGCCTCATGTTGAATAACTACTTTTTAAAGCCTCAATGTGACAGAAATTGACATTTTTACTGACTTTTTCTCCTACTCAGAAGCTTCTATTTCGACCTATTCAGGCATTAAAATGACTCTAAACACACCTATTTTAGTTCCAAGAGTTCTAATTCACATGTAATAGTCATTTACAGTCCAAAAATTAAACTTTAAAAAATTACCATTTTTGACCATCTGGAAAAAGTTTGACAGGTCACGGGTCATCGTTTTTCATCAGAAAATTGATTTTTTGGACTGTAGAAAAATTGATTCAAAATGTCATTTGGATTGAGCCTCATGTTGAATAACTACTTTTTAAAGCCTTAATGTGACCAAAATTGCCATGTTTACAGACTTTTTATCCTATTCAGAAGGTTCTATTTCGACCAATTTCAGGCATTAAAATGACTCTAAACACACTTATTTTAGTTCCAAGAGTTCGAATTCACATGCAATAGTCATTTACAGTCCAAAAATTAAACTTTAAAAAATTACCATTTTTGACCATCTGGAAAAAGTTTGACAGGTCACGGGTCATCGTTTTTCATCAGAAAATTTATTTTTTGGACTGTGGAAAAATTGATTCAAAATGTCATTAGGATTGAGCCTCATGTTGAATGACTACTTTTTAAAGCCTCAATGTGACCAAAATTGCCATTTTTACAGACTTTTTCTCCTACTCAGAAGCTTCTATTTCGACCTATTCAGGCATTAAAATGACTCTAAACAAACTTATTTTAGTTCCAAGAGTTCTAATTCACATGCAATAGTCATTTAAAGTTCAAAAATTAAACTTTAAAAAATTACCATTTTTGACCATCTGGAAAAAGTTCGACAGGTCTCGGGTCATCGTTTTTCATCCGAAAATTGATTTTTTGGACTGTAGAACAATTGATTCAAAATGTCATTTGGATTGAGCCTCATGTTGAATAACTACTTTTTAAAGCCTCAATGTGACCAAAATTGCCATTTTTACAGACTTTTTCTCCGACTCAGAAGCTTCTATTTCGACCTATTTCAGGCATTAAAATGACTCTAAACACACTTATTTTAGTTCCAAGAGTTCTAATTCACATGCAATAGTCATTTACAGTCCAAAAATTAAACTGTAAAAAATTACCATTTTTGACCATCTGGAAAAAGTTCGACAGGTCACGGGTCATCGTTTTTCATCAGAAAATTGATTTTTTGGACTGTAGAAAAATTGATTCAAAATGTCATTAGGATTGAGCCTCATGTTGAATGACTACTTTTTAAAGCCTCAATGTGACCAAAATTGAAATTTTTACAGACTTTTTCTCCTACTCAGAAGCTTCTATTTCGACCTATTTCAGGCATTAAAATGACTCTAAACACACTTATTTTAGTTCCAAGAGTTCTAATTCACATGCAATAGTCATTTACAGTCCAAAAATTAAACTTTAAAAAATTACCATTCTTGACCATCTGGAAAAAGTTCGACAGGTCACGGGTCATCGTTTTTCATCAGAAAATTGATTTTTTGGACTGTAGAAAAATTGATTCAAAATGTCATTAGGATTGAGCCTCATGTTGAATGACTACTTTTTAAAGCCTCAATGTGACCAAAATTGCCATTTTTACAGACTTTTTCTCCTACTCAGAAGCTTCTATTTCGACCTATTCAGGCATTAAAATGACTCTAAACAAACTTATTTTAGTTCCAAAAGTTCTAATTCACATGCAATAGTCATTTAAAGTTCAAAAATTAAACTTTAAAAAATTACCATTTTTGACCATCTGGAAAAAGTTCGACAGGTCACGTGTCATCGTTTTTCATCAGAAAATTGATTTTTTGGACTGTAGAAAAATTGATTCAAAATGTCATTTGGATTGAGCCTCATGTTGAATAACTACTTTTTAAAGCCTCAATGTGACGGAAATTGCCATTTTTACTGACTTTTTCTCCTACTCAGAAGCTTCTATTTCGACCTATTCAGGCATTAAAATGACTCTAAACACACCTATTTTAGTTCTAAGAGTTCTAATTCACATGCAATAGTCATTTACAGTCCAAAAATTAAACTTTAAAAAATTACCATTTTTGACCATCTGGAAAAAGTTTGACAGGTCACGGTTCATCGTTTTTCATCAGAAAATTGATTTTTTGGACTGTAGAAAAATTGATTCAAAATGTCGTTTGGATTGAGCCTCATGTTGAATAACTACTTTTTAAAGCCTCAATGTGACCAAAATTGCCATTTTTACAGACTTTTTCTCCTTCTCAGAAGCTTCTATTTCGACCTATTTCAGGCATTAAAATGACTCTAAACACACTTATTTTAGTTCCAAGAGTTCTAATTCACATGCAATAGTCATTTACAGTCCAAAAATTAAACTTTAAAAAATTACCATTGTTGACCATCTGGAAAAAGTTCGACAGGTCACGGGTCATCGTTTTTCATCAGAAAATAGATTTTTTGGACTGTAGAAAAACTTGATTCAAAATGTCATTTGGATTGAGCCTCATGTTGAATAACTACTTTTTAAAGCCTCAATGTGACCAAAATTGCCATTTTTACAGACTTTTTCTCCTACTCAGAAGGTTCTATTTCAAACTATTTCAGGCATTAAAATGACTCTAAACACACGTATTTTAGTTCCAAGAGTTCTAATTCACAAGCAATAGTCATTTACAGTCCAAAAATTAAACTTTAAAAATTTACCATTCTTGACCATCTGGAAAAAGTTCGACAGGTCACGGGTCATCGTTTTTCATCAGAAAATTGATTTTTTGGACTGTCGAAAAATTGATTCAAAATGTCATTAGGATTGAGCCTCATGTTGAATGACTACTTTTTAAAGCCTCAATGTGACCAAAATTGCCATTTTTACAGACTTTTTCTCCTACTCAGAAGCTTCTATTTCGACCTATTCAGGCATTAAAATGACTCTAAACACACCTATTTTAGTTCCAAGAGTTCTAATTCACATGCAATAGTCATTTACAGTCCAAAAATTAAACTTTAAAAAATTACCATTTTTGACCATCTGGAAAAAGTTTGACAGGTCACGGGTCATCGTTTTTCATCAGAAAATTGATTTTTTGGACTGTAGAAAAATTGATTCAAAATGTCATTTGGATTGAGCCTCATGTTGAATAACTACTTTTTAAAGCCTCAATGTGACCAAAATTGCCATTTTTACAGACTTTTTCTCCTACTCAGAAGCTTCTATTTCGACCTATTTCAGGCATTAAAATGACTCTAAACACACTTATTTTAGTTCCAAGAGTTCTAATTCACATGCAATAGTCATTTACAGTCCAAAAATTAAACTTTAAAAAATTACCATTGTTGACCATCTGGAAAAAGTTCGACAGGTCACGGGTCATCGTTTTTCATCAGAAAATAGATTTTTTGGACTGTAGAAAAACTTGATTCAAAATGTCATTTGGATTGAGCCTCATGTTGAATAACTACTTTTTAAAGCCTCAATGTGACCAAAATTGCCATTTTTACAGACTTTTTCTCCTACTCAGAAGGTTCTATTTCGACCAATTTCAGGTATTAAAATGTTTCTAAACACACTTATTTTAGTTCCAAGAGTTCTAATTCACATGCAATAGTCATTTAAAGTCCAAAAATGAAACTTTAAAAAGTTACCATTTTTGACCATCTGGAAAAAGTTCGACAGGTCACGGGTCATCGTTTTTCATCAGAAAATTGATTTTTTTGGACTGTAGAAAAATTGATTCAAAATGTCATTAGGATTGAGCCTCATGTTGAATGACTACTTTTTAAAGCCTCAATGTGACCAAAATTGCCATTTTTACAGACTTTTTCTCCTACTCAGAAGCTTCTATTTCGACCTATTCAGGCATTAAAATGACTCTAAACAAACTTATTTTAGTTCCAAGAGTTCTAATTCACATGCAATAGTCATTTAAAGTTCAAAAATTAAACTTTAAAAAATTACCATTTTTGACCATCTGGAAAAAGTTCGACAGGTCACGGGTCATCGTTTTTCATCAGAAAATTGATTTTTTGGACTGTAGAAAAATTGATTCAAAATGTCATTTGGATTGAGCCTCATGTTGAATAACTACTTTTCAAAGCCTCAATGTGACCAAAATTGAAATTTTTACAGACTTTTTCTCCTACTCAGAAGCTTCTATTTCGACCTATTTCAGGCATTAATATGACTCCAAACACACTTATTTTAGTTCCAAGAGTTCTAATTCACATGGAATAGTCATTTACAGTCCAAAAATTATACTTTAAAAAATTACCATTTTTGACCATCTAGAAAAAGTTCGACAGGTCTCGGGTCATCGTTTTTCATCCGAAAATTGATTTTTTGGACTGTAGAACAATTGATTCAAAATGTCATTTGGATTGAGCCTCATGTTGAATAACTACTTTTTAAAGCCTCAATGTGACAGAAATTGCCATTTTTACTGACTTTTTCTCCTACTCAGAAGCTTCTATTTCGACCTATTCAGGCATTAAAATGACTCTAAACACACCTATTTTAGTTCCAAGAGTTCTAATTCACATGTAATAGTCATTTACAGTCCAAAAATTAAACTTTAAAAAATTACCATTTTTGACCATCTGGACAAAGTTCGACAGGTCACGGGTCATCGTTTTTCATCAGAAAATTGATTTTTTGGACTGTAGAAAAATTGATTCAAAATGTCATTTGGATTGAGCCTCATGTTGAATAACTACTTTTTAAAGCCTCAATGTGACAGAAATTGCCATTTTTACTGACTTTTTCTCCTACTCAGAAGCTTCTATTTCGACCTATTCAGGCATTAAAATGACTCTAAACACACCTATTTCAGTTCCAAGAGTTCTAATTCACATGTAATAGTCATTTACAGTCCAAAAATTAAACTTTAAAAAATTACCATTTTTGACCATCTGGAAAAAGTTTGACTGGTCACGGGTCATCGTTTTTCATCAGAAAATTGATTTTTTGGACTGTCGAAAAATTGATTCAAAATGTCATTAGGATTGAGCCTCATGTTGAATGACTACTTTTTAAAGCCTCAATGTGACCAAAATTGCCATTTTTACAGACTTTTTCTCCTACTCAGAAGCTTCTATTTCGACCTATTCAGGCATTAAAATGACTCTAAACACACCTATTTTAGTTCCAAGAGTTCTAATTCACATGCAATAGTCATTTACAGTCCAAAAATTAAACTTTATAAAATTACCATTTTTGACCATCTGGAAAAAGTTTGACAGGTCACGGGTCATCGTTTTTCATCAGAAAATTGATTTTTTGGACTGTAGAAAAATTGATTCAAAATGTCGTTTGGATTGAGCCTCATGTTGAATAACTACTTTTTAAAGCCTCAATGTGACCAAAATTGCCATTTTTACAGACTTTTTCTCCTACTCAGAAGCTTCTATTTCGACCTATTTCAGGCATTAAAATGACTCTAAACACACTTATTTTAGTTCCAAGAGTTCTAATTCACATGCAATAGTCATTTACAGTCCAAAAATTAAACTTTAAAAAATTACCATTGTTGACCATCTGGAAAAAGTTCGACAGGTCACGGGTCATCGTTTTTCATCAGAAAATAGATTTTTTGGACTGTAGAAAAACTTGATTCAAAATGTCATTTGGATTGAGCCTCATGTTGAATAACTACTTTTTAAAGCCTCAATGTGACCAAAATTGCCATTTTTACAGACTTTTTCTCCTACTCAGAAGGTTCTATTTCGACCAATTTCAGGTATTAAAATGTTTCTAAACACACTTATTTTAGTTCCAAGAGTTCTAATTCACATGCAATAGTCATTTAAAGTCCAAAAATGAAACTTTAAAAAATTACCATTTTTGACCATCTGGAAAAAGTTCGACAGGTCACGGGTCATCGTTTTTCATCAGAAAATTGATTTTTTTGGACTGTAGAAAAATTGATTCAAAATGTCATTAGGATTGAGCCTCATGTTGAATGACTACTTTTTAAAGCCTCAATGTGACCAAAATTGCCATTTTTACAGACTTTTTCTCCTACTCAGAAGCTTCTATTTCGACCTATTCAGGCATTAAAATGACTCTAAACAAACTTATTTTAGTTCCAAGAGTTCTAATTCACATGCAATAGTCATTTAAAGTTCAAAAATTAAACTTTAAAAAATTACCATTTTTGACCATCTGGAAAAAGTTCGACAGGTCACGGGTCATCGTTTTTCATCAGAAAATTGATTTTTTGGACTGTAGAAAAATTGATTCAAAATGTCATTTGGATTGAGCCTCATGTTGAATAACTACTTTTCAAAGCCTCAATGTGACCAAAATTGAAATTTTTACAGACTTTTTCTCCTACTCAGAAGCTTCTATTTCGACCTATTTCAGGCATTAATATGACTCCAAACACACTTATTTTAGTTCCAAGAGTTCTAATTCACATGCAATAGTCATTTACAGTCCAAAAATTATACTTTAAAAAATTACCATTTTTGACCATCTAGAAAAAGTTCGACAGGTCTCGGGTCATCGTTTTTCATCCGAAAATTGATTTTTTGGACTGTAGAACAATTGATTCAAAATGTCATTTGGATTGAGCCTCATGTTGAATAACTACTTTTTAAAGCCTCAATGTGACAGAAATTGCCATTTTTACTGACTTTTTCTCCTACTCAGAAGCTTCTATTTCGACCTATTCAGGCATTAAAATGACTCTAAACACACCTATTTTAGTTCCAAGAGTTCTAATTCACATGTAATAGTCATTTACAGTCCAAAAATTAAACTTTAAAAAATTACCATTTTTGACCATCTGGACAAAGTTCGACAGGTCACGGGTCATCGTTTTTCATCAGAAAATTGATTTTTTGGACTGTAGAAAAATTGATTCAAAATGTCATTTGGATTGAGCCTCATGTTGAATAACTACTTTTCAAAGCCTCAATGTGACCAAAATTGAAATTTTTACAGACTTTTTCTCCTACTCAGAAGCTTCTATTTCGACCTATTTCAGGCATTAATATGACTCCAAACACACTTATTTTAGTTCCAAGAGTTCTAATTCACATGCAATAGTCATTTACAGTCCAAAAATTATACTTTAAAAATTACCATTTTTGACCATCTAGAAAAAGTTCGACAGGTCTCGGGTCATCGTTTTTCATCCGAAAATTGATTTTTTGGACTGTAGAACAATTGATTCAAAATGTCATTTGGATTGAGCCTCATGTTGAATAACTACTTTTTAAAGCCTCAATGTGACAGAAATTGCCATTTTTACTGACTTTTTCTCCTACTCAGAAGCTTCTATTTCGACCTATTCAGGCATTAAAATGACTCTAAACACACCTATTTTAGTTCCAAGAGTTCTAATTCACATGTAATAGTCATTTACAGTCCAAAAATTAAACTTTAAAAAATTACCATTTTTGACCATCTGGACAAAGTTCGACAGGTCACGGGTCATCGTTTTTCATCAGAAAATTGATTTTTTGGACTGTAGAAAAATTGATTCAAAATGTCATTTGGATTGAGCCTCATGTTGAATAACTACTTTTTAAAGCCTCAATGTGACAGAAATTGCCATTTTTACTGACTTTTTCTCCTACTCAGAAGCTTCTATTTCGACCTATTCAGGCATTAAAATGACTCTAAACACACCTATTTCAGTTCCAAGAGTTCTAATTCACATGTAATAGTCATTTACAGTCCAAAAATTAAACTTTAAAAAATTACCATTTTTGACCATCTGGAAAAAGTTTGACTGGTCACGGGTCATCGTTTTTCATCAGAAAATTGATTTTTTGGACTGTAGAAAAATTGATTCAAAATGTCGTTTGGATTGAGCCTCATGTTGAATAACTACTTTTTAAAGCCTCAATGTGACCAAAATTGCCATTTTTACAGACTTTTTCTCCTACTCAGAAGCTTCTATTTCGACCTATTCAGGCATTAAAATGACTCTAAACAAACTTATTTTAGTTCCAAGAGTTCTAATTCACATGCAATAGTCATTTAAAGTTCAAAAATTAAACTTTAAAAAATTACCATTTTTGACCATCTGGAAAAAGTTCGACAGGTCACGGGTCATCGTTTTTCATCAGAAAATTGATTTTTTGGACTGTAGAAAAATTGATTCAAAATGTCATTTGGATTGAGCCTCATGTTGAATAACTACTTTTTAAAGCCTCAATGTGACCAAAATTGAAATTTTTACAGACTTTTTCTCCTACTCAGAAGCTTCTATTTCGACCTATTTCAGGCATTAAAATGACTCCAAACACACTTATTTTAGTTCCAAGAGTTCTAATTCACATGCAATAGTCATTTACAGTCCAAAAATTAAACTTTAAAAAATTACCATTTTTGACCATCTGGAAAAAGTTCGACAGGTCTCGGGTCACCGTTTTTCATCCGAAAATTGATTTTTTGGACTGTAGAACAATTGATTCAAAATGTCATTTGGATTGAGCCTCATGTTGAATAACTACTTTTTAAAGCCTCAATGTGACAGAAATTGCCATTTTTACTGACTTTTTCTCCTACTCAGAAGCTTCTATTTCGACCTATTCAGGCATTAAAATGACTCTAAACACACCTATTTCAGTTCCAAGAGTTCTAATTCACATGTAATAGTCATTTACAGTCCAAAAATTAAACTTTAAAAAATTACCATTTTTGACCATCTGGAAAAAGTTTGACTGGTCACGGGTCATCGTTTTTCATCAGAAAATTGATTTTTTGGACTGTAGAAAAATTGATTCAAAATGTCGTTTGGATTGAGCCTCATGTTGAATAACTACTTTTTAAAGCCTCAATGTGACCAAAATTGCCATTTTTACAGACTTTTTCTCCTACTCAGAAGCTTCTATTTCGACCTATTCAGGCATTAAAATGACTCTAAACAAACTTATTTTAGTTCCAAGAGTTCTAATTCACATGCAATAGTCATTTAAAGTTCAAAAATTAAACTTTAAAAAATTACCATTTTTGACCATCTGGAAAAAGTTCGACAGGTCACGGGTCATCGTTTTTCATCAGAAAATTGATTTTTTGGACTGTAGAAAAATTGATTCAAAATGTCATTTGGATTGAGCCTCATGTTGAATAACTACTTTTTAAAGCCTCAATGTGACCAAAATTGAAATTTTTACAGACTTTTTCTCCTACTCAGAAGCTTCTATTTCGACCTATTTCAGGCATTAAAATGACTCTAAACACACGTATTTTAGTTCCAAGAGTTCTAATTCACAAGCAATAGTCATTTACAGTCCAAAAATTAAACTTTAAAAATTTACCATTCTTGACCATCTGGAAAAAGTTCGACAGGTCACGGGTCATCGTTTTTCATCAGAAAATTGATTTTTTGGACTGTCGAAAAATTGATTCAAAATGTCATTAGGATTGAGCCTCATGTTGAATGACTACTTTTTAAAGCCTCAATGTGACCAAAATTGCCATTTTTACAGACTTTTTCTCCTACTCAGAAGCTTCTATTTCGACCTATTCAGGCATTAAAATGACTCTAAACACACCTATTTTAGTTCCAAGAGTTCTAATTCACATGCAATAGTCATTTACAGTCCAAAAATTAAACTTTAAAAAATTACCATTTTTGACCATCTGGAAAAAGTTTGACAGGTCACGGGTCATCGTTTTTCATCAGAAAATTGATTTTTTGGACTGTAGAAAAATTGATTCAAAATGTCGTTTGGATTGAGCCTCATGTTGAATAACTACTTTTTAAAGCCTCAATGTGACCAAAATTGCCATTTTTACAGACTTTTTCTCCTACTCAGAAGCTTCTATTTCGACCTATTTCAGGCATTAAAATGACTCTAAACACACTTATTTTAGTTCCAAGAGTTCTAATTCACATGCAATAGTCATTTACAGTCCAAAAATTAAACTTTAAAAAATTACCATTGTTGACCATCTGGAAACAGTTCGACAGGTCACGGGTCATCGTTTTTCATCAGAAAATAGATTTTTTGGACTGTAGAAAAACTTGATTCAAAATGTCATTTGGATTGAGCCTCATGTTGAATAACTACTTTTTAAAGCCTCAATGTGACCAAAATTGCCATTTTTACAGACTTTTTCTCCTACTCAGAAGGTTCTATTTCGACCAATTTCAGGTATTAAAATGTTTCTAAACACACTTATTTTAGTTCCAAGAGTTCTAATTCACATGCAATAGTCATTTAAAGTCCAAAAATGAAACTTTAAAAAGTTACCATTTTTGACCATCTGGAAAAAGTTCGACAGGTCACGGGTCATCGTTTTTCATCAGAAAATTGATTTTTTGGACTGTCGAAAAATTGATTCAAAATGTCATTAGGATTGAGCCTCATGTTGAATGACTACTTTTTAAAGCCTCAATGTGACCAAAATTGCCATTTTTACAGACTTTTTCTCCTACTCAGAAGCTTCTATTTCGACCTATTCAGGCATTAAAATGACTCTAAACACACCTATTTTAGTTCCAAGAGTTCTAATTCACATGCAATAGTCATTTACAGTCCAAAAATTAAACTTTAAAAAATTACCATTTTTGACCATCTGGAAAAAGTTTGACAGGTCACGGGTCATCGTTTTTCATCAGAAAATTGATTTTTTGGACTGTAGAAAAATTGATTCAAAATGTCGTTTGGATTGAGCCTCATGTTGAATAACTACTTTTTAAAGCCTCAATGTGACCAAAATTGCCATTTTTACAGACTTTTTCTCCTACTCAGAAGCTTCTATTTCGACCTATTTCAGGCATTAAAATGACTCTAAACACACTTATTTTAGTTCCAAGAGTTCTAATTCACATGCAATAGTCATTTACAGTCCAAAAATTAAACTTTAAAAAATTACCATTGTTGACCATCTGGAAAAAGTTCGACAGGTCACGGGTCATCGTTTTTCATCAGAAAATAGATTTTTTGGACTGTAGAAAAACTTGATTCAAAATGTCATTTGGATTGAGCCTCATGTTGAATAACTACTTTTTAAAGCCTCAATGTGACCAAAATTGCCATTTTTACAGACTTTTTCTCCTACTCAGAAGGTTCTATTTCGACTAATTTCAGGTATTAAAATGTTTCTAAACACACTTATTTTAGTTCCAAGAGTTCTAATTCACATGCAATAGTCATTTAAAGTCCAAAAATGAAACTTTAAAAAATTACCATTTTTGACCATCTGGAAAAAGTTCGACAGGTCACGGGTCATCGTTTTTCATCAGAAAATTGATTTTTTTGGACTGTAGAAAAATTGATTCAAAATGTCATTAGGATTGAGCCTCATGTTGAATGACTACTTTTTAAAGCCTCAATGTGACCAAAATTGCCATTTTTACAGACTTTTTCTCCTACTCAGAAGCTTCTATTTCGACCTATTCAGGCATTAAAATGACTCTAAACAAACTTATTTTAGTTCCAAGAGTTCTAATTCACATGCAATAGTCATTTAAAGTTCAAAAATTAAACTTTAAAAAATTACCATTTTTGACCATCTGGAAAAAGTTCGACAGGTCACGGGTCATCGTTTTTCATCAGAAAATTGATTTTTTGGACTGTAGAAAAATTGATTCAAAATGTCATTTGGATTGAGCCTCATGTTGAATAACTACTTTTCAAAGCCTCAATGTGACCAAAATTGAAATTTTTACAGACTTTTTCTCCTACTCAGAAGCTTCTATTTCGACCTATTTCAGGCATTAATATGACTCCAAACACACTTATTTTAGTTCCAAGAGTTCTAATTCACATGCAATAGTCATTTACAGTCCAAAAATTATACTTTAAAAAATTACCATTTTTGACCATCTAGAAAAAGTTCGACAGGTCTCGGGTCATCGTTTTTCATCCGAAAATTGATTTTTTGGACTGTAGAACAATTGATTCAAAATGTCATTTGGATTGAGCCTCATGTTGAATAACTACTTTTTAAAGCCTCAATGTGACAGAAATTGCCATTTTTACTGACTTTTTCTCCTACTCAGAAGCTTCTATTTCGACCTATTCAGGCATTAAAATGACTCTAAACACACCTATTTTAGTTCCAAGAGTTCTAATTCACATGTAATAGTCATTTACAGTCCAAAAATTAAACTTTAAAAAATTACCATTTTTGACCATCTGGACAAAGTTCGACAGGTCACGGGTCATCGTTTTTCATCAGAAAATTGATTTTTTGGACTGTAGAAAAATTGATTCAAAATGTCATTTGGATTGAGCCTCATGTTGAATAACTACTTTTCAAAGCCTCAATGTGACCAAAATTGAAATTTTTACAGACTTTTTCTCCTACTCAGAAGCTTCTATTTCGACCTATTTCAGGCATTAATATGACTCCAAACACACTTATTTTAGTTCCAAGAGTTCTAATTCACATGCAATAGTCATTTACAGTCCAAAAATTATACTTTAAAAATTACCATTTTTGACCATCTAGAAAAAGTTCGACAGGTCTCGGGTCATCGTTTTTCATCCGAAAATTGATTTTTTGGACTGTAGAACAATTGATTCAAAATGTCATTTGGATTGAGCCTCATGTTGAATAACTACTTTTTAAAGCCTCAATGTGACAGAAATTGCCATTTTTACTGACTTTTTCTCCTACTCAGAAGCTTCTATTTCGACCTATTCAGGCATTAAAATGACTCTAAACACACCTATTTTAGTTCCAAGAGTTCTAATTCACATGTAATAGTCATTTACAGTCCAAAAATTAAACTTTAAAAAATTACCATTTTTGACCATCTGGACAAAGTTCGACAGGTCACGGGTCATCGTTTTTCATCAGAAAATTGATTTTTTGGACTGTAGAAAAATTGATTCAAAATGTCATTTGGATTGAGCCTCATGTTGAATAACTACTTTTTAAAGCCTCAATGTGACAGAAATTGCCATTTTTACTGACTTTTTCTCCTACTCAGAAGCTTCTATTTCGACCTATTCAGGCATTAAAATGACTCTAAACACACCTATTTCAGTTCCAAGAGTTCTAATTCACATGTAATAGTCATTTACAGTCCAAAAATTAAACTTTAAAAAATTACCATTTTTGACCATCTGGAAAAAGTTTGACTGGTCACGGGTCATCGTTTTTCATCAGAAAATTGATTTTTTGGACTGTAGAAAAATTGATTCAAAATGTCGTTTGGATTGAGCCTCATGTTGAATAACTACTTTTTAAAGCCTCAATGTGACCAAAATTGCCATTTTTACAGACTTTTTCTCCTACTCAGAAGCTTCTATTTCGACCTATTCAGGCATTAAAATGACTCTAAACAAACTTATTTTAGTTCCAAGAGTTCTAATTCACATGCAATAGTCATTTAAAGTTCAAAAATTAAACTTTAAAAAATTACCATTTTTGACCATCTGGAAAAAGTTCGACAGGTCACGGGTCATCGTTTTTCATCAGAAAATTGATTTTTTGGACTGTAGAAAAATTGATTCAAAATGTCATTTGGATTGAGCCTCATGTTGAATAACTACTTTTTAAAGCCTCAATGTGACCAAAATTGAAATTTTTACAGACTTTTTCTCCTACTCAGAAGCTTCTATTTCGACCTATTTCAGGCATTAAAATGACTCCAAACACACTTATTTTAGTTCCAAGAGTTCTAATTCACATGCAATAGTCATTTACAGTCCAAAAATTAAACTTTAAAAAATTACCATTTTTGACCATCTGGAAAAAGTTCGACAGGTCTCGGGTCACCGTTTTTCATCCGAAAATTGATTTTTTGGACTGTAGAACAATTGATTCAAAATGTCATTTGGATTGAGCCTCATGTTGAATAACTACTTTTTAAAGCCTCAATGTGACAGAAATTGCCATTTTTACTGACTTTTTCTCCTACTCAGAAGCTTCTATTTCGACCTATTCAGGCATTAAAATGACTCTAAACACACCTATTTCAGTTCCAAGAGTTCTAATTCACATGTAATAGTCATTTACAGTCCAAAAATTAAACTTTAAAAAATTACCATTTTTGACCATCTGGAAAAAGTTTGACTGGTCACGGGTCATCGTTTTTCATCAGAAAATTGATTTTTTGGACTGTAGAAAAATTGATTCAAAATGTCGTTTGGATTGAGCCTCATGTTGAATAACTACTTTTTAAAGCCTCAATGTGACCAAAATTGCCATTTTTACAGACTTTTTCTCCTACTCAGAAGCTTCTATTTCGACCTATTCAGGCATTAAAATGACTCTAAACAAACTTATTTTAGTTCCAAGAGTTCTAATTCACATGCAATAGTCATTTAAAGTTCAAAAATTAAACTTTAAAAAATTACCATTTTTGACCATCTGGAAAAAGTTCGACAGGTCACGGGTCATCGTTTTTCATCAGAAAATTGATTTTTTGGACTGTAGAAAAATTGATTCAAAATGTCATTTGGATTGAGCCTCATGTTGAATAACTACTTTTTAAAGCCTCAATGTGACCAAAATTGAAATTTTTACAGACTTTTTCTCCTACTCAGAAGCTTCTATTTCGACCTATTTCAGGCATTAAAATGACTCCAAACACACTTATTTTAGTTCCAAGAGTTCTAATTCACATGCAATAGTCATTTACAGTCCAAAAATTAAACTTTAAAAAATTACCATTTTTGACCATCTGGAAAAAGTTCGACAGGTCTCGGGTCACCGTTTTTCATCCGAAAATTGATTTTTTGGACTGTAGAACAATTGATTCAAAATGTCATTTGGATTGAGCCTCATGTTGAATAACTACTTTTTAAAGCCTCAATGTGACAGAAATTGCCATTTTTACTGACTTTTTCTCCTACGCAGAAGCTTCTATTTCGACCTATTCAGGCATTAAAATGACTCTAAACACACCTATTTTAGTTCCAAGAGTTCTAATTCACATGTAATAGTCATTTACAGTCCAAAAATTAAACTTTAAAAAATTACCATTTTTGACCATCTGGAAAAAGTTTGACAGGTCACGGGTCATCGTTTTTCATCAGAAAATTGATTTTTTGGACTGTAGAAAAATTGATTCAAAATGTCGTTTGGATTGAGCCTCATGTTGAATAACTACTTTTTAAAGCCTCAATGTGACCAAAATTGCCATTTTTACAGACTTTTTCTCCTACTCAGAAGCTTCTATTTCGACCTATTCAGACATTAAAATGACTGTAAACACACTTATTTTAGTTCCAAGAGTTCTAATTCACATGCAATAGTCATTTACAGTCCAAAAATTAAACTGTAAAAAATTACCATTTTTGACCATCTGGAAAAAGTTCGACAGGTCACGGGTCATCGTTTTTCATCAGAAAATTGATTTTTTGGACTGTAGAAAAATTGATTCAAAATGTCATTTGGATTGAGCCTCATGTTGAATAACTACTTTTTAAAGCCTCAATGTGACAGAAATTGACATTTTTACTGACTTTTTCTCCTACTCAGAAGCTTCTATTTCGACCTATTCAGGCATTAAAATGACTCTAAACACACCTATTTTAGTTCCAAGAGTTCTAATTCACATGTAATAGTCATTTACAGTCCAAAAATTAAACTTTAAAAAATTACCATTGTTGACCATCTGGAAAAAGTTCGACAGGTCACGGGTCATCGTTTTTCATCAGAAAATTGATTTTTTGGACTGTAGAAAAATTGATTCAAAACGTCATTTGGATTGAGCCTCATGTTGAATAACTACTTTTTAAAGCCTCAATGTGACCAAAATTGCCATTTTTACAGACTTTTTCTCCTACTCAGAAGCTTCTATTTCGACCTATTTCAGGCATTAAAATGACTCTAAACACACTTATTTTAGTTCCAAGAGTTCTAATTCACATGCAATAGTCATTTACAGTCCAAAAATTAAACTTTAAAAAATTACCATTCTTGACCATCTGGAAAAAGTTCGACAGGTCACGGGTCATCGTTTTTCATCAGAAAATTGATTTTTTGGACTGTAGAAAAATTGATTCAAAATGTCATTAGGATTGAGCCTCATGTTGAATGACTACTTTTTAAAGCCTCAATGTGACCAAAATTGCCATTTTTACAGACTTTTTCTCCTACTCAGAAGCTTCTATTTCGACCTATTCAGGCATTAAAATGACTCTAAACAAACTTATTTTAGTTCCAAGAGTTCTAATTCACATGCAATAGTCATTTAAAGTTCAAAAATTAAACTTTAAAAAATTACCATTTTTGACCATCTGGAAAAAGTTCGACAGGACACGGGTCATCGTTTTTCATCAGAAAATTGATTTTTTGGACTGTAGAAAAATTGATTCAAAATGTCATTTGGATTGAGCCTCATGTTGAATAACTACTTTTTAAAGCCTCAATGTGACCAAAATTGCCATTTTTACAGACTTTTTCTCCGACTCAGAAGCTTCGATTTCGACCTATTTCAGGCATTAAAATGACTCTAAACACACTTATTTTAGTTCCAAGAGTTCTAATTCACATGCAATAGTCATTTACAGTCCAAAAATTAAACTGTAAAAAATTACCATTTTTGACCATCTGGAAAAAGTTCGACAGGTCACGGGTCATCGTTTTTCATCAGAAAATTGATTTTTTGGACTGTAGAAAAATTGATTCAAAATGTCGTTTGGATTGAGCCTCATGTTGAATAACTACTTTTTAAAGCCTCAATGTGACCAAAATTGCCATTTTTACAGACTTTTTCTCCTACTCAGAAGCTTCTATTTCGACCTATTTCAGGCATTAAAATGACTCTAAACACACTTATTTTAGTTCCAAGAGTTCTAATTCACATGCAATAGTCATTTACAGTCCAAAAATTAAACTGTAAAAAATTACCATTTTTGACCATCTGGAAAAAGTTCGACAGGTCACGGGTCATCGTTTTTCATCAGAAAATTGATTTTTGGACTGTAGAAAAATTGATTCAAAATGTCATTTGGATTGAGCCTCATGTTGAATAACTACTTTTTAAAGCCTCAATGTGACAGAAATTGCCATTTTTACTGACTTTTTCTCCTACTCAGAAGCTTCTATTTCGACCTATTCAGGCATTAAAATGACTCTAAACACACCTATTTTAGTTCCAAGAGTTCTAATTCACATGCAATAGTCATTTACAGTCCAAAAATTAAACTTTAAAAAATTACCATTTTTGACCATCTGGAAAAAGTTTGACAGGTCACGGGTCATCGTTTTTCATCGGAAAATTGATTTTTTGGACTGTAGAAAAATTGATTCAAAATGTCATTTGGATTGAGCCTCATGTTGAATAACTACTTTTTAAAGCCTTAATGTGACCAAAATTGCCATGTTTACAGACTTTTTATCCTATTCAGAAGGTTCTATTTCGATCAATTTCAGGCATTAAAATGACTCTAAACACACTTATTTTAGTTCCAAGAGTTCGAATTCACATGCAATAGTCATTTACAGTCCAAAAATTAAACTTTAAAAAATTACCATTTTTGACCATCTGGAAAAAGTTTGACAGGTCACGGGTCATCGTTTTTCATCAGAAAATTTATTTTTTGGACTGTGGAAAAATTGATTCAAAATGTCATTAGGATTGAGCCTCATGTTGAATGACTACTTTTTAAAGCCTCAATGTGACCAAAATTGCCATTTTTACAGACTTTTTCTCCTACTCAGAAGCTTCTATTTCGACCTATTCAGGCATTAAAATGACTCTAAACAAACTTATTTTAGTTCCAAGAGTTATAATTCACATGCAATAGTCATTTAAAGTTCAAAAATTAAACTTTAAAAAATTACCATTTTTGACCATCTGGAAAAAGTTCGACAGGTCACGGGTCATCGTTTTTCATCAGAAAATTGATTTTTTGGACTGTAGAAAAATTGATTCAAAATGTCATTTGGATTGAGCCTCATGTTGAATAACTACTTTTTAAAGCCTCAATGTGACCAAAATTGAAATTTTTACAGACTTTTTCTCCTACTCAGAAGCTTCTATTTCGACCTATTTCAGGCATTAATATGACTCCAAACACACTTATTTTAGTTCCAAGAGTTCTAATTCACATGCAATAGTCATTTACAGTCCAAAAATTAAACTTTAAAAAATTACCATTTTTGACCATCTGGAAAAAGTTCGACAGGTCTCGGGTCATCGTTTTTCATCCGAAAATTGATTTTTTGGACTGTAGAACAATTGATTCAAAATGTCATTTGGATTGAGCCTCATGTTGAATAACTACTTTTTAAAGCCTCAATGTGACCAAAATTGCCATTTTTACAGACTTTTTCTCCGACTCAGAAGCTTCTATTTCGACCTATTTCAGGCATTAAAATGACTCTAAACACACTTATTTTAGTTCCAAGAGTTCTAATTCACATGCAATAGTCATTTACAGTCCAAAAATTAAACTGTAAAAAATTACCATTTTTGACCATCTGGAAAAAGTTCGACAGGTCACGGGTCATCGTTTTTCATCAGAAAATTGATTTTTTGGACTGTAGAAAAATTGATTCAAAATGTCATTAGGATTGAGCCTCATGTTGAATGACTACTTTTTAAAGCCTCAATGTGACCAAAATTGAAATTTTTACAGACTTTTTCTCCTACTCAGAAGCTTCTATTTCGACCTATTCAGGCATTAAAATGACTCTAAACAAACTTATTTTAGTTCCAAGAGTTCTAATTCACATGCAATAGTCATTTACAGTCCAAAAATTAAACTTTAAAAATGTACCATTCTTGACCATCTGGAAAAAGTTCGACAGGTCACGGGTCATCGTTTTTCATCAGAAAATTGATTTTTTGGACTGTAGAAAAATTGATTCAAAATGTCATTAGGATTGAGCCTCATGTTGAATGACTACTTTTTAAAGCCTCAATGTGACCAAAATTGCCATTTTTACAGACTTTTTCTCCTACTCAGAAGCTTCTATTTCGACCTATTCAGGCATTAAAATGACTCTAAACAAACTTATTTTAGTTCCAAAAGTTCTAATTCACATGCAATAGTCATTTAAAGTTCAAAAATTAAACTTTAAAAAATTACCATTTTTGACCATCTGGAAAAAGTTCGACAGGTCACGGGTCATCGTTTTTCATCAGAAAATTGATTTTTTGGACTGTAGAAAAATTGATTCAAAATGTCATTTGGATTGAGCCTCATGTTGAATAACTACTTTTTAAAGCCTCAATGTGACAGAAATTGCCATTTTTACTGACTTTTTCTCCTACTCAGAAGCTTCTATTTCGACCTATTCAGGCATTAAAATGACTCTAAACACACCTATTTTAGTTCTAAGAGTTCTAATTCACATGCAATAGTCCTTTACAGTCCAAAAATTAAACTTTAAAAAATTACCATTTTTGACCATCTGGAAAAAGTTTGACAGGTCACGGTTCATCGTTTTTCATCAGAAAATTGATTTTTTGGACTGTAGAAAAATTGATTCAAAATGTCGTTTGGATTGAGCCTCATGTTGAATAACTACTTTTTAAAGCCTCAATGTGACCAAAATTGCCATTTTTACAGACTTTTTCTCCTACTCAGAAGCTTCTATTTCGACCTATTTCAGGCATTAAAATGACTCTAAACACACTTATTTTAGTTCCAAGAGTTCTAATTCACATGCAATAGTCATTTACAGTCCAAAAATTAAACTTTAAAAAATTACCATTGTTGACCATCTGGAAAAAGTTCGACAGGTCACGGGTCATCGTTTTTCATCAGAAAATAGATTTTTTGGACTGTAGAAAAACTTGATTCAAAATGTCATTTGGATTGAGCCTCATGTTGAATAACTACTTTTTAAAGCCTCAATGTGACCAAAATTGCCATTTTTACAGACTTTTTCTCCTACTCAGAAGCTTCTATTTCGACCTATTCAGGCATTAAAATGACTCTAAACAAACTTATTTTAGTTCCAAGAGTTCTAATTCACATGCAATAGTCATTTAAAGTTCAAAAATTAAACTTTAAAAAATTACCATTTTTGACCATCTGGAAAAAGTTCGACAGGTCACGGGTCATCGTTTTTCATCAGAAAATTGATTTTTTGGACTGTAGAAAAATTGATTCAAAATGTCATTTGGATTGAGCCTCATGTTGAATAACTACTTTTCAAAGCCTCAATGTGACCAAAATTGAAATTTTTACAGACTTTTTCTCCTACTCAGAAGCTTCTATTTCGACCTATTTCAGGCATTAATATGACTCCAAACACACTTATTTTAGTTCCAAGAGTTCTAATTCACATGCAATAGTCATTTACAGTCCAAAAATTATACTTTAAAAAATTACCATTTTTGACCATCTAGAAAAAGTTCGACAGGTCTCGGGTCATCGTTTTTCATCCGAAAATTGATTTTTTGGACTGTAGAACAATTGATTCAAAATGTCATTTGGATTGAGCCTCATGTTGAATAACTACTTTTTAAAGCCTCAATGTGACAGAAATTGCCATTTTTACTGACTTTTTCTCCTACTCAGAAGCTTCTATTTCGACCTATTCAGGCATTAAAATGACTCTAAACACACCTATTTTAGTTCCAAGAGTTCTAATTCACATGTAATAGTCATTTACAGTCCAAAAATTAAACTTTAAAAAATTACCATTTTTGACCATCTGGACAAAGTTCGACAGGTCACGGGTCATCGTTTTTCATCAGAAAATTGATTTTTTGGACTGTAGAAAAATTGATTCAAAATGTCATTTGGATTGAGCCTCATGTTGAATAACTACTTTTTAAAGCCTCAATGTGACAGAAATTGCCATTTTTACTGACTTTTTCTCCTACTCAGAAGCTTCTATTTCGACCTATTCAGGCATTAAAATGACTCTAAACACACCTATTTCAGTTCCAAGAGTTCTAATTCACATGTAATAGTCATTTACAGTCCAAAAATTAAACTTTAAAAAATTACCATTTTTGACCATCTGGAAAAAGTTTGACTGGTCACGGGTCATCGTTTTTCATCAGAAAATTGATTTTTTGGACTGTAGAAAAATTGATTCAAAATGTCGTTTGGATTGAGCCTCATGTTGAATAACTACTTTTTAAAGCCTCAATGTGACCAAAATTGCCATTTTTACAGACTTTTTCTCCTACTCAGAAGCTTCTATTTCGACCTATTCAGGCATTAAAATGACTCTAAACAAACTTATTTTAGTTCCAAGAGTTCTAATTCACATGCAATAGTCATTTAAAGTTCAAAAATTAAACTTTAAAAAATTACCATTTTTGACCATCTGGAAAAAGTTCGACAGGTCACGGGTCATCGTTTTTCATCAGAAAATTGATTTTTTGGACTGTAGAAAAATTGATTCAAAATGTCATTTGGATTGAGCCTCATGTTGAATAACTACTTTTTAAAGCCTCAATGTGACCAAAATTGAAATTTTTACAGACTTTTTCTCCTACTCAGAAGCTTCTATTTCGACCTATTTCAGGCATTAAAATGACTCCAAACACACTTATTTTAGTTCCAAGAGTTCTAATTCACATGCAATAGTCATTTACAGTCCAAAAATTAAACTTTAAAAAATTACCATTTTTGACCATCTGGAAAAAGTTCGACAGGTCTCGGGTCACCGTTTTTCATCCGAAAATTGATTTTTTGGACTGTAGAACAATTGATTCAAAATGTCATTTGGATTGAGCCTCATGTTGAATAACTACTTTTTAAAGCCTCAATGTGACAGAAATTGCCATTTTTACTGACTTTTTCTCCTACTCAGAAGCTTCTATTTCGACCTATTCAGGCATTAAAATGACTCTAAACACACCTATTTCAGTTCCAAGAGTTCTAATTCACATGTAATAGTCATTTACAGTCCAAAAATTAAACTTTAAAAAATTACCATTTTTGACCATCTGGAAAAAGTTTGACTGGTCACGGGTCATCGTTTTTCATCAGAAAATTGATTTTTTGGACTGTAGAAAAATTGATTCAAAATGTCGTTTGGATTGAGCCTCATGTTGAATAACTACTTTTTAAAGCCTCAATGTGACCAAAATTGCCATTTTTACAGACTTTTTCTCCTACTCAGAAGCTTCTATTTCGACCTATTCAGGCATTAAAATGACTCTAAACAAACTTATTTTAGTTCCAAGAGTTCTAATTCACATGCAATAGTCATTTAAAGTTCAAAAATTAAACTTTAAAAAATTACCATTTTTGACCATCTGGAAAAAGTTCGACAGGTCACGGGTCATCGTTTTTCATCAGAAAATTGATTTTTTGGACTGTAGAAAAATTGATTCAAAATGTCATTTGGATTGAGCCTCATGTTGAATAACTACTTTTTAAAGCCTCAATGTGACCAAAATTGAAATTTTTACAGACTTTTTCTCCTACTCAGAAGCTTCTATTTCGACCTATTTCAGGCATTAAAATGACTCCAAACACACTTATTTTAGTTCCAAGAGTTCTAATTCACATGCAATAGTCATTTACAGTCCAAAAATTAAACTTTAAAAAATTACCATTTTTGACCATCTGGAAAAAGTTCGACAGGTCTCGGGTCACCGTTTTTCATCCGAAAATTGATTTTTTGGACTGTAGAACAATTGATTCAAAATGTCATTTGGATTGAGCCTCATGTTGAATAACTACTTTTTAAAGACTCAATGTGACAGAAATTGCCATTTTTACTGACTTTTTCTCCTACTCAGAAGCTTCTATTTCGACCTATTCAGGCATTAAAATGACTCTAAACACACCTATTTTAGTTCCAAGAGTTCTAATTCACATGTAATAGTCATTTACAGTCCAAAAATTAAACTTTAAAAAATTACCATTTTTGACCATCTGGAAAAAGTTTGACAGGTCACGGGTCATCGTTTTTCATCAGAAAATTGATTTTTTGGACTGTAGAAAAATTGATTCAAAATGTCGTTTGGATTGAGCCTCATGTTGAATAACTACTTTTTAAAGCCTCAATGTGACCAAAATTGCCATTTTTACAGACTTTTTCTCCTACTCAGAAGCTTCTATTTCGACCTATTCAGACATTAAAATGACTGTAAACACACTTATTTTAGTTCCAAGAGTTCTAATTCACATGCAATAGTCATTTACAGTCCAAAAATTAAACTGTAAAAAATTACCATTTTTGACCATCTGGAAAAAGTTCGACAGGTCACGGGTCATCGTTTTTCATCAGAAAATTGATTTTTTGGACTGTAGAAAAATTGATTCAAAATGTCATTTGGATTGAGCCTCATGTTGAATAACTACTTTTTAAAGCCTCAATGTGACAGAAATTGACATTTTTACTGACTTTTTCTCCTACTCAGAAGCTTCTATTTCGACCTATTCAGGCATTAAAATGACTCTAAACACACCTATTTTAGTTCCAAGAGTTCTAATTCACATGTAATAGTCATTTACAGTCCAAAAATTAAACTTTAAAAAATTACCATTTTTGACCATCTGGAAAAAGTTTGACAGGTCACGGGTCATCGTTTTTCATCAGAAAATTGATTTTTTGGACTGTAGAAAAATTGATTCAAAATGTCATTTGGATTGAGCCTCATGTTGAATAACTACTTTTTAAAGCCTCAATGTGACAGAAATTGCCATTTTTACTGACTTTTTCTCCTACTCAGAAGCTTCTATTTCGACCTATTCAGGCATTAAAATGACTCTAAACACACCTATTTTAGTTCCAAGAGTTCTAATTCACATGTAATAGTCATTTACAGTCCAAAAATTAAACTTTAAAAAATTACCATTGTTGACCATCTGGAAAAAGTTCGACAGGTCACGGGTCATCGTTTTTCATCAGAAAATTGATTTTTTGGACTGTAGAAAAATTGATTCAAAACGTCATTTGGATTGAGCCTCATGTTGAATAACTACTTTTTAAAGCCTCAATGTGACCAAAATTGCCATTTTTACAGACTTTTTCTCCTACTCAGAAGCTTCTATTTCGACCTATTTCAGGCATTAAAATGACTCTAAACACACTTATTTTAGTTCCAAGAGTTCTAATTCACATGCAATAGTCATTTATAGTCCAAAAATTAAACTTTAAAAAATTACCATTCTTGACCATCTGGAAAAAGTTCGACAGGTCACGGGTCATCGTTTTTCATCAGAAAATTGATTTTTTGGACTGTAGAAAAATTGATTCAAAATGTCATTAGGATTGAGCCTCATGTTGAATGACTACTTTTTAAAGCCTCAATGTGACCAAAATTGCCATTTTTACAGACTTTTTCTCCTACTCAGAAGCTTCTATTTCGACCTATTCAGGCATTAAAATGACTCTAAACAAACTTATTTTAGTTCCAAGAGTTCTAATTCACATGCAATAGTCATTTAAAGTTCAAAAATTAAACTTTAAAAAATTACCATTTTTGACCATCTGGAAAAAGTTCGACAGGACACGGGTCATCGTTTTTCATCAGAAAATTGATTTTTTGGACTGTAGAAAAATTGATTCAAAATGTCATTTGGATTGAGCCTCATGTTGAATAACTACTTTTTAAAGCCTCAATGTGACCAAAATTGCCATTTTTACAGACTTTTTCTCCGACTCAGAAGCTTCTATTTCGACCTATTTCAGGCATTAAAATGACTCTAAACACACTTATTTTAGTTCCAAGAGTTCTAATTCACATGCAATAGTCATTTACAGTCCAAAAATTAAACTGTAAAAAATTACCATTTTTGACCATCTGGAAAAAGTTCGACAGGTCACGGGTCATCGTTTTTCATCAGAAAATTGATTTTTTGGACTGTAGAAAAATTGATTCAAAATGTCATTTGGATTGAGCCTCATGTTGAATAACTACTTTTTAAAGCCTCAATGTGACCAAAATTGCCATTTTTACAGACTTTTTCTCCTACTCAGAAGCTTCTATTTCGACCTATTTCAGGCATTAAAATGACTCTAAACACACTTATTTTAGTTCCAAGAGTTCTAATTCACATGCAATAGTCATTTACAGTCCAAAAATTAAACTGTAAAAAATTACCATTTTTGACCATCTGGAAAAAGTTCGACAGGTCACGGGTCATCGTTTTTCATCAGAAAATTGATTTTTGGACTGTAGAAAAATTGATTCAAAATGTCATTTGGATTGAGCCTCATGTTGAATAACTACTTTTTAAAGCCTCAATGTGACAGAAATTGCCATTTTTACTGACTTTTTCTCCTACTCAGAAGCTTCTATTTCGACCTATTCAGGCATTAAAATGACTCTAAACACACCTATTTTAGTTCCAAGAGTTCTAATTCACATGCAATAGTCATTTACAGTCCAAAAATTAAACTTTAAAAAATTACCATTTTTGACCATCTGGAAAAAGTTTGACAGGTCACGGGTCATCGTTTTTCATCGGAAAATTGATTTTTTGGACTGTAGAAAAATTGATTCAAAATGTCATTTGGATTGAGCCTCATGTTGAATAACTACTTTTTAAAGCCTTAATGTGACCAAAATTGCCATGTTTACAGACTTTTTATCCTATTCAGAAGGTTCTATTTCGATCAATTTCAGGCATTAAAATGACTCTAAACACACTTATTTTAGTTCCAAGAGTTCGAATTCACATGCAATAGTCATTTACAGTCCAAAAATTAAACTTTAAAAAATTACCATTTTTGACCATCTGGAAAAAGTTTGACAGGTCACGGGTCATCGTTTTTCATCAGAAAATTTATTTTTTGGACTGTGGAAAAATTGATTCAAAATGTCATTAGGATTGAGCCTCATGTTGAATGACTACTTTTTAAAGCCTCAATGTGACCAAAATTGCCATTTTTACAGACTTTTTCTCCTACTCAGAAGCTTCTATTTCGACCTATTCAGGCATTAAAATGACTCTAAACAAACTTATTTTAGTTCCAAGAGTTATAATTCACATGCAATAGTCATTTAAAGTTCAAAAATTAAACTTTAAAAAATTACCATTTTTGACCATCTGGAAAAAGTTCGACAGGTCACGGGTCATCGTTTTTCATCAGAAAATTGATTTTTTGGACTGTAGAAAAATTGATTCAAAATGTCATTTGGATTGAGCCTCATGTTGAATAACTACTTTTTAAAGCCTCAATGTGACCAAAATTGAAATTTTTACAGACTTTTTCTCCTACTCAGAAGCTTCTATTTCGACCTATTTCAGGCATTAATATGACTCCAAACACACTTATTTTAGTTCCAAGAGTTCTAATTCACATGCAATAGTCATTTACAGTCCAAAAATTAAACTTTAAAAAATTACCATTTTTGACCATCTGGAAAAAGTTCGACAGGTCTCGGGTCATCGTTTTTCATCCGAAAATTGATTTTTTGGACTGTAGAACAATTGATTCAAAATGTCATTTGGATTGAGCCTCATGTTGAATAACTACTTTTTAAAGCCTCAATGTGACCAAAATTGCCATTTTTACAGACTTTTTCTCCGACTCAGAAGCTTCTATTTCGACCTATTTCAGGCATTAAAATGACTCTAAACACACTTATTTTAGTTCCAAGAGTTCTAATTCACATGCAATAGTCATTTACAGTCCAAAAATTAAACTGTAAAAAATTACCATTTTTGACCATCTGGAAAAAGTTCGACAGGTCACGGGTCATCGTTTTTCATCAGAAAATAGATTTTTTGGACTGTAGAAAAACTTGATTCAAAATGTCATTTGGATTGAGCCTCATGTTGAATGACTACTTTTTAAAGCCTCAATGTGACCAAAATTGCCATTTTTACAGACTTTTTCTCCTACTCAAAAGGTTCTATTTCAACCTATTTCAGGCATTAAAATGACTCTAAACACACTTATTTTAGTTCCAAGAGTTCTAATTCACAAGCAATAGTCATTTACAGTCCAAAAATTAAACTTTAAAAATTTACCATTCTTGACCATCTGGAAAAAGTTCGACAGGTCACGGGTCATCGTTTTTCATCAGAAAATTGATTTTTTGGACTGTCGAAAAATTGATTCAAAATGTCATTAGGATTGAGCCTCATGTTGAATGACTACTTTTTAAAGCCTCAATGTGACCAAAATTGCCATTTTTACAGACTTTTTCTCCTACTCAGAAGCTTCTATTTCGACCTATTCAGGCATTAAAATGACTCTAAAAAAACTTATTTTAGTTCCAAAAGTTCTAATTCACATGCAATAGTCATTTAAAGTTCAAAAATTAAACTTTAAAAAATTACCATTTTTGACCATCTGGAAAAAGTTCGACAGGTCACGGGTCATCGTTTTTCATCAGAAAATTGATTTTTTGGACTGTAGAAAAATTGATTCAAAATGTCATTTGGATTGAGCCTCATGTTGAATAACTACTTTTTAAAGCCTCAATGTGACAGAAATTGCCATTTTTACTGACTTTTTCTCCTACTCAGAAGCTTCTATTTCGACCTATTCAGGCATTAAAATGACTCTAAACACACCTATTTTAGTTCCAAGAGTTCTAATTCACATGCAATAGTCATTTACAGTCCAAAAATTAAACTTTAAAAAATTACCATTTTTGACCATCTGGAAAAAGTTTGACAGGTCACGGGTCATCGTTTTTCATCAGAAAATTGATTTTTTGGACTGTAGAAAAATTGATTCAAAATGTCGTTTGGATTGAGCCTCATGTTGAATAACTACTTTTTAAAGCCTCAATGTGACCAAAATTGCCATTTTTACAGACTTTTTCTCCTACTCAGAAGCTTCTATTTCGACCTATTTCAGGCATTAAAATGACTCTAAACACACTTATTTTAGTTCCAAGAGTTCTAATTCACATGCAATAGTCATTTACAGTCCAAAAATTAAACTTTAAAAAATTACCATTGTTGACCATCTGGAAAAAGTTCGACAGGTCACGGGTCATCGTTTTTCATCAGAAAATAGATTTTTTGGACTGTAGAAAAACTTGATTCAAAATGTCATTTGGATTGAGCCTCATGTTGAATAACTACTTTTTAAAGCCTCAATGTGACCAAAATTGCCATTTTTACAGACTTTTTCTCCTACTCAGAAGGTTCTATTTCGACCAATTTCAGGTATTAAAATGTTTCTAAACACACTTATTTTAGTTCCAAGAGTTCTAATTCACATGCAATAGTCATTTAAAGTCCAAAAATGAAACTTTAAAAAATTACCATTTTTGACCATCTGGAAAAAGTTCGACAGGTCACGGGTCATCGTTTTTCATCAGAAAATTGATTTTTTGGACTGTAGAAAAATTGATTCAAAATGTCATTAGGATTGAGCCTCATGTTGAATGACTACTTTTTAAAGCCTCAATGTGACCAAAATTGCCATTTTTACAGACTTTTTCTCCTACTCAGAAGCTTCTATTTCGACCTATTCAGGCATTAAAATGACTCTAAACAAACTTATTTTAGTTCCAAGAGTTCTAATTCACATGCAATAGTCATTTAAAGTTCAAAAATTAAACTTTAAAAAATTACCATTTTTGACCATCTGGAAAAAGTTCGACAGGTCACGGGTCATCGTTTTTCATCAGAAAATTGATTTTTTGGACTGTAGAAAAATTGATTCAAAATGTCATTTGGATTGAGCCTCATGTTGAATAACTACTTTTTAAAGCCTCAATGTGACAGAAATTGCCATTTTTACTGACTTTTTCTCCTACTCAGAAGCTTCTATTTCGACCTATTCAGGCATTAAAATGACTCTAAACACACCTATTTTAGTTCCAAGAGTTCTAATTCACATGTAATAGTCATTTACAGTCCAAAAATTAAACTTTAAAAAATTACCATTTTTGACCATCTGGAAAAAGTTTGACTGGTCACGGGTCATCGTTTTTCATCAGAAAATTGATTTTTTGGACTGTAGAAAAATTGATTCAAAATGTCGTTTGGATTGAGCCTCATGTTGAATAACTACTTTTTAAAGCCTCAATGTGACCAAAATTGCCATTTTTACAGACTTTTTCTCCTACTCAGAAGCTTCTATTTCGACCTATTCAGGCATTAAAATGACTCTAAACAAACTTATTTTAGTTCCAAGAGTTCTAATTCACATGCAATAGTCATTTAAAGTTCAAAAATTAAACTTTAAAAAATTACCATTTTTGACCATCTGGAAAAAGTTCGACAGGTCACGGGTCATTGTTTTTCATCAGAAAATTGATTTTTTGGACTGTAGAAAAATTGATTCAAAATGTCATTTGGATTGAGCCTCATGTTGAATAACTACTTTTTAAAGCCTCAATGTGACCAAAATTGCCATTTTTACAGACTTTTTCTCCTACTCAGAAGCTTCTATTTCGACCTATTCAGACATTAAAATGACTCTAAACACACTTATTTTAGTTCCAAGAGTTCTAATTCACATGCAATAGTCATTTACAGTCCAAAAATTAAACTGTAAAAAATTACCATTTTTGACCATCTGGAAAAAGTTCGATAGGTCACGGGTCATCGTTTTTCATCAGAAAATTGATTTTTTGGACTGTAGAAAAATTGATTCAAAATGTCATTTGGATTGAGCCTCATGTTGAATAACTACTTTTTAAATCCTCAATGTGACAGAAATTGACATTTTTACTCACTTTTTCTCCTACTCAGAAGCTTCTATTTCGACCTATTCAGGCATTAAAATGACTCTAAACACACCTATTTTAGTTCCAAGAGTTCTAATTCACATGTAATAGTCATTTACAGTCCAAAAATTAAACTTTAAAAAATTACCATTTTTGACCATCTGGAAAAAGTTTGACAGGTCACGGGTCATCGTTTTTCATCAGAAAATAGATTTTTTGGACTGTAGAAAAATTGATTCAAAATGTCATTTGGATTGAGCCTCATGTTGAATAACTACTTTTTAAAGCCTCAATGTGACAGAAATTGCCATTTTTACTGACTTTTTCTCCTACTCAGAAGCTTCTATTTCGACCTATTCAGGCATTAAAATGACTCTAAACACACCTATTTTAGTTCCAAGAGTTCTAATTCACATGTAATAGTCATTTACAGTCCAAAAATTAAACTTTAAAAAATTACCATTTTTGACCATCTGGAAAAAGTTTGACAGGTCACGGGTCATCGTTTTTCATCAGAAAATTGATTTTTTGGACTGTAGAAAAATTGATTCAAAATGTCGTTTGGATTGAGCCTCATGTTGAATAACTACTTTTTAAAGCCTCAATGTGACCGAAATTGCCATTTTTACAGACTTTTTCTCCTACTCAGAAGCTTCTATTTCGACCTATTTCAGGCATTAAAATGACTCTAAACACACTTATTTTAGTTCCAAGAGTTCTAATTCACATGCAATAGTTATTTACAGTCCAAAAATTAAACTTTAAAAAATTACCATTGTTGACCATCTGGAAAAAGTTCGACAGGTCACGGGTCATCGTTTTTCATCAGAAAATTGATTTTTTGGACTGTAGAAAAATTGATTCAAAACGTCATTTGGATTGAGCCTCATGTTGAATAACTACTTTTTAAAGCCTCAATGTGACCAAAATTGCCATTTTTACAGACTTTTTCTCCTACTCAGAAGCTTCTATTTCGACCTATTTCAGGCATTAAAATGACTCTAAACACACTTATTTTAGTTCCAAGAGTTCTAATTCACATGCAATAGTCATTTACAGTCCAAAAATTAAACTTTAAAAAATTACCATTCTTGACCATCTGGAAAAAGTTCGACAGGACACGGGTCATCGTTTTTCATCAGAAAATTGATTTTTTGGACTGTAGAAAAATTGATTCAAAATGTCATTAGGATTGAGCCTCATGTTGAATGACTACTTTTTAAAGCCTCAATGTGACCAAAATTGCCATTTTTACAGACTTTTTCTCCTACTCAGAAGCTTCTATTTCGACCTATTCAGGCATTAAAATGACTCTAAACAAACTTATTTTAGTTCCAAGAGTTCTAATTCACATGCAATAGTCATTTAAAGTTCAAAAATTAAACTTTAAAAAATTACCATTTTTGACCATCTGGAAAAAGTTCGACAGGACACGGGTCATCGTTTTTCATCAGAAAATTGATTTTTTGGACTGTAGAAAAATTGATTCAAAATGTCATTTGGATTGAGCCTCATGTTGAATAACTACTTTTTAAAGCCTCAATGTGACCAAAATTGAAATTTTTACAGACTTTTTCTCCTACTCAGAAGCTTCTATTTCGACCTATTTCAGGCATTAATATGACTCCAAACACACTTATTTTAGTTCCAAGAGTTCTAATTCACATGCAATAGTCATTTACAGTCCAAAAATTAAACTTTAAAAAATTACCATTTTTGACCATCTGGAAAAAGTTCGACAGGTCTCGGGTCATCGATTTTCATCCGAAAATTGATTTTTTGGACTGTAGAACAATTGATTCAAAATGTCATTTGGATTGAGCCTCATGTTGAATAACTACTTTTTAAAGCCTCAATGTGACCAAAATTGCCATTTTTACAGACTTTTTCTCCTACTCAGAAGCTTCTATTTCGACCTATTTCAGGCATTAAAATGACTCTAAACACACTTATTTTAGTTCCAAGAGTTCTAATTCACAAGCAATAGTCATTTACAGTCCAAAAATTAAACTTTAAAAAATTACCATTTTTGACCATCTGGAAAAAGTTCGACAGGTCACGGGTCATCGTTTTTCATCAGAAAATTGATTTTTTGGACTGTAGAACAATTGATTCAAAATGTCATTTGGATTGAGCCTCATGTTGAATAACTACTTTTTAAAGCCTCAATGTGACAGAAATTGCCATTTTTACTGACTTTTTCTCCTACTCAGAAGCTTCTATTTCGACCTATTCAGGCATTAAAATGACTCTAAACACACCTATTTTAGTTCCAAGAGTTCTAATTCACATGTAATAGTCATTTACAGTCCAAAAATTAAACTTTAAAAAATTACCATTTTTGACCATCTGGAAAAAGTTTGACAGGTCACGGGTCATCGTTTTTCATCAGAAAATTGATTTTTTGGACTGTAGAAAAATTGATTCAAAATGTCGTTTGGATTGAGCCTCATGTTGAATAACTACTTTTTAAAGCCTCAATGTGACCAAAATTGCCATTTTTACAGACTTTTTCTCCTACTCAGAAGCTTCTATTTCGACCTATTCAGACATTAAAATGACTCTAAACACACTTATTTTAGTTCCAAGAGTTCTAATTCACATGCAATAGTCATTTACAGTCCAAAAATTAAACTGTAAAAAATTACCATTTTTGACCATCTGGAAAAAGTTCGATAGGTCACGGGTCATCGTTTTTCATCAGAAAATTGATTTTTTGGACTGTAGAAAAATTGATTCAAAATGTCATTTGGATTGAGCCTCATGTTGAATAACTACTTTTTAAAGCCTCAATGTGACAGAAATTGACATTTTTACTCACTTTTTCTCCTACTCAGAAGCTTCTATTTCGACCTATTCAGGCATTAAAATGACTCTAAACACACCTATTTTAGTTCCAAGAGTTCTAATTCACATGTAATAGTCATTTACAGTCCAAAAATTAAACTTTAAAAAATTACCATTTTTGACCATCTGGAAAAAGTTTGACAGGTCACGGGTCATCGTTTTTCATCAGAAAATAGATTTTTTGGACTGTAGAAAAATTGATTCAAAATGTCATTTGGATTGAGCCTCATGTTGAATAACTACTTTTTAAAGCCTCAATGTGACAGAAATTGCCATTTTTACTGACTTTTTCTCCTACTCAGAAGCTTCTATTTCGACCTATTCAGGCATTAAAATGACTCTAAACACACCTATTTTAGTTCCAAGAGTTCTAATTCACATGTAATAGTCATTTACAGTCCAAAAATTAAACTTTAAAAAATTACCATTTTTGACCATCTGGAAAAAGTTTGACAGGTCACGGGTCATCGTTTTTCATCAGAAAATTGATTTTTTGGACTGTAGAAAAATTGATTCAAAATGTCGTTTGGATTGAGCCTCATGTTGAATAACTACTTTTTAAAGCCTCAATGTGACCGAAATTGCCATTTTTACAGACTTTTTCTCCTACTCAGAAGCTTCTATTTCGACCTATTTCAGGCATTAAAATGACTCTAAACACACTTATTTTAGTTCCAAGAGTTCTAATTCACATGCAATAGTTATTTACAGTCCAAAAATTAAACTTTAAAAAATTACCATTGTTGACCATCTGGAAAAAGTTCGACAGGTCACGGGTCATCGTTTTTCATCAGAAAATTGATTTTTTGGACTGTAGAAAAATTGATTCAAAACGTCATTTGGATTGAGCCTCATGTTGAATAACTACTTTTTAAAGCCTCAATGTGACCAAAATTGCCATTTTTACAGACTTTTTCTCCTACTCAGAAGCTTCTATTTCGACCTATTTCAGGCATTAAAATGACTCTAAACACACTTATTTTAGTTCCAAGAGTTCTAATTCACATGCAATAGTCATTTACAGTCCAAAAATTAAACTTTAAAAAATTACCATTCTTGACCATCTGGAAAAAGTTCGACAGGTCACGGGTCATCGTTTTTCATCAGAAAATTGATTTTTTGGACTGTAGAAAAATTGATTCAAAATGTCATTAGGATTGAGCCTCATGTTGAATGACTACTTTTTAAAGCCTCAATGTGACCAAAATTGCCATTTTTACAGACTTTTTCTCCTACTCAGAAGCTTCTATTTCGACCTATTCAGGCATTAAAATGACTCTAAACAAACTTATTTTAGTTCCAAGAGTTCTAATTCACATGCAATAGTCATTTAAAGTTCAAAAATTAAACTTTAAAAAATTACCATTTTTGACCATCTGGAAAAAGTTCGACAGGACACGGGTCATCGTTTTTCATCAGAAAATTGATTTTTTGGACTGTAGAAAAATTGATTCAAAATGTCATTTGGATTGAGCCTCATGTTGAATAACTACTTTTTAAAGCCTCAATGTGACCAAAATTGAAATTTTTACAGACTTTTTCTCCTACTCAGAAGCTTCTATTTCGACCTATTTCAGGCATTAATATGACTCCAAACACACTTATTTTAGTTCCAAGAGTTCTAATTCACATGCAATAGTCATTTACAGTCCAAAAATTAAACTTTAAAAAATTACCATTTTTGACCATCTGGAAAAAGTTCGACAGGTCTCGGGTCATCGATTTTCATCCGAAAATTGATTTTTTGGACTGTAGAACAATTGATTCAAAATGTCATTTGGTTTGAGCCTCATGTTGAATAACTACTTTTTAAAGCCTCAATGTGACCAAAATTGCCATTTTTACAGACTTTTTCTCCTACTCAGAAGCTTCTATTTCGACCTATTTCAGGCATTAAAATGACTCTAAACACACTTATTTTAGTTCCAAGAGTTCTAATTCACAAGCAATAGTCATTTACAGTCCAAAAATTAAACTTTAAAAAATTACCATTTTTGACCATCTGGAAAAAGTTCGACAGGTCACGGGTCATCGTTTTTCATCAGAAAATTGATTTTTTGGACTGTAGAAAAATTGATTCAAAATGTCATTAGGATTGAGCCTCATGTTGAATGACTACTTTTTAAAGCCTCAATGTGACCAAAATTGAAATTTTTACAGACTTTTTCTCCTACTCAGAAGCTTCTATTTCGACCTATTCAGGCATTAAAATGACTCTAAACAAACTTATTTTAGTTCCAAGAGTTCTAATTCACATGCAATAGTCATTTACAGTCCAAAAATTAAACTTTAAAAAATTACCATTTTTGACCATCTGGAAAAAGTTTGACAGGTCACGGGTCATCGTTTTTCATCAGAAAATTTATTTTTTGGACTGTAGAAAAATTGATTCAAAATGTCGTTTGGATTGAGCCTCATGTTGAATAACTACTTTTTAAAGCCTCAATGTGACCAAAATTGCCATTTTTACAGACTTTTTCTCCTACTCAGAAGCTTCTATTTCGACCTATTTCAGGCATTAAAATGACTCTAAACACACTTATTTTAGTTCCAAGAGTTCTAATTCACAAGCAATAGTCATTTACAGTCCAAAAATTAAACTTTAAAAAATTACCATTTTTGACCATCTGGAAAAAGATCGACAGGTCACGGGTCATCGTTTTTCATCAGAAAATAGATTTTTTGGACTGTAGAAAAATTGATTCAAAATGTCATTTGGATTGAGCCTCATGTTGAATAACTACTTTTTAAAGCCTCAATGTGACCAAAATTGCCATTTTTACAGACTTTTTCTCCTACTCAGAAGCTTCTATTTCGACCTATTTCAGCCATTAAAATGACTCTAAACACACTTATTTTAGTTCCAAGAGTTCTAATTCACATGCAATAGTCATTTACAGTCCAAAAATTAAACTTTAAAAATTTACCATTCTTGACTATCTGGAAAAAGTTCGACAGGTCACGGGTCATCGTTTTTCATCAGAAAATTGATTTTTTGGACTGTAGAAAAATTGATTCAAAATGTCATTAGGATTGAGCCTCATGTTGAATGACTACTTTTTAAAGCCTCAATGTGACCAAAATTGCCATTTTTACAGACTTTTTCTCCTACTCAGAAGCTTCTATTTCGACCTATTCAGGCATTAAAATGACTCTAAACAAACTTATTTTAGTTCCAAAAGTTCTAATTCACATGCAATAGTCATTTAAAGTTCAAAAATTAAACTTTAAAAAATTACCATTTTTGACCATCTGGAAAAAGTTAGACAGGTCTCGGGTCACCGTTTTTCATCCGAAAATTGATTTTTTGGACTGTAGAACAATTGATTCAAAATGTCATTTGGATTGAGCCTCATGTTGAATAACTACTTTTTAAAGCCTCAATGTGACAGAAATTGCCATTTTTACTGACTTTTTCTCCTACTCAGAAGCTTCTATTTCGACCTATTCAGGCATTAAAATGACTCTAAACACACCTATTTTAGTTCCAAGAGTTCTAATTCACATGTAATAGTCATTTACAGTCCAAAAATTTAACTTTAAAAAATTACCATTTTTGACCATCTGGAAAAAGTTTGACAGGTCACGGGTCATCGTTTTTCATCAGAAAATTGATTTTTTGGACTGTAGAAAAATTGATTCAAAATGTCGTTTGGATTGAGCCTCATGTTGAATAACTACTTTTTAAAGCCTCAATGTGACCGAAATTGCCATTTTTACAGACTTTTTCTCCTACTCAGAAGCTTCTATTTCGACCTATTTCAGGCATTAAAATGACTCTAAACACACTTATTTTAGTTCCAAGAGTTCTAATTCACATGCAATAGTCATTTACAGTCCAAAAATTAAACTTTAAAAAATTACCATTGTTGACCATCTGGAAAAAGTTCGACAGGTCACGAGTCATCGTTTTTCATCAGAAAATTGATTTTTTGGACTGTAGAAAAATGTATTCAAAATGTCATTTGGATTGTGCCTCATGTTGAATAACTGCTCTTTAAAGCCTCAATGTGACCAAAATTGCGATTTTTACAGACTTTTTATCCTACTCAGAAGCTTCTATTTTGACAGATTTCAGGCATTAAAATGACTCTAAACTCACTTAATTTAGTTCCAAAAGTGATAATTCACAAGCTATAGTCATTTACAGTCAAAAAATTAAACATTAAAAAATTACCATTTCTGACCATCTGGAGACAGTTCGACAGGTCACGGGTCATCGTTTTTCATCAGAAAATTGATTTTTTGGACTGTAGAAAAATTGATTCAAAACGTCATTTGGATTGAGCCTCATGTTGAATAACTACTTTTTAAAGCCTCAATGTGACCAAAATTGCCATTTTTACAGACTTTTTCTCCTACTCAGAAGCTTCTATTTCGACCTATTTCAGGCATGAAAATGACTCTAAACACACTTATTTTAGTTCCAAGAGTTCTAATTCACATGCAATAGTCATTTACAGTCCAAAAATTAAACTTTAAAAAATTACCATTCTTGACCATCTGGAAAAAGTTCGACAGGTCACGGGTCATCGTTTTTCATCAGAAAATTGATTTTTTGGACTGTAGAAAAATTGATTCAAAATGTCATTAGGATTGAGCCTCATGTTGAATGACTACTTTTTAAAGCCTCAATGTGACCAAAATTGCCATTTTTACAGACTTTTTCTCCTACTCAGAAGCTTCTATTTCGACCTATTCAGGCATTAAAATGACTCTAAACAAACTTATTTTAGTTCCAAGAGTTCTAATTCACATGCAATAGTCATTTAAAGTTCAAAAATTAAACTTTAAAAAATTACCATTTTTGACCATCTGGAAAAAGTTCGACAGGTCACGGGTCATCGTTTTTCATCAGAAAATTGATTTTTTGGACTGTAGAAAAATTGATTCAAAATGTCATTTGGATTGAGCCTCATGTTGAATAACTACTTTTTAAAGCCTCAATGTGACCAAAATTGAAATTTTTACAGACTTTTTCTCCTACTCAGAAGCTTCTATTTCGACCTATTTCAGGCATTAAAATGACTCCAAACACACTTATTTTAGTTCCAAGAGTTCTAATTCACATGCAATAGTCATTTACAGTCCAAAAATTAAACTTTAAAAAATTACCATTCTTGACCATCTGGAAAAAGTTCGACAGGTCACGGGTCATCGTTTTTCATCAGAAAATTGATTTTTTGGACTGTAGAAAAATTGATTCAAAATGTCATTAGGATTGAGCCTCATGTTGAATGACTACTTTTTAAAGCCTCAATGTGACCAAAATTGCCATTTTTACAGACTTTTTCTCCTACTCAGAAGCTTCTATTTCGACCTATTCAGGCATTAAAATGACTCTAAACAAACTTATTTTAGTTCCAAAAGTTCTAATTCACATGCAATAGTCATTTAAAGTTCAAAAATTAAACTTTAAAAAATTACCATTTTTGACCATCTGGAAAAAGTTCGACAGGTCACGTGTCATCGTTTTTCATCAGAAAATTGATTTTTTGGACTGTAGAAAAATTGATTCAAAATGTCATTTGGATTGAGCCTCATGTTGAATAACTACTTTTTAAAGCCTCAATGTGACGGAAATTGCCATTTTTACTGACTTTTTCTCCTACTCAGAAGCTTCTATTTCGACCTATTCAGGCATTAAAATGACTCTAAACACACCTATTTTAGTTCTAAGAGTTCTAATTCACATGCAATAGTCATTTACAGTCCAAAAATTAAACTTTAAAAAATTACCATTTTTGACCATCTGGAAAAAGTTTGACAGGTCACGGTTCATCGTTTTTCATCAGAAAATTGATTTTTTGGACTGTAGAAAAATTGATTCAAAATGTCGTTTGGATTGAGCCTCATGTTGAATAACTACTTTTTAAAGCCTCAATGTGACCAAAATTGCCATTTTTACAGACTTTTTCTCCTTCTCAGAAGCTTCTATTTCGACCTATTTCAGGCATTAAAATGACTCTAAACACACTTATTTTAGTTCCAAGAGTTCTAATTCACATGCAATAGTCATTTACAGTCCAAAAATTAAACTTAAAAAAATTACCATTGTTGACCATCTGGAAAAAGTTCGACAGGTCACGGGTCATCGTTTTTCATCAGAAAATAGATTTTTTGGACTGTAGAAAAACTTGATTCAAAATGTCATTTGGATTGAGCCTCATGTTGAATAACTACTTTTTAAAGCCTCAATGTGACCAAAATTGCCATTTTTACAGACTTTTTCTCCTACTCAGAAGGTTCTATTTCAACCTATTTCAGGCATTAAAATGACTCTAAACACACGTATTTTAGTTCCAAGAGTTCTAATTCACAAGCAATAGTCATTTACAGTCCAAAAATTAAACTTTAAAAATTTACCATTCTTGACCATCTGGAAAAAGTTCGACAGGTCACGGGTCATCGTTTTTCATCAGAAAATTGATTTTTTGGACTGTCGAAAAATTGATTCAAAATGTCATTAGGATTGAGCCTCATGTTGAATGACTACTTTTTAAAGCCTCAATGTGACCAAAATTGCCATTTTTACAGACTTTTTCTCCTACTCAGAAGCTTCTATTTCGACCTATTCAGGCATTAAAATGACTCTAAACACACCTATTTTAGTTCCAAGAGTTCTAATTCACATGCAATAGTCATTTACAGTCCAAAAATTAAACTTTAAAAAATTACCATTTTTGACCATCTGGAAAAAGTTTGACAGGTCACGGGTCATCGTTTTTCATCAGAAAATTGATTTTTTGGACTGTAGAAAAATTGATTCAAAATGTCGTTTGGATTGAGCCTCATGTTGAATAACTACTTTTTAAAGCCTCAATGTGACCAAAATTGCCATTTTTACAGACTTTTTCTCCTACTCAGAAGCTTCTATTTCGACCTATTTCAGGCATTAAAATGACTCTAAACACACTTATTTTAGTTCCAAGAGTTCTAATTCACATGCAATAGTCATTTACAGTCCAAAAATTAAACTTTAAAAAATTACCATTGTTGACCATCTGGAAAAAGTTCGACAGGTCACGGGTCATCGTTTTTCATCAGAAAATAGATTTTTTGGACTGTAGAAAAACTTGATTCAAAATGTCATTTGGATTGAGCCTCATGTTGAATAACTACTTTTTAAAGCCTCAATGTGACCAAAATTGCCATTTTTACAGACTTTTTCTCCTACTCAGAAGGTTCTATTTCGACCAATTTCAGGTATTAAAATGTTTCTAAACACACTTATTTTAGTTCCAAGAGTTCTAATTCACATGCAATAGTCATTTAAAGTCCAAAAATGAAACTTTAAAAAGTTACCATTTTTGACCATCTGGAAAAAGTTCGACAGGTCACGGGTCATCGTTTTTCATCAGAAAATTGATTTTTTTGGACTGTAGAAAAATTGATTCAAAATGTCATTAGGATTGAGCCTCATGTTGAATGACTACTTTTTAAAGCCTCAATGTGACCAAAATTGCCATTTTTACAGACTTTTTCTCCTACTCAGAAGCTTCTATTTCGACCTATTCAGGCATTAAAATGACTCTAAACAAACTTATTTTAGTTCCAAGAGTTCTAATTCACATGCAATAGTCATTTAAAGTTCAAAAATTAAACTTTAAAAAATTACCATTTTTGACCATCTGGAAAAAGTTCGACAGGTCACGGGTCATCGTTTTTCATCAGAAAATTGATTTTTTGGACTGTAGAAAAATTGATTCAAAATGTCATTTGGATTGAGCCTCATGTTGAATATCTACTTTTCAAAGCCTCAATGTGACCAAAATTGAAATTTTTACAGACTTTTTCTCCTACTCAGAAGCTTCTATTTCGACCTATTTCAGGCATTAATATGACTCCAAACACACTTATTTTAGTTCCAAGAGTTCTAATTCACATGCAATAGTCATTTACAGTCCAAAAATTATACTTTAAAAAATTACCATTTTTGACCATCTAGAAAAAGTTCGACAGGTCTCGGGTCATCGTTTTTCATCCGAAAATTGATTTTTTGGACTGTAGAACAATTGATTCAAAATGTCATTTGGATTGAGCCTCATGTTGAATAACTACTTTTTAAAGCCTCAATGTGACAGAAATTGCCATTTTTACTGACTTTTTCTCCTACTCAGAAGCTTCTATTTCGACCTATTCAGGCATTAAAATGACTCTAAACACACCTATTTTAGTTCCAAGAGTTCTAATTCACATGTAATAGTCATTTACAGTCCAAAAATTAAACTTTAAAAAATTACCATTTTTGACCATCTGGACAAAGTTCGACAGGTCACGGGTCATCGTTTTTCATCAGAAAATTGATTTTTTGGACTGTAGAAAAATTGATTCAAAATGTCATTTGGATTGAGCCTCATGTTGAATAACTACTTTTTAAAGCCTCAATGTGACAGAAATTGCCATTTTTACTGACTTTTTCTCCTACTCAGAAGCTTCTATTTCGACCTATTCAGGCATTAAAATGACTCTAAACACACCTATTTCAGTTCCAAGAGTTCTAATTCACATGTAATAGTCATTTACAGTCCAAAAATTAAACTTTAAAAAATTACCATTTTTGACCATCTGGAAAAAGTTTGACTGGTCACGGGTCATCGTTTTTCATCAGAAAATTGATTTTTTGGACTGTCGAAAAATTGATTCAAAATGTCATTAGGATTGAGCCTCATGTTGAATGACTACTTTTTAAAGCCTCAATGTGACCAAAATTGCCATTTTTACAGACTTTTTCTCCTACTCAGAAGCTTCTATTTCGACCTATTCAGGCATTAAAATGACTCTAAACACACCTATTTTAGTTCCAAGAGTTCTAATTCACATGCAATAGTCATTTACAGTCCAAAAATTAAACTTTAAAAAATTACCATTTTTGACCATCTGGAAAAAGTTTGACAGGTCACGGGTCATCGTTTTTCATCAGAAAATTGATTTTTTGGACTGTAGAAAAATTGATTCAAAATGTCGTTTGGATTGAGCCTCATGTTGAATAACTACTTTTTAAAGCCTCAATGTGACCAAAATTGCCATTTTTACAGACTTTTTCTCCTACTCAGAAGCTTCTATTTCGACCTATTTCAGGCATTAAAATGACTCTAAACACACTTATTTTAGTTCCAAGAGTTCTAATTCACATGCAATAGTCATTTACAGTCCAAAAATTAAACTTTAAAAAATTACCATTGTTGACCATCTGGAAAAAGTTCGACAGGTCACGGGTCATCGTTTTTCATCAGAAAATAGATTTTTTGGACTGTAGAAAAACTTGATTCAAAATGTCATTTGGATTGAGCCTCATGTTGAATAACTACTTTTTAAAGCCTCAATGTGACCAAAATTGCCATTTTTACAGACTTTTTCTCCTACTCAGAAGGTTCTATTTCGACCAATTTCAGGTATTAAAATGTTTCTAAACACACTTATTTTAGTTCCAAGAGTTCTAATTCACATGCAATAGTCATTTAAAGTCCAAAAATGAAACTTTAAAAAATTACCATTTTTGACCATCTGGAAAAAGTTCGACAGGTCACGGGTCATCGTTTTTCATCATAAAATTGATTTTTTTGGACTGTAGAAAAATTGATTCAAAATGTCATTAGGATTGAGCCTCATGTTGAATGACTACTTTTTAAAGCCTCAATGTGACCAAAATTGCCATTTTTACAGACTTTTTCTCCTACTCAGAAGCTTCTATTTCGACCTATTCAGGCATTAAAATGACTCTAAACAAACTTATTTTAGTTCCAAGAGTTCTAATTCACATGCAATAGTCATTTAAAGTTCAAAAATTAAACTTTAAAAAATTACCATTTTTGACCATCTGGAAAAAGTTCGACAGGTCACGGGTCATCGTTTTTCATCAGAAAATTGATTTTTTGGACTGTAGAAAAATTGATTCAAAATGTCATTTGGATTGAGCCTCATGTTGAATAACTACTTTTCAAAGCCTCAATGTGACCAAAATTGAAATTTTTACAGACTTTTTCTCCTACTCAGAAGCTTCTATTTCGACCTATTTCAGGCATTAATATGACTCCAAACACACTTATTTTAGTTCCAAGAGTTCTAATTCACATGCAATAGTCATTTACAGTCCAAAAATTATACTTTAAAAAATTACCATTTTTGACCATCTAGAAAAAGTTCGACAGGTCTCGGGTCATCGTTTTTCATCCGAAAATTGATTTTTTGGACTGTAGAACAATTGATTCAAAATGTCATTTGGATTGAGCCTCATGTTGAATAACTACTTTTTAAAGCCTCAATGTGACAGAAATTGCCATTTTTACTGACTTTTTCTCCTACTCAGAAGCTTCTATTTCGACCTATTCAGGCATTAAAATGACTCTAAACACACCTATTTTAGTTCCAAGAGTTCTAATTCACATGTAATAGTCATTTACAGTCCAAAAATTAAACTTTAAAAAATTACCATTTTTGACCATCTGGACAAAGTTCGACAGGTCACGGGTCATCGTTTTTCATCAGAAAATTGATTTTTTGGACTGTAGAAAAATTGATTCAAAATGTCATTTGGATTGAGCCTCATGTTGAATAACTACTTTTCAAAGCCTCAATGTGACCAAAATTGAAATTTTTACAGACTTTTTCTCCTACTCAGAAGCTTCTATTTCGACCTATTTCAGGCATTAATATGACTCCAAACACACTTATTTTAGTTCCAAGAGTTCTAATTCACATGCAATAGTCATTTACAGTCCAAAAATTATACTTTAAAAAATTACCATTTTTGACCATCTAGAAAAAGTTCGACAGGTCTCGGGTCATCGTTTTTCATCAGAAAATTGATTTTTTGGACTGTAGAAAAATTGATTCAAAATGTCATTTGGATTGAGCCTCATGTTGAATAACTACTTTTTAAAGCCTCAATGTGACAGAAATTGCCATTTTTACTGACTTTTTCTCCTACTCAGAAGCTTCTATTTCGACCTATTCAGGCATTAAAATGACTCTAAACACACCTATTTCAGTTCCAAGAGTTCTAATTCACATGTAATAGTCATTTACAGTCCAAAAATTAAACTTTAAAAAATTACCATTTTTGACCATCTGGAAAAAGTTTGACTGGTCACGGGTCATCGTTTTTCATCAGAAAATTGATTTTTTGGACTGTAGAAAAATTGATTCAAAATGTCGTTTGGATTGAGCCTCATGTTGAATAACTACTTTTTAAAGCCTCAATGTGACCAAAATTGCCATTTTTACTGACTTTTTCTCCTACTCAGAAGCTTCTATTTCGACCTATTCAGGCATTAAAATGACTCTAAACAAACTTATTTTAGTTCCAAGAGTTCTAATTCACATGCAATAGTCATTTAAAGTTCAAAAATTAAACTTTAAAAAATTACCATTTTTGACCATCTGGAAAAAGTTCGACAGGTCATGTGTCATCGTTTTTCATCAGAAAATTGATTTTTTGGACTGTAGAAAAATTGATTCAAAATGTCATTTGGATTGAGCCTCATGTTGAATAACTACTTTTTAAAGCCTCAATGTGACCAAAATTGAAATTTTTACAGACTTTTTCTCCTACTCAGAAGCTTCTATTTCGACCTATTTCAGGCATTAAAATGACTCCAAACACACTTATTTTAGTTCCAAGAGTTCTAATTCACATGCAATAGTCATTTACAGTCCAAAAATTAAACTTTAAAAAATTACCATTTTTGACCATCTGGAAAAAGTTCGACAGGTCTCGGGTCACCGTTTTTCATCCGAAAATTGATTTTTTGGACTGTAGAACAATTGATTCAAAATGTCATTTGGATTGAGCCTCATGTTGAATAACTACTTTTTAAAGCCTCAATGTGACAGAAATTGCCATTTTTACTGACTTTTTCTCCTACTCAGAAGCTTCTATTTCGACCTATTCAGGCATTAAAATGACTCTAAACACACCTATTTCAGTTCCAAGAGTTCTAATTCACATGTAATAGTCATTTACAGTCCAAAAATTAAACTTTAAAAAATTACCATTTTTGACCATCTGGAAAAAGTTTGACTGGTCACGGGTCATCGTTTTTCATCAGAAAATTGATTTTTTGGACTGTAGAAAAATTGATTCAAAATGTCGTTTGGATTGAGCCTCATGTTGAATAACTACTTTTTAAAGCCTCAATGTGACCAAAATTGCCATTTTTACAGACTTTTTCTCCTACTCAGAAGCTTCTATTTCGACCTATTCAGGCATTAAAATGACTCTAAACAAACTTATTTTAGTTCCAAGAGTTCTAATTCACATGCAATAGTCATTTAAAGTTCAAAAATTAAACTTTAAAAAATTACCATTTTTGACCATCTGGAAAAAGTTCGACAGGTCACGGGTCATCGTTTTTCATCAGAAAATTGATTTTTTGGACTGTAGAAAAATTGATTCAAAATGTCATTTGGATTGAGCCTCATGTTGAATAACTACTTTTTAAAGCCTCAATGTGACCAAAATTGAAATTTTTACAGACTTTTTCTCCTACTCAGAAGCTTCTATTTCGACCTATTTCAGGCATTAAAATGACTCCAAACACACTTATTTTAGTTCCAAGAGTTCTAATTCACATGCAATAGTCATTTACAGTCCAAAAATTAAACTTTAAAAAATTACCATTTTTGACCATCTGGAAAAAGTTCGACAGGTCTCGGGTCACCGTTTTTCATCCGAAAATTGATTTTTTGGACTGTAGAACAATTGATTCAAAATGTCATTTGGATTGAGCCTCATGTTGAATAACTACTTTTTAAAGCCTCAATGTGACAGAAATTGCCATTTTTACTGACTTTTTCTCCTACTCAGAAGCTTCTATTTCGACCTATTCAGGCATTAAAATGACTCTAAACACACCTATTTTAGTTCCAAGAGTTCTAATTCACATGTAATAGTCATTTACAGTCCAAAAATTAAACTTTAAAAAATTACCATTTTTGACCATCTGGAAAAAGTTTGACAGGTCACGGGTCATCGTTTTTCATCAGAAAATTGATTTTTTGGACTGTAGAAAAATTGATTCAAAATGTCGTTTGGATTGAGCCTCATGTTGAATAACTACTTTTTAAAGCCTCAATGTGACCAAAATTGCCATTTTTACAGACTTTTTCTCCTACTCAGAAGCTTCTATTTCGACCTATTCAGACATTAAAATGACTGTAAACACACTTATTTTAGTTCCAAGAGTTCTAATTCACATGCAATAGTCATTTACAGTCCAAAAATTAAACTGTAAAAAATTACCATTTTTGACCATCTGGAAAAAGTTCGACAGGTCACGGGTCATCGTTTTTCATCAGAAAATTGATTTTTTGGACTGTAGAAAAATTGATTCAAAATGTCATTTGGATTGAGCCTCATGTTGAATAACTACTTTTTAAAGCCTCAATGTGACAGAAATTGACATTTTTACTGACTTTTTCTCCTACTCAGAAGCTTCTATTTCGACCTATTCAGGCATTAAAATGACTCTAAACACACCTATTTTAGTTCCAAGAGTTCTAATTCACATGTAATAGTCATTTACAGTCCAAAAATTAAACTTTAAAAAATTACCATTTTTGACCATCTGGAAAAAGTTTGACAGGTCACGGGTCATCGTTTTTCATCAGAAAATTGATTTTTTGGACTGTAGAAAAATTGATTCAAAATGTCATTTGGATTGAGCCTCATGTTGAATAACTACTTTTTAAAGCCTTAATGTGACCAAAATTGCCATGTTTACAGACTTTTTATCCTATTCAGAAGGTTCTATTTCGACCAATTTCAGGCATTAAAATGACTCTAAACACACTTATTTTAGTTCCAAGAGTTCGAATTCACATGCAATAGTCATTTACAGTCCAAAAATTAAACTTTAAAAAATTACCATTTTTGACCATCTGGAAAAAGTTTGACAGGTCACGGGTCATCGTTTTTCATCAGAAAATTTATTTTTTGGACTGTGGAAAAATTGATTCAAAATGTCATTAGGATTGAGCCTCATGTTGAATGACTACTTTTTAAAGCCTCAATGTGACCAAAATTGCCATTTTTACAGACTTTTTCTCCTACTCAGAAGCTTCTATTTCGACCTATTCAGGCATTAAAATGACTCTAAACAAACTTATTTTAGTTCCAAGAGTTCTAATTCACATGCAATAGTCATTTAAAGTTCAAAAATTAAACTTTAAAAAATTACCATTTTTGACCATCTGGAAAAAGTTCGACAGGTCTCGGGTCATCGTTTTTCATCCGAAAATTGATTTTTTGGACTGTAGAACAATTGATTCAAAATGTCATTTGGATTGAGCCTCATGTTGAATAACTACTTTTTAAAGCCTCAATGTGACCAAAATTGCCATTTTTACAGACTTTTTCTCCGACTCAGAAGCTTCTATTTCGACCTATTTCAGGCATTAAAATGACTCTAAACACACTTATTTTAGTTCCAAGAGTTCTAATTCACATGCAATAGTCATTTACAGTCCAAAAATTAAACTGTAAAAAATTACCATTTTTGACCATCTGGAAAAAGTTCGACAGGTCACGGGTCATCGTTTTTCATCAGAAAATTGATTTTTTGGACTGTAGAAAAATTGATTCAAAATGTCATTAGGATTGAGCCTCATGTTGAATGACTACTTTTTAAAGCCTCAATGTGACCAAAATTGAAATTTTTACAGACTTTTTCTCCTACTCAGAAGCTTCTATTTCGACCTATTTCAGGCATTAAAATGACTCTAAACACACTTATTTTAGTTCCAAGAGTTCTAATTCACATGCAATAGTCATTTACAGTCCAAAAATTAAACTTTAAAAAATTACCATTCTTGACCATCTGGAAAAAGTTCGACAGGTCACGGGTCATCGTTTTTCATCAGAAAATTGATTTTTTGGACTGTAGAAAAATTGATTCAAAATGTCATTAGGATTGAGCCTCATGTTGAATGACTACTTTTTAAAGCCTCAATGTGACCAAAATTGCCATTTTTACAGACTTTTTCTCCTACTCAGAAGCTTCTATTTCGACCTATTCAGGCATTAAAATGACTCTAAACAAACTTATTTTAGTTCCAAAAGTTCTAATTCACATGCAATAGTCATTTAAAGTTCAAAAATTAAACTTTAAAAAATTACCATTTTTGACCATCTGGAAAAAGTTCGACAGGTCACGTGTCATCGTTTTTCATCAGAAAATTGATTTTTTGGACTGTAGAAAAATTGATTCAAAATGTCATTTGGATTGAGCCTCATGTTGAATAACTACTTTTTAAAGCCTCAATGTGACGGAAATTGCCATTTTTACTGACTTTTTCTCCTACTCAGAAGCTTCTATTTCGACCTATTCAGGCATTAAAATGACTCTAAACACACCTATTTTAGTTCTAAGAGTTCTAATTCACATGCAATAGTCATTTACAGTCCAAAAATTAAACTTTAAAAAATTACCATTTTTGACCATCTGGAAAAAGTTTGACAGGTCACGGTTCATCGTTTTTCATCAGAAAATTGATTTTTTGGACTGTAGAAAAATTGATTCAAAATGTCGTTTGGATTGAGCCTCATGTTGAATAACTACTTTTTAAAGCCTCAATGTGACCAAAATTGCCATTTTTACAGACTTTTTCTCCTTCTCAGAAGCTTCTATTTCGACCTATTTCAGGCATTAAAATGACTCTAAACACACTTATTTTAGTTCCAAGAGTTCTAATTCACATGCAATAGTCATTTACAGTCCAAAAATTAAACTTTAAAAAATTACCATTGTTGACCATCTGGAAAAAGTTCGACAGGTCACGGGTCATCGTTTTTCATCAGAAAATAGATTTTTTGGACTGTAGAAAAACTTGATTCAAAATGTCATTAGGATTGAGCCTCATGTTGAATGACTACTTTTTAAAGCCTCAATGTGACCAAAATTGCCATTTTTACAGACTTTTTCTCCTACTCAGAAGCTTCTATTTCGACCTATTCAGGTATTAAAATGACTCTAAACACACCTATTTTAGTTCCAAGAGTTCTAATTCACATGCAATAGTCATTTACAGTCCAAAAATTAAACTTTAAAAAATTACCATTTTTGACCATCTGGAAAAAGTTTGACAGGTCACGGGTCATCGTTTTTCATCAGAAAATTGATTTTTTGGACTGTAGAAAAATTGATTCAAAATGTCGTTTGGATTGAGCCTCATGTTGAATAACTACTTTTTAAAGCCTCAATGTGACCAAAATTGCCATTTTTACAGACTTTTTCTCCTACTCAGAAGCTTCTATTTCGACCTATTTCAGGCATTAAAATGACTCTAAACACACTTATTTTAGTTCCAAGAGTTCTAATTCACATGCAATAGTCATTTACAGTCCAAAAATTAAACTTTAAAAAATTACCATTGTTGACCATCTGGAAAAAGTTCGACAGGTCACGGGTCATCGTTTTTCATCAGAAAATAGATTTTTTGGACTGTAGAAAAACTTGATTCAAAATGTCATTTGGATTGAGCCTCATGTTGAATAACTACTTTTTAAAGCCTCAATGTGACCAAAATTGCCATTTTTACAGACTTTTTCTCCTACTCAGAAGGTTCTATTTCGACCAATTTCAGGTATTAAAATGTTTCTAAACACACTTATTTTAGTTCCAAGAGTTCTAATTCACATGCAATAGTCATTTAAAGTCCAAAAATGAAACTTTAAAAAATTACCATTTTTGACCATCTGGAAAAAGTTCGACAGGTCACGTGTCATCGTTTTTCATCAGAAAATTGATTTTTTGGACTGTAGAAAAATTGATTCAAAATGTCATTTGGATTGAGCCTCATGTTGAATAACTACTTTTTAAAGCCTCAATGTGACGGAAATTGCCATTTTTACTGACTTTTTCTCCTACTCAGAAGCTTCTATTTCGACCTATTCAGGCATTAAAATGACTCTAAACACACCTATTTTAGTTCTAAGAGTTCTAATTCACATGCAATAGTCATTTACAGTCCAAAAATTAAACTTTAAAAAATTACCATTTTTGACCATCTGGAAAAAGTTTGACAGGTCACGGTTCATCGTTTTTCATCAGAAAATTGATTTTTTGGACTGTAGAAAAATTGATTCAAAATGTCGTTTGGATTGAGCCTCATGTTGAATAACTACTTTTTAAAGCCTCAATGTGACCAAAATTGCCATTTTTACAGACTTTTTCTCCTTCTCAGAAGCTTCTATTTCGACCTATTTCAGGCATTAAAATGACTCTAAACACACTTATTTTAGTTCCAAGAGTTCTAATTCACATGCAATAGTCATTTACAGTCCAAAAATTAAACTTTAAAAAATTACCATTGTTGACCATCTGGAAAAAGTTCGACAGGTCACGGGTCATCGTTTTTCATCAGAAAATAGATTTTTTGGACTGTAGAAAAACTTGATTCAAAATGTCATTTGGATTGAGCCTCATGTTGAATAACTACTTTTTAAAGCCTCAATGTGACCAAAATTGCCATTTTTACAGACTTTTTCTCCTACTCAGAAGGTTCTATTTCAACCTATTTCAGGCATTAAAATGACTCTAAACACACGTATTTTAGTTCCAAGAGTTCTAATTCACAAGCAATAGTCATTTACAGTCCAAAAATTAAACTTTAAAAATTTACCATTCTTGACCATCTGGAAAAAGTTCGACAGGTCACGGGTCATCGTTTTTCATCAGAAAATTGATTTTTTGGACTGTCGAAAAATTGATTCAAAATGTCATTAGGATTGAGCCTCATGTTGAATGACTACTTTTTAAAGCCTCAATGTGACCAAAATTGCCATTTTTACAGACTTTTTCTCCTACTCAGAAGCTTCTATTTCGACCTATTCAGGCATTAAAATGACTCTAAACACACCTATTTTAGTTCCAAGAGTTCTAATTCACATGCAATAGTCATTTACAGTCCAAAAATTAAACTTTAAAAAATTACCATTTTTGACCATCTGGAAAAAGTTTGACAGGTCACGGTTCATCGTTTTTCATCAGAAAATTGATTTTTTGGACTGTAGAAAAATTGATTCAAAATGTCGTTTGGATTGAGCCTCATGTTGAATAACTACTTTTTAAAGCCTCAATGTGACCAAAATTGCCATTTTTACAGACTTTTTCTCCTTCTCAGAAGCTTCTATTTCGACCTATTTCAGGCATTAAAATGACTCTAAACACACTTATTTTAGTTCCAAGAGTTCTAATTCACATGCAATAGTCATTTACAGTCCAAAAATTAAACTTTAAAAAATTACCATTGTTGACCATCTGGAAAAAGTTCGACAGGTCACGGGTCATCGTTTTTCATCAGAAAATAGATTTTTTGGACTGTAGAAAAACTTGATTCAAAATGTCATTTGGATTGAGCCTCATGTTGAATAACTACTTTTTAAAGCCTCAATGTGACCAAAATTGCCATTTTTACAGACTTTTTCTCCTACTCAGAAGGTTCTATTTCAACCTATTTCAGGCATTAAAATGACTCTAAACACACGTATTTTAGTTCCAAGAGTTCTAATTCACAAGCAATAGTCATTTACAGTCCAAAAATTAAACTTTAAAAATGTACCATTCTTGACCATCTGGAAAAAGTTCGACAGGTCACGGGTCATCGTTTTTCATCAGAAAATTGATTTTTTGGACTGTCGAAAAATTGATTCAAAATGTCATTAGGATTGAGCCTCATGTTGAATGACTACTTTTTAAAGCCTCAATGTGACCAAAATTGCCATTTTTACAGACTTTTTCTCCTACTCAGAAGCTTCTATTTCGACCTATTCAGGCATTAAAATGACTCTAAACACACCTATTTTAGTTCCAAGAGTTCTAATTCACATGCAATAGTCATTTACAGTCCAAAAATTAAACTTTAAAAAATTACCATTTTTGACCATCTGGAAAAAGTTTGACAGGTCACGGGTCATCGTTTTTCATCAGAAAATTGATTTTTTGGACTGTAGAAAAATTGATTCAAAATGTCGTTTGGATTGAGCCTCATGTTGAATAACTACTTTTTAAAGCCTCAATGTGACCAAAATTGCCATTTTTACAGACTTTTTCTCCTACTCAGAAGCTTCTATTTCGACCTATTTCAGGCATTAAAATGACTCTAAACACACTTATTTTAGTTCCAAGAGTTCTAATTCACATGCAATAGTCATTTACAGTCCAAAAATTAAACTTTAAAAAATTACCATTGTTGACCATCTGGAAAAAGTTCGACAGGTCACGGGTCATCGTTTTTCATCAGAAAATAGATTTTTTGGACTGTAGAAAAACTTGATTCAAAATGTCATTTGGATTGAGCCTCATGTTGAATAACTACTTTTTAAAGCCTCAATGTGACCAAAATTGCCATTTTTACAGACTTTTTCTCCTACTCAGAAGGTTCTATTTCGACCAATTTCAGGTATTAAAATGTTTCTAAACACACTTATTTTAGTTCCAAGAGTTCTAATTCACATGCAATAGTCATTTAAAGTCCAAAAATGAAACTTTAAAAAGTTACCATTTTTGACCATCTGGAAAAAGTTCGACAGGTCACGGGTCATCGTTTTTCATCAGAAAATTGATTTTTTTGGACTGTAGAAAAATTGATTCAAAATGTCATTAGGATTGAGCCTCATGTTGAATGACTACTTTTTAAAGCCTCAATGTGACCAAAATTGCCATTTTTACAGACTTTTTCTCCTACTCAGAAGCTTCTATTTCGACCTATTCAGGCATTAAAATGACTCTAAACAAACTTATTTTAGTTCCAAGAGTTCTAATTCACATGCAATAGTCATTTAAAGTTCAAAAATTAAACTTTAAAAAATTACCATTTTTGACCATCTGGAAAAAGTTCGACAGGTCACGGGTCATCGTTTTTCATCAGAAAATTGATTTTTTGGACTGTAGAAAAATTGATTCAAAATGTCATTTGGATTGAGCCTCATGTTGAATAACTACTTTTCAAAGCCTCAATGTGACCAAAATTGAAATTTTTACAGACTTTTTCTCCTACTCAGAAGCTTCTATTTCGACCTATTTCAGGCATTAATATGACTCCAAACACACTTATTTTAGTTCCAAGAGTTCTAATTCACATGCAATAGTCATTTACAGTCCAAAAATTATACTTTAAAAAATTACCATTTTTGACCATCTAGAAAAAGTTCGACAGGTCTCGGGTCATCGTTTTTCATCCGAAAATTGATTTTTTGGACTGTAGAACAATTGATTCAAAATGTCATTTGGATTGAGCCTCATGTTGAATAACTACTTTTTAAAGCCTCAATGTGACAGAAATTGCCATTTTTACTGACTTTTTCTCCTACTCAGAAGCTTCTATTTCGACCTATTCAGGCATTAAAATGACTCTAAACACACCTATTTTAGTTCCAAGAGTTCTAATTCACATGTAATAGTCATTTACAGTCCAAAAATTAAACTTTAAAAAATTACCATTTTTGACCATCTGGACAAAGTTCGACAGGTCACGGGTCATCGTTTTTCATCAGAAAATTGATTTTTTGGACTGTAGAAAAATTGATTCAAAATGTCATTTGGATTGAGCCTCATGTTGAATAACTACTTTTTAAAGCCTCAATGTGACAGAAATTGCCATTTTTACTGACTTTTTCTCCTACTCAGAAGCTTCTATTTCGACCTATTCAGGCATTAAAATGACTCTAAACACACCTATTTCAGTTCCAAGAGTTCTAATTCACATGTAATAGTCATTTACAGTCCAAAAATTAAACTTTAAAAAATTACCATTTTTGACCATCTGGAAAAAGTTTGACTGGTCACGGGTCATCGTTTTTCATCAGAAAATTGATTTTTTGGACTGTCGAAAAATTGATTCAAAATGTCATTAGGATTGAGCCTCATGTTGAATGACTACTTTTTAAAGCCTCAATGTGACCAAAATTGCCATTTTTACAGACTTTTTCTCCTACTCAGAAGCTTCTATTTCGACCTATTCAGGCATTAAAATGACTCTAAACACACCTATTTTAGTTCCAAGAGTTCTAATTCACATGCAATAGTCATTTACAGTCCAAAAATTAAACTTTAAAAAATTACCATTTTTGACCATCTGGAAAAAGTTTGACAGGTCACGGGTCATCGTTTTTCATCAGAAAATTGATTTTTTGGACTGTAGAAAAATTGATTCAAAATGTCGTTTGGATTGAGCCTCATGTTGAATAACTACTTTTTAAAGCCTCAATGTGACCAAAATTGCCATTTTTACAGACTTTTTCTCCTACTCAGAAGCTTCTATTTCGACCTATTTCAGGCATTAAAATGACTCTAAACACACTTATTTTAGTTCCAAGAGTTCTAATTCACATGCAATAGTCATTTACAGTCCAAAAATTAAACTTTAAAAAATTACCATTGTTGACCATCTGGAAAAAGTTCGACAGGTCACGGGTCATCGTTTTTCATCAGAAAATAGATTTTTTGGACTGTAGAAAAACTTGATTCAAAATGTCATTTGGATTGAGCCTCATGTTGAATAACTACTTTTTAAAGCCTCAATGTGACCAAAATTGCCATTTTTACAGACTTTTTCTCCTACTCAGAAGGTTCTATTTCGACCAATTTCAGGTATTAAAATGTTTCTAAACACACTTATTTTAGTTCCAAGAGTTCTAATTCACATGCAATAGTCATTTAAAGTCCAAAAATTAAACTTTAAAAAATTACCATTTTTGACCATCTGGAAAAAGTTCGACAGGTCTCGGGTCACCGTTTTTCATCCGAAAATTGATTTTTTGGACTGTAGAACAATTGATTCAAAATGTCATTTGGATTGAGCCTCATGTTGAATAACTACTTTTTAAAGCCTCAATGTGACAGAAATTGCCATTTTTACTGACTTTTTCTCCTACTCAGAAGCTTCTATTTCGACCTATTCAGGCATTAAAATGACTCTAAACACACCTATTTTAGTTCCAAGAGTTCTAATTCACATGTAATAGTCATTTACAGTCCAAAAATTAAACTTTAAAAAATTACCATTTTTGACCATCTGGAAAAAGTTTGACAGGTCACGGGTCATCGTTTTTCATCAGAAAATTGATTTTTTGGACTGTAGAAAAATTGATTCAAAATGTCGTTTGGATTGAGCCTCATGTTGAATAACTACTTTTTAAAGCCTCAATGTGACCAAAATTGCCATTTTTACAGACTTTTTCTCCTACTCAGAAGCTTCTATTTCGACCTATTCAGACATTAAAATGACTGTAAACACACTTATTTTAGTTCCAAGAGTTCTAATTCACATGCAATAGTCATTTACAGTCCAAAAATTAAACTGTAAAAAATTACCATTTTTGACCATCTGGAAAAAGTTCGACAGGTCACGGGTCATCGTTTTTCATCAGAAAATTGATTTTTTGGACTGTAGAAAAATTGATTCAAAATGTCATTTGGATTGAGCCTCATGTTGAATAACTACTTTTTAAAGCCTCAATGTGACAGAAATTGACATTTTTACTGACTTTTTCTCCTACTCAGAAGCTTCTATTTCGACCTATTCAGGCATTAAAATGACTCTAAACACACCTATTTTAGTTCCAAGAGTTCTAATTCACATGTAATAGTCATTTACAGTCCAAAAATTAAACTTTAAAAAATTACCATTTTTGACCATCTGGAAAAAGTTTGACAGGTCACGGGTCATCGTTTTTCATCAGAAAATTGATTTTTTGGACTGTAGAAAAATTGATTCAAAATGTCATTTGGATTGAGCCTCATGTTGAATAACTACTTTTTAAAGCCTTAATGTGACCAAAATTGCCATGTTTACAGACTTTTTATCCTATTCAGAAGGTTCTATTTCGACCAATTTCAGGCATTAAAATGACTCTAAACACACTTATTTTAGTTCCAAGAGTTCGAATTCACATGCAATAGTCATTTACAGTCCAAAAATTAAACTTTAAAAAATTACCATTTTTGACCATCTGGAAAAAGTTTGACAGGTCACGGGTCATCGTTTTTCATCAGAAAATTTATTTTTTGGACTGTGGAAAAATTGATTCAAAATGTCATTAGGATTGAGCCTCATGTTGAATGACTACTTTTTAAAGCCTCAATGTGACCAAAATTGCCATTTTTACAGACTTTTTCTCCTACTCAGAAGCTTCTATTTCGACCTATTCAGGCATTAAAATGACTCTAAACAAACTTATTTTAGTTCCAAGAGTTCTAATTCACATGCAATAGTCATTTAAAGTTCAAAAATTAAACTTTAAAAAATTACCATTTTTGACCATCTGGAAAAAGTTCGACAGGTCTCGGGTCATCGTTTTTCATCCGAAAATTGATTTTTTGGACTGTAGAACAATTGATTCAAAATGTCATTTGGATTGAGCCTCATGTTGAATAACTACTTTTTAAAGCCTCAATGTGACCAAAATTGCCATTTTTACAGACTTTTTCTCCGACTCAGAAGCTTCTATTTCGACCTATTTCAGGCATTAAAATGACTCTAAACACACTTATTTTAGTTCCAAGAGTTCTAATTCACATGCAATAGTCATTTACAGTCCAAAAATTAAACTGTAAAAAATTACCATTTTTGACCATCTGGAAAAAGTTCGACAGGTCACGGGTCATCGTTTTTCATCAGAAAATTGATTTTTTGGACTGTAGAAAAATTGATTCAAAATGTCATTAGGATTGAGCCTCATGTTGAATGACTACTTTTTAAAGCCTCAATGTGACCAAAATTGAAATTTTTACAGACTTTTTCTCCTACTCAGAAGCTTCTATTTCGACCTATTTCAGGCATTAAAATGACTCTAAACACACTTATTTTAGTTCCAAGAGTTCTAATTCACATGCAATAGTCATTTACAGTCCAAAAATTAAACTTTAAAAAATTACCATTCTTGACCATCTGGAAAAAGTTCGACAGGTCATCGTTTTTCATCAGAAAATTGATTTTTTGGACTGTAGAAAAATTGATTCAAAATGTCATTAGGATTGAGCCTCATGTTGAATGACTACTTTTTAAAGCCTCAATGTGACCAAAATTGCCATTTTTACAGACTTTTTCTCCTACTCAGAAGCTTCTATTTCGACCTATTCAGGCATTAAAATGACTCTAAACAAACTTATTTTAGTTCCAAAAGTTCTAATTCACATGCAATAGTCATTTAAAGTTCAAAAATTAAACTTTAAAAAATTACCATTTTTGACCATCTGGAAAAAGTTCGACAGGTCACGTGTCATCGTTTTTCATCAGAAAATTGATTTTTTGGACTGTAGAAAAATTGATTCAAAATGTCATTTGGATTGAGCCTCATGTTGAATAACTACTTTTTAAAGCCTCAATGTGACGGAAATTGCCATTTTTACTGACTTTTTCTCCTACTCAGAAGCTTCTATTTCGACCTATTCAGGCATTAAAATGACTCTAAACACACCTATTTTAGTTCTAAGAGTTCTAATTCACATGCAATAGTCATTTACAGTCCAAAAATTAAACTTTAAAAAATTGCCATTTTTGACCATCTGGAAAAAGTTTGACAGGTCACGGTTCATCGTTTTTCATCAGAAAATTGATTTTTTGGACTGTAGAAAAATTGATTCAAAATGTCGTTTGGATTGAGCCTCATGTTGAATAACTACTTTTTAAAGCCTCAATGTGACCAAAATTGCCATTTTTACAGACTTTTTCTCCTTCTCAGAAGCTTCTATTTCGACCTATTTCAGGCATTAAAATGACTCTAAACACACTTATTTTAGTTCCAAGAGTTCTAATTCACATGCAATAGTCATTTACAGTCCAAAAATTAAACTTTAAAAAATTACCATTGTTGACCATCTGGAAAAAGTTCGACAGGTCACGGGTCATCGTTTTTCATCAGAAAATAGATTTTTTGGACTGTAGAAAAACTTGATTCAAAATGTCATTTGGATTGAGCCTCATGTTGAATAACTACTTTTTAAAGCCTCAATGTGACCAAAATTGCCATTTTTACAGACTTTTTCTCCTACTCAGAAGGTTCTATTTCAAACTATTTCAGGCATTAAAATGACTCTAAACACACGTATTTTAGTTCCAAGAGTTCTAATTCACAAGCAATAGTCATTTACAGTCCAAAAATTAAACTTTAAAAATTTACCATTCTTGACCATCTGGAAAAAGTTCGACAGGTCACGGGTCATCGTTTTTCATCAGAAAATTGATTTTTTGGACTGTCGAAAAATTGATTCAAAATGTCATTAGGATTGAGCCTCATGTTGAATGACTACTTTTTAAAGCCTCAATGTGACCAACATTGCCATTTTTACAGACTTTTTCTCCTACTCAGAAGCTTCTATTTCGACCTATTTCAGGCATTAAAATGACTCTAAACACACTTATTTTAGTTCCAAGAGTTCTAATTCACATGCAATAGTCATTTACAGTCCAAAAATTAAACTTTAAAAAATTACCATTTTTGACCATCTGGAAAAAGTTTGACAGGTCACGGGTCATCGTTTTTCATCAGAAAATTGATTTTTTGGACTGTAGAAAAATTGATTCAAAATGTCATTTGGATTGAGCCTCATGTTGAATAACTACTTTTTAAAGCCTCAATGTGACCAAAATTGCCATTTTTACAGACTTTTTCTCCTACTCAGAAGCTTCTATTTCGACCTATTTCAGGCATTAAAATGACTCTAAACACACTTATTTTAGTTCCAAGAGTTCTAATTCACATGCAATAGTCATTTACAGTCCAAAAATTAAACTGTAAAAAATTACCATTTTTGACCATCTGGAAAAAGTTCGACAGGTCACGGGTCATCGTTTTTCATCAGAAAATTGATTTTTTGGACTGTAGAAAAATTGATTCAAAATGTCATTTGGATTGAGCCTCATGTTGAATAACTACTTTTTAAAGCCTCAATGTGACAGAAATTGACATTTTTACTGACTTTTTCTCCTACTCAGAAGCTTCTATTTCGACCTATTCAGGCATTAAAATGACTCTAAACACACCTATTTTAGTTCCAAGAGTTCTAATTCACATGTAATAGTCATTTACAGTCCAAAAATTAAACTTTAAAAAATTACCATTGTTGACCATCTGGAAAAAGTTCGACAGGTCACGGGTCATCGTTTTTCATCAGAAAATAGATTTTTTGGACTGTAGAAAAACTTGATTCAAAATGTCATTTGGATTGAGCCTCATGTTGAATAACTACTTTTTAAAGCCTCAATGTGACCAAAATTGCCATTTTTACAGACTTTTTCTCCTACTCAGAAGGTTCTATTTCGACCAATTTCAGGTATTAAAATGTTTCTAAACACACTTATTTTAGTTCCAAGAGTTCTAATTCACATGCAATAGTCATTTAAAGTCCAAAAATGAAACTTTAAAAAGTTACCATTTTTGACCATCTGGAAAAAGTTCGACAGGTCACGGGTCATCGTTTTTCATCAGAAAATTGATTTTTTTGGACTGTAGAAAAATTGATTCAAAATGTCATTAGGATTGAGCCTCATGTTGAATGACTACTTTTTAAAGCCTCAATGTGACCAAAATTGCCATTTTTACAGACTTTTTCTCCTACTCAGAAGCTTCTATTTCGACCTATTCAGGCATTAAAATGACTCTAAACAAACTTATTTTAGTTCCAAGAGTTCTAATTCACATGCAATAGTCATTTAAAGTTCAAAAATTAAACTTTAAAAAATTACCATTTTTGACCATCTGGAAAAAGTTCGACAGGTCACGGGTCATCGTTTTTCATCAGAAAATTGATTTTTTGGACTGTAGAAAAATTGATTCAAAATGTCATTTGGATTGAGCCTCATGTTGAATAACTACTTTTCAAAGCCTCAATGTGACCAAAATTGAAATTTTTACAGACTTTTTCTCCTACTCAGAAGCTTCTATTTCGACCTATTTCAGGCATTAATATGACTCCAAACACACTTATTTTAGTTCCAAGAGTTCTAATTCACATGCAATAGTCATTTACAGTCCAAAAATTATACTTTAAAAAATTACCATTTTTGACCATCTAGAAAAAGTTCGACAGGTCTCGGGTCATCGTTTTTCATCCGAAAATTGATTTTTTGGACTGTAGAACAATTGATTCAAAATGTCATTTGGATTGAGCCTCATGTTGAATAACTACTTTTTAAAGCCTCAATGTGACAGAAATTGCCATTTTTACTGACTTTTTCTCCTACTCAGAAGCTTCTATTTCGACCTATTCAGGCATTAAAATGACTCTAAACACACCTATTTTAGTTCCAAGAGTTCTAATTCACATGTAATAGTCATTTACAGTCCAAAAATTAAACTTTAAAAAATTACCATTTTTGACCATCTGGACAAAGTTCGACAGGTCACGGGTCATCGTTTTTCATCAGAAAATTGATTTTTTGGACTGTAGAAAAATTGATTCAAAATGTCATTTGGATTGAGCCTCATGTTGAATAACTACTTTTTAAAGCCTCAATGTGACAGAAATTGCCATTTTTACTGACTTTTTCTCCTACTCAGAAGCTTCTATTTCGACCTATTCAGGCATTAAAATGACTCTAAACACACCTATTTCAGTTCCAAGAGTTCTAATTCACATGTAATAGTCATTTACAGTCCAAAAATTAAACTTTAAAAAATTACCATTTTTGACCATCTGGAAAAAGTTTGACTGGTCACGGGTCATCGTTTTTCATCAGAAAATTGATTTTTTGGACTGTCGAAAAATTGATTCAAAATGTCATTAGGATTGAGCCTCATGTTGAATGACTACTTTTTAAAGCCTCAATGTGACCAAAATTGCCATTTTTACAGACTTTTTCTCCTACTCAGAAGCTTCTATTTCGACCTATTTCAGGCATTAAAATGACTCTAAACACACTTATTTTAGTTCCAAGAGTTCTAATTCACATGCAATAGTCATTTACAGTCCAAAAATTAAACTTTAAAAAATTACCATTGTTGACCATCTGGAAAAAGTTCGACAGGTCACGGGTCATCGTTTTTCATCAGAAAATAGATTTTTTGGACTGTAGAAAAACTTGATTCAAAATGTCATTTGGATTGAGCCTCATGTTGAATAACTACTTTTTAAAGCCTCAATGTGACCAAAATTGCCATTTTTACAGACTTTTTCTCCTACTCAGAAGGTTCTATTTCGACCAATTTCAGGTATTAAAATGTTTCTAAACACACTTATTTTAGTTCCAAGAGTTCTAATTCACATGCAATAGTCATTTAAAGTCCAAAAATGAAACTTTAAAAAGTTACCATTTTTGACCATCTGGAAAAAGTTCGACAGGTCACGGGTCATCGTTTTTCATCAGAAAATTGATTTTTTTGGACTGTAGAAAAATTGATTCAAAATGTCATTAGGATTGAGCCTCATGTTGAATGACTACTTTTTAAAGCCTCAATGTGACCAAAATTGCCATTTTTACAGACTTTTTCTCCTACTCAGAAGCTTCTATTTCGACCTATTCAGGCATTAAAATGACTCTAAACAAACTTATTTTAGTTCCAAGAGTTCTAATTCACATGCAATAGTCATTTAAAGTTCAAAAATTAAACTTTAAAAAATTACCATTTTTGACCATCTGGAAAAAGTTCGACAGGTCACGGGTCATCGTTTTTCATCAGAAAATTGATTTTTTGGACTGTAGAAAAATTGATTCAAAATGTCATTTGGATTGAGCCTCATGTTGAATAACTACTTTTCAAAGCCTCAATGTGACCAAAATTGAAATTTTTACAGACTTTTTCTCCTACTCAGAAGCTTCTATTTCGACCTATTTCAGGCATTAATATGACTCCAAACACACTTATTTTAGTTCCAAGAGTTCTAATTCACATGCAATAGTCATTTACAGTCCAAAAATTATACTTTAAAAAATTACCATTTTTGACCATCTAGAAAAAGTTCGACAGGTCTCGGGTCATCGTTTTTCATCCGAAAATTGATTTTTTGGACTGTAGAACAATTGATTCAAAATGTCATTTGGATTGAGCCTCATGTTGAATAACTACTTTTTAAAGCCTCAATGTGACAGAAATTGCCATTTTTACTGACTTTTTCTCCTACTCAGAAGCTTCTATTTCGACCTATTCAGGCATTAAAATGACTCTAAACACACCTATTTTAGTTCCAAGAGTTCTAATTCACATGTAATAGTCATTTACAGTCCAAAAATTAAACTTTAAAAAATTACCATTTTTGACCATCTGGACAAAGTTCGACAGGTCACGGGTCATCGTTTTTCATCAGAAAATTGATTTTTTGGACTGTAGAAAAATTGATTCAAAATGTCATTTGGATTGAGCCTCATGTTGAATAACTACTTTTTAAAGCCTCAATGTGACAGAAATTGCCATTTTTACTGACTTTTTCTCCTACTCAGAAGCTTCTATTTCGACCTATTCAGGCATTAAAATGACTCTAAACACACCTATTTCAGTTCCAAGAGTTCTAATTCACATGTAATAGTCATTTACAGTCCAAAAATTAAACTTTAAAAAATTACCATTTTTGACCATCTGGAAAAAGTTTGACTGGTCACGGGTCATCGTTTTTCATCAGAAAATTGATTTTTTGGACTGTCGAAAAATTGATTCAAAATGTCATTAGGATTGAGCCTCATGTTGAATGACTACTTTTTAAAGCCTCAATGTGACCAAAATTGCCATTTTTACAGACTTTTTCTCCTACTCAGAAGCTTCTATTTCGACCTATTCAGGCATTAAAATGACTCTAAACACACCTATTTTAGTTCCAAGAGTTCTAATTCACATGCAATAGTCATTTACAGTCCAAAAATTAAACTTTAAAAAATTACCATTTTTGACCATCTGGAAAAAGTTTGACAGGTCACGGGTCATCGTTTTTCATCAGAAAATTGATTTTTTGGACTGTAGAAAAATTGATTCAAAATGTCGTTTGGATTGAGCCTCATGTTGAATAACTACTTTTTAAAGCCTCAATGTGACCAAAATTGCCATTTTTACAGACTTTTTCTCCTACTCAGAAGCTTCTATTTCGACCTATTTCAGGCATTAAAATGACTCTAAACACACTTATTTTAGTTCCAAGAGTTCTAATTCACATGCAATAGTCATTTACAGTCCAAAAATTAAACTTTAAAAAATTACCATTGTTGACCATCTGGAAAAAGTTCGACAGGTCACGGGTCATCGTTTTTCATCAGAAAATAGATTTTTTGGACTGTAGAAAAACTTGATTCAAAATGTCATTTGGATTGAGCCTCATGTTGAATAACTACTTTTTAAAGCCTCAATGTGACCAAAATTGCCATTTTTACAGACTTTTTCTCCTACTCAGAAGGTTCTATTTCGACCAATTTCAGGTATTAAAATGTTTCTAAACACACTTATTTTAGTTCCAAGAGTTCTAATTCACATGCAATAGTCATTTAAAGTCCAAAAATTAAACTTTAAAAAATTACCATTTTTGACCATCTGGAAAAAGTTCGACAGGTCTCGGGTCACCGTTTTTCATCCGAAAATTGATTTTTTGGACTGTAGAACAATTGATTCAAAATGTCATTTGGATTGAGCCTCATGTTGAATAACTACTTTTTAAAGCCTCAATGTGACAGAAATTGCCATTTTTACTGACTTTTTCTCCTACTCAGAAGCTTCTATTTCGACCTATTCAGGCATTAAAATGACTCTAAACACACCTATTTTAGTTCCAAGAGTTCTAATTCACATGTAATAGTCATTTACAGTCCAAAAATTAAACTTTAAAAAATTACCATTTTTGACCATCTGGAAAAAGTTTGACAGGTCACGGGTCATCGTTTTTCATCAGAAAATTGATTTTTTGGACTGTAGAAAAATTGATTCAAAATGTCGTTTGGATTGAGCCTCATGTTGAATAACTACTTTTTAAAGCCTCAATGTGACCAAAATTGCCATTTTTACAGACTTTTTCTCCTACTCAGAAGCTTCTATTTCGACCTATTCAGACATTAAAATGACTGTAAACACACTTATTTTAGTTCCAAGAGTTCTAATTCACATGCAATAGTCATTTACAGTCCAAAAATTAAACTGTAAAAAATTACCATTTTTGACCATCTGGAAAAAGTTCGACAGGTCACGGGTCATCGTTTTTCATCAGAAAATTGATTTTTTGGACTGTAGAAAAATTGATTCAAAATGTCATTTGGATTGAGCCTCATGTTGAATAACTACTTTTTAAAGCCTCAATGTGACAGAAATTGACATTTTTACTGACTTTTTCTCCTACTCAGAAGCTTCTATTTCGACCTATTCAGGCATTAAAATGACTCTAAACACACCTATTTTAGTTCCAAGAGTTCTAATTCACATGTAATAGTCATTTACAGTCCAAAAATTAAACTTTAAAAAATTACCATTTTTGACCATCTGGAAAAAGTTTGACAGGTCACGGGTCATCGTTTTTCATCAGAAAATTTATTTTTTGGACTGTAGAAAAATTGATTCAAAATGTCATTTGGATTGAGCCTCATGTTGAATAACTACTTTTTAAAGCCTTAATGTGACCAAAATTGCCATGTTTACAGACTTTTTATCCTATTCAGAAGGTTCTATTTCGACCAATTTCAGGCATTAAAATGACTCTAAACACACTTATTTTAGTTCCAAGAGTTCGAATTCACATGCAATAGTCATTTACAGTCCAAAAATTAAACTTTAAAAAATTACCATTTTTGACCATCTGGAAAAAGTTTGACAGGTCACGGGTCATCGTTTTTCATCAGAAAATTTATTTTTTGGACTGTGGAAAAATTGATTCAAAATGTCATTAGGATTGAGCCTCATGTTGAATGACTACTTTTTAAAGCCTCAATGTGACCAAAATTGCCATTTTTACAGACTTTTTCTCCTACTCAGAAGCTTCTATTTCGACCTATTCAGGCATTAAAATGACTCTAAACAAACTTATTTTAGTTCCAAGAGTTCTAATTCACATGCAATAGTCATTTAAAGTTCAAAAATTAAACTTTAAAAAATTACCATTTTTGACCATCTGGAAAAAGTTCGACAGGTCTCGGGTCATCGTTTTTCATCCGAAAATTGATTTTTTGGACTGTAGAACAATTGATTCAAAATGTCATTTGGATTGAGCCTCATGTTGAATAACTACTTTTTAAAGCCTCAATGTGACCAAAATTGCCATTTTTACAGACTTTTTCTCCGACTCAGAAGCTTCTATTTCGACCTATTTCAGGCATTAAAATGACTCTAAACACACTTATTTTAGTTCCAAGAGTTCTAATTCACATGCAATAGTCATTTACAGTCCAAAAATTAAACTGTAAAAAATTACCATTTTTGACCATCTGGAAAAAGTTCGACAGGTCACGGGTCATCGTTTTTCATCAGAAAATTGATTTTTTGGACTGTAGAAAAATTGATTCAAAATGTCATTAGGATTGAGCCTCATGTTGAATGACTACTTTTTAAAGCCTCAATGTGACCAAAATTGAAATTTTTACAGACTTTTTCTCCTACTCAGAAGCTTCTATTTCGACCTATTTCAGGCATTAAAATGACTCTAAACACACTTATTTTAGTTCCAAGAGTTCTAATTCACATGCAATAGTCATTTACAGTCCAAAAATTAAACTTTAAAAAATTACCATTCTTGACCATCTGGAAAAAGTTCGACAGGTCACGGGTCATCGTTTTTCATCAGAAAATTGATTTTTTGGACTGTAGAAAAATTGATTCAAAATGTCATTAGGATTGAGCCTCATGTTGAATGACTACTTTTTAAAGCCTCAATGTGACCAAAATTGCCATTTTTACAGACTTTTTCTCCTACTCAGAAGCTTCTATTTCGACCTATTCAGGCATTAAAATGACTCTAAACAAACTTATTTTAGTTCCAAAAGTTCTAATTCACATGCAATAGTCATTTAAAGTTCAAAAATTAAACTTTAAAAAATTACCATTTTTGACCATCTGGAAAAAGTTCGACAGGTCACGTGTCATCGTTTTTCATCAGAAAATTGATTTTTTGGACTGTAGAAAAATTGATTCAAAATGTCATTTGGATTGAGCCTCATGTTGAATAACTACTTTTTAAAGCCTCAATGTGACGGAAATTGCCATTTTTACTGACTTTTTCTCCTACTCAGAAGCTTCTATTTCGACCTATTCAGGCATTAAAATGACTCTAAACACACCTATTTTAGTTCTAAGAGTTCTAATTCACATGCAATAGTCATTTACAGTCCAAAAATTAAACTTTAAAAAATTACCATTTTTGACCATCTGGAAAAAGTTTGACAGGTCACGGTTCATCGTTTTTCATCAGAAAATTGATTTTTTGGACTGTAGAAAAATTGATTCAAAATGTCGTTTGGATTGAGCCTCATGTTGAATAACTACTTTTTAAAGCCTCAATGTGACCAAAATTGCCATTTTTACAGACTTTTTCTCCTTCTCAGAAGCTTCTATTTCGACCTATTTCAGGCATTAAAATGACTCTAAACACACTTATTTTAGTTCCAAGAGTTCTAATTCACATGCAATAGTCATTTACAGTCCAAAAATTAAACTTTAAAAAATTACCATTGTTGACCATCTGGAAAAAGTTCGACAGGTCACGGGTCATCGTTTTTCATCAGAAAATAGATTTTTTGGACTGTAGAAAAACTTGATTCAAAATGTCATTTGGATTGAGCCTCATGTTGAATAACTACTTTTTAAAGCCTCAATGTGACCAAAATTGCCATTTTTACAGACTTTTTCTCCTACTCAGAAGGTTCTATTTCAAACTATTTCAGGCATTAAAATGACTCTAAACACACGTATTTTAGTTCCAAGAGTTCTAATTCACAAGCAATAGTCATTTACAGTCCAAAAATTAAACTTTAAAAATTTACCATTCTTGACCATCTGGAAAAAGTTCGACAGGTCACGGGTCATCGTTTTTCATCAGAAAATTGATTTTTTGGACTGTCGAAAAATTGATTCAAAATGTCATTAGGATTGAGCCTCATGTTGAATGACTACTTTTTAAAGCCTCAATGTGACCAAAATTGCCATTTTTACAGACTTTTTCTCCTACTCAGAAGCTTCTATTTCGACCTATTCAGGCATTAAAATGACTCTAAACACACCTATTTTAGTTCCAAGAGTTCTAATTCACATGCAATAGTCATTTACAGTCCAAAAATTAAACTTTAAAAAATTACCATTTTTGACCATCTGGAAAAAGTTTGACAGGTCACGGGTCATCGTTTTTCATCAGAAAATTGATTTTTTGGACTGTAGAAAAATTGATTCAAAATGTCATTTGGATTGAGCCTCATGTTGAATAACTACTTTTTAAAGCCTCAATGTGACCAAAATTGCCATTTTTACAGACTTTTTCTCCTACTCAGAAGCTTCTATTTCGACCTATTTCAGGCATTAAAATGACTCTAAACACACTTATTTTAGTTCCAAGAGTTCTAATTCACATGCAATAGTCATTTACAGTCCAAAAATTAAACTTTAAAAAATTACCATTGTTGACCATCTGGAAAAAGTTCGACAGGTCACGGGTCATCGTTTTTCATCAGAAAATAGATTTTTTGGACTGTAGAAAAACTTGATTCAAAATGTCATTTGGATTGAGCCTCATGTTGAATAACTACTTTTTAAAGCCTCAATGTGACCAAAATTGCCATTTTTACAGACTTTTTCTCCTACTCAGAAGGTTCTATTTCGACCAATTTCAGGTATTAAAATGTTTCTAAACACACTTATTTTAGTTCCAAGAGTTCTAATTCACATGCAATAGTCATTTAAAGTCCAAAAATGAAACTTTAAAAAGTTACCATTTTTGACCATCTGGAAAAAGTTCGACAGGTCACGGGTCATCGTTTTTCATCAGAAAATTGATTTTTTTGGACTGTAGAAAAATTGATTCAAAATGTCATTAGGATTGAGCCTCATGTTGAATGACTACTTTTTAAAGCCTCAATGTGACCAAAATTGCCATTTTTACAGACTTTTTCTCCTACTCAGAAGCTTCTATTTCGACCTATTCAGGCATTAAAATGACTCTAAACAAACTTATTTTAGTTCCAAGAGTTCTAATTCACATGCAATAGTCATTTAAAGTTCAAAAATTAAACTTTAAAAAATTACCATTTTTGACCATCTGGAAAAAGTTCGACAGGTCACGGGTCATCGTTTTTCATCAGAAAATTGATTTTTTGGACTGTAGAAAAATTGATTCAAAATGTCATTTGGATTGAGCCTCATGTTGAATAACTACTTTTCAAAGCCTCAATGTGACCAAAATTGAAATTTTTACAGACTTTTTCTCCTACTCAGAAGCTTCTATTTCGACCTATTTCAGGCATTAATATGACTCCAAACACACTTATTTTAGTTCCAAGAGTTCTAATTCACATGCAATAGTCATTTACAGTCCAAAAATTATACTTTAAAAAATTACCATTTTTGACCATCTAGAAAAAGTTCGACAGGTCTCGGGTCATCGTTTTTCATCCGAAAATTGATTTTTTGGACTGTAGAACAATTGATTCAAAATGTCATTTGGATTGAGCCTCATGTTGAATAACTACTTTTTAAAGCCTCAATGTGACAGAAATTGCCATTTTTACTGACTTTTTCTCCTACTCAGAAGCTTCTATTTCGACCTATTCAGGCATTAAAATGACTCTAAACACACCTATTTTAGTTCCAAGAGTTCTAATTCACATGTAATAGTCATTTACAGTCCAAAAATTAAACTTTAAAAAATTACCATTTTTGACCATCTGGACAAAGTTCGACAGGTCACGGGTCATCGTTTTTCATCAGAAAATTGATTTTTTGGACTGTAGAAAAATTGATTCAAAATGTCATTTGGATTGAGCCTCATGTTGAATAACTACTTTTTAAAGCCTCAATGTGACAGAAATTGCCATTTTTACTGACTTTTTCTCCTACTCAGAAGCTTCTATTTCGACCTATTCAGGCATTAAAATGACTCTAAACACACCTATTTCAGTTCCAAGAGTTCTAATTCACATGTAATAGTCATTTACAGTCCAAAAATTAAACTTTAAAAAATTACCATTTTTGACCATCTGGAAAAAGTTTGACTGGTCACGGGTCATCGTTTTTCATCAGAAAATTGATTTTTTGGACTGTCGAAAAATTGATTCAAAATGTCATTAGGATTGAGCCTCATGTTGAATGACTACTTTTTAAAGCCTCAATGTGACCAAAATTGCCATTTTTACAGACTTTTTCTCCTACTCAGAAGCTTCTATTTCGACCTATTCAGGCATTAAAATGACTCTAAACACACCTATTTTAGTTCCAAGAGTTCTAATTCACATGCAATAGTCATTTACAGTCCAAAAATTAAACTTTATAAAATTACCATTTTTGACCATCTGGAAAAAGTTTGACAGGTCACGGGTCATCGTTTTTCATCAGAAAATTGATTTTTTGGACTGTAGAAAAATTGATTCAAAATGTCGTTTGGATTGAGCCTCATGTTGAATAACTACTTTTTAAAGCCTCAATGTGACCAAAATTGCCATTTTTACAGACTTTTTCTCCTACTCAGAAGCTTCTATTTCGACCTATTTCAGGCATTAAAATGACTCTAAACACACTTATTTTAGTTCCAAGAGTTCTAATTCACATGCAATAGTCATTTACAGTCCAAAAATTAAACTTTAAAAAATTACCATTGTTGACCATCTGGAAAAAGTTCGACAGGTCACGGGTCATCGTTTTTCATCAGAAAATAGATTTTTTGGACTGTAGAAAAACTTGATTCAAAATGTCATTTGGATTGAGCCTCATGTTGAATAACTACTTTTTAAAGCCTCAATGTGACCAAAATTGCCATTTTTACAGACTTTTTCTCCTACTCAGAAGGTTCTATTTCGACCAATTTCAGGTATTAAAATGTTTCTAAACACACTTATTTTAGTTCCAAGAGTTCTAATTCACATGCAATAGTCATTTAAAGTCCAAAAATGAAACTTTAAAAAATTACCATTTTTGACCATCTGGAAAAAGTTCGACAGGTCACGGGTCATCGTTTTTCATCAGAAAATTGATTTTTTTGGACTGTAGAAAAATTGATTCAAAATGTCATTAGGATTGAGCCTCATGTTGAATGACTACTTTTTAAAGCCTCAATGTGACCAAAATTGCCATTTTTACAGACTTTTTCTCCTACTCAGAAGCTTCTATTTCGACCTATTCAGGCATTAAAATGACTCTAAACAAACTTATTTTAGTTCCAAGAGTTCTAATTCACATGCAATAGTCATTTAAAGTTCAAAAATTAAACTTTAAAAAATTACCATTTTTGACCATCTGGAAAAAGTTCGACAGGTCACGGGTCATCGTTTTTCATCAGAAAATTGATTTTTTGGACTGTAGAAAAATTGATTCAAAATGTCATTTGGATTGAGCCTCATGTTGAATAACTACTTTTCAAAGCCTCAATGTGACCAAAATTGAAATTTTTACAGACTTTTTCTCCTACTCAGAAGCTTCTATTTCGACCTATTTCAGGCATTAATATGACTCCAAACACACTTATTTTAGTTCCAAGAGTTCTAATTCACATGCAATAGTCATTTACAGTCCAAAAATTATACTTTAAAAAATTACCATTTTTGACCATCTAGAAAAAGTTCGACAGGTCTCGGGTCATCGTTTTTCATCCGAAAATTGATTTTTTGGACTGTAGAACAATTGATTCAAAATGTCATTTGGATTGAGCCTCATGTTGAATAACTACTTTTTAAAGCCTCAATGTGACAGAAATTGCCATTTTTACTGACTTTTTCTCCTACTCAGAAGCTTCTATTTCGACCTATTCAGGCATTAAAATGACTCTAAACACACCTATTTTAGTTCCAAGAGTTCTAATTCACATGTAATAGTCATTTACAGTCCAAAAATTAAACTTTAAAAAATTACCATTTTTGACCATCTGGACAAAGTTCGACAGGTCACGGGTCATCGTTTTTCATCAGAAAATTGATTTTTTGGACTGTAGAAAAATTGATTCAAAATGTCATTTGGATTGAGCCTCATGTTGAATAACTACTTTTCAAAGCCTCAATGTGACCAAAATTGAAATTTTTACAGACTTTTTCTCCTACTCAGAAGCTTCTATTTCGACCTATTTCAGGCATTAATATGACTCCAAACACACTTATTTTAGTTCCAAGAGTTCTAATTCACATGCAATAGTCATTTACAGTCCAAAAATTATACTTTAAAAATTACCATTTTTGACCATCTAGAAAAAGTTCGACAGGTCTCGGGTCATCGTTTTTCATCCGAAAATTGATTTTTTGGACTGTAGAACAATTGATTCAAAATGTCATTTGGATTGAGCCTCATGTTGAATAACTACTTTTTAAAGCCTCAATGTGACAGAAATTGCCATTTTTACTGACTTTTTCTCCTACTCAGAAGCTTCTATTTCGACCTATTCAGGCATTAAAATGACTCTAAACACACCTATTTTAGTTCCAAGAGTTCTAATTCACATGTAATAGTCATTTACAGTCCAAAAATTAAACTTTAAAAAATTACCATTTTTGACCATCTGGACAAAGTTCGACAGGTCACGGGTCATCGTTTTTCATCAGAAAATTGATTTTTTGGACTGTAGAAAAATTGATTCAAAATGTCATTTGGATTGAGCCTCATGTTGAATAACTACTTTTTAAAGCCTCAATGTGACAGAAATTGCCATTTTTACTGACTTTTTCTCCTACTCAGAAGCTTCTATTTCGACCTATTCAGGCATTAAAATGACTCTAAACACACCTATTTCAGTTCCAAGAGTTCTAATTCACATGTAATAGTCATTTACAGTCCAAAAATTAAACTTTAAAAAATTACCATTTTTGACCATCTGGAAAAAGTTTGACTGGTCACGGGTCATCGTTTTTCATCAGAAAATTGATTTTTTGGACTGTAGAAAAATTGATTCAAAATGTCGTTTGGATTGAGCCTCATGTTGAATAACTACTTTTTAAAGCCTCAATGTGACCAAAATTGCCATTTTTACAGACTTTTTCTCCTACTCAGAAGCTTCTATTTCGACCTATTCAGGCATTAAAATGACTCTAAACAAACTTATTTTAGTTCCAAGAGTTCTAATTCACATGCAATAGTCATTTAAAGTTCAAAAATTAAACTTTAAAAAATTACCATTTTTGACCATCTGGAAAAAGTTCGACAGGTCACGGGTCATCGTTTTTCATCAGAAAATTGATTTTTTGGACTGTAGAAAAATTGATTCAAAATGTCATTTGGATTGAGCCTCATGTTGAATAACTACTTTTTAAAGCCTCAATGTGACCAAAATTGAAATTTTTACAGACTTTTTCTCCTACTCAGAAGCTTCTATTTCGACCTATTTCAGGCATTAAAATGACTCCAAACACACTTATTTTAGTTCCAAGAGTTCTAATTCACATGCAATAGTCATTTACAGTCCAAAAATTAAACTTTAAAAAATTACCATTTTTGACCATCTGGAAAAAGTTCGACAGGTCTCGGGTCACCGTTTTTCATCCGAAAATTGATTTTTGGGACTGTAGAACAATTGATTCAAAATGTCATTTGGATTGAGCCTCATGTTGAATAACTACTTTTTAAAGCCTCAATGTGACAGAAATTGCCATTTTTACTGACTTTTTCTCCTACTCAGAAGCTTCTATTTCGACCTATTCAGGCATTAAAATGACTCTAAACACACCTATTTCAGTTCCAAGAGTTCTAATTCACATGTAATAGTCATTTACAGTCCAAAAATTAAACTTTAAAAAATTACCATTTTTGACCATCTGGAAAAAGTTTGACTGGTCACGGGTCATCGTTTTTCATCAGAAAATTGATTTTTTGGACTGTAGAAAAATTGATTCAAAATGTCGTTTGGATTGAGCCTCATGTTGAATAACTACTTTTTAAAGCCTCAATGTGACCAAAATTGCCATTTTTACAGACTTTTTCTCCTACTCAGAAGCTTCTATTTCGACCTATTCAGGCATTAAAATGACTCTAAACAAACTTATTTTAGTTCCAAGAGTTCTAATTCACATGCAATAGTCATTTAAAGTTCAAAAATTAAACTTTAAAAAATTACCATTTTTGACCATCTGGAAAAAGTTCGACAGGTCACGGGTCATCGTTTTTCATCAGAAAATTGATTTTTTGGACTGTAGAAAAATTGATTCAAAATGTCATTTGGATTGAGCCTCATGTTGAATAACTACTTTTTAAAGCCTCAATGTGACCAAAATTGAAATTTTTACAGACTTTTTCTCCTACTCAGAAGCTTCTATTTCGACCTATTTCAGGCATTAAAATGACTCTAAACACACGTATTTTAGTTCCAAGAGTTCTAATTCACAAGCAATAGTCATTTACAGTCCAAAAATTAAACTTTAAAAATTTACCATTCTTGACCATCTGGAAAAAGTTCGACAGGTCACGGGTCATCGTTTTTCATCAGAAAATTGATTTTTTGGACTGTCGAAAAATTGATTCAAAATGTCATTAGTATTGAGCCTCATGTTGAATGACTACTTTTTAAAGCCTCAATGTGACCAAAATTGCCATTTTTACAGACTTTTTCTCCTACTCAGAAGCTTCTATTTCGACCTATTCAGGCATTAAAATGACTCTAAACACACCTATTTTAGTTCCAAGAGTTCTAATTCACATGCAATAGTCATTTACAGTCCAAAAATTAAACTTTAAAAAATTACCATTTTTGACCATCTGGAAAAAGTTTGACAGGTCACGGGTCATCGTTTTTCATCAGAAAATTGATTTTTTGGACTGTAGAAAAATTGATTCAAAATGTCGTTTGGATTGAGCCTCATGTTGAATAACTACTTTTTAAAGCCTCAATGTGACCAAAATTGCCATTTTTACAGACTTTTTCTCCTACTCAGAAGCTTCTATTTCGACCTATTTCAGGCATTAAAATGACTCTAAACACACTTATTTTAGTTCCAAGAGTTCTAATTCACATGCAATAGTCATTTACAGTCCAAAAATTAAACTTTAAAAAATTACCATTGTTGACCATCTGGAAACAGTTCGACAGGTCACGGGTCATCGTTTTTCATCAGAAAATAGATTTTTTGGACTGTAGAAAAACTTGATTCAAAATGTCATTTGGATTGAGCCTCATGTTGAATAACTACTTTTTAAAGCCTCAATGTGACCAAAATTGCCATTTTTACAGACTTTTTCTCCTACTCAGAAGGTTCTATTTCGACCAATTTCAGGTATTAAAATGTTTCTAAACACACTTATTTTAGTTCCAAGAGTTCTAATTCACATGCAATAGTCATTTAAAGTCCAAAAATGAAACTTTAAAAAGTTACCATTTTTGACCATCTGGAAAAAGTTCGACAGGTCACGGGTCATCGTTTTTCATCAGAAAATTGATTTTTTGGACTGTCGAAAAATTGATTCAAAATGTCATTAGGATTGAGCCTCATGTTGAATGACTACTTTTTAAAGCCTCAATGTGACCAAAATTGCCATTTTTACAGACTTTTTCTCCTACTCAGAAGCTTCTATTTCGACCTATTCAGGCATTAAAATGACTCTAAACACACCTATTTTAGTTCCAAGAGTTCTAATTCACATGCAATAGTCATTTACAGTCCAAAAATTAAACTTTAAAAAATTACCATTTTTGACCATCTGGAAAAAGTTTGACAGGTCACGGGTCATCGTTTTTCATCAGAAAATTGATTTTTTGGACTGTAGAAAAATTGATTCAAAATGTCGTTTGGATTGAGCCTCATGTTGAATAACTACTTTTTAAAGCCTCAATGTGACCAAAATTGCCATTTTTACAGACTTTTTCTCCTACTCAGAAGCTTCTATTTCGACCTATTTCAGGCATTAAAATGACTCTAAACACACTTATTTTAGTTCCAAGAGTTCTAATTCACATGCAATAGTCATTTACAGTCCAAAAATTAAACTTTAAAAAATTACCATTGTTGACCATCTGGAAAAAGTTCGACAGGTCACGGGTCATCGTTTTTCATCAGAAAATAGATTTTTTGGACTGTAGAAAAACTTGATTCAAAATGTCATTTGGATTGAGCCTCATGTTGAATAACTACTTTTTAAAGCCTCAATGTGACCAAAATTGCCATTTTTACAGACTTTTTCTCCTACTCAGAAGGTTCTATTTCGACTAATTTCAGGTATTAAAATGTTTCTAAACACACTTATTTTAGTTCCAAGAGTTCTAATTCACATGCAATAGTCATTTAAAGTCCAAAAATGAAACTTTAAAAAATTACCATTTTTGACCATCTGGAAAAAGTTCGACAGGTCACGGGTCATCGTTTTTCATCAGAAAATTGATTTTTTTGGACTGTAGAAAAATTGATTCAAAATGTCATTAGGATTGAGCCTCATGTTGAATGACTACTTTTTAAAGCCTCAATGTGACCAAAATTGCCATTTTTACAGACTTTTTCTCCTACTCAGAAGCTTCTATTTCGACCTATTCAGGCATTAAAATGACTCTAAACAAACTTATTTTAGTTCCAAGAGTTCTAATTCACATGCAATAGTCATTTAAAGTTCAAAAATTAAACTTTAAAAAATTACCATTTTTGACCATCTGGAAAAAGTTCGACAGGTCACGGGTCATCGTTTTTCATCAGAAAATTGATTTTTTGGACTGTAGAAAAATTGATTCAAAATGTCATTTGGATTGAGCCTCATGTTGAATAACTACTTTTCAAAGCCTCAATGTGACCAAAATTGAAATTTTTACAGACTTTTTCTCCTACTCAGAAGCTTCTATTTCGACCTATTTCAGGCATTAATATGACTCCAAACACACTTATTTTAGTTCCAAGAGTTCTAATTCACATGCAATAGTCATTTACAGTCCAAAAATTATACTTTAAAAAATTACCATTTTTGACCATCTAGAAAAAGTTCGACAGGTCTCGGGTCATCGTTTTTCATCCGAAAATTGATTTTTTGGACTGTAGAACAATTGATTCAAAATGTCATTTGGATTGAGCCTCATGTTGAATAACTACTTTTTAAAGCCTCAATGTGACAGAAATTGCCATTTTTACTGACTTTTTCTCCTACTCAGAAGCTTCTATTTCGACCTATTCAGGCATTAAAATGACTCTAAACACACCTATTTTAGTTCCAAGAGTTCTAATTCACATGTAATAGTCATTTACAGTCCAAAAATTAAACTTTAAAAAATTACCATTTTTGACCATCTGGACAAAGTTCGACAGGTCACGGGTCATCGTTTTTCATCAGAAAATTGATTTTTTGGACTGTAGAAAAATTGATTCAAAATGTCATTTGGATTGAGCCTCATGTTGAATAACTACTTTTCAAAGCCTCAATGTGACCAAAATTGAAATTTTTACAGACTTTTTCTCCTACTCAGAAGCTTCTATTTCGACCTATTTCAGGCATTAATATGACTCCAAACACACTTATTTTAGTTCCAAGAGTTCTAATTCACATGCAATAGTCATTTACAGTCCAAAAATTATACTTTAAAAATTACCATTTTTGACCATCTAGAAAAAGTTCGACAGGTCTCGGGTCATCGTTTTTCATCCGAAAATTGATTTTTTGGACTGTAGAACAATTGATTCAAAATGTCATTTGGATTGAGCCTCATGTTGAATAACTACTTTTTAAAGCCTCAATGTGACAGAAATTGCCATTTTTACTGACTTTTTCTCCTACTCAGAAGCTTCTATTTCGACCTATTCAGGCATTAAAATGACTCTAAACACACCTATTTTAGTTCCAAGAGTTCTAATTCACATGTAATAGTCATTTACAGTCCAAAAATTAAACTTTAAAAAATTACCATTTTTGACCATCTGGACAAAGTTCGACAGGTCACGGGTCATCGTTTTTCATCAGAAAATTGATTTTTTGGACTGTAGAAAAATTGATTCAAAATGTCATTTGGATTGAGCCTCATGTTGAATAACTACTTTTTAAAGCCTCAATGTGACAGAAATTGCCATTTTTACTGACTTTTTCTCCTACTCAGAAGCTTCTATTTCGACCTATTCAGGCATTAAAATGACTCTAAACACACCTATTTCAGTTCCAAGAGTTCTAATTCACATGTAATAGTCATTTACAGTCCAAAAATTAAACTTTAAAAAATTACCATTTTTGACCATCTGGAAAAAGTTTGACTGGTCACGGGTCATCGTTTTTCATCAGAAAATTGATTTTTTGGACTGTAGAAAAATTGATTCAAAATGTCGTTTGGATTGAGCCTCATGTTGAATAACTACTTTTTAAAGCCTCAATGTGACCAAAATTGCCATTTTTACAGACTTTTTCTCCTACTCAGAAGCTTCTATTTCGACCTATTCAGGCATTAAAATGACTCTAAACAAACTTATTTTAGTTCCAAGAGTTCTAATTCACATGCAATAGTCATTTAAAGTTCAAAAATTAAACTTTAAAAAATTACCATTTTTGACCATCTGGAAAAAGTTCGACAGGTCACGGGTCATCGTTTTTCATCAGAAAATTGATTTTTTGGACTGTAGAAAAATTGATTCAAAATGTCATTTGGATTGAGCCTCATGTTGAATAACTACTTTTTAAAGCCTCAATGTGACCAAAATTGAAATTTTTACAGACTTTTTCTCCTACTCAGAAGCTTCTATTTCGACCTATTTCAGGCATTAAAATGACTCCAAACACACTTATTTTAGTTCCAAGAGTTCTAATTCACATGCAATAGTCATTTACAGTCCAAAAATTAAACTTTAAAAAATTACCATTTTTGACCATCTGGAAAAAGTTCGACAGGTCTCGGGTCACCGTTTTTCATCCGAAAATTGATTTTTTGGACTGTAGAACAATTGATTCAAAATGTCATTTGGATTGAGCCTCATGTTGAATAACTACTTTTTAAAGCCTCAATGTGACAGAAATTGCCATTTTTACTGACTTTTTCTCCTACTCAGAAGCTTCTATTTCGACCTATTCAGGCATTAAAATGACTCTAAACACACCTATTTCAGTTCCAAGAGTTCTAATTCACATGTAATAGTCATTTACAGTCCAAAAATTAAACTTTAAAAAATTACCATTTTTGACCATCTGGAAAAAGTTTGACTGGTCACGGGTCATCGTTTTTCATCAGAAAATTGATTTTTTGGACTGTAGAAAAATTGATTCAAAATGTCGTTTGGATTGAGCCTCATGTTGAATAACTACTTTTTAAAGCCTCAATGTGACCAAAATTGCCATTTTTACAGACTTTTTCTCCTACTCAGAAGCTTCTATTTCGACCTATTCAGGCATTAAAATGACTCTAAACAAACTTATTTTAGTTCCAAGAGTTCTAATTCACATGCAATAGTCATTTAAAGTTCAAAAATTAAACTTTAAAAAATTACCATTTTTGACCATCTGGAAAAAGTTCGACAGGTCACGGGTCATCGTTTTTCATCAGAAAATTGATTTTTTGGACTGTAGAAAAATTGATTCAAAATGTCATTTGGATTGAGCCTCATGTTGAATAACTACTTTTTAAAGCCTCAATGTGACCAAAATTGAAATTTTTACAGACTTTTTCTCCTACTCAGAAGCTTCTATTTCGACCTATTTCAGGCATTAAAATGACTCCAAACACACTTATTTTAGTTCCAAGAGTTCTAATTCACATGCAATAGTCATTTACAGTCCAAAAATTAAACTTTAAAAAATTACCATTTTTGACCATCTGGAAAAAGTTCGACAGGTCTCGGGTCACCGTTTTTCATCCGAAAATTGATTTTTTGGACTGTAGAACAATTGATTCAAAATGTCATTTGGATTGAGCCTCATGTTGAATAACTACTTTTTAAAGCCTCAATGTGACAGAAATTGCCATTTTTACTGACTTTTTCTCCTACGCAGAAGCTTCTATTTCGACCTATTCAGGCATTAAAATGACTCTAAACACACCTATTTTAGTTCCAAGAGTTCTAATTCACATGTAATAGTCATTTACAGTCCAAAAATTAAACTTTAAAAAATTACCATTTTTGACCATCTGGAAAAAGTTTGACAGGTCACGGGTCATCGTTTTTCATCAGAAAATTGATTTTTTGGACTGTAGAAAAATTGATTCAAAATGTCGTTTGGATTGAGCCTCATGTTGAATAACTACTTTTTAAAGCCTCAATGTGACCAAAATTGCCATTTTTACAGACTTTTTCTCCTACTCAGAAGCTTCTATTTCGACCTATTCAGACATTAAAATGACTGTAAACACACTTATTTTAGTTCCAAGAGTTCTAATTCACATGCAATAGTCATTTACAGTCCAAAAATTAAACTGTAAAAAATTACCATTTTTGACCATCTGGAAAAAGTTCGACAGGTCACGGGTCATCGTTTTTCATCAGAAAATTGATTTTTTGGACTGTAGAAAAATTGATTCAAAATGTCATTTGGATTGAGCCTCATGTTGAATAACTACTTTTTAAAGCCTCAATGTGACAGAAATTGACATTTTTACTGACTTTTTCTCCTACTCAGAAGCTTCTATTTCGACCTATTCAGGCATTAAAATGACTCTAAACACACCTATTTTAGTTCCAAGAGTTCTAATTCACATGTAATAGTCATTTACAGTCCAAAAATTAAACTTTAAAAAATTACCATTTTTGACCATCTGGAAAAAGTTTGACAGGTCACGGGTCATCGTTTTTCATCAGAAAATTGATTTTTTGGACTGTAGAAAAATTGATTCAAAATGTCATTTGGATTGAGCCTCATGTTGAATAACTACTTTTTAAAGCCTCAATGTGACAGAAATTGCCATTTTTACTGACTTTTTCTCCTACTCAGAAGCTTCTATTTCGACCTATTCAGGCATTAAAATGACTCTAAACACACCTATTTTAGTTCCAAGAGTTCTAATTCACATGTAATAGTCATTTACAGTCCAAAAATTAAACTTTAAAAAATTACCATTGTTGACCATCTGGAAAAAGTTCGACAGGTCACGGGTCATCGTTTTTCATCAGAAAATTGATTTTTTGGACTGTAGAAAAATTGATTCAAAACGTCATTTGGATTGAGCCTCATGTTGAATAACTACTTTTTAAAGCCTCAATGTGACCAAAATTGCCATTTTTACAGACTTTTTCTCCTACTCAGAAGCTTCTATTTCGACCTATTTCAGGCATTAAAATGACTCTAAACACACTTATTTTAGTTCCAAGAGTTCTAATTCACATGCAATAGTCATTTACAGTCCAAAAATTAAACTTTAAAAAATTACCATTCTTGACCATCTGGAAAAAGTTCGACAGGTCACGGGTCATCGTTTTTCATCAGAAAATTGATTTTTTGGACTGTAGAAAAATTGATTCAAAATGTCATTAGGATTGAGCCTCATGTTGAATGACTACTTTTTAAAGCCTCAATGTGACCAAAATTGCCATTTTTACAGACTTTTTCTCCTACTCAGAAGCTTCTATTTCGACCTATTCAGGCATTAAAATGACTCTAAACAAACTTATTTTAGTTCCAAGAGTTCTAATTCACATGCAATAGTCATTTAAAGTTCAAAAATTAAACTTTAAAAAATTACCATTTTTGACCATCTGGAAAAAGTTCGACAGGACACGGGTCATCGTTTTTCATCAGAAAATTGATTTTTTGGACTGTAGAAAAATTGATTCAAAATGTCATTTGGATTGAGCCTCATGTTGAATAACTACTTTTTAAAGCCTCAATGTGACCAAAATTGCCATTTTTACAGACTTTTTCTCCGACTCAGAAGCTTCTATTTCGACCTATTTCAGGCATTAAAATGACTCTAAACACACTTATTTTAGTTCCAAGAGTTCTAATTCACATGCAATAGTCATTTACAGTCCAAAAATTAAACTGTAAAAAATTACCATTTTTGACCATCTGGAAAAAGTTCGACAGGTCACGGGTCATCGTTTTTCATCAGAAAATTGATTTTTTGGACTGTAGAAAAATTGATTCAAAATGTCGTTTGGATTGAGCCTCATGTTGAATAACTACTTTTTAAAGCCTCAATGTGACCAAAATTGCCATTTTTACAGACTTTTTCTCCTACTCAGAAGCTTCTATTTCGACCTATTTCAGGCATTAAAATGACTCTAAACACACTTATTTTAGTTCCAAGAGTTCTAATTCACATGCAATAGTCATTTACAGTCCAAAAATTAAACTGTAAAAAATTACCATTTTTGACCATCTGGAAAAAGTTCGACAGGTCACGGGTCATCGTTTTTCATCAGAAAATTGATTTTTGGACTGTAGAAAAATTGATTCAAAATGTCATTTGGATTGAGCCTCATGTTGAATAACTACTTTTTAAAGCCTCAATGTGACAGAAATTGCCATTTTTACTGACTTTTTCTCCTACTCAGAAGCTTCTATTTCGACCTATTCAGGCATTAAAATGACTCTAAACACACCTATTTTAGTTCCAAGAGTTCTAATTCACATGCAATAGTCATTTACAGTCCAAAAATTAAACTTTAAAAAATTACCATTTTTGACCATCTGGAAAAAGTTTGACAGGTCACGGGTCATCGTTTTTCATCGGAAAATTGATTTTTTGGACTGTAGAAAAATTGATTCAAAATGTCATTTGGATTGAGCCTCATGTTGAATAACTACTTTTTAAAGCCTTAATGTGACCAAAATTGCCATGTTTACAGACTTTTTATCCTATTCAGAAGGTTCTATTTCGATCAATTTCAGGCATTAAAATGACTCTAAACACACTTATTTTAGTTCCAAGAGTTCGAATTCACATGCAATAGTCATTTACAGTCCAAAAATTAAACTTTAAAAAATTACCATTTTTGACCATCTGGAAAAAGTTTGACAGGTCACGGGTCATCGTTTTTCATCAGAAAATTTATTTTTTGGACTGTGGAAAAATTGATTCAAAATGTCATTAGGATTGAGCCTCATGTTGAATGACTACTTTTTAAAGCCTCAATGTGACCAAAATTGCCATTTTTACAGACTTTTTCTCCTACTCAGAAGCTTCTATTTCGACCTATTCAGGCATTAAAATGACTCTAAACAAACTTATTTTAGTTCCAAGAGTTATAATTCACATGCAATAGTCATTTAAAGTTCAAAAATTAAACTTTAAAAAATTACCATTTTTGACCATCTGGAAAAAGTTCGACAGGTCACGGGTCATCGTTTTTCATCAGAAAATTGATTTTTTGGACTGTAGAAAAATTGATTCAAAATGTCATTTGGATTGAGCCTCATGTTGAATAACTACTTTTTAAAGCCTCAATGTGACCAAAATTGAAATTTTTACAGACTTTTTCTCCTACTCAGAAGCTTCTATTTCGACCTATTTCAGGCATTAATATGACTCCAAACACACTTATTTTAGTTCCAAGAGTTCTAATTCACATGCAATAGTCATTTACAGTCCAAAAATTAAACTTTAAAAAATTACCATTTTTGACCATCTGGAAAAAGTTCGACAGGTCTCGGGTCATCGTTTTTCATCCGAAAATTGATTTTTTGGACTGTAGAACAATTGATTCAAAATGTCATTTGGATTGAGCCTCATGTTGAATAACTACTTTTTAAAGCCTCAATGTGACCAAAATTGCCATTTTTACAGACTTTTTCTCCGACTCAGAAGCTTCTATTTCGACCTATTTCAGGCATTAAAATGACTCTAAACACACTTATTTTAGTTCCAAGAGTTCTAATTCACATGCAATAGTCATTTACAGTCCAAAAATTAAACTGTAAAAAATTACCATTTTTGACCATCTGGAAAAAGTTCGACAGGTCACGGGTCATCGTTTTTCATCAGAAAATTGATTTTTTGGACTGTAGAAAAATTGATTCAAAATGTCATTAGGATTGAGCCTCATGTTGAATGACTACTTTTTAAAGCCTCAATGTGACCAAAATTGAAATTTTTACAGACTTTTTCTCCTACTCAGAAGCTTCTATTTCGACCTATTCAGGCATTAAAATGACTCTAAACAAACTTATTTTAGTTCCAAGAGTTCTAATTCACATGCAATAGTCATTTACAGTCCAAAAATTAAACTTTAAAAATGTACCATTCTTGACCATCTGGAAAAAGTTCGACAGGTCACGGGTCATCGTTTTTCATCAGAAAATTGATTTTTTGGACTGTAGAAAAATTGATTCAAAATGTCATTAGGATTGAGCCTCATGTTGAATGACTACTTTTTAAAGCCTCAATGTGACCAAAATTGCCATTTTTACAGACTTTTTCTCCTACTCAGAAGCTTCTATTTCGACCTATTCAGGCATTAAAATGACTCTAAACAAACTTATTTTAGTTCCAAAAGTTCTAATTCACATGCAATAGTCATTTAAAGTTCAAAAATTAAACTTTAAAAAATTACCATTTTTGACCATCTGGAAAAAGTTCGACAGGTCACGGGTCATCGTTTTTCATCAGAAAATTGATTTTTTGGACTGTAGAAAAATTGATTCAAAATGTCATTTGGATTGAGCCTCATGTTGAATAACTACTTTTTAAAGCCTCAATGTGACAGAAATTGCCATTTTTACTGACTTTTTCTCCTACTCAGAAGCTTCTATTTCGACCTATTCAGGCATTAAAATGACTCTAAACACACCTATTTTAGTTCTAAGAGTTCTAATTCACATGCAATAGTCCTTTACAGTCCAAAAATTAAACTTTAAAAAATTACCATTTTTGACCATCTGGAAAAAGTTTGACAGGTCACGGTTCATCGTTTTTCATCAGAAAATTGATTTTTTGGACTGTAGAAAAATTGATTCAAAATGTCGTTTGGATTGAGCCTCATGTTGAATAACTACTTTTTAAAGCCTCAATGTGACCAAAATTGCCATTTTTACAGACTTTTTCTCCTACTCAGAAGCTTCTATTTCGACCTATTTCAGGCATTAAAATGACTCTAAACACACTTATTTTAGTTCCAAGAGTTCTAATTCACATGCAATAGTCATTTACAGTCCAAAAATTAAACTTTAAAAAATTACCATTGTTGACCATCTGGAAAAAGTTCGACAGGTCACGGGTCATCGTTTTTCATCAGAAAATAGATTTTTTGGACTGTAGAAAAACTTGATTCAAAATGTCATTTGGATTGAGCCTCATGTTGAATAACTACTTTTTAAAGCCTCAATGTGACCAAAATTGCCATTTTTACAGACTTTTTCTCCTACTCAGAAGGTTCTATTTCGACCAATTTCAGGTATTAAAATGTTTCTAAACACACTTATTTTAGTTCCAAGAGTTCTAATTCACATGCAATAGTCATTTAAAGTCCAAAAATGAAACTTTAAAAAATTACCATTTTTGACCATCTGGAAAAAGTTCGACAGGTCACGGGTCATCGTTTTTCATCAGAAAATTGATTTTTTGGACTGTAGAAAAATTGATTCAAAATGTCATTAGGATTGAGCCTCATGTTGAATGACTACTTTTTAAAGCCTCAATGTGACCAAAATTGCCATTTTTACAGACTTTTTCTCCTACTCAGAAGCTTCTATTTCGACCTATTCAGGCATTAAAATGACTCTAAACAAACTTATTTTAGTTCCAAGAGTTCTAATTCACATGCAATAGTCATTTAAAGTTCAAAAATTAAACTTTAAAAAATTACCATTTTTGACCATCTGGAAAAAGTTCGACAGGTCACGGGTCATCGTTTTTCATCAGAAAATTGATTTTTTGGACTGTAGAAAAATTGATTCAAAATGTCATTTGGATTGAGCCTCATGTTGAATAACTACTTTTCAAAGCCTCAATGTGACCAAAATTGAAATTTTTACAGACTTTTTCTCCTACTCAGAAGCTTCTATTTCGACCTATTTCAGGCATTAATATGACTCCAAACACACTTATTTTAGTTCCAAGAGTTCTAATTCACATGCAATAGTCATTTACAGTCCAAAAATTATACTTTAAAAAATTACCATTTTTGACCATCTAGAAAAAGTTCGACAGGTCTCGGGTCATCGTTTTTCATCCGAAAATTGATTTTTTGGACTGTAGAACAATTGATTCAAAATGTCATTTGGATTGAGCCTCATGTTGAATAACTACTTTTTAAAGCCTCAATGTGACAGAAATTGCCATTTTTACTGACTTTTTCTCCTACTCAGAAGCTTCTATTTCGACCTATTCAGGCATTAAAATGACTCTAAACACACCTATTTTAGTTCCAAGAGTTCTAATTCACATGTAATAGTCATTTACAGTCCAAAAATTAAACTTTAAAAAATTACCATTTTTGACCATCTGGACAAAGTTCGACAGGTCACGGGTCATCGTTTTTCATCAGAAAATTGATTTTTTGGACTGTAGAAAAATTGATTCAAAATGTCATTTGGATTGAGCCTCATGTTGAATAACTACTTTTCAAAGCCTCAATGTGACCAAAATTGAAATTTTTACAGACTTTTTCTCCTACTCAGAAGCTTCTATTTCGACCTATTTCAGGCATTAATATGACTCCAAACACACTTATTTTAGTTCCAAGAGTTCTAATTCACATGCAATAGTCATTTACAGTCCAAAAATTATACTTTAAAAATTACCATTTTTGACCATCTAGAAAAAGTTCGACAGGTCTCGGGTCATCGTTTTTCATCCGAAAATTGATTTTTTGGACTGTAGAACAATTGATTCAAAATGTCATTTGGATTGAGCCTCATGTTGAATAACTACTTTTTAAAGCCTCAATGTGACAGAAATTGCCATTTTTACTGACTTTTTCTCCTACTCAGAAGCTTCTATTTCGACCTATTCAGGCATTAAAATGACTCTAAACACACCTATTTTAGTTCCAAGAGTTCTAATTCACATGTAATAGTCATTTACAGTCCAAAAATTAAACTTTAAAAAATTACCATTTTTGACCATCTGGACAAAGTTCGACAGGTCACGGGTCATCGTTTTTCATCAGAAAATTGATTTTTTGGACTGTAGAAAAATTGATTCAAAATGTCATTTGGATTGAGCCTCATGTTGAATAACTACTTTTTAAAGCCTCAATGTGACAGAAATTGCCATTTTTACTGACTTTTTCTCCTACTCAGAAGCTTCTATTTCGACCTATTCAGGCATTAAAATGACTCTAAACACACCTATTTCAGTTCCAAGAGTTCTAATTCACATGTAATAGTCATTTACAGTCCAAAAATTAAACTTTAAAAAATTACCATTTTTGACCATCTGGAAAAAGTTTGACTGGTCACGGGTCATCGTTTTTCATCAGAAAATTGATTTTTTGGACTGTAGAAAAATTGATTCAAAATGTCGTTTGGATTGAGCCTCATGTTGAATAACTACTTTTTAAAGCCTCAATGTGACCAAAATTGCCATTTTTACAGACTTTTTCTCCTACTCAGAAGCTTCTATTTCGACCTATTCAGGCATTAAAATGACTCTAAACAAACTTATTTTAGTTCCAAGAGTTCTAATTCACATGCAATAGTCATTTAAAGTTCAAAAATTAAACTTTAAAAAATTACCATTTTTGACCATCTGGAAAAAGTTCGACAGGTCACGGGTCATCGTTTTTCATCAGAAAATTGATTTTTTGGACTGTAGAAAAATTGATTCAAAATGTCATTTGGATTGAGCCTCATGTTGAATAACTACTTTTTAAAGCCTCAATGTGACCAAAATTGAAATTTTTACAGACTTTTTCTCCTACTCAGAAGCTTCTATTTCGACCTATTTCAGGCATTAAAATGACTCCAAACACACTTATTTTAGTTCCAAGAGTTCTAATTCACATGCAATAGTCATTTACAGTCCAAAAATTAAACTTTAAAAAATTACCATTTTTGACCATCTGGAAAAAGTTCGACAGGTCTCGGGTCACCGTTTTTCATCCGAAAATTGATTTTTTGGACTGTAGAACAATTGATTCAAAATGTCATTTGGATTGAGCCTCATGTTGAATAACTACTTTTTAAAGCCTCAATGTGACAGAAATTGCCATTTTTACTGACTTTTTCTCCTACTCAGAAGCTTCTATTTCGACCTATTCAGGCATTAAAATGACTCTAAACACACCTATTTCAGTTCCAAGAGTTCTAATTCACATGTAATAGTCATTTACAGTCCAAAAATTAAACTTTAAAAAATTACCATTTTTGACCATCTGGAAAAAGTTTGACTGGTCACGGGTCATCGTTTTTCATCAGAAAATTGATTTTTTGGACTGTAGAAAAATTGATTCAAAATGTCGTTTGGATTGAGCCTCATGTTGAATAACTACTTTTTAAAGCCTCAATGTGACCAAAATTGCCATTTTTACAGACTTTTTCTCCTACTCAGAAGCTTCTATTTCGACCTATTCAGGCATTAAAATGACTCTAAACAAACTTATTTTAGTTCCAAGAGTTCTAATTCACATGCAATAGTCATTTAAAGTTCAAAAATTAAACTTTAAAAAATTACCATTTTTGACCATCTGGAAAAAGTTCGACAGGTCACGGGTCATCGTTTTTCATCAGAAAATTGATTTTTTGGACTGTAGAAAAATTGATTCAAAATGTCATTTGGATTGAGCCTCATGTTGAATAACTACTTTTTAAAGCCTCAATGTGACCAAAATTGAAATTTTTACAGACTTTTTCTCCTACTCAGAAGCTTCTATTTCGACCTATTTCAGGCATTAAAATGACTCCAAACACACTTATTTTAGTTCCAAGAGTTCTAATTCACATGCAATAGTCATTTACAGTCCAAAAATTAAACTTTAAAAAATTACCATTTTTGACCATCTGGAAAAAGTTCGACAGGTCTCGGGTCACCGTTTTTCATCCGAAAATTGATTTTTTGGACTGTAGAACAATTGATTCAAAATGTCATTTGGATTGAGCCTCATGTTGAATAACTACTTTTTAAAGACTCAATGTGACAGAAATTGCCATTTTTACTGACTTTTTCTCCTACTCAGAAGCTTCTATTTCGACCTATTCAGGCATTAAAATGACTCTAAACACACCTATTTTAGTTCCAAGAGTTCTAATTCACATGTAATAGTCATTTACAGTCCAAAAATTAAACTTTAAAAAATTACCATTTTTGACCATCTGGAAAAAGTTTGACAGGTCACGGGTCATCGTTTTTCATCAGAAAATTGATTTTTTGGACTGTAGAAAAATTGATTCAAAATGTCGTTTGGATTGAGCCTCATGTTGAATAACTACTTTTTAAAGCCTCAATGTGACCAAAATTGCCATTTTTACAGACTTTTTCTCCTACTCAGAAGCTTCTATTTCGACCTATTCAGACATTAAAATGACTGTAAACACACTTATTTTAGTTCCAAGAGTTCTAATTCACATGCAATAGTCATTTACAGTCCAAAAATTAAACTGTAAAAAATTACCATTTTTGACCATCTGGAAAAAGTTCGACAGGTCACGGGTCATCGTTTTTCATCAGAAAATTGATTTTTTGGACTGTAGAAAAATTGATTCAAAATGTCATTTGGATTGAGCCTCATGTTGAATAACTACTTTTTAAAGCCTCAATGTGACAGAAATTGACATTTTTACTGACTTTTTCTCCTACTCAGAAGCTTCTATTTCGACCTATTCAGGCATTAAAATGACTCTAAACACACCTATTTTAGTTCCAAGAGTTCTAATTCACATGTAATAGTCATTTACAGTCCAAAAATTAAACTTTAAAAAATTACCATTTTTGACCATCTGGAAAAAGTTTGACAGGTCACGGGTCATCGTTTTTCATCAGAAAATTGATTTTTTGGACTGTAGAAAAATTGATTCAAAATGTCATTTGGATTGAGCCTCATGTTGAATAACTACTTTTTAAAGCCTCAATGTGACAGAAATTGCCATTTTTACTGACTTTTTCTCCTACTCAGAAGCTTCTATTTCGACCTATTCAGGCATTAAAATGACTCTAAACACACCTATTTTAGTTCCAAGAGTTCTAATTCACATGTAATAGTCATTTACAGTCCAAAAATTAAACTTTAAAAAATTACCATTGTTGACCATCTGGAAAAAGTTCGACAGGTCACGGGTCATCGTTTTTCATCAGAAAATTGATTTTTTGGACTGTAGAAAAATTGATTCAAAACGTCATTTGGATTGAGCCTCATGTTGAATAACTACTTTTTAAAGCCTCAATGTGACCAAAATTGCCATTTTTACAGACTTTTTCTCCTACTCAGAAGCTTCTATTTCGACCTATTTCAGGCATTAAAATGACTCTAAACACACTTATTTTAGTTCCAAGAGTTCTAATTCACATGCAATAGTCATTTATAGTCCAAAAATTAAACTTTAAAAAATTACCATTCTTGACCATCTGGAAAAAGTTCGACAGGTCACGGGTCATCGTTTTTCATCAGAAAATTGATTTTTTGGACTGTAGAAAAATTGATTCAAAATGTCATTAGGATTGAGCCTCATGTTGAATGACTACTTTTTAAAGCCTCAATGTGACCAAAATTGCCATTTTTACAGACTTTTTCTCCTACTCAGAAGCTTCTATTTCGACCTATTCAGGCATTAAAATGACTCTAAACAAACTTATTTTAGTTCCAAGAGTTCTAATTCACATGCAATAGTCATTTAAAGTTCAAAAATTAAACTTTAAAAAATTACCATTTTTGACCATCTGGAAAAAGTTCGACAGGACACGGGTCATCGTTTTTCATCAGAAAATTGATTTTTTGGACTGTAGAAAAATTGATTCAAAATGTCATTTGGATTGAGCCTCATGTTGAATAACTACTTTTTAAAGCCTCAATGTGACCAAAATTGCCATTTTTACAGACTTTTTCTCCGACTCAGAAGCTTCTATTTCGACCTATTTCAGGCATTAAAATGACTCTAAACACACTTATTTTAGTTCCAAGAGTTCTAATTCACATGCAATAGTCATTTACAGTCCAAAAATTAAACTGTAAAAAATTACCATTTTTGACCATCTGGAAAAAGTTCGACAGGTCACGGGTCATCGTTTTTCATCAGAAAATTGATTTTTTGGACTGTAGAAAAATTGATTCAAAATGTCATTTGGATTGAGCCTCATGTTGAATAACTACTTTTTAAAGCCTCAATGTGACCAAAATTGCCATTTTTACAGACTTTTTCTCCTACTCAGAAGCTTCTATTTCGACCTATTTCAGGCATTAAAATGACTCTAAACACACTTATTTTAGTTCCAAGAGTTCTAATTCACATGCAATAGTCATTTACAGTCCAAAAATTAAACTGTAAAAAATTACCATTTTTGACCATCTGGAAAAAGTTCGACAGGTCACGGGTCATCGTTTTTCATCAGAAAATTGATTTTTGGACTGTAGAAAAATTGATTCAAAATGTCATTTGGATTGAGCCTCATGTTGAATAACTACTTTTTAAAGCCTCAATGTGACAGAAATTGCCATTTTTACTGACTTTTTCTCCTACTCAGAAGCTTCTATTTCGACCTATTCAGGCATTAAAATGACTCTAAACACACCTATTTTAGTTCCAAGAGTTCTAATTCACATGCAATAGTCATTTACAGTCCAAAAATTAAACTTTAAAAAATTACCATTTTTGACCATCTGGAAAAAGTTTGACAGGTCACGGGTCATCGTTTTTCATCGGAAAATTGATTTTTTGGACTGTAGAAAAATTGATTCAAAATGTCATTTGGATTGAGCCTCATGTTGAATAACTACTTTTTAAAGCCTTAATGTGACCAAAATTGCCATGTTTACAGACTTTTTATCCTATTCAGAAGGTTCTATTTCGATCAATTTCAGGCATTAAAATGACTCTAAACACACTTATTTTAGTTCCAAGAGTTCGAATTCACATGCAATAGTCATTTACAGTCCAAAAATTAAACTTTAAAAAATTACCATTTTTGACCATCTGGAAAAAGTTTGACAGGTCACGGGTCATCGTTTTTCATCAGAAAATTTATTTTTTGGACTGTGGAAAAATTGATTCAAAATGTCATTAGGATTGAGCCTCATGTTGAATGACTACTTTTTAAAGCCTCAATGTGACCAAAATTGCCATTTTTACAGACTTTTTCTCCTACTCAGAAGCTTCTATTTCGAACTATTCAGGCATTAAAATGACTCTAAACAAACTTATTTTAGTTCCAAGAGTTATAATTCACATGCAATAGTCATTTAAAGTTCAAAAATTAAACTTTAAAAAATTACCATTTTTGACCATCTGGAAAAAGTTCGACAGGTCACGGGTCATCGTTTTTCATCAGAAAATTGATTTTTTGGACTGTAGAAAAATTGATTCAAAATGTCATTTGGATTGAGCCTCATGTTGAATAACTACTTTTTAAAGCCTCAATGTGACCAAAATTGAAATTTTTACAGACTTTTTCTCCTACTCAGAAGCTTCTATTTCGACCTATTTCAGGCATTAATATGACTCCAAACACACTTATTTTAGTTCCAAGAGTTCTAATTCACATGCAATAGTCATTTACAGTCCAAAAATTAAACTTTAAAAAATTACCATTTTTGACCATCTGGAAAAAGTTCGACAGGTCTCGGGTCATCGTTTTTCATCCGAAAATTGATTTTTTGGACTGTAGAACAATTGATTCAAAATGTCATTTGGATTGAGCCTCATGTTGAATAACTACTTTTTAAAGCCTCAATGTGACCAAAATTGCCATTTTTACAGACTTTTTCTCCGACTCAGAAGCTTCTATTTCGACCTATTTCAGGCATTAAAATGACTCTAAACACACTTATTTTAGTTCCAAGAGTTCTAATTCACATGCAATAGTCATTTACAGTCCAAAAATTAAACTGTAAAAAATTACCATTTTTGACCATCTGGAAAAAGTTCGACAGGTCACGGGTCATCGTTTTTCATCAGAAAATAGATTTTTTGGACTGTAGAAAAACTTGATTCAAAATGTCATTTGGATTGAGCCTCATGTTGAATGACTACTTTTTAAAGCCTCAATGTGACCAAAATTGCCATTTTTACAGACTTTTTCTCCTACTCAAAAGGTTCTATTTCAACCTATTTCAGGCATTAAAATGACTCTAAACACACTTATTTTAGTTCCAAGAGTTCTAATTCACAAGCAATAGTCATTTACAGTCCAAAAATTAAACTTTAAAAATTTACCATTCTTGACCATCTGGAAAAAGTTCGACAGGTCACGGGTCATCGTTTTTCATCAGAAAATTGATTTTTTGGACTGTCGAAAAATTGATTCAAAATGTCATTAGGATTGAGCCTCATGTTGAATGACTACTTTTTAAAGCCTCAATGTGACCAAAATTGCCATTTTTACAGACTTTTTCTCCTACTCAGAAGCTTCTATTTCGACCTATTCAGGCATTAAAATGACTCTAAAAAAACTTATTTTAGTTCCAAAAGTTCTAATTCACATGCAATAGTCATTTAAAGTTCAAAAATTAAACTTTAAAAAATTACCATTTTTGACCATCTGGAAAAAGTTCGACAGGTCACGGGTCATCGTTTTTCATCAGAAAATTGATTTTTTGGACTGTAGAAAAATTGATTCAAAATGTCATTTGGATTGAGCCTCATGTTGAATAACTACTTTTTAAAGCCTCAATGTGACAGAAATTGCCATTTTTACTGACTTTTTCTCCTACTCAGAAGCTTCTATTTCGACCTATTCAGGCATTAAAATGACTCTAAACACACCTATTTTAGTTCCAAGAGTTCTAATTCACATGCAATAGTCATTTACAGTCCAAAAATTAAACTTTAAAAAATTACCATTTTTGACCATCTGGAAAAAGTTTGACAGGTCACGGGTCATCGTTTTTCATCAGAAAATTGATTTTTTGGACTGTAGAAAAATTGATTCAAAATGTCGTTTGGATTGAGCCTCATGTTGAATAACTACTTTTTAAAGCCTCAATGTGACCAAAATTGCCATTTTTACAGACTTTTTCTCCTACTCAGAAGCTTCTATTTCGACCTATTTCAGGCATTAAAATGACTCTAAACACACTTATTTTAGTTCCAAGAGTTCTAATTCACATGCAATAGTCATTTACAGTCCAAAAATTAAACTTTAAAAAATTACCATTGTTGACCATCTGGAAAAAGTTCGACAGGTCACGGGTCATCGTTTTTCATCAGAAAATAGATTTTTTGGACTGTAGAAAAACTTGATTCAAAATGTCATTTGGATTGAGCCTCATGTTGAATAACTACTTTTTAAAGCCTCAATGTGACCAAAATTGCCATTTTTACAGACTTTTTCTCCTACTCAGAAGGTTCTATTTCGACCAATTTCAGGTATTAAAATGTTTCTAAACACACTTATTTTAGTTCCAAGAGTTCTAATTCACATGCAATAGTCATTTAAAGTCCAAAAATGAAACTTTAAAAAATTACCATTTTTGACCATCTGGAAAAAGTTCGACAGGTCACGGGTCATCGTTTTTCATCAGAAAATTGATTTTTTGGACTGTAGAAAAATTGATTCAAAATGTCATTAGGATTGAGCCTCATGTTGAATGACTACTTTTTAAAGCCTCAATGTGACCAAAATTGCCATTTTTACAGACTTTTTCTCCTACTCAGAAGCTTCTATTTCGACCTATTCAGGCATTAAAATGACTCTAAACAAACTTATTTTAGTTCCAAGAGTTCTAATTCACATGCAATAGTCATTTAAAGTTCAAAAATTAAACTTTAAAAAATTACCATTTTTGACCATCTGGAAAAAGTTCGACAGGTCACGGGTCATCGTTTTTCATCAGAAAATTGATTTTTTGGACTGTAGAAAAATTGATTCAAAATGTCATTTGGATTGAGCCTCATGTTGAATAACTACTTTTTAAAGCCTCAATGTGACAGAAATTGCCATTTTTACTGACTTTTTCTCCTACTCAGAAGCTTCTATTTCGACCTATTCAGGCATTAAAATGACTCTAAACACACCTATTTTAGTTCCAAGAGTTCTAATTCACATGTAATAGTCATTTACAGTCCAAAAATTAAACTTTAAAAAATTACCATTTTTGACCATCTGGAAAAAGTTTGACTGGTCACGGGTCATCGTTTTTCATCAGAAAATTGATTTTTTGGACTGTAGAAAAATTGATTCAAAATGTCGTTTGGATTGAGCCTCATGTTGAATAACTACTTTTTAAAGCCTCAATGTGACCAAAATTGCCATTTTTACAGACTTTTTCTCCTACTCAGAAGCTTCTATTTCGACCTATTCAGACATTAAAATGACTCTAAACACACTTATTTTAGTTCCAAGAGTTCTAATTCACATGCAATAGTCATTTACAGTCCAAAAATTAAACTGTAAAAAATTACCATTTTTGACCATCTGGAAAAAGTTCGATAGGTCACGGGTCATCGTTTTTCATCAGAAAATTGATTTTTTGGACTGTAGAAAAATTGATTCAAAATGTCATTTGGATTGAGCCTCATGTTGAATAACTACTTTTTAAAGCCTCAATGTGACAGAAATTGACATTTTTACTCACTTTTTCTCCTACTCAGAAGCTTCTATTTCGACCTATTCAGGCATTAAAATGACTCTAAACACACCTATTTTAGTTCCAAGAGTTCTAATTCACATGTAATAGTCATTTACAGTCCAAAAATTAAACTTTAAAAAATTACCATTTTTGACCATCTGGAAAAAGTTTGACAGGTCACGGGTCATCGTTTTTCATCAGAAAATAGATTTTTTGGACTGTAGAAAAATTGATTCAAAATGTCATTTGGATTGAGCCTCATGTTGAATAACTACTTTTTAAAGCCTCAATGTGACAGAAATTGCCATTTTTACTGACTTTTTCTCCTACTCAGAAGCTTCTATTTCGACCTATTCAGGCATTAAAATGACTCTAAACACACCTATTTTAGTTCCAAGAGTTCTAATTCACATGTAATAGTCATTTACAGTCCAAAAATTAAACTTTAAAAAATTACCATTTTTGACCATCTGGAAAAAGTTTGACAGGTCACGGGTCATCGTTTTTCATCAGAAAATTGATTTTTTGGACTGTAGAAAAATTGATTCAAAATGTCGTTTGGATTGAGCCTCATGTTGAATAACTACTTTTTAAAGCCTCAATGTGACCGAAATTGCCATTTTTACAGACTTTTTCTCCTACTCAGAAGCTTCTATTTCGACCTATTTCAGGCATTAAAATGACTCTAAACACACTTATTTTAGTTCCAAGAGTTCTAATTCACATGCAATAGTTATTTACAGTCCAAAAATTAAACTTTAAAAAATTACCATTGTTGACCATCTGGAAAAAGTTCGACAGGTCACGGGTCATCGTTTTTCATCAGAAAATTGATTTTTTGGACTGTAGAAAAATTGATTCAAAACGTCATTTGGATTGAGCCTCATGTTGAATAACTACTTTTTAAAGCCTCAATGTGACCAAAATTGCCATTTTTACAGACTTTTTCTCCTACTCAGAAGCTTCTATTTCGACCTATTTCAGGCATTAAAATGACTCTAAACACACTTATTTTAGTTCCAAGAGTTCTAATTCACATGCAATAGTCATTTACAGTCCAAAAATTAAACTTTAAAAAATTACCATTCTTGACCATCTGGAAAAAGTTCGACAGGACACGGGTCATCGTTTTTCATCAGAAAATTGATTTTTTGGACTGTAGAAAAATTGATTCAAAATGTCATTAGGATTGAGCCTCATGTTGAATGACTACTTTTTAAAGCCTCAATGTGACCAAAATTGCCATTTTTACAGACTTTTTCTCCTACTCAGAAGCTTCTATTTCGACCTATTCAGGCATTAAAATGACTCTAAACAAACTTATTTTAGTTCCAAGAGTTCTAATTCACATGCAATAGTCATTTAAAGTTCAAAAATTAAACTTTAAAAAATTACCATTTTTGACCATCTGGAAAAAGTTCGACAGGACACGGGTCATCGTTTTTCATCAGAAAATTGATTTTTTGGACTGTAGAAAAATTGATTCAAAATGTCATTTGGATTGAGCCTCATGTTGAATAACTACTTTTTAAAGCCTCAATGTGACCAAAATTGAAATTTTTACAGACTTTTTCTCCTACTCAGAAGCTTCTATTTCGACCTATTTCAGGCATTAATATGACTCCAAACACACTTATTTTAGTTCCAAGAGTTCTAATTCACATGCAATAGTCATTTACAGTCCAAAAATTAAACTTTAAAAAATTACCATTTTTGACCATCTGGAAAAAGTTCGACAGGTCTCGGGTCATCGATTTTCATCCGAAAATTGATTTTTTGGACTGTAGAACAATTGATTCAAAATGTCATTTGGATTGAGCCTCATGTTGAATAACTACTTTTTAAAGCCTCAATGTGACCAAAATTGCCATTTTTACAGACTTTTTCTCCTACTCAGAAGCTTCTATTTCGACCTATTTCAGGCATTAAAATGACTCTAAACACACTTATTTTAGTTCCAAGAGTTCTAATTCACAAGCAATAGTCATTTACAGTCCAAAAATTAAACTTTAAAAAATTACCATTTTTGACCATCTGGAAAAAGTTCGACAGGTCACGGGTCATCGTTTTTCATCAGAAAATTGATTTTTTGGACTGTAGAACAATTGATTCAAAATGTCATTTGGATTGAGCCTCATGTTGAATAACTACTTTTTAAAGCCTCAATGTGACAGAAATTGCCATTTTTACTGACTTTTTCTCCTACTCAGAAGCTTCTATTTCGACCTATTCAGGCATTAAAATGACTCTAAACACACCTATTTTAGTTCCAAGAGTTCTAATTCACATGTAATAGTCATTTACAGTCCAAAAATTAAACTTTAAAAAATTACCATTTTTGACCATCTGGAAAAAGTTTGACAGGTCACGGGTCATCGTTTTTCATCAGAAAATTGATTTTTTGGACTGTAGAAAAATTGATTCAAAATGTCGTTTGGATTGAGCCTCATGTTGAATAACTACTTTTTAAAGCCTCAATGTGACCAAAATTGCCATTTTTACAGACTTTTTCTCCTACTCAGAAGCTTCTATTTCGACCTATTCAGACATTAAAATGACTCTAAACACACTTATTTTAGTTCCAAGAGTTCTAATTCACATGCAATAGTCATTTACAGTCCAAAAATTAAACTGTAAAAAATTACCATTTTTGACCATCTGGAAAAAGTTCGATAGGTCACGGGTCATCGTTTTTCATCAGAAAATTGATTTTTTGGACTGTAGAAAAATTGATTCAAAATGTCATTTGGATTGAGCCTCATGTTGAATAACTACTTTTTAAAGCCTCAATGTGACAGAAATTGACATTTTTACTCACTTTTTCTCCTACTCAGAAGCTTCTATTTCGACCTATTCAGGCATTAAAATGACTCTAAACACACCTATTTTAGTTCCAAGAGTTCTAATTCACATGTAATAGTCATTTACAGTCCAAAAATTAAACTTTAAAAAATTACCATTTTTGACCATCTGGAAAAAGTTTGACAGGTCACGGGTCATCGTTTTTCATCAGAAAATAGATTTTTTGGACTGTAGAAAAATTGATTCAAAATGTCATTTGGATTGAGCCTCATGTTGAATAACTACTTTTTAAAGCCTCAATGTGACAGAAATTGCCATTTTTACTGACTTTTTCTCCTACTCAGAAGCTTCTATTTCGACCTATTCAGGCATTAAAATGACTCTAAACACACCTATTTTAGTTCCAAGAGTTCTAATTCACATGTAATAGTCATTTACAGTCCAAAAATTAAACTTTAAAAAATTACCATTTTTGACCATCTGGAAAAAGTTTGACAGGTCACGGGTCATCGTTTTTCATCAGAAAATTGATTTTTTGGACTGTAGAAAAATTGATTCAAAATGTCGTTTGGATTGAGCCTCATGTTGAATAACTACTTTTTAAAGCCTCAATGTGACCGAAATTGCCATTTTTACAGACTTTTTCTCCTACTCAGAAGCTTCTATTTCGACCTATTTCAGGCATTAAAATGACTCTAAACACACTTATTTTAGTTCCAAGAGTTCTAATTCACATGCAATAGTTATTTACAGTCCAAAAATTAAACTTTAAAAAATTACCATTGTTGACCATCTGGAAAAAGTTCGACAGGTCACGGGTCATCGTTTTTCATCAGAAAATTGATTTTTTGGACTGTAGAAAAATTGATTCAAAACGTCATTTGGATTGAGCCTCATGTTGAATAACTACTTTTTAAAGCCTCAATGTGACCAAAATTGCCATTTTTACAGACTTTTTCTCCTACTCAGAAGCTTCTATTTCGACCTATTTCAGGCATTAAAATGACTCTAAACACACTTATTTTAGTTCCAAGAGTTCTAATTCACATGCAATAGTCATTTACAGTCCAAAAATTAAACTTTAAAAAATTACCATTCTTGACCATCTGGAAAAAGTTCGACAGGTCACGGGTCATCGTTTTTCATCAGAAAATTGATTTTTTGGACTGTAGAAAAATTGATTCAAAATGTCATTAGGATTGAGCCTCATGTTGAATGACTACTTTTTAAAGCCTCAATGTGACCAAAATTGCCATTTTTACAGACTTTTTCTCCTACTCAGAAGCTTCTATTTCGACCTATTCAGGCATTAAAATGACTCTAAACAAACTTATTTTAGTTCCAAGAGTTCTAATTCACATGCAATAGTCATTTAAAGTTCAAAAATTAAACTTTAAAAAATTACCATTTTTGACCATCTGGAAAAAGTTCGACAGGACACGGGTCATCGTTTTTCATCAGAAAATTGATTTTTTGGACTGTAGAAAAATTGATTCAAAATGTCATTTGGATTGAGCCTCATGTTGAATAACTACTTTTTAAAGCCTCAATGTGACCAAAATTGAAATTTTTACAGACTTTTTCTCCTACTCAGAAGCTTCTATTTCGACCTATTTCAGGCATTAATATGACTCCAAACACACTTATTTTAGTTCCAAGAGTTCTAATTCACATGCAATAGTCATTTACAGTCCAAAAATTAAACTTTAAAAAATTACCATTTTTGACCATCTGGAAAAAGTTCGACAGGTCTCGGGTCATCGATTTTCATCCGAAAATTGATTTTTTGGACTGTAGAACAATTGATTCAAAATGTCATTTGGATTGAGCCTCATGTTGAATAACTACTTTTTAAAGCCTCAATGTGACCAAAATTGCCATTTTTACAGACTTTTTCTCCTACTCAGAAGCTTCTATTTCGACCTATTTCAGGCATTAAAATGACTCTAAACACACTTATTTTAGTTCCAAGAGTTCTAATTCACAAGCAATAGTCATTTACAGTCCAAAAATTAAACTTTAAAAAATTACCATTTTTGACCATCTGGAAAAAGTTCGACAGGTCACGGGTCATCGTTTTTCATCAGAAAATTGATTTTTTGGACTGTAGAAAAATTGATTCAAAATGTCGTTTGGATTGAGCCTCATGTTGAATAACTACTTTTTAAAGCCTCAATGTGACCAAAATTGCCATTTTTACAGACTTTTTCTCCTACTCAGAAGCTTCTATTTCGACCTATTTCAGGCATTAAAATGACTCTAAACACACTTATTTTAGTTCCAAGAGTTCTAATTCACAAGCAATAGTCATTTACAGTCCAAAAATTAAACTTTAAAAAATTACCATTTTTGACCATCTGGAAAAAGATCGACAGGTCACGGGTCATCGTTTTTCATCAGAAAATAGATTTTTTGGACTGTAGAAAAATTGATTCAAAATGTCATTTGGATTGAGCCTCATGTTGAATAACTACTTTTTAAAGCCTCAATGTGACCAAAATTGCCATTTTTACAGACTTTTTCTCCTACTCAGAAGCTTCTATTTCGACCTATTTCAGCCATTAAAATGACTCTAAACACACTTATTTTAGTTCCAAGAGTTCTAATTCACATGCAATAGTCATTTACAGTCCAAAAATTAAACTTTAAAAATTTACCATTCTTGACTATCTGGAAAAAGTTCGACAGGTCACGGGTCATCGTTTTTCATCAGAAAATTGATTTTTTGGACTGTAGAAAAATTGATTCAAAATGTCATTAGGATTGAGCCTCATGTTGAATGACTACTTTTTAAAGCCTCAATGTGACCAAAATTGCCATTTTTACAGACTTTTTCTCCTACTCAGAAGCTTCTATTTCGACCTATTCAGGCATTAAAATGACTCTAAACAAACTTATTTTAGTTCCAAAAGTTCTAATTCACATGCAATAGTCATTTAAAGTTCAAAAATTAAACTTTAAAAAATTACCATTTTTGACCATCTGGAAAAAGTTAGACAGGTCTCGGGTCACCGTTTTTCATCCGAAAATTGATTTTTTGGACTGTAGAACAATTGATTCAAAATGTCATTTGGATTGAGCCTCATGTTGAATAACTACTTTTTAAAGCCTCAATGTGACAGAAATTGCCATTTTTACTGACTTTTTCTCCTACTCAGAAGCTTCTATTTCGACCTATTCAGGCATTAAAATGACTCTAAACACACCTATTTTAGTTCCAAGAGTTCTAATTCACATGTAATAGTCATTTACAGTCCAAAAATTTAACTTTAAAAAATTACCATTTTTGACCATCTGGAAAAAGTTTGACAGGTCACGGGTCATCGTTTTTCATCAGAAAATTGATTTTTTGGACTGTAGAAAAATTGATTCAAAATGTCGTTTGGATTGAGCCTCATGTTGAATAACTACTTTTTAAAGCCTCAATGTGACCGAAATTGCCATTTTTACAGACTTTTTCTCCTACTCAGAAGCTTCTATTTCGACCTATTTCAGGCATTAAAATGACTCTAAACACACTTATTTTAGTTCCAAGAGTTCTAATTCACATGCAATAGTCATTTACAGTCCAAAAATTAAACTTTAAAAAATTACCATTGTTGACCATCTGGAAAAAGTTCGACAGGTCACGAGTCATCGTTTTTCATCAGAAAATTGATTTTTTGGACTGTAGAAAAATGTATTCAAAATGTCATTTGGATTGTGCCTCATGTTGAATAACTGCTCTTTAAAGCCTCAATGTGACCAAAATTGCGATTTTTACAGACTTTTTATCCTACTCAGAAGCTTCTATTTTGACAGATTTCAGGCATTAAAATGACTCTAAACTCACTTAATTTAGTTCCAAAAGTGATAATTCACAAGCTATAGTCATTTACAGTCAAAAAATTAAACATTAAAAAATTACCATTTCTGACCATCTGGAGACAGTTCGACAGGTCACGGGTCATCGTTTTTCATCAGAAAATTGATTTTTTGGACTGTAGAAAAATTGATTCAAAACGTCATTTGGATTGAGCCTCATGTTGAATAACTACTTTTTAAAGCCTCAATGTGACCAAAATTGCCATTTTTACAGACGTTTTCTCCTACTCAGAAGCTTCTATTTCGACCTATTTCAGGCATGAAAATGACTCTAAACACACTTATTTTAGTTCCAAGAGTTCTAATTCACATGCAATAGTCATTTACAGTCCAAAAATTAAACTTTAAAAAATTACCATTCTTGACCATCTGGAAAAAGTTCGACAGGTCACGGGTCATCGTTTTTCATCAGAAAATTGATTTTTTGGACTGTAGAAAAATTGATTCAAAATGTCATTAGGATTGAGCCTCATGTTGAATGACTACTTTTTAAAGCCTCAATGTGACCAAAATTGCCATTTTTACAGACTTTTTCTCCTACTCAGAAGCTTCTATTTCGACCTATTCAGGCATTAAAATGACTCTAAAAAAACTTATTTTAGTTCCAAGAGTTCTAATTCACATGCAATAGTCATTTAAAGTTCAAAAATTAAACTTTAAAAAATTACCATTTTTGACCATCTGGAAAAAGTTCGACAGGTCACGGGTCATCGTTTTTCATCAGAAAATTGATTTTTTGGACTGTAGAAAAATTGATTCAAAATGTCATTTGGATTGAGCCTCATGTTGAATAACTACTTTTTAAAGCCTCAATGTGACCAAAATTGAAATTTTTACAGACTTTTTCTCCTACTCAGAAGCTTCTATTTCGACCTATTTCAGGCATTAAAATGACTCCAAACACACTTATTTTAGTTCCAAGAGTTCTAATTCACATGCAATAGTCATTTACAGTCCAAAAATTAAACTTTAAAAAATTACCATTTTTGACCATCTGGAAAAAGTTCGACAGGTCTCGGGTCACCGTTTTTCATCCGAAAATTGATTTTTTGGACTGTAGAACAATTTATTCAAAATGTCATTTGGATTGAGCCTCATGTTGAATAACTACTTTTTAAAGCCTCAATGTGACCAAAATTGCCATTTTTACAGACTTTTTCTCCTACTCAGAAGCATCTATTTCGACCTATTCAGACATTAAAATGACTCTAAACACACTTATTTTAGTTCCAAGAGTTCTAATTCACATGCAATAGTCATTTACAGTCCAAAAATTAAACTGTAAAAAATTACCAGTTTTTGACCATCTGGAAAAAGTTCGACAGGTCACGGGTCATCGTTTTGCATCAGAAAATTGATTTTTTGGACTGTAGAAAAATTGATTCAAAATGTCATTTGGATTGAGCCTCATGTTGAATAACTACTTTTTAAAGCCTCAATGTGACAGAAATTGCCATTTTTACTGACTTTTTCTCCTACTCAGAAGCTTCTATTTCGACCTATTCAGGCATTAAAATGACTCTAAACACACCTATTTTAGTTCCAAGAGTTCTAATTCACATGCAATAGTCATTTACAGTCCAAAAATTAAACTTTAAAAAATTACCATTTTTGACCATCTGGAAAAAGTTTGACAGGTCACGGGTCATCGTTTTTCATCAGAAAATTGATTTTTTGGACTGTAGAAAAATTGATTCAAAATGTCGTTTGGATTGAGCCTCATGTTGAATAACTACTTTTTAAAGCCTCAATGTGACCAAAATTGCCATTTTTACAGACTTTTTCTCCTACTCAGAAGCTTCTATTTCGACCTATTTCAGGCATTAAAATGACTCTAAACACACCTATTTTAGTTCCAAGAGTTCTAATTCACATGCAATAGTCATTTAAAGTTCAAAAATTAAACTTTAAAAAATTACCATTTTTGACCATCTGGAAAAAGTTCGACAGGACACGGGTCATCGTTTTTCATCAGAAAATTGATTTTTTGGACTGTAGAAAAATTGATTCAAAATGTCATTTGGATTGAGCCTCATGTTGAATAACTACTTTTTAAAGCCTCAATGTGACCAAAATTGAAATTTTTACAGACTTTTTCTCCTACTCAGAAGCTTCTATTTCGACCTATTTCAGGCATTAATATGACTCCAAACACACTTATTTTAGTTCCAAGAGTTCTAATTCACATGCAATAGTCATTTACAGTCCAAAAATTAAACTTTAAAAAATTACCATTTTTGACCATCTGGAAAAAGTTCGACAGGTCTCGGGTCATCGTTTTTCATCCGAAAATTGATTTTTTGGACTGTAGAACAATTGATTCAAAATGTCATTTGGATTGAGCCTCATGTTGAATAACTACTTTTTAAAGCCTCAATGTGACCAAAATTGCCATTTTTACAGACTTTTTCTCCTACTCAGAAGCTTCTATTTCGACCTATTTCAGGCATTAAAATGACTCTAAACACACTTATTTTAGTTCCAAGAGTTCTAATTCACAAGCAATAGTCATTTACAGTCCAAAAATTAAACTTTAAAAAATTACCATTTTTGACCATCTGGAAAAAGTTCGACAGGTCACGGGTCATCGTTTTTCATCAGAAAATTGATTTTTTGGACTGTAGAAAAATTGATTCAAAATGTCATTAGGATTGAGCCTCATGTTGAATGACTACTTTTTAAAGCCTCAATGTGACCAAAATTGAAATTTTTACAGACTTTTTCTCCTACTCAGAAGCTTCTATTTCGACCTATTCAGGCATTAAAATGACTCTAAACAAACTTATTTTAGTTCCAAGAGTTCTAATTCACATGCAATAGTCATTTACAGTCCAAAAATTAAACTTTAAAAAATTACCATTTTTGACCATCTGGAAAAAGTTTGACAGGTCACGGGTCATCGTTTTTCATCAGAAAATTTATTTTTTGGACTGTAGAAAAATTGATTCAAAATGTCGTTTGGATTGAGCCTCATGTTGAATAACTACTTTTTAAAGCCTCAATGTGACCAAAATTGCCATTTTTACAGACTTTTTCTCCTACTCAGAAGCTTCTATTTCGACCTATTTCAGGCATTAAAATGACTCTAAACACACTTATTTTAGTTCCAAGAGTTCTAATTCACAAGCAATAGTCATTTACAGTCCAAAAATTAAACTTTAAAAAATTACCATTTTTGACCATCTGGAAAAAGATCGACAGGTCACGGGTCATCGTTTTTCATCAGAAAATAGATTTTTTGGACTGTAGAAAAATTGATTCAAAATGTCATTTGGATTGAGCCTCATGTTGAATAACTACTTTTTAAAGCCTCAATGTGACCAAAATTGCCATTTTTACAGACTTTTTCTCCTACTCAGAAGCTTCTATTTCGACCTATTTCAGCCATTAAAATGACTCTAAACACACTTATTTTAGTTCCAAGAGTTCTAATTCACATGCAATAGTCATTTACAGTCCAAAAATTAAACTTTAAAAATTTACCATTCTTGACTATCTGGAAAAAGTTCGACAGGTCACGGGTCATCGTTTTTCATCAGAAAATTGATTTTTTGGACTGTAGAAAAATTGATTCAAAATGTCATTAGGATTGAGCCTCATGTTGAATGACTACTTTTTAAAGCCTCAATGTGACCAAAATTGCCATTTTTACAGACTTTTTCTCCTACTCAGAAGCTTCTATTTCGACCTATTCAGGCATTAAAATGACTCTAAACAAACTTATTTTAGTTCCAAAAGTTCTAATTCACATGCAATAGTCATTTAAAGTTCAAAAATTAAACTTTAAAAAATTACCATTTTTGACCATCTGGAAAAAGTTAGACAGGTCTCGGGTCACCGTTTTTCATCCGAAAATTGATTTTTTGGACTGTAGAACAATTGATTCAAAATGTCATTTGGATTGAGCCTCATGTTGAATAACTACTTTTTAAAGCCTCAATGTGACAGAAATTGCCATTTTTACTGACTTTTTCTCCTACTCAGAAGCTTCTATTTCGACCTATTCAGGCATTAAAATGACTCTAAACACACCTATTTTAGTTCCAAGAGTTCTAATTCACATGTAATAGTCATTTACAGTCCAAAAATTTAACTTTAAAAAATTACCATTTTTGACCATCTGGAAAAAGTTTGACAGGTCACGGGTCATCGTTTTTCATCAGAAAATTGATTTTTTGGACTGTAGAAAAATTGATTCAAAATGTCGTTTGGATTGAGCCTCATGTTGAATAACTACTTTTTAAAGCCTCAATGTGACCGAAATTGCCATTTTTACAGACTTTTTCTCCTACTCAGAAGCTTCTATTTCGACCTATTTCAGGCATTAAAATGACTCTAAACACACTTATTTTAGTTCCAAGAGTTCTAATTCACATGCAATAGTCATTTACAGTCCAAAAATTAAACTTTAAAAAATTACCATTGTTGACCATCTGGAAAAAGTTCGACAGGTCACGGGTCATCGTTTTTCATCAGAAAATTGATTTTTTGGACTGTAGAAAAATGTATTCAAAATGTCATTTGGATTGTGCCTCATGTTGAATAACTGCTCTTTAAAGCCTCAATGTGACCAAAATTGCGATTTTTACAGACTTTTTATCCTACTCAGAAGCTTCTATTTTGACAGATTTCAGGCATTAAAATGACTCTAAACTCACTTAATTTAGTTCCAAAAGTGATAATTCACAAGCTATAGTCATTTACAGTCAAAAAATTAAACATTAAAAAATTACCATTTCTGACCATCTGGAGACAGTTCGACAGGTCACGGGTCATCGTTTTTCATCAGAAAATTGATTTTTTGGACTGTAGAAAAATTGATTCAAAACGTCATTTGGATTGAGCCTCATGTTGAATAACTACTTTTTAAAGCCTCAATGTGACCAAAATTGCCATTTTTACAGACTTTTTCTCCTACTCTGAAGCTTCTATTTCGACCTATTTCAGGCATGAAAATGACTCTAAACACACTTATTTTAGTTCCAAGAGTTCTAATTCACATGCAATAGTCATTTACAGTCCAAAAATTAAACTTTAAAAAATTACCATTCTTGACCATCTGGAAAAAGTTCGACAGGTCACGGGTCATCGTTTTTCATCAGAAAATTGATTTTTTGGACTGTAGAAAAATTGATTCAAAATGTCATTAGGATTGAGCCTCATGTTGAATGACTACTTTTTAAAGCCTCAATGTGACCAAAATTGCCATTTTTACAGACTTTTTCTCCTACTCAGAAGCTTCTATTTCGACCTATTCAGGCATTAAAATGACTCTAAACAAACTTATTTTAGTTCCAAGAGTTCTAATTCACATGCAATAGTCATTTAAAGTTCAAAAATTAAACTTTAAAAAATTACCATTTTTGACCATCTGGAAAAAGTTCGACAGGTCACGGGTCATCGTTTTTCATCAGAAAATTGATTTTTTGGACTGTAGAAAAATTGATTCAAAATGTCATTTGGATTGAGCCTCATGTTGAATAACTACTTTTTAAAGCCTCAATGTGACCAAAATTGAAATTTTTACAGACTTTTTCTCCTACTCAGAAGCTTCTATTTCGACCTATTTCAGGCATTAAAATGACTCCAAACACACTTATTTTAGTTCCAAGAGTTCTAATTCACATGCAATAGTCATTTACAGTCCAAAAATTAAACTTTAAAAAATTACCATTTTTGACCATCTGGAAAAAGTTCGACAGGTCTCGGGTCACCGTTTTTCATCCGAAAATTGATTTTTTGGACTGTAGAACAATTTATTCAAAATGTCATTTGGATTGAGCCTCATGTTGAATAACTACTTTTTAAAGCCTCAATGTGACCAAAATTGCCATTTTTACAGACTTTTTCTCCTACTCAGAAGCATCTATTTCGACCTATTCAGACATTAAAATGACTCTAAACACACTTATTTTAGTTCCAAGAGTTCTAATTCACATGCAATAGTCATTTACAGTCCAAAAATTAAACTGTAAAAAATTACCAGTTTTTGACCATCTGGAAAAAGTTCGACAGGTCACGGGTCATCGTTTTGCATCAGAAAATTGATTTTTTGGACTGTAGAAAAATTGATTCAAAATGTCATTTGGATTGAGCCTCATGTTGAATAACTACTTTTTAAAGCCTCAATGTGACAGAAATTGCCATTTTTACTGACTTTTTCTCCTACTCAGAAGCTTCTATTTCGACCTATTCAGGCATTAAAATGACTCTAAACACACCTATTTTAGTTCCAAGAGTTCTAATTCACATGCAATAGTCATTTACAGTCCAAAAATTAAACTTTAAAAAATTACCATTTTTGACCATCTGGAAAAAGTTTGACAGGTCACGGGTCATCGTTTTTCATCAGAAAATTGATTTTTTGGACTGTAGAAAAATTGATTCAAAATGTCGTTTGGATTGAGCCTCATGTTGAATAACTACTTTTTAAAGCCTCAATGTGACCAAAATTGCCATTTTTACAGACTTTTTCTCCTACTCAGAAGCTTCTATTTCGACCTATTTCAGGCATTAAAATGACTCTAAACACACCTATTTTAGTTCCAAGAGTTCTAATTCACATGCAATAGTCATTTAAAGTTCAAAAATTAAACTTTAAAAAATTACCATTTTTGACCATCTGGAAAAAGTTCGACAGGTCACGGGTCATCGTTTTTCATCAGAAAATTGATTTTTTGGACTGTAGAAAAATTGATTCAAAATGTCATTTGGATTGAGCCTCATGTTGAATAACTACTTTTTAAAGCCTCAATGTGACCAAAATTGAAATTTTTACAGACTTTTTCTCCTACTCAGAAGCTTCTATTTCGACCTAATTCAGGCATTAATATGACTCCAAACACACTTATTTTAGTTCCAAGAGTTCTAATTCACATGCAATAGTCATTTACAGTCCAAAAATTAAACTTTAAAAAATTACCATTTTTGACCATCTGGAAAAAGTTCGACAGGTCTCGGGTCATCGTTTTTCATCCGAAAATTGATTTTTTGGACTGTAGAACAATTGATTCAAAATGTCATTTGGATTGAGCCTCATGTTGAATAACTACTTTTTAAAGCCTCAATGTGACCAAAATTGCCATTTTTACAGACTTTTTCTCCGACTCAGAAGGTTCTATTTCGACCGATTTCAGGCATTAAAATGACTCTAAACACACTTATTTTAGTTCCAAGAGTTCTAATTCACATGCAATAGTCATTTACAGTCCAAAAATTAAACTGTAAAAAATTACCATTTTTGACCATCTGGAAAAAGTTCGACAGGTCACGGGTCATCGTTTTTCATCAGAAAATTTATTTTTTGGACTGTAGAAAAATTGATTCAAAATGTCGTTTGGATTGAGCCTCATGTTGAATAACTACTTTTTAAAGCCTCAATGTGACCAAAATTGCCATTTTTATAGACTTTTTCTCCTACTCAGAAGCTTCTATTTCGACCTATTTCAGGCATTAAAATGACTCTAAACACACTTATTTTAGTTCCAAGAGTTCTAATTCACAAGCAATAGTCATTTACAGTCCAAAAATTAAACTTTAAAAAATTACCATTTTTGACCATCTGGAAAAAGTTCGACAGGTCACGGGTCATCGTTTTTCATCAGAAAATAGATTTTTTGGACTGTAGAAAAATTGATTCAAAATGTCATAAGAATTGAGCCTCATGTTGAATGACTACTTTTTAAAGCCTCAATGTGACCAAAATTGCCATTTTTACAGACTTTTTCTCCTACTCAGAAGCTTCTATTTCGACCTATTCAGGCATTAAAATGACTCTAAACACACCTATTTTAGTTCCAAGAGTTCTAATTCACATGCAATAGTCATTTACAGTCCAAAAATTAAACTTTAAAAAATTACCATTTTTGACCATCTGGAAAAAGTTTGACAGGTCACGGGTCATCGTTTTTCATCAGAAAATTGATTTTTTGGACTGTAGAAAAATTGATTCAAAATGTCGTTTGGATTGAGCCTCATGTTGAATAACTACTTTTTAAAGCCTCAATGTGACCAAAATTGCCATTTTTACAGACTTTTTCTCCTACTCAGAAGCTTCTATTTCGACCTATTTCAGGCATTAAAATGACTCTAAACACACCTATTTTAGTTCCAAGAGTTCTAATTCACATGCAATAGTCATTTAAAGTTCAAAAATTAAACTTTAAAAAATTACCATTTTTGACCATCTGGAAAAAGTTCGACAGGTCACGGGTCATCGTTTTTCATCAGAAAATTGATTTTTTGGACTGTAGAAAAATTGATTCAAAATGTCATTTGGATTGAGCCTCATGTTGAATAACTACTTTTTAAAGCCTCAATGTGACCAAAATTGAAATTTTTACAGACTTTTTCTCCTACTCAGAAGCTTCTATTTCGACCTAATTCAGGCATTAATATGACTCCAAACACACTTATTTTAGTTCCAAGAGTTCTAATTCACATGCAATAGTCATTTACAGTCCAAAAATTAAACTTTAAAAAATTACCATTTTTGACCATCTGGAAAAAGTTCGACAGGTCTCGGGTCATCGTTTTTCATCCGAAAATTGATTTTTTGGACTGTAGAACAATTGATTCAAAATGTCATTTGGATTGAGCCTCATGTTGAATAACTACTTTTTAAAGCCTCAATGTGACCAAAATTGCCATTTTTACAGACTTTTTCTCCGACTCAGAAGGTTCTATTTCGACCGATTTCAGGCATTAAAATGACTCTAAACACACTTATTTTAGTTCCAAGAGTTCTAATTCACATGCAATAGTCATTTACAGTCCAAAAATTAAACTGTAAAAAATTACCATTTTTGACCATCTGGAAAAAGTTCGACAGGTCACGGGTCATCGTTTTTCATCAGAAAATTTATTTTTTGGACTGTAGAAAAATTGATTCAAAATGTCGTTTGGATTGAGCCTCATGTTGAATAACTACTTTTTAAAGCCTCAATGTGACCAAAATTGCCATTTTTATAGACTTTTTCTCCTACTCAGAAGCTTCTATTTCGACCTATTTCAGGCATTAAAATGACTCTAAACACACTTATTTTAGTTCCAAGAGTTCTAATTCACAAGCAATAGTCATTTACAGTCCAAAAATTAAACTTTAAAAAATTACCATTTTTGACCATCTGGAAAAAGTTCGACAGGTCACGGGTCATCGTTTTTCATCAGAAAATAGATTTTTTGGACTGTAGAAAAATTGATTCAAAATGTCATAAGAATTGAGCCTCATGTTGAATGACTACTTTTTAAAGCCTCAATGTGACCAAAATTGCCATTTTTACAGACTTTTTCTCCTACTCAGAAGCTTCTATTTCGACCTATTCAGGCATTAAAATGACTCTAAACAAACTTATTTTAGTTCCAAGAGTTCTAATTCACATGCAATAGTCATTTAAAGTTCAAAAATTAAACTTTAAAAAATTACCATTTTTGACCATCTGGAAAAAGTTCGACAGGTCATCGTTTTTCATCAGAAAATTGATTTTTTGGACTGTAGAAAAATTGATTCAAAATGTCATTTGGATTGAGCCTCATGTTGAATAACTACTTTTTAAAGCCTCAATGTGACCAAAATTGAAATTTTTACAGACTTTTTCTCCTACTCAGAAGCTTCTATTTCGACCTATTTCAGGCATTAATATGACTCCAAACACACTTATTTTAGTTCCAAGAGTTCTAATTCACATGCAATAGTCATTTACAGTCCAAAAATTAAACTTTAAAAAATTACCATTTTTGACCATCTGGAAAAAGTTCGACAGGTCTCGGGTCATCGTTTTTCATCCGAAAATTGATTTTTTGGACTGTAGAACAATTGATTCAAAATGTCATTTGGATTGAGCCTCATGTTGAATAACTACTTTTTAAAGCCTCAATGTGACCAAAATTGCCATTTTTACAGACTTTTTCTCCGACTCAGAAGCTTCTATTTCGACCTATTTCAGGCATTAAAATGACTCTAAACACACTTATTTTAGTTCCAAGAGTTCTAATTCACATGCAATAGTCATTTACAGTCCAAAAATTAAACTGTAAAAAATTACCATTTTTGACCATCTGGAAAAAGTTCGACAGGTCACGGGTCATCGTTTTTCATCAGAAAATTGATATTTTGGACTGTAGAAAAATTGATTCAAAATGTCATTAGGATTGAGCCTCATGTTGAATGACTACTTTTTAAAGCCTCAATGTGACCAAAATTGAAATTTTTACAGACTTTTTCTCCTACTCAGAAGCTTCTATTTCGACCTATTCAGGCATTAAAATGACTCTAAACAAACTTATTTTAGTTCCAAGAGTTCTAATTCACATGCAATAGTCATTTACAGTCCAAAAATTAAACTTTAAAAAATTACCATTTTTGACCATCTGGAAAAAGTTTGACAGGTCACGGGTCATCGTTTTTCATCAGAAAATTTATTTTTTGGACTGTAGAAAAATTGATTCAAAATGTCGTTTGGATTGAGCCTCATGTTGAATAACTACTTTTTAAAGCCTCAATGTGACCAAAATTGCCATTTTTACAGACTTTTTCTCCTACTCAGAAGCTTCTATTTCGACCTATTTCAGGCATTAAAATGACTCTAAACACACTTATTTTAGTTCCAAGAGTTCTAATTCACAAGCAATAGTCATTTACAGTCCAAAAATTAAACTTTAAAAAATTACCATTTTTGACCATCTGGAAAAAGTTCGACAGGTCACGGGTCATCGTTTTTCATCAGAAAATAGATTTTTTGGACTGTAGAAAAATTGATTCAAAATGTCATTTGGATTGAGCCTCATGTTGAATAACTACTTTTTAAAGCCTCAATGTGACCAAAATTGCCATTTTTACAGACTTTTTCTCCTACTCAGAAGCTTCTATTTCGACCTATTTCAGGCATTAAAATGACTCTAAACACACTTATTTTAGTTCCAAGAGTTCTAATTCACATGCAATAGTCATTTACAGTCCAAAAATTAAACTTTAAAAAATTACCATTCTTGACCATCTGGAAAAAGTTCGACAGGTCACGGGTCATCGTTTTTCATCAGAAAATTGATTTTTTGGACTGTAGAAAAATTGATTCAAAATGTCATTAGGATTGAGCCTCATGTTGAATGACTACTTTTTAAAGCCTCAATGTGACCAAAATTGCCATTTTTACAGACTTTTTCTCCTACTCAGAAGCTTCTATTTCGACCTATTCAGGCATTAAAATGACTCTAAACAAACTTATTTTAGTTCCAAAAGTTCTAATTCACATGCAATAGTCATTTAAAGTTCAAAAATTAAACTTTAAAAAATTACCATTTTTGACCATCTGGAAAAAGTTCGACAGGTCACGGGTCATCGTTTTTCATCAGAAAATTGATTTTTTGGACTGTAGAAAAATTGATTCAAAATGTCATTTGGATTGAGCCTCATGTTGAATAACTACTTTTTAAAGCCTCAATGTGACAGAAATTGCCATTTTTACTGACTTTTTCTCCTACTCAGAAGCTTCTATTTCGACCTATTCAGGCATTAAAATGACTCTAAACACACCTATTTTAGTTCCAAGAGTTCTAATTCACATGCAATAGTCATTTACAGTCCAAAAATTAAACTTTAAAAAATTACCATTTTTGACCATCTGGAAAAAGTTTGACAGGTCACGGGTCATCGTTTTTCATCAGAAAATTGATTTTTTGGACTGTAGAAAAATTGATTCAAAATGTCGTTTGGATTGAGCCTCATGTTGAATAACTACTTTTTAAAGCCTCAATGTGACCAAAATTGCCATTTTTACAGACTTTTTCTCCTACTCAGAAGCTTCTATTTCGACCTATTTCAGGCATTAAAATGACTCTAAACACACTTATTTTAGTTCCAAGAGTTCTAATTCACATGCAATAGTCATTTACAGTCCAAAAATTAAACTTTAAAAAATTACCATTGTTGACCATCTGGAAAAAGTTCGACAGGTCACGGGTCATCGTTTTTCATCAGAAAATAGATTTTTTGGACTGTAGAAAAACTTGATTCAAAATGTCATTTGGATTAAGCCTCATGTTGAATAACTACTTTTTAAAGCCTCAATGTGACCAAAATTGCCATTTTTACAGACTTTTTCTCCTACTCAGAAGGTTCTATTTCGACCAATTTCAGGTATTAAAATGTTTCTAAACACACTTATTTTAGTTCCAAGAGTTCTAATTCACATGCAATAGTCATTTAAAGTCCAAAAATTAAACTTTAAAAAATTACCATTTTTGACCATCTGGAAAAAGTTCGACAGGTCACGGGTCATCGTTTTTCATCAGAAAATGGATTTTTTGGACTGTAGAAAAATTGATTCAAAATGTCATTAGGATTGAGCCTCATGTTGAATGACTACTTTTTAAAGCCTCAATGTGACCAAAATTGCCATTTTTACAGACTTTTTCTCCTACTCAGAAGCTTCTATTTCGACCTATTCAGGCATTAAAATGACTCTAAACAAACTTATTTTAGTTCCAAGAGTTCTAATTCACATGCAATAGTCATTTAAAGTTCAAAAATTAAACTTTAAAAAATTACCATTTTTGACCATCTGGAAAAAGTTCGACAGGTCACGGGTCATCGTTTTTCATCAGAAAATTGATTTTTTGGACTGTAGAAAAATTGATTCAAAATGTCATTTGGATTGAGCCTCATGTTGAATAACTACTTTTCAAAGCCTCAATGTGACCAAAATTGAAATTTTTACAGACTTTTTCTCCTACTCAGAAGCTTCTATTTCGACCTATTTCAGGCATTAATATGACTCCAAACACACTTATTTTAGTTCCAAGAGTTCTAATTCACATGCAATAGTCATTTACAGTCCAAAAATTAAACTTTAAAAAATTACCATTTTTGACCATCTGGAAAAAGTTCGACAGGTCTCGGGTCATCGTTTTTCATCCGAAAATTGATTTTTTGGACTGTAGAACAATTGATTCAAAATGTCATTTGGATTGAGCCTCATGTTGAATAACTACTTTTTAAAGCCTCAATGTGACCAAAATTGCCATTTTTACAGACTTTTTCTCCGACTCAGAAGGTTCTATTTCGACCGATTTCAGGCATTAAAATGACTCTAAACACACTTATTTTAGTTCCAAGAGTTCTAATTCACAAGCAATAGTCATTTACAGTCCAAAAATTAAACTTTAAAAAATTACCATTTTTGACCATCTGGAAAAAGTTCGACAGGTCACGGGTCATCGTTTTTCATCAGAAAATAGATTTTTTGGACTGTAGAAAAATTGATTCAAAATGTCATAAGAATTGAGCCTCATGTTGAATGACTACTTTTTAAAGCCTCAATGTGACCAAAATTGCCATTTTTACAGACTTTTTCTCCTACTCAGAAGCTTCTATTTCGACCTATTCAGGCATTAAAATGACTCTAAACAAACTTATTTTAGTTCCAAGAGTTCTAATTCACATGCAATAGTCATTTAAAGTTCAAAAATTAAACTTTAAAAAATTACCATTTTTGACCATCTGGAAAAAGTTCGACAGGTCACGGGTCATCGTTTTTCATCAGAAAATTGATTTTTTGGACTGTAGAAAAATTGATTCAAAATGTCATTTGGATTGAGCCTCATGTTGAATAACTACTTTTTAAAGCCTCAATGTGACCAAAATTGAAATTTTTACAGACTTTTTCTCCTACTCAGAAGCTTCTATTTCGACCTATTTCAGGCATTAATATGACTCCAAACACACTTATTTTAGTTCCAAGAGTTCTAATTCACATGCAATAGTCATTTACAGTCCAAAAATTAAACTTTAAAAAATTACCATTTTTGACCATCTGGAAAAAGTTCGACAGGTCTTGGGTCATCGTTTTTCATCCGAAAATTGATTTTTTGGACTGTAGAACAATTGATTCAAAATGTCATTTGGATTGAGCCTCATGTTGAATAACTACTTTTTAAAGCCTCAATGTGACCAAAATTGCCATTTTTACAGACTTTTTCTCCGACTCAGAAGCTTCTATTTCGACCTATTTCAGGCATTAAAATGACTCTAAACACACTTATTTTAGTTCCAAGAGTTCTAATTCACATGCAATAGTCATTTACAGTCCAAAAATTAAACTGTAAAAAATTACCATTTTTGACCATCTGGAAAAAGTTCGACAGGTCATCGTTTTTCATCAGAAAATTGATTTTTTGGACTGTAGAAAAATTGATTCAAAATGTCATTAGGATTGAGCCTCATGTTGAATGACTACTTTTTAAAGCCTCAATGTGACCAAAATTGAAATTTTTACAGACTTTTTCTCCTACTCAGAAGCTTCTATTTCGACCTATTCAGGCATTAAAATGACTCTAAACAAACTTATTTTAGTTCCAAGAGTTCTAATTCACATGCAATAGTCATTTACAGTCCAAAAATTAAACTTTAAAAAATTACCATTTTTGACCATCTGGAAAAAGTTTGACAGGTCACGGGTCATCGTTTTTCATCAGAAAATTTATTTTTTGGACTGTAGAAAAATTGATTCAAAATGTCGTTTGGATTGAGCCTCATGTTGAATAACTACTTTTTAAAGCCTCAATGTGACCAAAATTGCCATTTTTACAGACTTTTTCTCCTACTCAGAAGCTTCTATTTCGACCTATTTCAGGCATTAAAATGACTCTAAACACACTTATTTTAGTTCCAAGAGTTCTAATTCACAAGCAATAGTCATTTACAGTCCAAAAATTAAACTTTAAAAAATTACCATTTTTGACCATCTGGAAAAAGTTCGACAGGTCACGGGTCATCGTTTTTCATCAGAAAATAGATTTTTTGGACTGTAGAAAAATTGATTCAAAATGTCATTTGGATTGAGCCTCATGTTGAATAACTACTTTTTAAAGCCTCAATGTGACCAAAATTGCCATTTTTACAGACTTTTTCTCCTACTCAGAAGCTTCTATTTCGACCTATTTCAGGCATTAAAATGACTCTAAACACACTTATTTTAGTTCCAAGAGTTCTAATTCACATGCAATAGTCATTTACAGTCCAAAAATTAAACTTTAAAAAATTACCATTCTTGACCATCTGGAAAAAGTTCGACAGGTCACGGGTCATCGTTTTTCATCAGAAAATTGATTTTTTGGACTGTAGAAAAATTGATTCAAAATGTCATTAGGATTGAGCCTCATGTTGAATGACTACTTTTTAAAGCCTCAATGTGACCAAAATTGCCATTTTTACAGACTTTTTCTCCTACTCAGAAGCTTCTATTTCGACCTATTCAGGCATTAAAATGACTCTAAACAAACTTATTTTAGTTCCAAAAGTTCTAATTCACATGCAATAGTCATTTAAAGTTCAAAAATTAAACTTTAAAAAATTACCATTTTTGACCATCTGGAAAAAGTTCGACAGGTCACGGGTCATCGTTTTTCATCAGAAAATTGATTTTTTGGACTGTAGAAAAATTGATTCAAAATGTCATTTGGATTGAGCCTCATGTTGAATAACTACTTTTTAAAGCCTCAATGTGACAGAAATTGCCATTTTTACTGACTTTTTCTCCTACTCAGAAGCTTCTATTTCGACCTATACAGGCATTAAAATGACTCTAAACACACCTATTTTAGTTCCAAGAGTTCTAATTCACATGCAATAGTCATTTACAGTCCAAAAATTAAACTTTAAAAAATTACCATTTTTGACCATCTGGAAAAAGTTTGACAGGTCACGGGTCATCGTTTTTCATCAGAAAATTGATTTTTTGGACTGTAGAAAAATTGATTCAAAATGTCGTTTGGATTGAGCCTCATGTTGAATAACTACTTTTTAAAGCCTCAATGTGACCAAAATTGCCATTTTTACAGACTTTTTCTCCTACTCAGAAGCTTCTATTTCGACCTATTTCAGGCATTAAAATGACTCTAAACACACTTATTTTAGTTCCAAGAGTTCTAATTCACATGCAATAGTCATTTACAGTCCAAAAATTAAACTTTAAAAAATTACCATTGTTGACCATCTGGAAAAAGTTCGACAGGTCACGGGTCATCGTTTTTCATCAGAAAATTGATTTTTTGGACTGTAGAAAAACTTGATTCAAAATGTCATTTGGATTAAGCCTCATGTTGAATAACTACTTTTTAAAGCCTCAATGTGACCAAAATTGCCATTTTTACAGACTTTTTCTCCTACTCAGAAGGTTCTATTTCGACCAATTTCAGGTATTAAAATGTTTCTAAACACACTTATTTTAGTTCCAAGAGTTCTAATTCACATGCAATAGTCATTTAAAGTCCAAAAATTAAACTTTAAAAAATTACCATTTTTGACCATCTGGAAAAAGGTAGACAGGTCACGGGTCATCGTTTTTCATCAGAAAATGGATTTTTTGGACTGTAGAAAAATTGATTCAAAATGTCATTAGGATTGAGCCTCATGTTGAATGACTACTTTTTAAAGCCTCAATGTGACCAAAATTGCCATTTTTACAGACTTTTTCTCCTACTCAGAAGCTTCTATTTCGACCTATTCAGGCATTAAAATGACTCTAAACAAACTTATTTTAGTTCCAAGAGTTCTAATTCACATGCAATAGTCATTTAAAGTTCAAAAATTAAACTTTAAAAAATTACCATTTTTGACCATCTGGAAAAAGTTCGACAGGTCACGGGTCATCGTTTTTCATCAGAAAATTGATTTTTTGGACTGTAGAAAAATTGATTCAAAATGTCATTTGGATTGAGCCTCATGTTGAATAACTACTTTTCAAAGCCTCAATGTGACCAAAATTGAAATTTTTACAGACTTTTTCTCCTACTCAGAAGCTTCTATTTCGACCTATTTCAGGCATTAATATGACTCCAAACACACTTATTTTAGTTCCAAGAGTTCTAATTCACATGCAATAGTCATTTACAGTCCAAAAATTAAACTTTAAAAAATTACCATTTTTGACCATCTAGAAAAAGTTCGACAGGTCTCGGGTCATCGATTTTCATCCGAAAATTAATTTTTTGGACTGTAGAACAATTGATTCAAAATGTCATTTGGATTGAGCCTCATGTTGAATAACTACTTTTTAAAGCCTCAATGTGACAGAAATTGCCATTTTTACTGACTTTTTCTCCTACTCAGTCGCTTCTATTTCGACCTATTCAGGCATTAAAATGACTCTAAACACACTTATTTTAGTTCCAAGAGTTCTAATTCACATGTAATAGTCATTTACAGTCCAAAAATTAAACTTTAAAAAATTACCATTTTTGACCATCTGGACAAAGTTCGACAGGTCACGGGTCATCGTTTTTCATCAGAAAATTGATTTTTTGGACTGTAGAAAAATTGATTCAAAATGTCATTTGGATTGAGCCTCATGTTGAATAACTACTTTTTAAAGCCTCAATGTGACAGAAATTGCCATTTTCACTGACTTTTTCTCCTACTCAGAAGCTTCTATTTCGACCTATTCAGGCATTAAAATGACTCTAAACACACCTATTTTAGTTCCAAGAGTTCTAATTCACATGTAATAGTCATTTACAGTCCAAAAATTAAACTTTAAAAAATTACCATTTTTGACCATCTGGAAAAAGTTTGACTGGTCACGGGTCATCGTTTTTCATCAGAAAATTGATTTTTTGGACTGTAGAAAAATTGATTCAAAATGTCGTTTGGATTGAGCCTCATGTTGAATAACTACTTTTTAAAGCCTCAATGTGACCAAAATTGCCATTTTTACAGACTTTTTCTCCTACTCAGAAGCTTCTATTTCGACCTATTCAGGCATTAAAATGACTCTAAACAAACTTATTTTAGTTCCAAGAGTTCTAATTCACATGCAATAGTCATTTAAAGTTCAAAAATTAAACTTTAAAAAATTACCATTTTTGACCATCTGGAAAAAGTTCGACAGGTCACGGGTCATCGTTTTTCATCAGAAAATTGATTTTTTGGACTGTAGAAAAATTGATTCAAAATGTCATTTGGATTGAGCCTCATGTTGAATAACTACTTTTTAAAGCCTCAATTTGACCAAAATTGAAATTTTTACAGACTTTTTCTCCTACTCAGAAGCTTCTATTTCGACCTATTTCAGGCATTAAAATGACTCCAAACACACTTTTTTTTAGTTCCAAGAGTTCTAATTCACATGCAATAGTCATTTACAGTCCAAAAATTAAACTTTAAAAAATTACCATTTTTGACCATCTGGAAAAAGTTCGACAGGTCTCGGGTCACCGTTTTTCATCCGAAAATTGATTTTTTGGACTGTAGAACAATTGATTCAAAATGTCATTTGGATTGAGCCTCATGTTGAATAACTACTTTTTAAAGCCTCAATGTGACAGAAATTGCCATTTTTACTGACTTTTTCTCCTACTCAGAAGCTTCTATTTCGACCTATTCAGGCATTAAAATGACTCTAAACACACCTATTTTAGTTCCAAGAGTTCTAATTCACATGTAATAGTCATTTACAGTCCAAAAATTAAACTTTAAAAAATTACCATTTTTGACCATCTGGAAAAAGTTTGACTGGTCACGGGTCATCGTTTTTCATCAGAAAATTGATTTTTTGGACTGTAGAAAAATTGATTCAAAATGTCGTTTGGATTGAGCCTCATGTTGAATAACTACTTTTTAAAGCCTCAATGTGACCAAAATTGCCATTTTTACAGACTTTTTCTCCTACTCAGAAGCTTCTATTTCGACCTATTCAGGCATTAAAATGACTCTAAACAAACTTATTTTAGTTCCAAGAGTTCTAATTCACATGCAATAGTCATTTAAAGTTCAAAAATTAAACTTTAAAAAATTACCATTTTTGACCATCTGGAAAAAGTTCGACAGGTCACGGGTCATCGTTTTTCATCAGAAAATTGATTTTTTGGACTGTAGAAAAATTGATTCAAAATGTCATTTGGATTGAGCCTCATGTTGAATAACTACTTTTTAAAGCCTCAATTTGACCAAAATTGAAATTTTTACAGACTTTTTCTCCTACTCAGAAGCTTCTATTTCGACCTATTTCAGGCATTAAAATGACTCCAAACACACTTTTTTTTAGTTCCAAGAGATCTAATTCACATGCAATAGTCATTTACAGTCCAAAAATTAAACTTTAAAAAATTACCATTTTTGACCATCTGGAAAAAGTTCGACAGGTCTCGGGTCACCGTTTTTCATCCGAAAATTGATTTTTTGGACTGTAGAACAATTGATTCAAAATGTCATTTGGATTGAGCCTCATGTTGAATAACTACTTTTTAAAGCCTCAATGTGACAGAAATTGCTATTTTTACTGACTTTTTCTCCTACTCAGAAGCTTCTATTTCGACCTATTCAGGCATTAAAATGACTCTAAACACACCTATTTTAGTTCCAAGAGTTCTAATTCACATGTAATAGTCATTTACAGTCCAAAAATTAAACTTTAAAAAATTACCATTTTTGACCATCTGGAAAAAGTTTGACTGGTCACGGGTCATCGTTTTTCATCAGAAAATTGATTTTTTGGACTGTAGAAAAATTGATTCAAAATGTCGTTTGGATTGAGCCTCATGTTGAATAACTACTTTTTAAAGCCTCAATGTGACCAAAATTGCCATTTTTACAGACTTTTTCTCCTACTCAGAAGCTTCTATTTCGACCTATTCAGGCATTAAAATGACTCTAAACAAACTTATTTTAGTTCCAAGAGTTCTAATTCACATGCAATAGTCATTTAAAGTTCAAAAATTAAACTTTAAAAAATTACCATTTTTGACCATCTGGAAAAAGTTCGACAGGTCACGGGTCATCGTTTTTCATCAGAAAATTGATTTTTTGGACTGTAGAAAAATTGATTCAAAATGTCATTTGGATTGAGCCTCATGTTGAATAACTACTTTTTAAAGCCTCAATGTGACCAAAATTGAAATTTTTACAGACTTTTTCTCCTACTCAGAAGCTTCTATTTCGACCTATTTCAGGCATTAATATGACTCCAAACACACTTATTTTAGTTCCAAGAGTTCTAATTCACATGCAATAGTCATTTACAGTCCAAAAATTAAACTGTAAAAAATTACCATTTTTGACCATCTGGAAAAAGTTCGACAGGTCACGGGTCATCGTTTTTCATCAGAAAATTGATTTTTTGGACTGTAGAAAAATTGATTCAAAATGTCATTAGGATTGAGCCTCATGTTGAATGACTACTTTTTAAAGCCTCAATGTGACCAAAATTGAAATTTTTACAGACTTTTTCTCCTACTCAGAAGCTTCTATTTCGACCTATTCAGGCATTAAAATGACTCTAAACAAACTTATTTTAGTTCCAAGAGTTCTAATTCACATGCAATAGTCATTTACAGTCCAAAAATTAAACTTTAAAAATTTACCATTCTTGACCATCTGGAAAAAGTTCGACAGGTCACGGGTCATCGTTTTTCATCAGAAAATTGATTTTTTGGACTGTAGAAAAATTGATTCAAAATGTCGTTTGGATTGAGCCTCATGTTGAATAACTACTTTTTAAAGCCTCAATGTGACCAAAATTGCCATTTTTACAGACTTTTTCTCCTACTCAGAAGCTTCTATTTCGACCTATTTCAGGCATTAAAATGACTCTAAACACACTTATTTTAGTTCCAAGAGTTCTAATTCACATGCAATAGTCATTTACAGGCCAAAAATTAAACTTTAAAAAATTACCATTTTTGACCATCTGGAAAAAGTTCGACAGGTCACGGGTCATCGTTTTTCATCAGAAAATTGATTTTTTGGACTGTAGAAAAATTGATTCAAAATGTCATTTGGATTGAGCCTCATGTTGAATAACTACTTTTTAAAGCCTCAATGTGACAGAAATTGCCATTTTTACTGACTTTTTCTCCTACTCAGAAGCTTCTATTTCGACCTATTCAGGCATTAAAATGACTCTAAACACACCTATTTTAGTTCCAAGAGTTCTAATTCACATGTAATAGTCATTTACAGTCCAAAAAATAAACTTTAAAAAATTACCATTTTTGACCATCTGGAAAAAGTTTGACTGGTCACGGGTCATCGTTTTTCATCAGAAAATTGATTTTTTGGACTGTAGAAAAATTGATTCAAAATGTCGTTTGGATTGAGCCTCATGTTGAATAACTACTTTTTAAAGCCTCAATGTGACCAAAATTGCCATTTTTACAGACTTTTTCTCCTACTCAGAAGCTTCTATTTCGACCTATTCAGGCATTAAAATGACTCTAAACAAACTTATTTTAGTTCCAAGAGTTCTAATTCACATGCAATAGTCATTTAAAGTTCAAAAATTAAACTTTAAAAAATTACCATTTTTGACCATCTGGAAAAAGTTCGACAGGTCACGGGTCATCGTTTTTCATCAGAAAATTGATTTTTTGGACTGTAGAAAAATTGATTCAAAATGTCATTTGGATTGAGCCTCATGTTGAATAACTACTTTTTAAAGCCTCAATTTGACCAAAATTGAAATTTTTACAGACTTTTTCTCCTACTCAGAAGCTTCTATTTCGACCTATTTCAGGCATTAAAATGACTCCAAACACACTTTTTTTTAGTTCCAAGAGTTCTAATTCACATGCAATAGTCATTTACAGTCCAAAAATTAAACTTTAAAAAATTACCATTTTTGACCATCTGGAAAAAGTTCGACAGGTCTCGGGTCACCGTTTTTCATCCGAAAATTGATTTTTTGGACTGTAGAACAATTGATTCAAAATGTCATTTGGATTGAGCCTCATGTTGAATAACTACTTTTTAAAGCCTCAATGTGACAGAAATTGCCATTTTTACTGACTTTTTCTCCTACTCAGAAGCTTCTATTTCGACCTATTCAGGCATTAAAATGACTCTAAACACACCTATTTTAGTTCCAAGAGTTCTAATTCACATGTAATAGTCATTTACAGTCCAAAAATTAAACTTTAAAAAATTACCATTTTTGACCATCTGGAAAAAGTTTGACTGGTCACGGGTCATCGTTTTTCATCAGAAAATTGATTTTTTGGACTGTAGAAAAATTGATTCAAAATGTCGTTTGGATTGAGCCTCATGTTGAATAACTACTTTTTAAAGCCTCAATTTGACCAAAATTGAAATTTTTACAGACTTTTTCTCCTACTCAGAAGCTTCTATTTCGACCTATTTCAGGCATTAAAATGACTCCAAACACACTTTTTTTTAGTTCCAAGAGATCTAATTCACATGCAATAGTCATTTACAGTCCAAAAATTAAACTTTAAAAAATTACCATTTTTGACCATCTGGAAAAAGTTCGACAGGTCTCGGGTCACCGTTTTTCATCCGAAAATTGATTTTTTGGACTGTAGAACAATTGATTCAAAATGTCATTTGGATTGAGCCTCATGTTGAATAACTACTTTTTAAAGCCTCAATGTGACAGAAATTGCTATTTTTACTGACTTTTTCTCCTACTCAGAAGCTTCTATTTCGACCTATTCAGGCATTAAAATGACTCTAAACACACCTATTTTAGTTCCAAGAGTTCTAATTCACATGTAATAGTCATTTACAGTCCAAAAATTAAACTTTAAAAAATTACCATTTTTGACCATCTGGAAAAAGTTTGACAGGTCACGGGTCATCGTTTTTCATCAGAAAATTGATTTTTTGGACTGTAGAAAAATTGATTCAAAATGTCGTTTGGATTGAGCCTCATGTTGAATAACTACTTTTTAAAGCCTCAATGTGACCAAAATTGCCATTTTTACAGACTTTTTCTCCTACTCAGAAGCTTCTATTTCGACCTATTTCAGGCATTAAAATGACTCTAAACACACTTATTTTAGTTCCAAGAGTTCTAATTCACATGCAATAGTCATTTACAGGCCAAAAATTAAACTTTAAAAAATTACCATTTTTGACCATCTGGAAAAAGTTCGACAGGTCACGGGTCATCGTTTTTCATCAGAAAATTGATTTTTTGGACTGTAGAAAAATTGATTCAAAATGTCATTTGGATTGAGCCTCATGTTGAATAACTACTTTTTAAAGCCTCAATGTGACAGAAATTGCCATTTTTACTGACTTTTTCTCCTACTCAGAAGCTTCTATTTCGACCTATTCAGGCATTAAAATGACTCTAAACACACCTATTTTAGTTCCAAGAGTTCTAATTCACATGTAATAGTCATTTACAGTCCAAAAATTAAACTTTAAAAAATTACCATTTTTGACCATCTGGAAAAAGTTTGACTGGTCACGGGTCATCGTTTTTCATCAGAAAATTGATTTTTTGGACTGTAGAAAAATTGATTCAAAATGTCGTTTGGATTGAGCCTCATGTTGAATAACTACTTTTTAAAGCCTCAATGTGACCAAAATTGCCATTTTTACAGACTTTTTCTCCTACTCAGAAGCTTCTATTTCGACCTATTCAGGCATTAAAATGACTCTAAACAAACTTATTTTAGTTCCAAGAGTTCTAATTCACATGCAATAGTCATTTAAAGTTCAAAAATTAAACTTTAAAAAATTACCATTTTTGACCATCTGGAAAAAGTTCGACAGGTCACGGGTCATCGTTTTTCATCAGAAAATTGATTTTTTGGACTGTAGAAAAATTGATTCAAAATGTCATTTGGATTGAGCCTCATGTTGAATAACTACTTTTTAAAGCCTCAATGTGACCAAAATTGAAATTTTTACAGACTTTTTCTCCTACTCAGAAGCTTCTATTTCGACCTATTTCAGGCATTAATATGACTCAAAACACACTTATTTTAGTTCCAAGAGTTCTAATTCACATGCAATAGTCATTTACAGTCCAAAAATTAAACTGTAAAAAATTACCATTTTTGACCATCTGGAAAAAGTTCGACAGGTCACGGGTCATCGTTTTTCATCAGAAAATTGATTTTTTGGACTGTAGAAAAATTGATTCAAAATGTCATTAGGATTGAGCCTCATGTTGAATGACTACTTTTTAAAGCCTCAATGTGACCAAAATTGAAATTTTTACAGACTTTTTCTCCTACTCAGAAGCTTCTATTTCGACCTATTCAGGCATTAAAATGACTCTAAACAAACTTATTTTAGTTCCAAGAGTTCTAATTCACATGCAATAGTCATTTACAGTCCAAAAATTAAACTTTAAAAATTTACCATTCTTGACCATCTGGAAAAAGTTCGACAGGTCACGAGTCATCGTTTTTCATCAGAAAATTGATTTTTTGGACTGTAGAAAAATTGATTCAAAATGTCATTTGGATTGAGCCTCATGTTGAATAACTACTTTTTAAAGCCTCAATGTGACAGAAATTGCCATTTTTACTGACTTTTTCTCCTACTCAGAAGCTTCTATTTCGACCTATTCAGGCATTAAAATGACTCTAAACACACCTATTTTAGTTCCAAGAGTTCTAATTCACATGCAATAGTCATTTAAAGTTCAAAAATTAAACTTTAAAAAATTACCATTTTTGACCATCTGGAAAAAGTTCGACAGGTCACAAGTCATCGTTTTTCATCAGAAAATTGATTTTTTGGACTGTAGAAAAATTGATTCAAAATGTCATTTGGATTGAGCCTCATGTTGAATAACTACTTTTTAAAGCCTCAATGTGACAGAAATTGCCATTTTTACTGACTTTTTCTCCTACTCAGAAGCTTCTATTTCGACCTATTCAGGCATTAAAATGACTCTAAACACACCTATTTTAGTTCCAAGAGTTCTAATTCACATGCAATAGTCATTTACAGTCCAAAAATTAAACTTTAAAAAATTACCATTTTTGACCATCTGGAAAAAGTTTGACAGGTCACGGGTCATCGTTTTTCATCAGAAAATTGATTTTTTGGACTGTAGAAAAATTGATTCAAAATGTCGTTTGGATTGAGCCTCATGTTGAATAACTACTTTTTAAAGCCTCAATGTGACCAAAATTGCCATTTTTACAGACTTTTTCTCCTACTCAGAAGCTTCTATTTCGACCTATTTCAGGCATTAAAATGACTCTAAACACACTTATTTTAGTTCCAAGAGTTCTAATTCACATGCAATAGTCATTTACAGTCCAAAAATTAAACTTTAAAAAATTACCATTGTTGACCATCTGGAAAAAGTTCGACAGGTCACGGGTCATCGTTTTTCATCAGAAAATAGATTTTTTGGACTGTAGAAAAACTTGATTCAAAATGTCATTTGGATTAAGCCTCATGTTGAATAACTACTTTTTAAAGCCTCAATGTGACCAAAATTGCCATTTTTACAGACTTTTTCTCCTACTCAGAAGGTTCTATTTCGACCAATTTCAGGTATTAAAATGTTTCTAAACACACTTATTTTAGTTCCAAGAGTTCTAATTCACATGCAATAGTCATTTAAAGTCCAAAAATTAAACTTTAAAAAATTACCATTTTTGACCATCTGGAAAAAGGTAGACAGGTCACGGGTCATCGTTTTTCATCAGAAAATGGATTTTTTGGACTGTAGAAAAATTGATTCAAAATGTCATTAGGATTGAGCCTCATGTTGAATGACTACTTTTTAAAGCCTCAATGTGACCAAAATTGCCATTTTTACAGACTTTTTCTCCTACTCAGAAGCTTCTATTTCGACCTATTCAGGCATTAAAATGACTCTAAACAAACTTATTTTAGTTCCAAGAGTTCCAATTCACATGCAATAGTCATTTAAAGTTCAAAAATTAAACTTTAAAAAATTACCATTTTTGACCATCTGGAAAAAGTTCGACAGGTCACGGGTCATCGTTTTTCATCAGAAAATTGATTTTTTGGACTGTAGAAAAATTGATTCAAAATGTCATTTGGATTGAGCCTCATGTTGAATAACTACTTTTCAAAGCCTCAATGTGACCAAAATTGAAATTTTTACAGACTTTTTCTCCTACTCAGAAGCTTCTATTTCGACCTATTTCAGGCATTAATATGACTCCAAACACACTTATTTTAGTTCCAAGAGTTCTAATTCACATGCAATAGTCATTTACAGTCCAAAAATTAAACTTTAAAAAATTACCATTTTTGACCATCTAGAAAAAGTTCGACAGGTCTCGGGTCATTGTTTTTCATCCGAAAATTGATTTTTTGGACTGTAGAACAATTGATTCAAAATGTCATTTGGATTGAGCCTCATGTTGAATAACTACTTTTTAAAGCCTCAATGTGACAGAAATTGCCATTTTTACTGACTTTTTCTCCTACTCAGTCGCTTCTATTTCGACCTATTCAGGCATTAAAATGACTCTAAACACACCTATTTTAGTTCCAAGAGTTCTAATTCACATGTAATAGTCATTTACAGTCCAAAAATTAAACTTTAAAAAATTACCATTTTTGACCATCTGGACAAAGTTCGACAGGTCACGGGTCATCGTTTTTCATCAGAAAATTGATTTTTTGGACTGTAGAAAAATTGATTCAAAATGTCATTTGGATTGAGCCTCATGTTGAATAACTACTTTTTAAAGCCTCAATGTGACAGAAATTGCCATTTTCACTGACTTTTTCTCCTACTCAGAAGCTTCTATTTCGACCTATTCAGGCATTAAAATGACTCTAAACACACCTATTTTAGTTCCAAGAGTTCTAATTCACATGTAATAGTCATTTACAGTCCAAAAATTAAACTTTAAAAAATTACCATTTTTGACCATCTGGAAAAAGTTTGACTGGTCACGGGTCATCGTTTTTCATCAGAAAATTGATTTTTTGGACTGTAGAAAAATTGATTCAAAATGTCGTTTGGATTGAGCCTCATGTTGAATAACTACTTTTTAAAGCCTCAATGTGACCAAAATTGCCATTTTTACAGACTTTTTCTCCTACTCAGAAGCTTCTATTTCGACCTATTCAGGCATTAAAATGACTCTAAACAAACTTATTTTAGTTCCAAGAGTTCTAATTCACATGCAATAGTCATTTAAAGTTCAAAAATTAAACTTTAAAAAATTACCATTTTTGACCATCTGGAAAAAGTTCGACAGGTCACGGGTCATCGTTTTTCATCAGAAAATTGATTTTTTGGACTGTAGAAAAATTGATTCAAAATGTCATTTGGATTGAGCCTCATGTTGAATAACTACTTTTTAAAGCCTCAATTTGACCAAAATTGAAATTTTTACAGACTTTTTCTCCTACTCAGAAGCTTCTATTTCGACCTATTTCAGGCATTAAAATGACTCCAAACACACTTTTTTTTAGTTCCAAGAGTTCTAATTCACATGCAATAGTCATTTACAGTCCAAAAATTAAACTTTAAAAAATTACCATTTTTGACCATCTGGAAAAAGTTCGACAGGTCTCGGGTCACCGTTTTTCATCCGAAAATTGATTTTTTGGACTGTAGAACAATTGATTCAAAATGTCATTTGGATTGAGCCTCATGTTGAATAACTACTTTTTAAAGCCTCAATGTGACAGAAATTGCTATTTTTACTGACTTTTTCTCCTACTCAGAAGCTTCTATTTCGACCTATTCAGGCATTAAAATGACTCTAAACACACCTATTTTAGTTCCAAGAGTTCTAATTCACATGTAATAGTCATTTACAGTCCAAAAATTAAACTTTAAAAAATTACCATTTTTGACCATCTGGAAAAAGTTTGACAGGTCACGGGTCATCGTTTTTCATCAGAAAATTGATTTTTTGGACTGTAGAAAAATTGATTCAAAATGTCGTTTGGATTGAGCCTCATGTTGAATAACTACTTTTTAAAGCCTCAATGTGACCAAAATTGCCATTTTTACAGACTTTTTCTCCTACTCAGAAGCTTCTATTTCGACCTATTTCAGGCATTAAAATGACTCTAAACACACTTATTTTAGTTCCAAGAGTTCTAATTCACATGCAATAGTCATTTACAGGCCAAAAATTAAACTTTAAAAAATTACCATTTTTGACCATCTGGAAAAAGTTCGACAGGTCACGGGTCATCGTTTTTCATCAGAAAATTGATTTTTTGGACTGTAGAAAAATTGATTCAAAATGTCATTTGGATTGAGCCTCATGTTGAATAACTACTTTTTAAAGCCTCAATGTGACAGAAATTGCCATTTTTACTGACTTTTTCTCCTACTCAGAAGCTTCTATTTCGACCTATTCAGGCATTAAAATGACTCTAAACACACCTATTTTAGTTCCAAGAGTTCTAATTCACATGTAATAGTCATTTACAGTCCAAAAATTAAACTTTAAAAAATTACCATTTTTGACCATCTGGAAAAAGTTTGACTGGTCACGGGTCATCGTTTTTCATCAGAAAATTGATTTTTTGGACTGTAGAAAAATTGATTCAAAATGTCGTTTGGATTGAGCCTCATGTTGAATAACTACTTTTTAAAGCCTCAATGTGACCAAAATTGCCATTTTTACAGACTTTTTCTCCTACTCAGAAGCTTCTATTTCGACCTATTCAGGCATTAAAATGACTCTAAACAAACTTATTTTAGTTCCAAGAGTTCTAATTCACATGCAATAGTCATTTAAAGTTCAAAAATTAAACTTTAAAAAATTACCATTTTTGACCATCTGGAAAAAGTTCGACAGGTCACGGGTCATCGTTTTTCATCAGAAAATTGATTTTTTGGACTGTAGAAAAATTGATTCAAAATGTCATTTGGATTGAGCCTCATGTTGAATAACTACTTTTTAAAGCCTCAATTTGACCAAAATTGAAATTTTTACAGACTTTTTCTCCTACTCAGAAGCTTCTATTTCGACCTATTTCAGGCATTAAAATGACTCCAAACACACTTTTTTTTAGTTCCAAGAGTTCTAATTCACATGCAATAGTCATTTACAGTCCAAAAATTAAACTTTAAAAAATTACCATTTTTGACCATCTGGAAAAAGTTCGACAGGTCTCGGGTCACCGTTTTTCATCCGAAAATTGATTTTTTGGACTGTAGAACAATTGATTCAAAATGTCATTTGGATTGAGCCTCATGTTGAATAACTACTTTTTAAAGCCTCAATGTGACAGAAATTGCCATTTTTACTGACTTTTTCTCCTACTCAGAAGCTTCTATTTCGACCTATTCAGGCATTAAAATGACTCTAAACACACCTATTTTAGTTCCAAGAGTTCTAATTCACATGTAATAGTCATTTACAGTCCAAAAATTAAACTTTAAAAAATTACCATTTTTGACCATCTGGAAAAAGTTTGACTGGTCACGGGTCATCGTTTTTCATCAGAAAATTGATTTTTTGGACTGTAGAAAAATTGATTCAAAATGTCGTTTGGATTGAGCCTCATGTTGAATAACTACTTTTTAAAGCCTCAATGTGACCAAAATTGCCATTTTTACAGACTTTTTCTCCTACTCAGAAGCTTCTATTTCGACCTATTCAGGCATTAAAATGACTCTAAACAAACTTATTTTAGTTCCAAGAGTTCTAATTCACATGCAATAGTCATTTAAAGTTCAAAAATTAAACTTTAAAAAATTACCATTTTTGACCATCTGGAAAAAGTTCGACAGGTCACGGGTCATCGTTTTTCATCAGAAAATTGATTTTTTGGACTGTAGAAAAATTGATTCAAAATGTCATTTGGATTGACCCTCATGTTGAATAACTACTTTTTAAAGCCTCAATTTGACCAAAATTGAAATTTTTACAGACTTTTTCTCCTACTCAGAAGCTTCTATTTCGACCTATTTCAGGCATTAAAATGACTCCAAACACACTTTTTTTTAGTTCCAAGAGATCTAATTCACATGCAATAGTCATTTACAGTCTAAAAATTAAACTTTAAAAAATTACCATTTTTGACCATCTGGAAAAAGTTCGACAGGTCTCGGGTCATTTTTTGGACTGTAGAACAATTGATTCAAAATGTCATTTGGATTGAGCCTCATGTTGAATAACTACTTTTTAAAGCCTCAATGTGACAGAAATTGCTATTTTTACTGACTTTTTCTCCTACTCAGAAGCTTCTATTTCGACCTATTCAGGCATTAAAATGACTCTAAACACACCTATTTTAGTTCCAAGAGTTCTAATTCACATGTAATAGTCATTTACAGTCCAAAAATTAAACTTTAAAAAATTACCATTTTTGACCATTTGGAAAAAGTTTGACAGGTCACGGGTCATCGTTTTTCATCAGAAAATTGATTTTTTGGACTGTAGAAAAATTGATTCAAAATGTCGTTTGGATTGAGCCTCATGTTGAATAACTACTTTTTAAAGCCTCAATGTGACCAAAATTGCCATTTTTACAGACTTTTTCTCCTACTCAGAAGCTTCTATTTCGACCTATTTCAGGCATTAAAATGACTCTAAACACACTTATTTTAGTTCCAAGAGTTCTAATTCACATGCAATAGTCATTTACAGGCCAAAAATTAAACTTTAAAAAATTACCATTTTTGACCATCTGGAAAAAGTTCGACAGGTCACGGGTCATCGTTTTTCATCAGAAAATTGATTTTTTGGACTGTAGAAAAATTGATTCAAAATGTCATTTGGATTGAGCCTCATGTTGAATAACTACTTTTTAAAGCCTCAATGTGACAGAAATTGCCATTTTTACTGACTTTTTCTCCTACTCAGAAGCTTCTATTTCGACCTATTCAGGCATTAAAATGACTCTAAACACACCTATTTTAGTTCCAAGAGTTCTAATTCACATGTAATAGTCATTTACAGTCCAAAAATTAAACTTTAAAAAATTACCATTTTTGACCATCTGGAAAAAGTTTGACTGGTCACGGGTCATCGTTTTTCATCAGAAAATTGATTTTTTGGACTGTAGAAAAATTGATTCAAAATGTCGTTTGGATTGAGCCTCATGTTGAATAACTACTTTTTAAAGCCTCAATGTGACCAAAATTGCCATTTTTACAGACTTTTTCTCCTACTCAGAAGCTTCTATTTCGACCTATTCAGGCATTAAAATGACTCTAAACAAACTTATTTTAGTTCCAAGAGTTCTAATTCACATGCAATAGTCATTTAAAGTTCAAAAATTAAACTTTAAAAAATTACCATTTTTGACCATCTGGAAAAAGTTCGACAGGTCACGGGTCATCGTTTTTCATCAGAAAATTGATTTTTTGGACTGTAGAAAAATTGATTCAAAATGTCATTTGGATTGAGCCTCATGTTGAATAACTACTTTTTAAAGCCTCAATGTGACCAAAATTGAAATTTTTACAGACTTTTTCTCCTACTCAGAAGCTTCTATTTCGACCTATTTCAGGCATTAATATGACTCCAAACACACTTATTTTAGTTCCAAGAGTTCTAATTCACATGCAATAGTTATTTACAGTCCAAAAATTAAACTGTAAAAAATTACCATTTTTGACCATCTGGAAAAAGTTCGACAGGTCACGGGTCATCGTTTTTCATCAGAAAATTGATTTTTTGGACTGTAGAAAAATTGATTCAAAATGTCATTAGGATTGAGCCTCATGTTGAATGACTACTTTTTAAAGCCTCAATGTGACCAAAATTGAAATTATTACAGACTTTTTCTCCTACTCAGAAGCTTCTATTTCGACCTATTCAGGCATTAAAATGACTCTAAACAAACTTATTTTAGTTCCAAGAGTTCTAATTCACATGCAATAGTCATTTACAGTCCAAAAATTAAACTTTAAAAATTTACCATTCTTGACCATCTGGAAAAAGTTCGACAGGTCACGGGTCATCGTTTTTCATCAGAAAATTGATTTTTTGGACTGTAGAAAAATTGATTCAAAATGTCATTAGGATTGAGCCTCATGTTGAATGACTACTTTTTAAAGCCTCAATGTGACCAAAATTGCCATTTTTACAGACTTTTTCTCCTACTCAGAAGCTTCTATTTCGACCTATTCAGGCATTAAAATGACTCTAAACAAACTTATTTTAGTTCCAAAAGTTCTAATTCACATGCAATAGTCATTTAAAGTTCAAAAATTAAACTTTAAAAAATTACCATTTTTGACCATCTGGAAAAAGTTCGACAGGTCACGGGTCATCGTTTTTCATCAGAAAATTGATTTTTTGGACTGTAGAAAAATTGATTCAAAATGTCATTTGGATTGAGCCTCATGTTGAATAACTACTTTTTAAAGCCTCAATGTGACAGAAATTGCCATTTTTACTGACTTTTTCTCCTACTCAGAAGCTTCTATTTCGACCTATTCAGGCATTAAAATGACTCTAAACACACCTATTTTAGTTCCAAGAGTTCTAATTCACATGCAATAGTCATTTACAGTCCAAAAATTAAACTTTAAAAAATTACCATTTTTGACCATCTGGAAAAAGTTTGACAGGTCACGGTTCATCGTTTTTCATCAGAAAATTGATTTTTTGGACTGTAGAAAAATTGATTCAAAATGTCGTTTGGATTGAGCCTCATGTTGAATAACTACTTTTTAAAGCCTCAATGTGACCAAAATTGCCATTTTTACAGACTTTTTCTCCTTCTCAGAAGCTTCTATTTCGACCTATTTCAGGCATTAAAATGACTCTAAACACACTTATTTTAGTTCCAAGAGTTCTAATTCACATGCAATAGTCATTTACAGTCCAAAAATTAAACTTTAAAAAATTACCATTTTTGACCATCTGGACAAAGTTCGACAGGTCACGGGTCATCGTTTTTCATCAGAAAATTGATTTTTTGGACTGTAGAAAAATTGATTCAAAATGTCATTTGGATTGAGCCTCATGTTGAATAACTACTTTTTAAAGCCTCAATGTGACAGAAATTGCCATTTTCACTGACTTTTTCTCCTACTCAGAAGCTTCTATTTCGACCTATTCAGGCATTAAATGACTCTAAACACACCTATTTTAGTTCCAAGAGTTCTAATTCACATGTAATAGTCATTTACAGTCCAAAAATTAAACTTTAAAAAATTACCATTTTTGACCATCTGGAAAAAGTTTGACTGGTCACGGGTCATCGTTTTTCATCAGAAAATTGATTTTTTGGACTGTAGAAAAATGGATTCAAAATGTCGTTTGGATTGAGCCTCATGTTGAATAACTACTTTTTAAAGCCTCAATGTGACCAAAATTGCCATTTTTACAGACTTTTTCTCCTACTCAGAAGCTTCTATTTCGACCTATTCAGGCATTAAAATGACTCTAAACAAACTTATTTTAGTTCCAAGAGTTCTAATTCACATGCAATAGTCATTTAAAGTTCAAAAATTAAACTTTAAAAAATTACCATTTTTGACCATCTGGAAAAAGTTCGACAGGTCACGGGTCATCGTTTTTCATCAGAAAATTGATTTTTTGGACTGTAGAAAAATTGATTCAAAATGTCATTTGGATTGAGCCTCATGTTGAATAACTACTTTTTAAAGCCTCAATGTGACAGAAATTGCCATTTTCACTGACTTTTTCTCCTACTCAGAAGCTTCTATTTCGACCTATTCAGGCATTAAATGACTCTAAACACACCTATTTTAGTTCCAAGAGTTCTAATTCACATGTAATAGTCATTTACAGTCCAAAAATTAAACTTTAAAAAATTACCATTTTTGACCATCTGGAAAAAGTTTGACTGGTCACGGGTCATCGTTTTTCATCAGAAAATTGATTTTTTGGACTGTAGAAAAATGGATTCAAAATGTCGTTTGGATTGAGCCTCATGTTGAATAACTACTTTTTAAAGCCTCAATGTGACCAAAATTGCCATTTTTACAGACTTTTTCTCCTACTCAGAAGCTTCTATTTCGACCTATTCAGGCATTAAAATGACTCTAAACAAACTTATTTTAGTTCCAAGAGTTCTAATTCACATGCAATAGTCATTTAAAGTTCAAAAATTAAACTTTAAAAAATTACCATTTTTGACCATCTGGAAAAAGTTCGACAGGTCACGGGTCATCGTTTTTCATCAGAAAATTGATTTTTTGGACTGTAGAAAAATTGATTCAAAATGTCATTTGGATTGAGCCTCATGTTGAATAACTACTTTTTAAAGCCTCAATTTGACCAAAATTGAAATTTTTACAGACTTTTTCTCCTACTCAGAAGCTTCTATTTCGACCTATTTCAGGCATTAAAATGACTCCAAACACACTTTTTTTTAGTTCCAAGAGTTCTAATTCACATGCAATAGTCATTTACAGTCCAAAAATTAAACTTTAAAAAATTACCATTTTTGACCATCTGGAAAAAGTTCGACAGGTCTCGGGTCACCGTTTTTCATCCGAAAATTGATTTTTTGGACTGTAGAACAATTGATTCAAAATGGCATTTGGATTGAGCCTCATGTTGAATAACTACTTTTTAAAGCCTCAATGTGACAGAAATTGCCATTTTTACTGACTTTTTCTCCTACTCAGAAGCTTCTATTTCGACCTATTCAGGCATTAAAATGACTCTAAACACACCTATTTTAGTTCCAAGAGTTCTAATTCACATGTAATAGTCATTTACAGTCCAAAAATTAAACTTTAAAAAATTACCATTTTTGACCATCTGGAAAAAGTTTGACAGGTCACGGGTCATCGTTTTTCATCAGAAAATTGATTTTTTGGACTGTAGAAAAATTGATTCAAAATGTCGTTTGGATTGAGCCTCATGTTGAATAACTACTTTTTAAAGCCTCAATGTGACCAAAATTGCCATTTTTACAGACTTTTTCTCCTACTCAGAAGCTTCTATTTCGACCTATTTCAGGCATTAAAATGACTCTAAACACACTTATTTTAGTTCCAAGAGTTCTAATTCACATGCAATAGTCATTTACAGGCCAAAAATTAAACTTTAAAAAATTACCATTTTTGACCATCTGGAAAAAGTTCGACAGGTCACGGGTCATCGTTTTTCATCAGAAAATTGATTTTTTGGACTGTAGAAAAATTGATTCAAAATGTCATTTGGATTGAGCCTCATGTTGAATAACTACTTTTTAAAGCCTCAATGTGACAGAAATTGCCATTTTTACTGACTTTTTCTCCTACTCAGAAGCTTCTATTTCGACCTATTCAGGCATTAAAATGACTCTAAACACACCTATTTTAGTTCCAAGAGTTCTAATTCACATGTAATAGTCATTTACAGTCCAAAAATTAAACTTTAAAAAATTACCATTTTTGACCATCTGGAAAAAGTTTGACAGGTCACGGGTCATCGTTTTTCATCAGAAAATTGATTTTTTGGACTGTAGAAAAATTGATTCAAAATGTCGTTTGGATTGAGCCTCATGTTGAATAACTAATTTTTAAAGCCTCAATGTGACCGAAATTGCCATTTTTACAGACTTTTTCTCCTACTCAAAAGCTTCTATTTCGACCTATTTCAGGCATTAAAATGACTCTAAACACACTTATTTTAGTTCCAAGAGTTCTAATTCACATGCATTAGTCATTTACAGTCCAAAAATTAAACTTAAAAAAATTACCATTTTTGACCATCTGGAAAAAGTTCGACAGGTCTCGGGTCATCGTTTTTCATCCGAAAATTGATTTTTTGGACTGTAGAACAATTGATTCAAAATGTCATTTGGATTGAGCCTCATGTTGAATAACTACTTTTTAAAGCCTCAATGTGACCAAAATTGCCATTTTTACAGACTTTTTCTCCGACTCAGAAGCTTCTATTTCGACCTATTTCAGGCATTAAAATGACTCTAAACACACTTATTTTAGTTCCAAGAGTTCTAATTCACATGCAATAGTCATTTACAGTCCAAAAATTAAACTGTAAAATATTACCATTTTTGACCATCTGGAAAAAGTTCGACAGGTCACGGGTCATCGTTTTTCATCAGAAAATAGATTTTTTGGACTGTAGAAAAATTGATTCAAAATGTCATTAGGATTGAGCCTCATGTTGAATGACTACTTTTTAAAGCCTCAATGTGACCAAAATTGAAATTTTTACAGACTTTTTCTCCTACTCAGAAGCTTCTATTTCGACCTATTCAGGCATTAAAATGACTCTAAACAAACTTATTTTAGTTCCAAGAGTTCTAATTCACATGCAATAGTCATTTACAGTCCAAAAATTAAACTTTAAAAAATTACCATTTTTGACCATCTGGAAAAAGTTTGACAGGTCACGGGTCATCGTTTTTCATCAGAAAATTTATTTTTTGGACTGTAGAAAAATTGATTCAAAATATCGTTTGGATTGAGCCTCATGTTGAACAACTACTTTTTAAAGCCTCAATGTGACCAAAATTGCCATTTTTACAGACTTTTTCTCCTACTCAGAAGCTTCTATTTCGACCTATTTCAGGCATTAAAATGACTCTAAACACACTTATTTTAGTTCCAAGAGTTCTAATTCACATGCAATAGTCATTTACAGTCCAAAAATTAAACTTTAAAAAATTACCATTGTTGACCATCTGGAAAAAGTTCGACAGGTCACGGGTCATCGTTTTTCATCAGAAAATTGATTTTTTGGACTGTAGAAAAATTGATTCAAAACGTCATTTGGATTGAGCCTCATGTTGAATAACTACTTTTTAAAGCCTCAATGTGACCAAAATTGCCATTTTTACAGACTTTTTCTCCTACTCAGCAGCTTCTATTTCGACCTATTCAGACATTAAAATGACTCTAAACACACTTATTTTAGTTCCAAGAGTTCTAATTCACATGCAATAGTCATTTACAGTCCAAAAATTAAACTGTAAAAAATTACCATTTTTGACCATCTGGAAAAAGTTCGACAGGTCACGGGTCATCGTTTTTCATCAGAAAATTGATTTTTTGGACTGTAGAAAAATTGATTCAAAATGTCATTTGGATTGAGCCTCATGTTGAATAACTACTTTTTAAAGCCTCAATGTGACAGAAATTGCCATTTTTACTGACTTTTTCTCCTACTCAGAAGCTTCTATTTCGACCTATTCAGGCATTAAAATGACTCTAAACACACCTATTTTAGTTCCAAGAGTTCTAATTCACATGCAATAGTCATTTACAGTCCAAAAATTAAACTTTAAAAAATTACCATTTTTGACCATCTGGAAAAAGTTTGACAGGTCACGGGTCATCGTTTTTCATCAGAAAATTGATTTTTTGGACTGTAGAAAAATTGATTCAAAATGTCATTTGGATTGAGCCTCATGTTGAATAACTACTTTTTAAAGCCTTAATGTGACCAAAATTGCCATGTTTACGGACTTTTTATCCTATTCAGAAGGTTCTATTTCGACCAATTTCAGGCATTAAAATGACTCTAAAAACACTTATTTTAGTTCCAAGAGTTCGAATTCACATGCAATAGTCATTTACAGTCCAAAAATTAAACTTTAAAAAATTACCATTTTTGACCATCTGGAAAAAGTTTGACAGGTCACGGGTCATCGTTTTTCATCAGAAAATTTATTTTTTGGACTGTGGAAAAATTGATTCAAAATGTCATTAGGATTGAGCCTCATGTTGAATGACTACTTTTTAAAGCCTCAATGTGACCAAAATTGCCATTTTTACAGACTTTTTCTCCTACTCAGAAGCTTCTATTTCGACCTATTCAGGCATTAAAATGACTCTAAACAAACTTATTTTAGTTCCAAGAGTTCTAATTCACATGCAATAGTCATTTAAAGTTCAAAAATTAAACTTTAAAAAATTACCATTTTTGACCATCTGGAAAAAGTTCGACAGGTCACGGGTCATCGTTTTTCATCAGAAAATTGATTTTTTGGACTGTAGAAAAATTGATTCAAAATGTCATTTGGATTGAGCCTCATGTTGAATAACTACTTTTTAAAGCCTCAATGTGACCAAAATTGAAATTTTTACAGACTTTTTCTCCTACTCAGAAGCTTCTATTTCGACCTATTTCAGGCATTAATATGACTCCAAACACACTTATTTTAGTTCCAAGAGTTCTAATTCACATGCAATAGTCATTTACAGTCCAAAAATTAAACTTTAAAAAATTACCATTTTTGACCATCTGGAAAAAGTTCGACAGGTCTCGGGTCATCGTTTTCCATCCGAAAATTGATTTTTTGGACTGTAGAACAATTGATTCAAAATGTCATTTGGATTGAGCCTCATGTTGAATAACTACTTTTTAAAGCCTCAATGTGACCAAAATTGCCATTTTTACAGACTTTTTCTCCGACTCAGAAGCTTCTATTTCGACCTATTTCAGGCATTAAAATGACTCTAAACACACTTATTTTAGTTCCAAGAGTTCTAATTCACATGCAATAGTCATTTACAGTCCAAAAATTAAACTGTAAAAAATTACCATTTTTGACCATCTGGAAAAAGTTCGACAGGTCACGGGTCATCGTTTTTCATCAGAAAATTGATTTTTTGGACTGTAGAAAAATTGATTCAAAATGTCATTAGGATTGAGCCTCATGTTGAATGACTACTTTTTAAAGCCTCAATGTGACCAAAATTGAAATTTTTACAGACTTTTTCTCCTACTCAGAAGCTTCTATTTCGACCTATTCAGGCATTAAAATGACTCTAAACAAACTTATTTTAGTTCCAAGAGTTCTAATTCACATGCAATAGTCATTTACAGTCCAAAAATTAAACTTTAAAAATTTACCATTCTTGACCATCTGGAAAAAGTTCGACAGGTCACGGGTCATCGTTTTTCATCAGAAAATTGATTTTTTGGACTGTAGAAAAATTGATTCAAAATGTCATTAGGATTGAGCCTCATGTTGAATGACTACTTTTTAAAGCCTCAATGTGACCAAAATTGCCATTTTTACAGACTTTTTCTCCTACTCAGAAGCTTCTATTTCGACCTATTCAGGCATTAAAATGACTCTAAACAAACTTATTTTAGTTCCAAAAGTTCTAATTCAAATGCAATAGTCATTTTAAGTTCAAAAATTAAACTTTAAAAAATTACCATTTTTGACCATCTGGAAAAAGTTCGACAGGTCACGGGTCATCGTTTTTCATCAGAAAATTGATTTTTTGGACTGTAGAAAAATTGATTCAAAATGTCATTTGGATTGAGCCTCATGTTGAATAACTACTTTTTAAAGCCTCAATGTGACAGAAATTGCCATTTTTACTGACTTTTTCTCCTACTCAGAAGCTTCTATTTCGACCTATTCAGGCATTAAAATGACTCTAAACACACCTATTTTAGTTCCAAGAGTTCTAATTCACATGCAATAGTCATTTACAGTCCAAAAATTAAACTTTAAAAAATTACCATTTTTGACCATCTGGAAAAAGTTTGACAGGTCACGGTTCATCGTTTTTCATCAGAAAATTGATTTTTTGGACTGTAGAAAAATTGATTCAAAATGTCGTTTGGATTGAGCCTCATGTTGAATAACTACTTTTTAAAGCCTCAATGTGACCAAAATTGCCATTTTTACAGACTTTTTCTCCTTCTCAGAAGCTTCTATTTCGACCTATTTCAGGCATTAAAATGACTCTAAACACACTTATTTTAGTTCCAAGAGTTCTAATTCACATGCAATAGTCATTTACAGTCCAAAAATTAAACTTAAAAAAATTACCATTGTTGACCATCTGGAAAAAGTTCGACAGGTCACGGGTCATCGTTTTTCATCAGAAAATAGATTTTTTGGACTGTAGAAAAACTTGATTCAAAATGTCATTTGGATTGAGCCTCATGTTGAATAACTACTTTTTAAAGCCTCAATGTGACCAAAATTGCCATTTTTACAGACTTTTTCTCCTACTCAGAAGGTTCTATTTCAACCTATTTCAGGCATTAAAATGACTCTAAACACACTTATTTTAGTTCCAAGAGTTCTAATTCACAAGCAATAGTCATTTACAGTCCAAAAATTAAACTTTAAAAATTTACCATTCTTGATCATCTGGAAAAAGTTCGACAGGTCACGGTTCATCGTTTTTCATCAGAAAATTGATTTTTTGGACTGTAGAAAAACTTGATTCAAAATGTCATTTGGATTGAGCCTCATGTTGAATAACTACTTTTTAAAGCCTCAATGTGACCAAAATTGCCATTTTTACAGACTTTTTCTCCTACTCAGAAGGTTCTATTTCGACCAATTCCAGGTATTAAAATGTTTCTAAACACACTTATTTTAGTTCCAAGAGTTCTAATTCACATGCAATAGTCATTTAAAGTCCAAAAATGAAACTTTAAAAAATTACCATTTTTGACCATCTGGAAAAAGTTCGACAGGTCACGGGTCATCGTTTTTCATCAGAAAATTGATTTTTTGGACTGTAGAAAAATTGATTCAAAATGTCATTAGGATTGAGCCTCATGTTGAATGACTACTTTTTAAAGCCTCAATGTGACCAAAATTGCCATTTTTACAGACTTTTTCTCCTACTCAGAAGCTTCTATTTCGACCTATTCAGACATTAAAATGACTCTAAACACACTTATTTTAGTTCCAAGAGTTCTAATTCACATGCAATAGTCATTTACAGTCCAAAAATTAAACTGTAAAAAATTACCATTTTTGACCATCTGGAAAAAGTTCGACAGGTCACGGGTCATCGTTTTTCATCAGAAAATTGATTTTTTGGACTGTAGAAAAATTGATTCAAAATGTCATTTGGATTGAGCCTCATGTTGAATAACTACTTTTTAAAGCCTCAATGTGACAGAAATTGACATTTTTACTGACTTTTTCTCCTACTCAGAAGCTTCTATTTCGACCTATTCAGGCATTAAAATGACTCTAAACACACCTATTTTAGTTCCAAGAGTTCTAATTCACATGTAATAGTCATTTACAGTCCAAAAATTAAACTTTAAAAAATTACCATTTTTGACCATCTGGAAAAAGTTTGACAGGTCACGGGTCATCGTTTTTCATCAGAAAATTGATTTTTTGGACTGTAGAAAAATTGATTCAAAATGTCATTTGGATTGAGCCTCATGTTGAATAACTACTTTTTAAAGCCTCAATGTGACAGAAATTGCCATTTTTACTGACTTTTTCTCCTACTCAGAAGCTTCTATTTCGACCTATTCAGGCATTAAAATGACTCTAAACACACCTATTTTAGTTCCAAGAGTTCTAATTCACATGTAATAGTCATTTACAGTCCAAAAATTAAACTTTAAAAAATTACCATTTTTGACCATCTGGAAAAAGTTTGACAGGTCACGGGTCATCGTTTTTCATCAGAAAATTGATTTTTTGGACTGTAGAAAAATTGATTCAAAATGTCGTTTGGATTGAGCCTCATGTTGAATAACTACTTTTTAAAGCCTCAATGTGACCGAAATTGCCATTTTTACAGACTTTTTCTCCTACTCAGAAGCTTCTATTTCGACCTATTTCAGGCATTAAAATGACTCTAAACACACTTATTTTAGTTCCAAGAGTTCTAATTCACATGCAATAGTCATTTACAGTCCAAAAATTAAATTTAAAAAATTACCATTGTTGACCATCTGGAAAAAGTTCGACAGGTCACGGGTCATCGTTTTTCATCAGAAAATTGATTTTTTGGACTGTAGAAAAATTGATTCAAAACGTCATTTGGATTGAGCCTCATGTTGAATAACTACTTTTTAAAGCCTCAATGTGACCAAAATTGCCATTTTTACAGACTTTTTCTCCTACTCAGAAGCTTCTATTTCGACCTATTTCAGGCATTAAAATGACTCTAAACACACTTATTTTAGTTCCAAGAGTTCTAATTCACATGCAATAGTCATTTACAGTCCAAAAATTAAACTTTAAAAAATTACCATTCTTGACCATCTGGAAAAAGTTCGACAGGTCACGGGTCATCGTTTTTCATCAGAAAATTGATTTTTTGGACTGTAGAAAAATTGATTCAAAATGTCATTAGGATTGAGCCTCATGTTGAATGACTACTTTTTAAAGCCTCAATGTGACCAAAATTGCCATTTTTACAGACTTTTTCTCCTACTCAGAAGCTTCTATTTCGACCTATTCAGGCATTAAAATGACTCTAAACAAACTTATTTTAGTTCCAAGAGTTCTAATTCACATGCAATAGTCATTTAAAGTTCAAAAATTAAACTTTAAAAAATTACCATTTTTGACCATCTGGAAAAAGTTCGACAGGTCACGGGTCATCGTTTTTCATCAGAAAATTGATTTTTTGGACTGTAGAAAAATTGATTCAAAATGTCATTTGGATTGAGCCTCATGTTGAATAACTACTTTTTAAAGCCTCAATGTGACCAAAATTGAAATTTTTACAGACTTTTTCTCCTACTCAGAAGCTTCTATTTCGACCTATTTCAGGCATTAATATGACTCCAAACACACTTATTTTAGTTCCAAGAGTTCTAATTCACATGCAATAGTCATTTACAGTCCAAAAATTAAACTTTAAAAAATTACCATTTTTGACCATCTGGAAAAAGTTCGACAGGTCTCGGGTCATCGTTTTTCATCCGAAAATAGATTTTTTGGACTGTAGAACAATTGATTCAAAATGTCATTTGGATTGAGCCTCATGTTGAATAACTACTTTTTAAAGCCTCAATGTGACCAAAATTGCCATTTTTACAGACTTTTTCTCCGACTCAGAAGCTTCTATTTCGACCTATTTCAGGCATTAAAATGACTCTAAACACACTTATTTTAGTTCCAAGAGTTCTAATTCACATGCAATAGTCATTTACAGTCCAAAAATTAAACTGTAAAAAATTACCATTTTTGACCATCTGGAAAAAGTTCGACAGGTCACGGATCATCGTTTTTCATCAGAAAATTGATTTTTTGGACTGTAGAAAAATTGATTCAAAATGTCATTAGGATTGAGCCTCATGTTGAATGACTACTTTTTAAAGCCTCAATGTGACCAAAATTGAAATTTTTACAGACTTTTTCTCCTACTCAGAAGCTTCTATTTCGACCTATTCAGGCATTAAAATGACTCTAAACAAACTTATTTTAGTTCCAAGAGTTCTAATTCACATGCAATAGTCATTTACAGTCCAAAAATTAAACTTTAAAAAATTACCATTTTTGACCATCTGGAAAAAGTTTGACAGGTCACGGGTCATCGTTTTTCATCAGAAAATTTATTTTTTGGACTGTAGAAAAATTGATTCAAAATGTCGTTTGGATTGAGCCTCATGTTGAATAACTACTTTTTAAAGCCTCAATGTGACCAAAATTGCCATTTTTACAGACTTTTTCTCCTACTCAGAAGCTTCTATTTCGACCTATTTCAGGCATTAAAATGACTCTAAACACACTTATTTTAGTTCCAAGAGTTCTAATTCACAAGCAATAGTCATTTACAGTCCAAAAATTAAACTTTAAAAAATTACCATTTTTGACCATCTGGAAAAAGTTCGACAGGTCACGGGTCATCGTTTTTCATCAGAAAATAGATTTTTTGGACTGTAGAAAAATTGATTCAAAATGTCATTTGGATTGAGCCTCATGTTGAATAACTACTTTTTAAAGCCTCAATGTGACCAAAATTGCCATTTTTACAGACTTTTTCTCCTACTCAGAAGCTTCTATTTCGACCTATTTCAGGCATTAAAATGACTCTAAACACACTTATTTTAGTTCCAAGAGTTCTAATTCACATGCAATAGTCATTTACAGTCCAAAAATTAAACTTTAAAAATTTACCATTCATGACCATCTGGAAAAAGTTCGACAGGTCACGCACGGGTCATCGTTTTTCATCAGAAAATTGATTTTTTGGACTGTAGAAAAATTGATTCAAAATGTCATTAGGATTGAGCCTCATGTTGAATGACTACTTTTTAAAGCCTCAATGTGACCAAAATTGCCATTTTTACAGACTTTTTCTCCTACTCAGAAGCTTCTATTTCGACCTATTCAGGCATTAAAATGACTCTAAACAAACTTATTTTAGTTCCAAAAGTTCTAATTCACATGCAATAGTCATTTAAAGTTCAAAAATTAAACTTTAAAAAATTACCATTTTTGACCATCTGGAAAAAGTTCGACAGGTCACGGGTCATCGTTTTTCATCAGAAAATTGATTTTTTGGACTGTAGAAAAATTGATTCAAAATGTCATTTGGATTGAGCCTCATGTTGAATAACTACTTTTTAAAGCCTCAATGTGACAGAAATTGCCATTTTTACTGACTTTTTCTCCTACTCAGAAGCTTCTATTTCGACCTATTCAAGCATTAAAATGACTCTAAACACACCTATTTTAGTTCCAAGAGTTCTAATTCACATGCAATAGTCATTTACAGTCCAAAAATTAAACTTTAAAAAATTACCATTTTTGACCATCTGGAAAAAGTTTGACAGGTCACGGGTCATCGTTTTTCATCAGAAAATTGATTTTTTGGACTGTAGAAAAATTGATTCAAAATGTCGTTTGGATTGAGCCTCATGTTGAATAACTACTTTTTAAAGCCTCAATGTGACCAAAATTGCCATTTTTACAGACTTTTTCTCCTTCTCAGAAGCTTCTATTTCGACCTATTTCAGGCATTAAAATGACTCTAAACACACTTATTTTAGTTCCAAGAGTTCTAATTCACAAGCAATAGTCATTTACAGTCCAAAAATTAAACTTTAAAAAATTACCATTTTTGACCATCTGGAAAAAGTTCGACAGGTCACGGGTCATCGTTTTTCATCAGAAAATAGATTTTTTGGACTGTAGAAAAATTGATTCAAAATGTCATTTGGATTGAGCCTCATGTTGAATAACTACTTTTTAAAGCCTCAATGTGACCAAAATTGCCATTTTTACAGACTTTTTCTCCTACTCAGAAGCTTCTATTTCGACCTATTTCAGGCATTAAAATGACTCTAAACACACTTATTTTAGTTCCAAGAGTTCTAATTCACATGCAATAGTCATTTACAGTCCAAAAATTAAACTTTAAAAATGTACCATTCTTGACCATCTGGAAAAAGTTCGACAGGTCACGGGTCATCGTTTTTCATCAGAAAATTGATTTTTTGGACTGTAGAAAAATTGATTCAAAATGTCATTAGGATTGAGCCTCATGTTGAATGACTACTTTTTAAAGCCTCAATGTGACCAAAATTGCCATTTTTACAGACTTTTTCTCCTACTCAGAAGCTTCTATTTCGACCTATTCAGGCATTAAAATGACTCTAAACAAACTTATTTTAGTTCCAAAAGTTCTAATTTACATGCAATAGTCATTTAAAGTTCAAAAATTAAACTTTAAAAAATTACCATTTTTGACCATCTGGAAAAAGTTCGACAGGTCACGGGTCATCGTTTTTCATCAGAAAATTGATTTTTTGGACTGTAGAAAAATTGATTCAAAATGTCATTTGGATTGAGCCTCATGTTGAATAACTACTTTTTAAAGCCTCAATGTGACAGAAATTGCCATTTTTACTGACTTTTTCTCCTACTCAGAAGCTTCTATTTCGACCTATTCAGGCATTAAAATGACTCTAAACACACCTATTTTAGTTCCAAGAGTTCTAATTCACATGCAATAGTCATTTACAGTCCAAAAATTAAACTTTAAAAAATTACCATTTTTGACCATCTGGAAAAAGTTTGACAGGTCACGGGTCATCGTTTTTCATCAGAAAATTGATTTTTTGGACTGTAGAAAAATTGATTCAAAATGTCGTTTGGATTGAGCCTCATGTTCAATAACTTTTTTTTAAAGCCTCAATGTGACCAAAATTGAAATTTTTACAGACTTTTTCTCCTACTCAGAAGCTTCTATTTCGACCTATTTCAGGCATTAAAATGACTCCAAACACACTTATTTTAGTTCCAAGAGTTCTAATTCACATGCAATAGTCATTTACAGTCCAAAAATTAAACTTTAAAAAATTACCATTTTTGACCATCTGGAAAAAGTTCGACAGGTCTCGGGTCACCGTTTTTCATCCGAAAATTGATTTTTTGGACTGTAGAACAATTGATTCAAAATGTCATTTGGATTGAGCCTCATGTTGAATAACTACTTTTTAAAGCCTCAATGTGACAGAAATTGCCATTTTTACTGACTTTTTCTCCTACTCAGAAGCTTCTATTTCGACCTATTCAGACATTAAAATGACTCTAAACACACTTATTTTAGTTCCAAGAGTTCTAATTCACATGCAATAGTCATTTACAGTCCAAAAATTAAACTTTAAAAAATTACCATTCTTGACCATCTGGAAAAAGTTCGACAGGTCACGGGTCATCGTTTTTCATCAGAAAATTGATTTTTTGGACTGTAGAAAAATTGATTCAAAATGTCATTAGGATTGAGCCTCATGTTGAATGACTACTTTTTAAAGCCTCAATGTGACCAAAATTGCCATTTTTACAGACTTTTTCTCCTACTCAGAAGCTTCTATTTCGACCTATTCAGGCATTAAAATGACTCTAAACAAACTTATTTTAGTTCCAAGAGTTCTAATTCACATGCAATAGTCATTTAAAGTTCAAAAATTAAACTTTAAAAAATTACCATTTTTGACCATCTGGAAAAAGTTCGACAGGTCACGGGTCATCGTTTTTCATCCGAAAATTGATTTTTTGGACTGTAGAAAAATTGATTCAAAATGTCATTTGGATTGAGCCTCATGTTGAATAACTACTTTTTAAAGCCTCAATGTGACCAAAATTGAAATTTTTACAGACTTTTTCTCCTACTCAGAAGCTTCTATTTCGACCTATTTCAGGCATTAAAATGACTCCAAACACACTTATTTTAGTTCCAAGAGTTCTAATTCACACGCAATAGTCATTTACAGTCCAAAAATTAAACTTTAAAAAATTACCATTTTTGACCATCTAGAAAAAGTTCGACAGGTCTCGGGTCATCGTTTTTTATCCGAAAATTGATTTTTTGGACTGTAGAACAATTGATTCAAAATGTCATTTGGATTGAGCCTCATGTTGAATAACTACTTTTTAAAGCCTCAATGTGACAGAAATTGCCATTTTTACTGACTTTTTCTCCTACTCAGAAGCTTCTATTTCGACCTATTCAGGCATTAAAATGACTCTAAACACACCTATTTTAGTTCCAAGAGTTCTAATTCACATGTAATAGTCATTTACAGTCCAAAAATTAAACTTTAAAAAATTACCATTTTTGACCATCTGGACAAAGTTCGACAGGTCACGGGTCATCGTTTTTCATCAGAAAATTGATTTTTTAGGACTGTAGAAAAATTTATTCAAAATGTCATTTGGATTGAGCCTCATGTTGAATAACTACTTTTTAAAGCCTCAATGTGACAGAAATTGCCATTTTTACTGACTTTTTCTCCTACTCAGAAGCTTCTATTTCGACCTATTCAGGCATTAAAATGACTCTAAACACACCTATTTTAGTTCCAAGAGTTCTAATTCACATGTAATAGTCATTTACAGTCCAAAAATTAAACTTTAAAAAATTACCATTTTTGACCATCTGGAAAAAGTTTGACTGGTCACGGGTCATCGTTTTTCATCAGAAAATTGATTTTTTGGACTGTAGAAAAATTGATTCGAAATGTCGTTTGGATTGAGCCTCATGTTGAATAACAACTTTTTAAAGCCTCAATGTGACCAAAATTGCCATTTTTACAGACTTTTTCTCCTACTCAGAAGCTTCTATTTCGACCTATTTCAGGCATTAAAATGACTCCAAACACACTTATTTTAGTTCCAAGAGTTCTAATTCACATGCAATAGTCATTTACAGTCCAAAAATTAAACTTTAAAAAATTACCATTTTTGACCATCTGGAAAAAGTTCGACAGGTCTCGGGTCACCGTTTTTCATCCGAAAATTGATTTTTTGGACTGTAGAACAATTGATTCAAAATGTCATTTGGATTGAGCCTCATGTTGAATAACTACTTTTTAAAGCCTCAATGTGACAGAAATTGCCATTTTTACTGACTTTTTCTCCTACTCAGAAGCTTCTATTTCGACCTATTCAGGCATTAAAATGACTCTAAACACACCTATTTTAGTTCCAAGAGTTCTAATTCACATGTAATAGTCATTTACAGTCCAAAAATTAAACTTTAAAAAATTACCATTTTTGACCATCTGGAAAAAGTTTGACAGGTCACGGGTCATCGTTTTTCATCAGAAAATTGATTTTTTGGACTGTAGAAAAATTGATTCAAAATGTCGTTTGGATTGAGCCTCATGTTGAATAACTACTTTTTAAAGCCTCAATGTGACCAAAATTGCCATTTTTACAGACTTTTTCTCCTACTCAGAAGCTTCTATTTCGACCTATTCAGACATTAAAATGACTCTAAACACACTTATTTTAGTTCCAAGAGTTCTAATTCACATGCAATAGTCATTTACAGTCCAAAAATTAAACTGTAAAAAATTACCATTTTTGACCATCTGGAAAAAGTTCGACAGGTCACGGGTCATCGTTTTTCATCAGAAAATTGATTTTTTGGACTGTAGAAAAATTGATTCAACATTTCATTTGGATTGAGCCTCATGTTGAATAACTACTTTTTAAAGCCTCAATGTGACAGAAATTGACATTTTTACTGACTTTTTCTCCTACTCAGAAGCTTCTATTTCGACCTATTCAGACATTAAAATGACTCTAAACACACCTATTTTAGTTCCAAGAGTTCTAATTCACATGTAATAGTCATTTACAGTCCAAAAATTAAACTTTAAAAAATTACCATTTTTGACCATCTGGAAAAAGTTTGACAGGTCACGGGTCATCGTTTTTCATCAGAAAATTGATTTTTTGGACTGTAGAAAAATTGATTCAAAATGTCATTTGGATTGAGCCTCATGTTGAATAACTACTTTTTAAAGCCTCAATGTGACAGAAATTGCCATTTTTACTGACTTTTTCTCCTACTCAGAAGCTTCTATTTCGACCTATTCAGGCATTAAAATGACTCTAAACACACCTATTTTAGTTCCAAGAGTTCTAATTCACATGTAATAGTCATTTACAGTCCAAAAATTAAACTTTAAAAAATTACCATTTTTGACCATCTGGAAAAAGTTTGACAGGTCACGGGTCATCGTTTTTCATCAGAAAATTGATTTTTTGGACTGTAGAAAAATTGATTCAAAATGTCGTTTGGATTGAGCCTCATGTTGAATAACTACTTTTTAAAGCCTCAATGTGACAGAAATTGCCATTTTTACTGACTTTTTCTCCTACTCAGAAGCTTCTATTTCGACCTATTTCAGGCATTAAAATGACTCTAAACACACCTATTTTAGTTCCAAGAGTTCTAATTCACATGCAATAGTCATTTACAGTCCAAAAATTAAACTTTAAAAAATTACCATTGTTGACCATCTGGAAAAAGTTCGACAGGTCACGGGTCATCGTTTTTCATCAGAAAATTGATTTTTTGGACTGTAGAAAAATTGATTCAAAACGTCATTTGGATTGAGCCTCATGTTGAATAACTACTTTTTAAAGCCTCAATGTGACCAAAATTGCCATTTTTACAGACTTTTTCTCCTACTCAGAAGCTTCTATTTCGACCTATTTCAGGCATTAAAATGACTCTAAACACACATATTTTAGTTCCAAGAGTTCTAATTCACATGCAATAGTCATTTACAGTCCAAAAATTAAACTTTAAAAAATTACCATTCTTGACCATCTGGAAAAAGTTCGACAGGTCACGGGTCATCGTTTTTCATCAGAAAATTGATTTTTTGGACTGTAGAAAAATTGATTCAAAATGTGTTTAGGATTGAGCCTCATGTTGAATGACTACTTTTTAAAGCCTCAATGTGACCAAAATTGCCATTTTTACAGACTTTTTCTCCTACTCAGAAGCTTCTATTTCGACCTATTTCAGGCATTAAAATGACTCTAAACACACTTATTTTAGTTCCAAGAGTTCTAATTCACAAGCAATAGTCATTTACAGTCCAAAAATTAAACTTTAAAAAATTACCATTTTTGACCATCTGGAAAAAGTTCGACAGGTCACGGGTCATCGTTTTTCATCAGAAAATTGATTTTTTGGACTGTAGAAAAATTGATTCAAAATGTCATTTGGATTGAGCCTCATGTTGAATAACTACTTTTTAAAGCCTCAATGTGACCAAAATTGAAATTTTTACAGACTTTTTCTCCTACTCAGAAGCTTCTATTTCGACCTATTTCAGGCATTAAAATGACTCCAAACACACTTATTTTAGTTCCAAGAGTTCTAATTCACATGCAATAGTCATTTACAGTCCAAAAATTAAACTGTAAAAAATTACCATTTTTGACCATCTGGAAAAAGTTCGACAGGTCACGGGTCATCGTTTTTCATCAGAAAATTGATTTTTTGGACTGTAGAAAAATTGATTCAAAATGTCATTTGGATTGAGCCTCATGTTGAATAACTACTTTTTAAAGCCTTAATGTGACCAAAATTGCCATGTTTACAGACTTTTTATCCTATTCAGAAGGTTCTATTTCGACCAATTTCAGGCATAAAATGACTCTAAACACACTTATTTTAGTTCCAAGAGTTCGAATTCACATGCAATAGTCATTTACAGTCCAAAAATTAAACTTTAAAAAATTACCATTTTTGACCATCTGGAAAAAGTTTGACAGGTCACGGGTCATCGTTTTTCATCAGAAAATTTATTTTTTGGACAGTGGAAAAATTGATTCAAAATGTCGTTTGGATTGAGCCTCATGTTGAATAACTACTTTTTAAAGCCTGAATGTGACCAAAATTGCCATTTTTACAGACTTTTTCTCCTACTCAGAAGCTTCTTTTTCGACCTATTTCAGGCATTAAAATGACTCTAAACACACTTATTTTAGTTCCAAGAGTTCTAATTCACATGCAATAGTCATTTACAGTCCAAAAATTAAACTTTAAAAAATTACCTTTCTTGACCATCTGGAAAAAGTTCGACAGGTCACGGGTCATCGTTTTTCATCAGAAAATTGATTTTTTGGACTGTAGAAAAATTTATTCAAAATGTCATTAGGATTGAGCCTCATGTTGAATGACTACTTTTTAAAGCCTCAATGTGACCAAAATTGCCATTTTTACAGACTTTTTCTCCTACTCAGAAGCTTCTATTTCGACCTATTCAGGCATTAAAATGACTCTAAACAAACTTATTTTAGTTCCAAGAGTTCTAATTCACATGCAATAGTCATTTAAAGTTCAAAAATTAAACTTTAAAAAATTACCATTTTTGACCATCTGGAGAAAGTTCGACAGGTCACGGGTCATCGTTTTTCATCAGAAAATTGATTTTTTGGACTGTAGAAAAATTGATTCAAAATGTCATTTGGATTGAGCCTCATGTTGAATAACTACTTTTTAAAGCCTCAATGTGACCAAAATTGAAATTTTTACAGACTTTTTCTCCTACTCAGAAGCTTCTATTTCGACCTATTTCAGGCATTAATATGACTCCAAACACACTTATTTTAGTTCCAAGAGTTCTAATTCACATGCAATAGTCATTTACAGTCCAAAAATTAAACTTTAAAAAATTACCATTTTTGACCATCTGGAAAAAGTTCGACAGGTCTCGGGTCATCGTTTTTCATCCGAAAATTGATTTTTTGGACTGTAGAACAATTGATTCAAAATGTCATTTGGATTGAGCCTCATGTTGAATAACTACTTTTTAAAGCCTCAATGTGACCAAAATTGCCATTTTTACAGACTTTTTCTCCGACTGAGAAGCTTCTATTTCGACCTATTTCAGGCATTAAAATGACTCTAAACACACCTATTTTAGTTCCAAGAGTTCTAATTCACATGCAATAGTCATTTACAGTCCAAAAATTTAACTGTAAAAAATTATCATTTTTGACCATCTGGAAAAAGTTCGACAGGTCACGGGTCATCGTTTTTCATCAGAAAATTGATTTTTTGGACTGTAGAAAAATTGATTCAAAATGTCATTAGGATTGAGCCTCATGTTGAATGACTACTTTTTAAAGCCTCAATGTGACCAAAATTGAAATTTTTACAGACTTTTTCTCCTACTCAGAAGCTTCTATTTCGACCTATTCAGGCATTAAAATGACTCTAAACAAACTTATTTTAGTTCCAAGAGTTCTAATTCACATGCAATAGTCATTTACAGTCCAAAAATTAAACTTTAAAAAATTACCATTTTTGACCATCTGGAAAAAGTTTGACAGGTCACGGGTCATCGTTTTTCATCAGAAAATTTATTTTTTGGACTGTAGAAAAATTGATTCAAAATGTCGTTTGGATTGAGCCTCATGTTGAATAACTAATTTTTAAAGCCTCAATGTGACCAAAATTGCCATTTTTACAGACTTTTTCTCCTACTCAGAAGCTTCTATTTCGACCTATTTCAGGCATTAAAATGACTCTAAACACACTTATTTTAGTTCCAAGAGTTCTAATTCACATGCAATAGTCATTTACAGTCCAAAAATTAAACTTTAAAAAATTACCATTCTTGACCATCTGGAAAAAAGTTCGACAGGTCACGGGTCATCGTTTTTCATCAGAAAATTGATTTTTTGGACTGTAGAAAAATTGATTCAAAATGTCATTAGGATTGAGCCTCATGTTGAATGACTACTTTTTAAAGCCTCAATGTGACCAAAATTGCCATTTTTACTGACTTTTTCTCCTACTCAGAAGCTTCTATTTCGACCTATTCAGGCATTAAAATGACTCTAAACACACCTATTTTAGTTCCAAGAGTTCTAATTCACATGCAATAGTCATTTACAGTCCAAAAATTTAACTTTAAAAAATTACCATTTTTGACCATCTGGAAAAAGTTTGACAGGTCACGGGTCATCGTTTTTCATCAGAAAATAGATTTTTTGGACTTTAGAAAAACTTGATTCAAAATGTCATTTGGATTGAGCCTCATGTTGAATAACTACTTTTTAAAGCCTCAATGTGACCAAAATTGCCATTTTTACAGACTTTTTCTCCTACTCAGAAGCTTCTATTTCGACCTATTTCAGGCATTAAAATGACTCTAAACACACTTATTTTAGTTCCAAGAGTTCTAATTCACAAGCAATAGTCATTTACAGTCCAAAAATTAAACTTTAAAAAATTACCATTTTTGACCATCTGGAAAAAGTTCGACAGGTCACGGGTCATCGTTTTTCATCAGAAAATAGATTTTTTGAACTGTAGAAAAATTGATTCAAAATGTCATTTGGATTGAGCCTCATGTTGAATAACTACTTTTTAAAGCCTCAATGTGACCAAAATTGCCATTTTTACAGACTTTTTCTCCTACTCAGAAGCTTCTATTTCGACCTATTTCAGGCATTAAAATGACTCTAAACACACTTATTTTAGTTCCAAGAGTTCTAATTCACATGCAATAGTCATTTACAGTCCAAAAATTAAACTTTAAAAAATTACCATTCTTGACCATCTGGAAAAAGTTCGACAGGTCACGGGTCATCGTTTTTCATCAGAAAATTGATTTTTTGGACTGTAGAAAAATTGATTCAAAATGTCATTAGGATTGAGCCTCATGTTGAATGACTACTTTTTAAAGCCTCAATGTGACCAAAATTGCCATTTTTACTGACTTTTTCTCCTACTCAGAAGCTTCTATTTCGACCTATTCAGGCATTAAAATGACTCTAAACACACCTATTTTAGTTCCAAGAGTTCTAATTCACATGCAATAGTCATTTACAGTCCAAAAATTAAACTTTAAAAAATTACCATTTTTGACCATCTGGAAAAAGTTTGACAGGTCACGGGTCATCGTTTTTCATCAGAAAATTGATTTTTTGGACTGTAGAAAAATTGATTCAAAATGTCGTTTGGATTGAGCCTCATGTTGAATAACTACTTTTTAAAGCCTCAATGTGACCAAAATTGCCATTTTTACAGACTTTTTCTCCTACTCAGAAGCTTCTATTTCGACCTATTTCAGGCATTAAAATGACTCTAAACACACCTATTTTAGTTCCAAGAGTTCTAATTCACATGCAATAGTCATTTACAGTCCAAAAATTAAACTTTAAAAAATTACCATTGTTGACCATCTGGAAAAAGTTCGACAGGTCACGGGTCATCGTTTTTCATCAGAAAATTGATTTTTTGGACTGTAGAAAAATTGATTCAAAATGTCATTTGGATTGAGCCTCATGTTGAATAACTACTTTTTAAAGCCTTAATGTGACCAAAATTGCCATGTTTACAGACTTTTTATCCTATTCAGAAGGTTCTATTTCGACCAATTTCAGGCATAAAATGACTCTAAACAAACTTATTTTAGTTCCAAGAGTTCTAATTCACATGCAATAGTCATTTAAAGTTCAAAAATAAAACTTTAAAAAATTACCATTTTTGACCATCTGGAAAAAGCTCGACAGGTCACGGGTCATCGTTTTTCATCAGAAAATTGATTTTTTGGTCTGTAGAAAAATTGATTCAAAATGTCATTTGGATTGAGCCTCATGTTGAATAACTACTTTTCAAAGCCTCAATGTGACCCAAATTGAAATTTTTACAGACTTTTTCTCCTACTCAGAAGCTTCTATTTCGACCTATTTCAGGCATTAATATGACTCCAAACACACTTATTTTAGTTCCAAGAGTTCTAATTCACATGCAATAGTCATTTACAGTCCAAAAATTAAACTTTAAAAAATTACCATTTTTGACCATCTGGAAAAAGTTTGACAGGTCACGGGTCATCGTTTTTCATCAGAAAATTTATTTTTTGGACTGTGGAAAAATTGATTCAAAATGTCGTTTGGATTGAGCCTCATGTTGAATAACTACTTTTTAAAGCCTCAATGTGACCAAAATTGCCATTTTTACAGACTTTTTCTCCTACTCAGAAGCTTTATTTCGACCTATTTCAGGCATTAAAATGACTCTAAACACACTTATTTTAGTTCCAAGAGTTCTAATTCACATGCAATAGTCATTTACAGTCCAAAAATTAAACTTTAAAAAATTACCTTTCTTGACCATCTGGAAAAAGTTCGACAGGTCACGGGTCATCGTTTTTCATCAGAAAATTGATTTTTTGGACTGTAGAAAAATGTATTCAAAATGTCATTAGGATTGAGCCTCATGTTGAATGACTACTTTTTAAAGCCTCAATGTGACCAAAATTGCCATTTTTACAGACTTTTTCTCCTACTCAGAAGCTTCTATTTCGACCTATTCAGGCATTAAAATGACTCTAAACAAACTTATTTTAGTTCCAAGAGTTCTAATTCACATGCAATAGTCATTTAAAGTTCAAAAATTAAACTTTAAAAAATTACCATTTTTGACCATCTGGAGAAAGTTCGACAGGTCACGGGTCATCGTTTTTCATCAGAAAATTGATTTTTTGGACTGTAGAAAAATTGATTCAAAATGTCATTTGGATTGAGCCTCATGTTGAATAACTACTTTTTAAAGCCTCAATGTGACCAAAATTGAAATTTTTACAGACTTTTTCTCCTACTCAGAAGCTTCTATTTCGACCTATTTCAGGCATTAATATGACTCCAAACACACTTATTTTAGTTCCAAGAGTTCTAATTCACATGCAATAGTCATTTACAGTCCAAAAATTAAACTTTAAAAAATTACCATTTTTGACCATCTGGAAAAAGTTCGACAGGTCTCGGGTCATCGTTTTTCATCCGAAAATTGATTTTTTGGACTGTAGAACAATTGATTCAAAATGTCATTTGGATTGAGCCTCATGTTGAATAACTACTTTTTAAAGCCTCAATGTGACCAAAATTGCCATTTTTACAGACTTTTTCTCCGACTCAGAAGCTTCTATTTCGACCTATTTCAGGCATTAAAATGACTCTAAACACACTTATTTTAGTTCCAAGAGTTCTAATTCACATGCAATAGTCATTTACAGTCCAAAAATTTAACTGTAAAAAATTACCATTTTTGACCATCTGGAAAAAGTTCGACAGGTCACGGGTCATCGTTTTTCATCAGAAAATTGATTTTTTGGACTGTAGAAAAATTGATTCAAAATGTCATTAGGATTGAGCCTCATGTTGAATGACTACTTTTTAAAGCCTCAATGTGACCAAAATTGAAATTTTTACAGACTTTTTCTCCTACTCAGAAGCTTCTATTTCGACCTATTCAGGCATTAAAATGACTCTAAACAAACTTATTTTAGTTCCAAGAGTTCTAATTCACATGCAATAGTCATTTACAGTCCAAAAATTAAACTTTAAAAAATTACCATTTTTGACCATCTGGAAAAAGTTTGACAGGTCACGGGTCATCGTTTTTCATCAGAAAAATTATTTTTTGGACTGTAGAAAAATTGATTCAAAATGTCATTTGGATTGAGCCTCATGTTGAATAACTACTTTTTAAAGCCTCAATGTGACCAAAATTGCCATTTTTACAGACTTTTTCTCCTACTCAGAAGCTTCTATTTCGACCTATTTCAGGCATTAAAATGACTCTAAACACACTTATTTTAGTTCCAAGAGTTCTAATTCACATGCAATAGTCATTTACAGTCCAAAAATTAAACTTTAAAAAATTACCATTCTTGACCATCTGGAAAAAGTTCGACAGGTCACGGGTCATCGTTTTTCATCAGAAAATTGATTTTTTGGACTGTAGAAAAATTGATTCAAAATGTCATTAGGATTGAGCCTCATGTTGAATGACTACTTTTTAAAGCCTCAATGTGACCAAAATTGCCATTTTTACTGACTTTTTCTCCTACTCAGAAGCTTCTATTTCGACCTATTCAGGCATTAAAATGACTCTAAACACACCTATTTTAGTTCCAAGAGTTCTAATTCACATGCAATAGTCATTTACAGTCCAAAAATTAAACTTTAAAAAATTACCATTTTTGACCATCTGGAAAAAGTTTGACAGGTCATGGGTCATCGTTTTTCATCAGAAAATTGATTTTTTGGACTGTAGAAAAATTGATTCAAAATGTCGTTTGGATTGAGCCTCATGTTGAATAACTACTTTTTAAAGCCTCAATGTGACCAAAATTGCCATTTTTACAGACTTTTTCTCCTACTCAGAAGCTTCTATTTCGACCTATTTCAGGCATTAAAATGACTCTAAACACACTTATTTTAGTTCCAAGAGTTCTAATTCACATGCAATAGTCATTTACAGTCCAAAAATTAAACTTTAAAAAATTACCATTGTTGACCATCTGGAAAAAGTTCGACAGGTCACGGGTCATCGTTTTTCATCAGAAAATAGATTTTTTGGACTGTAGAAAAACTTGATTCAAAATGTCATTTGGATTGAGCCTCATGTTGAATAACTACTTTTTAAAGCCTCAATGTGACCAAAATTGCCATTTTTACAGACTTTTTCTCCTACTCAGAAGCTTCTATTTCGACCAATTTCAGGTATTAAAATGTTTCTAAACACACTTATTTTAGTTCCAAGAGTTCTAATTCACATGCAATAGTCATTTAAAGTCCAAAAATTAAACTTTAAAAAATTACCATTTTTGACCATCTGGAAAAAGTTCGACAGGTCACGGGTCATCGTTTTTCATCAGAAAATGGATTTTTTGGACTGTAGAAAAATTGATTCAAAATGTCATTAGGATTGAGCCTCATGTTGAATGACTACTTTTTAAAGCCTCAATGTGACCAAAATTGCCATTTTTACAGACTTTTTCTCCTACTCAGAAGCTTCTATTTCGACCTATTCAGGCATTAAAATGACTCTAAACAAACTTATTTTAGTTCCAAGAGTTCTAATTCACATGCAATAGTCATTTAAAGTTCAAAAATGAAACTTTATAAAAAATTACCATTTTTGACCATCTGGAAAAAGTTCGACAGGTCACGGGTCATCGTTTTTCATCAGAAAATTGATTTTTTGGACTGTAGAAAAATTGATTCAAAATGTCATTTGGATTGAGCCTCATGTTGAATAACTACTTTTCAAAGCCTCAATGTGACCAAAATTGAAATTTTTACAGACTTTTTCTCCTACTCAGAAGCTTCTATTTCGACCTATTTCAGGCATTAATATGACTCCAAACACACTTATTTTAGTTCCAAGAGTTCTAATTCACATGCAATAGTCATTTACAGTCCAAAAATTAAACTTTAAAAAATTACCATTTTTGACCATCTAGAAAAAGTTCGACAGGTCTCGGGTCATCGTTTTTCATCCGAAAATTGATTTTTTGGACTGTAGAACAATTGATTCAAAATGTCAATGTGACCAAAATTGAAATTTTTACAGACTTTTTCTCCTACTCAGAAGCTTCTATTTCGACCTATTTCAGGCATTAAAATGACTTCAAACACACTTATTTTATTTCCAAGAGTTCTAATTCACATGCAATAGTCATTTACAGTCCAAAAATTAAACTTTAAAAAATTACCATTTTTGACCATCTGGAAAAAGTTCGACAGGTCTCGGGTCACCGTTTTTCATCCGAAAATTGATTTTTTGGACTGTAGAACAATTTATTCAAAATGTCATTTGGATTGAGCCTCATGTTGAATAACTACTTTTTAAAGCCTCAATGTGACCAAAATTGCCATTTTTACAGAATTTTTCTCCTACTCAGAAGCTTCTATTTCGACCTATTTCAGGCATTAAAATGACTCTAAACACACCTATTTTAGTTCCAAGAGTTCTAATTCACATGCAATAGTCATTTACAGTCCAAAAATTAAACTTTAAAAAATTACCATTGTTGACCATCTGGAAAAAGTTCGACAGGTCACGGGTCATCGTTTTTCATCAGAAAATTGATTTTTTGGACTGTAGAAAAATTGATTCAAAATGTCATTTGGATTGAGCCTCATGTTGAATAACTACTTTTTAAAGCCTTAATGTGACCAAAATTGCCATGTTTACAGACTTTTTATCCTATTCAGAAGGTTCTATTTTGACCAATTTCAGGCATAAAATGACTCTAAACACACTTATTTTAGTTCCAAGAGTTCGAATTCACATGCAATAGTCATTTACAGTCCAAAAATTAAACTTTAAAAAATTACCATTGTTGACCATCTGGAAAAAGTTCGACAGGTCACGGGTCATCGTTTTTCATCAGAAAATAGATTTTTTGGACTTTAGAAAAACTTGATTCAAAATGTCATTTGGATTGAGCCTCATGTTGAATAACTACTTTTTAAAGCCTCAATGTGACCAAAATTGCCATTTTTACAGACTTTTTCTCCTACTCAGAAGCTTCTATTTCGACCTATTTCAGGCATTAAAATGACTCTAAACACACTTATTTTAGTTCCAAGAGTTCTAATTCACAAGCAATAGTCATTTACAGTCCAAAAATTAAACTTTAAAAAATTACCATTTTTGACCATCTGGAAAAAGTTCGACAGGTCACGGGTCATCGTTTTTCATCAGAAAATAGATTTTTTGAACTGTAGAAAAATTGATTCAAAATGTCATTTGGATTGAGCCTCATGTTGAATAACTACTTTTTAAAGCCTCAATGTGACCAAAATTGCCATTTTTACAGACTTTTTCTCCTACTCAGAAGCTTCTATTTCGACCTATTTCAGGCATTAAAATGACTCTAAACACACTTATTTTAGTTCCAAGAGTTCTAATTCACATGCAATAGTCATTTACAGTCCAAAAATTAAACTTTAAAAAATTACCATTCTTGACCATCTGGAAAAAGTTCGACAGGTCACGGGTCATCGTTTTTCATCAGAAAATTGATTTTTTGGACTGTAGAAAAATTGATTCAAAATGTCATTAGGATTGAGCCTCATGTTGAATGACTACTTTTTAAAGCCTCAATGTGACCAAAATTGCCATTTTTACTGACTTTTTCTCCTACTCAGAAGCTTCTATTTCGACCTATTCAGGCATTAAAATGACTCTAAACACACCTATTTTAGTTCCAAGAGTTCTAATTCACATGCAATAGTCATTTACAGTCCAAAAATTAAACTTTAAAAAATTACCATTTTTGACCATCTGGAAAAAGTTTGACAGGTCATGGGTCATCGTTTTTCATCAGAAAATTGATTTTTTGGACTGTAGAAAAATTGATTCAAAATGTCGTTTGGATTGAGCCTCATGTTGAATAACTACTTTTTAAAGCCTCAATGTGACCAAAATTGCCATTTTTACAGACTTTTTCTCCTACTCAGAAGCTTCTATTTCGACCTATTTCAGGCATTAAAATGACTCTAAACACACTTATTTTAGTTCCAAGAGTTCTAATTCACATGCAATAGTCATTTACAGTCCAAAAATTAAACTTTAAAAAATTACCATTGTTGACCATCTGGAAAAAGTTCGACAGGTCACGGGTCATCGTTTTTCATCAGAAAATAGATTTTTTGGACTGTAGAAAAACTTGATTCAAAATGTCATTTGGATTGAGCCTCATGTTGAATAACTACTTTTTAAAGCCTCAATGTGACCAAAATTGCCATTTTTACAGACTTTTTCTCCTACTCAGAAGCTTCTATTTCGACCAATTTCAGGTATTAAAATGTTTCTAAACACACTTATTTTAGTTCCAAGAGTTCTAATTCACATGCAATAGTCATTTAAAGTCCAAAAATTAAACTTTAAAAAATTACCATTTTTGACCATCTGGAAAAAGTTCGACAGGTCACGGGTCATCGTTTTTCATCAGAAAATGGATTTTTTGGACTGTAGAAAAATTGATTCAAAATGTCATTAGGATTGAGCCTCATGTTGAATGACTACTTTTTAAAGCCTCAATGTGACCAAAATTGAAATTTTTACAGACTTTTTCTCCTACTCAGAAGCTTCTATTTCGACCTATTTCAGGCATTAATATGACTCCAAACACACTTATTTTAGTTCCAAGAGTTCTAATTCACATGCAATAGTCATTTACAGTCCAAAAATTAAACTTTAAAAAATTACCATTTTTGACCATCTAGAAAAAGTTCGACAGGTCTCGGGTCATCGTTTTTCATCCGAAAATTGATTTTTTGGACTGTAGAACAATTGATTCAAAATGTCAATGTGACCAAAATTGAAATTTTTACAGACTTTTTCTCCTACTCAGAAGCTTCTATTTCGACCTATTTCAGGCATTAAAATGACTTCAAACACACTTATTTTATTTCCAAGAGTTCTAATTCACATGCAATAGTCATTTACAGTCCAAAAATTAAACTTTAAAAAATTACCATTTTTGACCATCTGGAAAAAGTTCGACAGGTCTCGGGTCACCGTTTTTCATCCGAAAATTGATTTTTTGGACTGTAGAACAATTTATTCAAAATGTCATTTGGATTGAGCCTCATGTTGAATAACTACTTTTTAAAGCCTCAATGTGACCAAAATTGCCATTTTTACAGAATTTTTCTCCTACTCAGAAGCTTCTATTTCGACCTATTTCAGGCATTAAAATGACTCTAAACACACCTATTTTAGTTCCAAGAGTTCTAATTCACATGCAATAGTCATTTACAGTCCAAAAATTAAACTTTAAAAAATTACCATTGTTGACCATCTGGAAAAAGTTCGACAGGTCACGGGTCATCGTTTTTCATCAGAAAATTGATTTTTTGGACTGTAGAAAAATTGATTCAAAATGTCATTTGGATTGAGCCTCATGTTGAATAACTACTTTTTAAAGCCTTAATGTGACCAAAATTGCCATGTTTACAGACTTTTTATCCTATTCAGAAGGTTCTATTTTGACCAATTTCAGGCATAAAATGACTCTAAACACACTTATTTTAGTTCCAAGAGTTCGAATTCACATGCAATAGTCATTTACAGTCCAAAAATTAAACTTTAAAAAATTACCATTCTTGACCATCTGGAAAAAGTTCGACAGGTCACGGGTCATCGTTTTTCATCCGAAAATTGATTTTTTGGACTGTAGAAAAATTGATTCAAAATGTCATTAGGATTGAGCCTCATGTTGAATGACTACTTTTTAAAGCCTCAATGTGACCAAAATTGCCATTTTTACAGACTTTTTCTCCTACTCAGAAGCTTCTATTTCGACCTATTCAGGCATTAAAATGACTCTAAACAAACTTATTTTAGTTCCAAGAGTTCTAATTCACATGCAATAGTCATTTAAAGTTCAAAAATTAAACTTTAAAAAATTACCATTTTTGACCATCTGGAAAAAGTTCGACAGGTCACGGGTCATCGTTTTTCATCAGAAAATTGATTTTTTGGACTGTAGAAAAATTGATTCAAAATGTCATTTGGATTGAGCCTCATGTTGAATAACTACTTTTTAAAGCCTCAATGTGACCAAAATTGAAATTTTTACAGACTTTTTCTCCTACTCAGAAGCTTCTATTTCGACCTATTTCAGGCATTAATATGACTCCAAACACACTTATTTTAGTTCCAAGAGTTCTAATTCACATGCAATAGTCATTTACAGTCCAAAAATTAAACTTTAAAAAATTACCATTTTTGACCATCTGGAAAAAGTTCGACAGGTCTCGGGTCATCGTTTTTCATCCGAAAATTGATTTTTTGGACTGTAGAACAATTGATTCAAAATGTCATTTGGATTGAGCCTCATGTTGAATAACTACTTTTTAAAGCCTCAATGTGACCAAAATTGCCATTTTTACAGACTTTTTCTCCGACTCAGAAGCTTCTATTTCGACCTATTTCAGGCATTAAAATGACTCTAAACACACTTATTTTAGTTCCAAGAGTTCTAATTCACATGCAATAGTCATTTACAGTCCAAAAATTAAACTGTAAAAAATTACCATTTTTGACCATCTGGAAAAAGTTCGACAGGTCACGGGTCATCGTTTTTCATCAGAAAATTGATTTTTTGGACTGTAGAAAAATTGATTCAAAATGTCATTAGGATTGAGCCTCATGTTGAATGACTACTTTTTAAAGCCTCAATGTGACCAAAATTGAAATTTTTACAGACTTTTTCTCCTACTCAGAAGCTTCTATTTCGACCTATTCAGGCATTAAAATGACTCTAAACAAACTTATTTTAGTTCCAAGAGTTCTAATTCACATGCAATAGTCATTTACAGTCCAAAAATTAAACTTTAAAAAATTACCATTTTTGACCATCTGGAAAAAGTTTGACAGGTCACGGGTCATCGTTTTTCATCAGAAAATTTATTTTTTGGACTGTAGAAAAATTGATTCAAAATGTCGTTTGGATTGAGCCTCATGTTGAATAACTACTTTTTAAAGCCTCAATGTGACCAAAATTGCCATTTTTACAGACTTTTTCTCCTACTCAGAAGCTTCTATTTCGACCTATTTCAGGCATTAAAATGACTCTAAACACACTTATTTTAGTTCCAAGAGTTCTAATTCACAAGCAATAGTCATTTACAGTCCAAAAATTAAACTTTAAAAAATTACCATTTTTGACCATCTGGAAAAAGTTCGACAGGTCACGGGTCATCGTTTTTCATCAGAAAATTGATTTTTTGGACTGTAGAAAAATTGATTCAAAATGTCGTTTGGATTGAGCCTCATGTTGAATAACTACTTTTTAAAGCCTCAATGTGACCAAAATTGCCATTTTTACAGACTTTTTCTCCTACTCAGAAGCTTCTATTTCGACCTATTTCAGGCATTAAAATGACTCTAAACACACTTATTTTAGTTCCAAGAGTTCTAATTCACATGCAATAGTCATTTACAGTCCAAAAATGAAACTTTAAAAAATTACCATTGTTGACCATCTGGAAAAAGTTCGACAGGTCACGGGTCATCGTTTTTCATCAGAAAATAGATTTTTTGGACTGTAGAAAAACTTGATTCAAAATGTCATTTGGATTGAGCCTCATGTTGAATAACTCCTTTTTAAAGCCTCAATGTGACCAAAATTGCCATTTTTACAGACTTTTTCTCCTACTCAGAAGCTTCTATTTCGACCTATTTCAAGCATTAAAATGACTCTAAACACACTTATTTTAGTTCCAAGAGTTCTAATTCACATGCAATAGTCATTTACAGTCCAAAAATTAAACTTTAAAAAATTACCATTCTTGACCATCTGGAAAAAGTTCGACAGGTCACGGGTCATCGTTTTTCATCAGAAAATTGATTTTTTGGACTGTAGAAAAATTGATTCGAAATGTCATTAGGATTGAGCCTCATGTTGAATGACTACTTTTTAAAGCCTCAATGTGACCAAAATTGCCATTTTTACTGACTTTTTCTCCTACTCAGAAGCTTCTATTTCGACCTATTCAGGCATTAAAATGACTCTAAACACACCTATTTTAGTTCCAAGAGTTCTAATTCACATGCAATAGTCATTTACAGTCCAAAAATTAAACTTTAAAAAATTACCATTTTTGACCATCTGAAAAAAGTTTGACAGGTCACGGGTCATAGTTTTTCATCAGAAAATTGATTTTTTGGACTGTAGAAAAATTGATTCAAAATGTCGTTTGGATTGAGCCTCATGTTGAATAACTACTTTTTAAAGCCTCAATGTGACCAAAATTGCCATTTTTACAGACTTTTTCTCCTACTCAGAAGCTTCTATTTCGACCTATTTCAGGCATTAAAATGACTCTAAACACACTTATTTTAGTTCCAAGAGTTCTAATTCACATGCAATAGTCATTTACAGTCCAAAAATTAAACTTTAAAAAATTACCATTGTTGACCATCTGGCAAAAGTTCGACAGGTCACGGGTCATCGTTTTTCATCAGAAAATAGATTTTTTGGACTGTAGAAAAACTTGATTCAAAATGTCATTTGGATTGAGCCTCATGTTGAATAACTACTTTTTAAAGCCTCAATGTGACCAAAATTGCCATTTTTACAGACTTTTTCTCCTACTCAGAAGGTTCTATTTCGACCAATTTCAGGTTATAAAATGTTTCTAAACACACTTATTTTAGTTCCAAGAGTTCTAATTCACATGCAATAGTCATTTAAAGTCCAAAAATTAAACTTTAAAAAATTACCATTTTTGACCATCTGGAAAAAGTTCAACAGGTCACGGGTCATCGTTTTTCATCAGAAAATGGATTTTTTGGACTGTAGAAAAATTGATTCAAAATGTCATTAGGATTGAGCCTCATGTTGAATGACTACTTTTTAAAGCCTCAATGTGACCAAAATTGCCATTTTTACAGACTTTTTCTCCTACTCAGAAGCTTCTATTTCGACCTATTCAGGCATTAAAATGACTCTAAACAAACTTATTTTAGTTCCAAGAGTTCTAATTCACATGCAATAGTCATTTAAAGTTCAAAAATTAAACTTTAAAAAATTACCATTTTTGACCATCTGGAAAAAGTTCGACAGGTCACGGGTCATCGTTTTTCATCAGAAAATTGATTTTTTGGACTGTAGAAAAATTGATTCAAAATGTCATTTGGATTGAGCCTCATGTTGAATAACTACTTTTCAAAGCCTCAATGTGACCAAAATTGAAATTTTTACAGACTTTTTCTCCTACTCAGAAGCTTCTATTTCGACCTATTTCAGGCATTAATATGACTCCAAACACACTTATTTTAGTTCCAAGAGTTCTAATTCACATGCAATAGTCATTTACAGTCCAAAAATTAAACTTTAAAAAATTACCATTTTTGACCATCTAGAAAAAGTTCGACAGGTCTCGGGTCATCGTTTTTCATCCGAAAATTGATTTTTTGGACTGTAGAACAATTGATTCAAAATGTCATTTGGATTGAGCCTCATGTTGAATAACTACTTTTTAAAGCCTCAATGTGACAGAAATTGCCATTTTTACTGACTTTTTCTCCTACTCAGAAGCTTCTATTTCGACCTATTCAGGCATTAAAATGACTCTAAACACACCTATTTTAGTTCCAAGAGTTCTAATTCACATGTAATAGTCATTTACAGTCCAAAAATTAAACTTTAAAAAATTACCATTTTTGACAATCTGGACAAAGTTCGACAGGTCACGGGTCATCGTTTTTCATCAGAAAATTGATTTTTTGGACTGTAGAAAAATTGATTCAAAATGTCATTTGGATTGAGCCTCATGTTGAATAACTACTTTTTAAAGCCTCAATGTGACAGAAATTGCCATTTTTACTGACTTTTTCTCCTACTCAGAAGCTTCTATTTCGACCTATTCAGGCATTAAAATGACTCTAAACACACCTATTTTAGTTCTAAGAGTTCTAATTCACATGTAATAGTCATTTACAGTCCAAAAATTAAACTTTAAAAAATTACCATTTTTGACCATCTGGAAAAAGTTTGACTGGTCACGGGTCATCGTTTTTCTTCAGAAAATTGATTTTTTGGACTGTAGAAAAATTGATTCAAAATGTCGTTTGGATTGAGCCTCATGTTGAATAACTACTTTTTAAAGCCTCAATGTGACCAAAATTGCCATTTTTACAGACTTTTTCTCCTACTCAGAAGCTTCTATTTCGACCTATTCAGGCATTAAAATGACTCTAAACAAACTTATTTTAGTTCCAAGAGTTCTAATTCACATGCAATAGTCATTTAAAGTTCAAAAATTAAACTTAAAAAAATTACCATTTTTGACCATCTGGAAAAAGTTCGACAGGTCACGGGTCATCGTTTTTCATCAGAAAATTGATTTTTTGGACTGTAGAAAAATTGATTCAAAATGTCATTTGGATTGAGCCTCATGTTGAATAACTACTTTTTAAAGCCTCAATGTGACCAAAATTGAAATTTTTACAGACTTTTTCTCCTACTCAGAAGCTTCTATTTCGACCTATTTCAGGCATTAAAATGACTCCAAACACACTTATTTTAGTTCCAAGAGTTCTAATTCACATGCAATAGTCATTTACAGTCCAAAAATTAAACTTTAAAAAATTACCATTTTTGACCATCTGGAAAAAGTTCGACAGGTCTCGGGTCACCGTTTTTCATCCGAAAATTGATTTTTTGGACTGTAGAACAATTGATTCAAAATGTCATTTGGATTGAGCCTCTTGTTGCATAACTACTTTTTAAAGCCTCAATGTGACAGAAATTGCCATTTTTACTGACTTTTTCTCCTACTCAGAAGCTTCTATTTCGACCTATTCAGGCATTAAAATGACTCTAAACACACCTATTTTAGTTCCAAGAGTTCTAATTCACATGTAATAGTCATTTACAGTCCAAAAATTAAACTTTAAAAAATTACCATTTTTGACCATCTGGAAAAAGTTTGACAGGTCACGGGTCATCGTTTTTCATCAGAAAATTGATTTTTTGGACTGTAGAAAAATTGATTCAAAATGTAGTTTGGATTGAGCCTCATGTTGAATAACTACTTTTTAAAGCCTCAATGTGACCAAAATTGCCATTTTTACAGACTTTTTCTCCTACTCAGAAGCTTCTATTTCGACCTATTCAGACATTAAAATGACTCTAAACACACTTATTTTAGTTCCAAGAGTTCTAATTCACATGCAATAGTCATTTACAGTCCAAAAATTAAACTGTAAAAAATTACCATTTTTGACCATCTGGAAAAAGTTCGACAGGTCACGGGTCATCGTTTTTCATCAGAAAATTGATTTTTTGGACTGTAGAAAAATTGATTCAAAATGTCATTTGGATTGAGCCTCATGTTGAATAACTACTTTTTAAAGCCTCAATGTGACAGAAATTGACATTTTTACTGACTTTTTCTCCTACTCAGAAGCTTCTATTTCGACCTATTCAGGCATTAAAATGACTCTAAACACACCTATTTTAGTTCCAAGAGTTCTAATTCACATGTAATAGTCATTTACAGTCCAAAAATTAAACTTAAAAAAATTACAATTTTTGACCATCTGGAAAAAGTTTGACAGGTCACGGGTCATCGTTTTTCATCAGAAAATTGATTTTTTGGACTGTAGAAAAATTGATTCAAAATGTCATTTGGATTGAGCCTCATGTTGAATAACTACTTTTTAAAGCCTCAATGTGACCGAAATTGCCATTTTTACAGACTTTTTCTCCTACTCAGAAGCTTCTATTTCGACCTATTTCAGGCATTAAAATGACTCTAAACACACTTATTTTAGTTCCAAGAGTTCTAATTCACATGCAATAGTCATTTACAGTCCAAAAATTAAACTTTAAAAAATTACCATTGTTGACCATCTGGAAAAAGTTCGACAGGTCACGGGTCATCGTTTTTCATCAGAAAATTGATTTTTTGGACTGTAGAAAAATTGATTCAAAACGTCATTTGGATTGAGCCTCATGTTGAATAACTACTTTTTAAAGCCTCAATGTGACCAAAATTGCCATTTTTACAGACTTTTTCTCCTACTCAGAAGCTTCTATTTCGACCTATTTCAGGCATTAAAATGACTCTAAACACACTTATTTTAGTTCCAAGAGTTCTAATTCACATGCAATAGTCATTTACAGTCCAAAAATTAAACTTTAAAAAATTACCATTCTTGACCATCTGGAAAAAGTTCGACAGGTCACGGGTCATCGTTTTTCATCAGAAAATTGATTTTTTGGACTGTAGAAAAATTGATTCAAAATGTCATTAGGATTGAGCCTCATGTTGAATGACTACTTTTTAAAGCCTCAATGTGACCAAAATTGCCATTTTTACAGACTTTTTCTCCTACTCAGAAGCTTCTATTTCGACCTATTCAGGCATTAAAATGACTCTAAACACACTTATTTTAGTTCCAAGAGTTCTAATTCACATGCAATAGTCATTTACAGTCCAAAAATTAAACTTTAAAAAATTACCATTGTTGACCATCTGGAAAAAGTTCGACAGGTCACGGGTCATCGTTTTTCATCAGAAAATAGATTTTTTGGACTTTAGAAAAACTTGATTCAAAATGTCATTTGGATTGAGCCTCATGTTGAATAACTACTTTTTAAAGCCTCAATGTGACCAAAATTGCCATTTTTACAGACTTTTTCTCCTACTCAGAAGCTTCTATTTCGACCTATTTCAGGCATTAAAATGACTCTAAACACACTTATTTTAGTTCCAAGAGTTCTAATTCACAAGCAATAGTCATTTACAGTCCAAAAATTAAACTTTAAAAAATTACCATTTTTGACCATCTGGAAAAAGTTCGACAGGTCACGGGTCATCGTTTTTCATCAGAAAATAGATTTTTTGAACTGTAGAAAAATTGATTCAAAATGTCATTTGGATTGAGCCTCATGTTGAATAACTACTTTTTAAAGCCTCAATGTGACCAAAATTGCCATTTTTACAGACTTTTTCTCCTACTCAGAAGCTTCTATTTCGACCTATTTCAGGCATTAAAATGACTCTAAACACACTTATTTTAGTTCCAAGAGTTCTAATTCACATGCAATAGTCATTTACAGTCCAAAAATTAAACTTTAAAAAATTACCATTCTTGACCATCTGGAAAAAGTTCGACAGGTCACGGGTCATCGTTTTTCATCAGAAAATTGATTTTTTGGACTGTAGAAAAATTGATTCAAAATGTCATTAGGATTGAGCCTCATGTTGAATGACTACTTTTTAAAGCCTCAATGTGACCAAAATTGCCATTTTTACTGACTTTTTCTCCTACTCAGAAGCTTCTATTTCGACCTATTCAGGCATTAAAATGACTCTAAACACACCTATTTTAGTTCCAAGAGTTCTAATTCACATGCAATAGTCATTTACAGTCCAAAAATTAAACTTTAAAAAATTACCATTTTTGACCATCTGGAAAAAGTTTGACAGGTCATGGGTCATCGTTTTTCATCAGAAAATTGATTTTTTGGACTGTAGAAAAATTGATTCAAAATGTCGTTTGGATTGAGCCTCATGTTGAATAACTACTTTTTAAAGCCTCAATGTGACCAAAATTGCCATTTTTACAGACTTTTTCTCCTACTCAGAAGCTTCTATTTCGACCTATTTCAGGCATTAAAATGACTCTAAACACACTTATTTTAGTTCCAAGAGTTCTAATTCACATGCAATAGTCATTTACAGTCCAAAAATTAAACTTTAAAAAATTACCATTGTTGACCATCTGGAAAAAGTTCGACAGGTCACGGGTCATCGTTTTTCATCAGAAAATAGATTTTTTGGACTGTAGAAAAACTTGATTCAAAATGTCATTTGGATTGAGCCTCATGTTGAATAACTACTTTTTAAAGCCTCAATGTGACCAAAATTGCCATTTTTACAGACTTTTTCTCCTACTCAGAAGCTTCTATTTCGACCAATTTCAGGTATTAAAATGTTTCTAAACACACTTATTTTAGTTCCAAGAGTTCTAATTCACATGCAATAGTCATTTAAAGTCCAAAAATTAAACTTTAAAAAATTACCATTTTTGACCATCTGGAAAAAGTTCGACAGGTCACGGGTCATCGTTTTTCATCAGAAAATGGATTTTTTGGACTGTAGAAAAATTGATTCAAAATGTCATTAGGATTGAGCCTCATGTTGAATGACTACTTTTTAAAGCCTCAATGTGACCAAAATTGCCATTTTTACAGACTTTTTCTCCTACTCAGAAGCTTCTATTTCGACCTATTCAGGCATTAAAATGACTCTAAACAAACTTATTTTAGTTCCAAGAGTTCTAATTCACATGCAATAGTCATTTAAAGTTCAAAAATGAAACTTTATAAAAAATTACCATTTTTGACCATCTGGAAAAAGTTCGACAGGTCACGGGTCATCGTTTTTCATCAGAAAATTGATTTTTTGGACTGTAGAAAAATTGATTCAAAATGTCATTTGGATTGAGCCTCATGTTGAATAACTACTTTTCAAAGCCTCAATGTGACCAAAATTGAAATTTTTACAGACTTTTTCTCCTACTCAGAAGCTTCTATTTCGACCTATTTCAGGCATTAATATGACTCCAAACACACTTATTTTAGTTCCAAGAGTTCTAATTCACATGCAATAGTCATTTACAGTCCAAAAATTAAACTTTAAAAAATTACCATTTTTGACCATCTAGAAAAAGTTCGACAGGTCTCGGGTCATCGTTTTTCATCCGAAAATTGATTTTTTGGACTGTAGAACAATTGATTCAAAATGTCAATGTGACCAAAATTGAAATTTTTACAGACTTTTTCTCCTACTCAGAAGCTTCTATTTCGACCTATTTCAGGCATTAAAATGACTTCAAACACACTTATTTTATTTCCAAGAGTTCTAATTCACATGCAATAGTCATTTACAGTCCAAAAATTAAACTTTAAAAAATTACCATTTTTGACCATCTGGAAAAAGTTCGACAGGTCTCGGGTCACCGTTTTTCATCCGAAAATTGATTTTTTGGACTGTAGAACAATTTATTCAAAATGTCATTTGGATTGAGCCTCATGTTGAATAACTACTTTTTAAAGCCTCAATGTGACCAAAATTGCCATTTTTACAGAATTTTTCTCCTACTCAGAAGCTTCTATTTCGACCTATTTCAGGCATTAAAATGACTCTAAACACACCTATTTTAGTTCCAAGAGTTCTAATTCACATGCAATAGTCATTTACAGTCCAAAAATTAAACTTTAAAAAATTACCATTGTTGACCATCTGGAAAAAGTTCGACAGGTCACGGGTCATCGTTTTTCATCAGAAAATTGATTTTTTGGACTGTAGAAAAATTGATTCAAAATGTCATTTGGATTGAGCCTCATGTTGAATAACTACTTTTTAAAGCCTTAATGTGACCAAAATTGCCATGTTTACAGACTTTTTATCCTATTCAGAAGGTTCTATTTTGACCAATTTCAGGCATAAAATGACTCTAAACACACTTATTTTAGTTCCAAGAGTTCGAATTCACATGCAATAGTCATTTACAGTCCAAAAATTAAACTTTAAAAAATTACCATTCTTGACCATCTGGAAAAAGTTCGACAGGTCACGGGTCATCGTTTTTCATCCGAAAATTGATTTTTTGGACTGTAGAAAAATTGATTCAAAATGTCATTAGGATTGAGCCTCATGTTGAATGACTACTTTTTAAAGCCTCAATGTGACCAAAATTGCCATTTTTACAGACTTTTTCTCCTACTCAGAAGCTTCTATTTCGACCTATTCAGGCATTAAAATGACTCTAAACAAACTTATTTTAGTTCCAAGAGTTCTAATTCACATGCAATAGTCATTTAAAGTTCAAAAATTAAACTTTAAAAAATTACCATTTTTGACCATCTGGAAAAAGTTCGACAGGTCACGGGTCATCGTTTTTCATCAGAAAATTGATTTTTTGGACTGTAGAAAAATTGATTCAAAATGTCATTTGGATTGAGCCTCATGTTGAATAACTACTTTTTAAAGCCTCAATGTGACCAAAATTGAAATTTTTACAGACTTTTTCTCCTACTCAGAAGCTTCTATTTCGACCTATTTCAGGCATTAATATGACTCCAAACACACTTATTTTAGTTCCAAGAGTTCTAATTCACATGCAATAGTCATTTACAGTCCAAAAATTAAACTTTAAAAAATTACCATTTTTGACCATCTGGAAAAAGTTCGACAGGTCTCGGGTCATCGTTTTTCATCCGAAAATTGATTTTTTGGACTGTAGAACAATTGATTCAAAATGTCATTTGGATTGAGCCTCATGTTGAATAACTACTTTTTAAAGCCTCAATGTGACCAAAATTGCCATTTTTACAGACTTTTTCTCCGACTCAGAAGCTTCTATTTCGACCTATTTCAGGCATTAAAATGACTCTAAACACACTTATTTTAGTTCCAAGAGTTCTAATTCACATGCAATAGTCATTTACAGTCCAAAAATTAAACTGTAAAAAATTACCATTTTTGACCATCTGGAAAAAGTTCGACAGGTCACGGGTCATCGTTTTTCATCAGAAAATTGATTTTTTGGACTGTAGAAAAATTGATTCAAAATGTCATTAGGATTGAGCCTCATGTTGAATGACTACTTTTTAAAGCCTCAATGTGACCAAAATTGAAATTTTTACAGACTTTTTCTCCTACTCAGAAGCTTCTATTTCGACCTATTCAGGCATTAAAATGACTCTAAACAAACTTATTTTAGTTCCAAGAGTTCTAATTCACATGCAATAGTCATTTACAGTCCAAAAATTAAACTTTAAAAAATTACCATTTTTGACCATCTGGAAAAAGTTTGACAGGTCACGGGTCATCGTTTTTCATCAGAAAATTTATTTTTTGGACTGTAGAAAAATTGATTCAAAATGTCGTTTGGATTGAGCCTCATGTTGAATAACTACTTTTTAAAGCCTCAATGTGACCAAAATTGCCATTTTTACAGACTTTTTCTCCTACTCAGAAGCTTCTATTTCGACCTATTTCAGGCATTAAAATGACTCTAAACACACTTATTTTAGTTCCAAGAGTTCTAATTCACAAGCAATAGTCATTTACAGTCCAAAAATTAAACTTTAAAAAATTACCATTTTTGACCATCTGGAAAAAGTTCGACAGGTCACGGGTCATCGTTTTTCATCAGAAAATTGATTTTTTGGACTGTAGAAAAATTGATTCAAAATGTCGTTTGGATTGAGCCTCATGTTGAATAACTACTTTTTAAAGCCTCAATGTGACCAAAATTGCCATTTTTACAGACTTTTTCTCCTACTCAGAAGCTTCTATTTCGACCTATTTCAGGCATTAAAATGACTCTAAACACACTTATTTTAGTTCCAAGAGTTCTAATTCACATGCAATAGTCATTTACAGTCCAAAAATGAAACTTTAAAAAATTACCATTGTTGACCATCTGGAAAAAGTTCGACAGGTCACGGGTCATCGTTTTTCATCAGAAAATAGATTTTTTGGACTGTAGAAAAACTTGATTCAAAATGTCATTTGGATTGAGCCTCATGTTGAATAACTCCTTTTTAAAGCCTCAATGTGACCAAAATTGCCATTTTTACAGACTTTTTCTCCTACTCAGAAGCTTCTATTTCGACCTATTTCAGGCATTAAAATGACTCTAAACACACTTATTTTAGTTCCAAGAGTTCTAATTCACATGCAATAGTCATTTACAGTCCAAAAATTAAACTTTAAAAAATTACCATTCTTGACCATCTGGAAAAAGTTCGACAGGTCACGGGTCATCGTTTTTCATCAGAAAATTGATTTTTTGGACTGTAGAAAAATTGATTCGAAATGTCATTAGGATTGAGCCTCATGTTGAATGACTACTTTTTAAAGCCTCAATGTGACCAAAATTGCCATTTTTACTGACTTTTTCTCCTACTCAGAAGCTTCTATTTCGACCTATTCAGGCATTAAAATGACTCTAAACACACCTATTTTAGTTCCAAGAGTTCTAATTCACATGCAATAGTCATTTACAGTCCAAAAATTAAACTTTAAAAAATTACCATTTTTGACCATCTGAAAAAAGTTTGACAGGTCACGGGTCATCGTTTTTCATCAGAAAATTGATTTTTTGGACTGTAGAAAAATTGATTCAAAATGTCGTTTGGATTGAGCCTCATGTTGAATAACTACTTTTTAAAGCCTCAATGTGACCAAAATTGCCATTTTTACAGACTTTTTCTCCTACTCAGAAGCTTCTATTTCGACCTATTTCAGGCATTAAAATGACTCTAAACACACTTATTTTAGTTCCAAGAGTTCTAATTCACATGCAATAGTCATTTACAGTCCAAAAATTAAACTTTAAAAAATTACCATTGTTGACCATCTGGCAAAAGTTCGACAGGTCACGGGTCATCGTTTTTCATCAGAAAATAGATTTTTTGGACTGTAGAAAAACTTGATTCAAAATGTCATTTGGATTGAGCCTCATGTTGAATAACTACTTTTTAAAGCCTCAATGTGACCAAAATTGCCATTTTTACAGACTTTTTCTCCTACTCAGAAGGTTCTATTTCGACCAATTTCAGGTTATAAAATGTTTCTAAACACACTTATTTTAGTTCCAAGAGTTCTAATTCACATGCAATAGTCATTTAAAGTCCAAAAATTAAACTTTAAAAAATTACCATTTTTGACCATCTGGAAAAAGTTCAACAGGTCACGGGTCATCGTTTTTCATCAGAAAATGGATTTTTTGGACTGTAGAAAAATTGATTCAAAATGTCATTAGGATTGAGCCTCATGTTGAATGACTACTTTTTAAAGCCTCAATGTGACCAAAATTGCCATTTTTACAGACTTTTTCTCCTACTCAGAAGCTTCTATTTCGACCTATTCAGGCATTAAAATGACTCTAAACAAACTTATTTTAGTTCCAAGAGTTCTAATTCACATGCAATAGTCATTTAAAGTTCAAAAATTAAACTTTAAAAAATTACCATTTTTGACCATCTGGAAAAAGTTCGACAGGTCACGGGTCATCGTTTTTCATCAGAAAATTGATTTTTTGGACTGTAGAAAAATTGATTCAAAATGTCATTTGGATTGAGCCTCATGTTGAATAACTACTTTTCAAAGCCTCAATGTGACCAAAATTGAAATTTTTACAGACTTTTTCTCCTACTCAGAAGCTTCTATTTCGACCTATTTCAGGCATTAATATGACTCCAAACACACTTATTTTAGTTCCAAGAGTTCTAATTCACATGCAATAGTCATTTACAGTCCAAAAATTAAACTTTAAAAAATTACCATTTTTGACCATCTAGAAAAAGTTCGACAGGTCTCGGGTCATCGTTTTTCATCCGAAAATTGATTTTTTGGACTGTAGAACAATTGATTCAAAATGTCATTTGGATTGAGCCTCATGTTGAATAACTACTTTTTAAAGCCTCAATGTGACAGAAATTGCCATTTTTACTGACTTTTTCTCCTACTCAGAAGCTTCTATTTCGACCTATTCAGGCATTAAAATGACTCTAAACACACCTATTTTAGTTCCAAGAGTTCTAATTCACATGTAATAGTCATTTACAGTCCAAAAATTAAACTTTAAAAAATTACCATTTTTGACAATCTGGACAAAGTTCGACAGGTCACGGGTCATCGTTTTTCATCAGAAAATTGATTTTTTGGACTGTAGAAAAATTGATTCAAAATGTCATTTGGATTGAGCCTCATGTTGAATAACTACTTTTTAAAGCCTCAATGTGACAGAAATTGCCATTTTTACTGACTTTTTCTCCTACTCAGAAGCTTCTATTTCGACCTATTCAGGCATTAAAATGACTCTAAACACACCTATTTTAGTTCTAAGAGTTCTAATTCACATGTAATAGTCATTTACAGTCCAAAAATTAAATTTTAAAAAATTACCATTTTTGACCATCTGGAAAAAGTTTGACTGGTCACGGGTCATCGTTTTTCATCAGAAAATTGATTTTTTGGACTGTAGAAAAATTGATTCAAAATGTCATTTGGATTGAGCCTCATGTTGAATAACTACTTTTTAAAGCCTCAATGTGACCAAAATTGAAATTTTTACAGACTTTTTCTCCTGCTCAGAAGCTTCTATTTCGACCTATTTCAGGCATTAAAATGACTCCAAACACACTTATTTTAGTTCCAAGAGTTCTAATTCACATGCAATAGTCATTTACAGTCCAAAAATTAAACTTTAAAAAATTACCATTTTTGACCATCTGGAAAAAGTTCGACAGGTCTCGGGTCACCGTTTTTCATCCGAAAATTGATTTTTTGGACTGTAGAACAATTGATTCAAAATGTCATTTGGATTGAGCCTCTTGTTGCATAACTACTTTTTAAAGCCTCAATGTGACAGAAATTGCCATTTTTACTGACTTTTTCTCCTACTCAGAAGCTTCTATTTCGACCTATTCAGGCATTAAAATGACTCTAAACACACCTATTTTAGTTCCAAGAGTTCTAATTCACATGTAATAGTCATTTACAGTCCAAAAATTAAACTTTAAAAAATTACCATTTTTGACCATCTGGAAAAAGTTTGACAGGTCACGGGTCATCGTTTTTCATCAGAAAATTGATTTTTTGGACTGTAGAAAAATTGATTCAAAATGTAGTTTGGATTGAGCCTCATGTTGAATAACTACTTTTTAAAGCCTCAATGTGACCAAAATTGCCATTTTTACAGACTTTTTCTCCTACTCAGAAGCTTCTATTTCGACCTATTCAGACATTAAAATGACTCTAAACACACTTATTTTAGTTCCAAGAGTTCTAATTCACATGCAATAGTCATTTACAGTCCAAAAATTAAACTGTAAAAAATTACCATTTTTGACCATCTGGAAAAAGTTCGACAGGTCACGGGTCATCGTTTTTCATCAGAAAATTGATTTTTTGGACTGTAGAAAAATTGATTCAAAATGTCATTTGGATTGAGCCTCATGTTGAATAACTACTTTTTAAAGCCTCAATGTGACAGAAATTGACATTTTTACTGACTTTTTCTCCTACTCAGAAGCTTCTATTTCGACCTATTCAGGCATTAAAATGACTCTAAACACACCTATTTTAGTTCCAAGAGTTCTAATTCACATGTAATAGTCATTTACAGTCCAAAAATTAAACTTTAAAAAATTACCATTTTTGACCATCTGGAAAAAGTTTGACAGGTCACGGGTCATCGTTTTTCATCAGAAAATTGATTTTTTGGACTGTAGAAAAATTGATTCAAAATGTCATTTGGATTGAGCCTCATGTTGAATAACTACTTTTTAAAGCCTCAATGTGACCGAAATTGCCATTTTTACAGACTTTTTCTCCTACTCAGAAGCTTCTATTTCGACCTATTTCAGGCATTAAAATGACTCTAAACACACTTATTTTAGTTCCAAGAGTTCTAATTCACATGCAATAGTCATTTACAGTCCAAAAATTAAACTTTAAAAAATTACCATTGTTGACCATCTGGAAAAAGTTCGACAGGTCACGGGTCATCGTTTTTCATCAGAAAATTGATTTTTTGGACTGTAGAAAAATTGATTCAAAACGTCATTTGGATTGAGCCTCATGTTGAATAACTACTTTTTAAAGCCTCAATGTGACCAAAATTGCCATTTTTACAGACTTTTTCTCCTACTCAGAAGCTTCTATTTCGACCTATTTCAGGCATTAAAATGACTCTAAACACACTTATTTTAGTTCCAAGAGTTCTAATTCACATGCAATAGTCATTTACAGTCCAAAAATTAAACTTTAAAAAATTACCATTCTTGACCATCTGGAAAAAGTTCGACAGGTCACGGGTCATCGTTTTTCATCAGAAAATTGATTTTTTGGACTGTAGAAAAATTGATTCAAAATGTCATTAGGATTGAGCCTCATGTTGAATGACTACTTTTTAAAGCCTCAATGTGACCAAAATTGCCATTTTTACAGACTTTTTCTCCTACTCAGAAGCTTCTATTTCGATCTATTCAGGCATTAAAATGACTCTAAACAAACTTATTTTAGTTCCAAGAGTTCTAATTCACATGCAATAGTCATTTAAAGTTCAAAAATTAAACTTTAAAAAATTACCATTTTTGACCATCTGGAAAAAGTTCGACAGGTCACGGGTCATCGTTTTTCATCAGAAAATTGATTTTTTGGACTGTAGAAAAATTGATTCAAAATGTCATTTGGATTGAGCCTCATGTTGAATAACTACTTTTTAAAGCCTCAATGTGACCAAAATTGAAATTTTTACAGACTTTTTCTCCTACTCAGAAGCTTCTATTTCGACCTATTTCAGGCATTAAAATGACTCCAAACACACTTATTTTAGTTCCAAGAGTTCTAATTCACATGCAATAGTCATTTACAGTCCAAAAATTAAACTTTAAAAAATTACCATTTTTGACCATCTGGAAAAAGTTCGACAGGTCACGGGTCATCGTTTTTCATCAGAAAATAGATTTTTTGGACTGTAGAAAAACTTGATTCAAAATGTCATTTGGATTGAGCCTCATGTTGAATAACTCCTTTTTAAAGCCTCAATGTGACCAAAATTGCCATTTTTACAGACTTTTTCTCCTACTCAGAAGCTTCTATTTCGACCTATTTCAGGCATTAAAATGACTCTAAACACACCTATTTTAGTTCCAAGAGTTCTAATTCACATGCAATAGTCATTTACAGTCCAAAAATTAAACTTTAAAAAATTACCATTGTTGACCATCTGGAAAAAGTTCGACAGGTCACGGGTCATCGTTTTTCATCAGAAAATTGATTTTTTGGACTGTAGAAAAATTGATTCAAAATGTCATTTGGATTGAGCCTCATGTTGAATAACTACTTTTTAAAGCCTGAATGTGACCAAAATTGCCATGTTTACAGACTTTGTATCCTATTCAGAAGGTTCTATTTTGACCAATTTCAGGCATAAAATGACTCTAAACACACTTATTTTAGTTCCAAGAGTTCGAATTCACATGCAATAGTCATTTACAGTCCAAAAATTAAACTTTAAAAAATTACCATTCTTGACCATCTGGAAAAAGTTCGACAGGTCACGGGTCATCGTTTTTCATCAGAAAATTGATTTTTTGGACTGTAGAAAAATTGATTCAAAATGTCATTAGGATTGAGCCTCATGTTGAATGACTACTTTTTAAAGCCTCAATGTGACCAAAATTGCCATTTTTACAGACTTTTTCTCCTACTCAGAAGCTTCTATTTCGACCTATTCAGGCATTAAAATGACTCTAAACAAACTTATTTTAGTTCCAAGAGTTCTAATTCACATGCAATAGTCATTTAAAGTTCAAAAATTAAACTTTAAAAAATTACCATTTTTGACCATCTGGAAAAAGTTCGACAGGTCACGGGTCATCGTTTTTCATCAGAAAATTGATTTTTTGGACTGTAGAACAATTGATTCAAAATGTCATTTGGATTGAGCCTCATGTTGAATAACTACTTTTTAAAGCCTCAATGTGACCAAAATTGCCATTTTTACAGACTTTTTCTCCGACTCAGAAGCTTCTATTTCGACCTATTTCAGGCATTAAAATGACTCTAAACACACTTATTTTAGTTCCAAGAGTTCTAATTCACATGCAATAGTCATTTACAGTCCAAAAATTAAACTGTAAAAAATTACCATTTTTGACCATCTGGAAAAAGTTCGACAGGTCACGGGTCATCGTTTTTCATCAGAAAATTGATTTTTTGGACTGTAGAAAAATTGATTCAAAATGTCATTAGGATTGAGCCTCATGTTGAATGACTACTTTTTAAAGCCTCAATGTGACCAAAATTGAAATTTTTACAGACTTTTTCTCCTACTCAGAAGCTTCTATTTCGACCTATTCAGGCTTTAAAATGACTCTAAACAAACTTATTTTAGTTCCAAGAGTTCTAATTCACATGCAATAGTCATTTACAGTCCAAAAATTAAACTTTAAAAAATTACCATTTTTGACCATCTGGAAAAAGTTTGACAGGTCACGGGTCATCGTTTTTCATCAGAAAATTTATTTTTTGGACTGTAGAAAAATTGATTCAAAATGTCGTTTGGATTGAGCCTCATGTTGAATAACTACTTTTTAAAGCCTCAATGTGACCAAAATTGCCATTTTTACAGACTTTTTCTCCTACTCAGAAGCTTCTATTTCGACCTATTTCAGGCATTAAAATGACTCTAAACACACTTATTTTAGTTCCAAGAGTTCTAATTCACAAGCAATAGTCATTTACAGTCCAAAAATTAAACTTTAAAAAATTACCATTTTTGACCATCTGGAAAAAGTTCGACAGGTCACGGGTCATCGTTTTTCATCAGAAAATAGATTTTTTGGACTGTAGAAAAACTTGATTCAAAATGTCATTTGGATTGAGCCTCATGTTGAATAACTCCTTTTTAAAGCCTCAATGTGACCAAAATTGCCATTTTTACTGACTTTTTCTCCTACTCAGAAGCTTCTATTTCGACCTATTTCAGGCATTAAAATGACTCTAAACACACTTATTTTAGTTCCAAGAGTTCTAATTCACAAGCAATAGTCATTTACAGTCCAAAAATTAAACTTTAAAAAATTACCATTTTTGACCATCTGGAAAAAGTTCGACAGGTCACGGGTCATCGTTTTTCATCAGAAAATAGATTTTTTGAACTGTAGAAAAATTGATTCAAAATGTCATTTGGATTGAGCCTCATGTTGAATAACTACTTTTTAAAGCCTCAATGTGACCAAAATTGCCATTTTTACAGACTTTTTCTCCTACTCAGAAGCTTCTATTTCGACCTATTTCAGGCATTAAAATGACTCTAAACACACTTATTTTAGTTCCAAGAGTTCTAATTCACATGCAATAGTCATTTACAGTCCAAAAATTAAACTTTAAAAAATTACCATTCTTGACCATCTGGAAAAAGTTCGACAGGTCACGGGTCATCGTTTTTCATCAGAAAATTGATTTTTTGGACTGTAGAAAAATTGATTCAAAATGTCATTAGGATTGAGCCTCATGTTGAATGACTACTTTTTAAAGCCTCAATGTGACCAAAATTGCCATTTTTACTGACGTTTTCTCCTACTCAGAAGCTTCTATTTCGACCTATTCAGGCATTAAAATGACTCTAAACACACCTATTTTAGTTCCAAGAGTTCTAATTCACATGCAATAGTCATTTACAGTCCAAAAATTAAACTTTAAAAAATTACCATTTTTGACCATCTGAAAAAAGTTTGACAGGTCACGGGTCATCGTTTTTCATCAGAAAATTGATTTTTTGGACTGTAGAAAAATTGATTCAAAATGTCGTTTGGATTGAGCCTCATGTTGAATAACTACTTTTTAAAGCCTCAATGTGACCAAAATTGCCATTTTTACAGACTTTTTCTCCTACTCAGAAGCTTCTATTTCGACCTATTTCAGGCATTAAAATGACTCTAAACACACTTATTTTAGTTCCAAGAGTTCTAATTCACATGCAATAGTCATTTACAGTCCAAAAATTAAACTTTAAAAAATTACCATTGTTGACCATCTGGAAAAAGTTCGACAGGTCACGGGTCATCGTTTTTCATCAGAAAATAGATTTTTTGGACTGTAGAAAAACTTGATTCAAAATGTCATTTGGATTGAGCCTCATGTTGAATAACTACTTTTTAAAGCCTCAATGTGACTAAAATTGCCATTTTTACAGACTTTTTCTCCTACTCAGAAGGTTCTATTTCGACCAATTTCAGGTTATAAAATGTTTCTAAACACACTTATTTTAGTTCCAAGAGTTCTAATTCACATGCAATAGTCATTTAAAGTCCAAAAATTAAACTTTAAAAAATTACCATTTTTGACCATCTGGAAAAAGTTCGACAGGTCACGGGTCATCGTTTTTCATCAGAAAATGGATTTTTTGGACTGTAGAAAAATTGATTCAAAATGTCATTAGGATTGAGCCTCATGTTGAATGACTACTTTTTAAAGCCTCAATGTGACCAAAATTGCCATTTTTACAGACTTTTTCTCCTACTCAGAAGCTTCTATTTCGACCTATTCAGGCATTAAAATGACTCTAAACAAACTTATTTTAGTTCCAAGAGTTCTAATTCACATGCAATAGTCATTTACAGTCCAAAAATTAAACTGTAAAAAATTACCATTTTTGACCATCTGGAAAAAGTTCGACAGGTCACGGGTCATCGTTTTTCATCAGAAAATTGATTTTTTGGACTGTAGAAAAATTGATTCAAAATGTCATTTGGATTGAGCCTCATGTTGAATAACTACTTTTTAAAGCCTCAATGTGACAGAAATTGACATTTTTACTGACTTTTTCTCCTACTCAGAAGCTTCTATTTCGACCTATTCAGGCATTAAAATGACTCTAAACACACCTATTTTAGTTCCAAGAGTTCTAATTCACATGTAATAGTCATTTACAGTCCAAAAATTAAACTTTAAAAAATTACCATTTTTGACCATCTGGAAAAAGTTTGACAGGTCACGGGTCATCGTTTTTCATCAGAAAATTGATTTTTTGGACTGTAGAAAAATTGATTCAAAATGTCATTTGGATTGAGCCTCATGTTGAATAACTACTTTTTAAAGCCTCAATGTGACCGAAATTGCCATTTTTACAGACTTTTTCTCCTACTCAGAAGCTTCTATTTCGACCTATTTCAGGCATTAAAATGACTCTAAACACACTTATTTTAGTTCCAAGAGTTCTAATTCACATGCAATAGTCATTTACAGTCCAAAAATTAAACTTTAAAAAATTACCATTGTTGACCATCTGGAAAAAGTTCGACAGGTCACGGGTCATCGTTTTTCATCAGAAAATTGATTTTTTGGACTGTAGAAAAATTGATTCAAAACGTCATTTGGATTGAGCCTCATGTTGAATAACTACTTTTTAAAGCCTCAATGTGACCAAAATTGCCATTTTTACAGACTTTTTCTCCTACTCAGAAGCTTCTATTTCGACCTATTTCAGGCATTAAAATGACTCTAAACACACTTATTTTAGTTCCAAGAGTTCTAATTCACATGCAATAGTCATTTACAGTCCAAAAATTAAACTTTAAAAAATTACCATTCTTGACCATCTGGAAAAAGTTCGACAGGTCACGGGTCATCGTTTTTCATCAGAAAATTGATTTTTTGGACTGTAGAAAAATTGATTCAAAATGTCATTAGGATTGAGCCTCATGTTGAATGACTACTTTTTAAAGCCTCAATGTGACCAAAATTGCCATTTTTACAGACTTTTTCTCCTACTCAGAAGCTTCTATTTCGATCTATTCAGGCATTAAAATGACTCTAAACAAACTTATTTTAGTTCCAAGAGTTCTAATTCACATGCAATAGTCATTTAAAGTTCAAAAATTAAACTTTAAAAAATTACCATTTTTGACCATCTGGAAAAAGTTCGACAGGTCACGGGTCATCGTTTTTCATCAGAAAATTGATTTTTTGGACTGTAGAAAAATTGATTCAAAATGTCATTTGGATTGAGCCTCATGTTGAATAACTACTTTTTAAAGCCTCAATGTGACCAAAATTGAAATTTTTACAGACTTTTTCTCCTACTCAGAAGCTTCTATTTCGACCTATTTCAGGCATTAAAATGACTCCAAACACACTTATTTTAGTTCCAAGAGTTCTAATTCACATGCAATAGTCATTTACAGTCCAAAAATTAAACTTTAAAAAATTACCATTTTTGACCATCTGGAAAAAGTTCGACAGGTCACGGGTCATCGTTTTTCATCAGAAAATAGATTTTTTGGACTGTAGAAAAACTTGATTCAAAATGTCATTTGGATTGAGCCTCATGTTGAATAACTCCTTTTTAAAGCCTCAATGTGACCAAAATTGCCATTTTTACAGACTTTTTCTCCTACTCAGAAGCTTCTATTTCGACCTATTTCAGGCATTAAAATGACTCTAAACACACCTATTTTAGTTCCAAGAGTTCTAATTCACATGCAATAGTCATTTACAGTCCAAAAATTAAACTTTAAAAAATTACCATTGTTGACCATCTGGAAAAAGTTCGACAGGTCACGGGTCATCGTTTTTCATCAGAAAATTGATTTTTTGGACTGTAGAAAAATTGATTCAAAATGTCATTTGGATTGAGCCTCATGTTGAATAACTACTTTTTAAAGCCTGAATGTGACCAAAATTGCCATGTTTACAGACTTTTTATCCTATTCAGAAGGTTCTATTTTGACCAATTTCAGGCATAAAATGACTCTAAACACACTTATTTTAGTTCCAAGAGTTCGAATTCACATGCAATAGTCATATACAGTCCAAAAATTAAACTTTAAAAAATTACCATTCTTGACCATCTGGAAAAAGTTCGACAGGTCACGGGTCATCGTTTTTCATCAGAAAATTGATTTTTTGGACTGTAGAAAAATTGATTCAAAATGTCATTAGGATTGAGCCTCATGTTGAATGACTACTTTTTAAAGCCTCAATGTGACCAAAATTGCCATTTTTACAGACTTTTTCTCCTACTCAGAAGCTTCTATTTCGACCTATTCAGGCATTAAAATGACTCTAAACAAACTTATTTTAGTTCCAAGAGTTCTAATTCACATGCAATAGTCATTTAAAGTTCAAAAATTAAACTTTAAAAAATTACCATTTTTGACCATCTGGAAAAAGTTCGACAGGTCACGGGTCATCGTTTTTCATCAGAAAATTGATTTTTTGGACTGTAGAACAATTGATTCAAAATGTCATTTGGATTGAGCCTCATGTTGAATAACTACTTTTTAAAGCCTCAATGTGACCAAAATTGCCATTTTTACAGACTTTTTCTCCGACTCAGAAGCTTCTATTTCGACCTATTTCAGGCATTAAAATGACTCTAAACACACTTATTTTAGTTCCAAGAGTTCTAATTCACATGCAATAGTCATTTACAGTCCAAAAATTAAACTGTAAAAAATTACCATTTTTGACCATCTGGAAAAAGTTCGACAGGTCACGGGTCATCGTTTTTCATCAGAAAATTGATTTTTTGGACTGTAGAAAAATTGATTCAAAATGTCATTAGGATTGAGCCTCATGTTGAATGACTACTTTTTAAAGCCTCAATGTGACCAAAATTGAAATTTTTACAGACTTTTTCTCCTACTCAGAAGCTTCTATTTCGACCTATTCAGGCTTTAAAATGACTCTAAACAAACTTATTTTAGTTCCAAGAGTTCTAATTCACATGCAATAGTCATTTACAGTCCAAAAATTAAACTTTAAAAAATTACCATTTTTGACCATCTGGAAAAAGTTTGACAGGTCACGGGTCATCGTTTTTCATCAGAAAATTTATTTTTTGGACTGTAGAAAAATTGATTCAAAATGTCGTTTGGATTGAGCCTCATGTTGAATAACTACTTTTTAAAGCCTCAATGTGACCAAAATTGCCATTTTTACAGACTTTTTCTCCTACTCAGAAGCTTCTATTTCGACCTATTTCAGGCATTAAAATGACTCTAAACACACTTATTTTAGTTCCAAGAGTTCTAATTCACAAGCAATAGTCATTTACAGTCCAAAAATTAAACTTTAAAAAATTACCATTTTTGACCATCTGGAAAAAGTTCGACAGGTCACGGGTCATCGTTTTTCATCAGAAAATAGATTTTTTGGACTGTAGAAAAACTTGATTCAAAATGTCATTTGGATTGAGCCTCATGTTGAATAACTCCTTTTTAAAGCCTCAATGTGACCAAAATTGCCATTTTTACTGACTTTTTCTCCTACTCAGAAGCTTCTATTTCGACCTATTTCAGGCATTAAAATGACTCTAAACACACTTATTTTAGTTCCAAGAGTTCTAATTCACAAGCAATAGTCATTTACAGTCCAAAAATTAAACTTTAAAAAATTACCATTTTTGACCATCTGGAAAAAGTTCGACAGGTCACGGGTCATCGTTTTTCATCAGAAAATAGATTTTTTGAACTGTAGAAAAATTGATTCAAAATGTCATTTGGATTGAGCCTCATGTTGAATAACTACTTTTTAAAGCCTCAATGTGACCAAAATTGCCATTTTTACAGACTTTTTCTCCTACTCAGAAGCTTCTATTTCGACCTATTTCAGGCATTAAAATGACTCTAAACACACTTATTTTAGTTCCAAGAGTTCTAATTCACATGCAATAGTCATTTACAGTCCAAAAATTAAACTTTAAAAAATTACCATTCTTGACCATCTGGAAAAAGTTCGACAGGTCACGGGTCATCGTTTTTCATCAGAAAATTGATTTTTTGGACTGTAGAAAAATTGATTCAAAATGTCATTAGGATTGAGCCTCATGTTGAATGACTACTTTTTAAAGCCTCAATGTGACCAAAATTGCCATTTTTACTGACGTTTTCTCCTACTCAGAAGCTTCTATTTCGACCTATTCAGGCATTAAAATGACTCTAAACACACCTATTTTAGTTCCAAGAGTTCTAATTCACATGCAATAGTCATTTACAGTCCAAAAATTAAACTTTAAAAAATTACCATTTTTGACCATCTGAAAAAAGTTTGACAGGTCACGGGTCATCGTTTTTCATCAGAAAATTGATTTTTTGGACTGTAGAAAAATTGATTCAAAATGTCGTTTGGATTGAGCCTCATGTTGAATAACTACTTTTTAAAGCCTCAATGTGACCAAAATTGCCATTTTTACAGACTTTTTCTCCTACTCAGAAGCTTCTATTTCGACCTATTTCAGGCATTAAAATGACTCTAAACACACTTATTTTAGTTCCAAGAGTTCTAATTCACATGCAATAGTCATTTACAGTCCAAAAATTAAACTTTAAAAAATTACCATTGTTGACCATCTGGAAAAAGTTCGACAGGTCACGGGTCATCGTTTTTCATCAGAAAATAGATTTTTTGGACTGTAGAAAAACTTGATTCAAAATGTCATTTGGATTGAGCCTCATGTTGAATAACTACTTTTTAAAGCCTCAATGTGACTAAAATTGCCATTTTTACAGACTTTTTCTCCTACTCAGAAGGTTCTATTTCGACCAATTTCAGGTTATAAAATGTTTCTAAACACACTTATTTTAGTTCCAAGAGTTCTAATTCACATGCAATAGTCATTTAAAGTCCAAAAATTAAACTTTAAAAAATTACCATTTTTGACCATCTGGAAAAAGTTCGACAGGTCACGGGTCATCGTTTTTCATCAGAAAATGGATTTTTTGGACTGTAGAAAAATTGATTCAAAATGTCATTAGGATTGAGCCTCATGTTGAATGACTACTTTTTAAAGCCTCAATGTGACCAAAATTGCCATTTTTACAGACTTTTTCTCCTACTCAGAAGCTTCTATTTCGACCTATTCAGGCATTAAAATGACTCTAAACAAACTTATTTTAGTTCCAAGAGTTCTAATTCACATGCAATAGTCATTTAAAGTTCAAAAATTAAACTTTAAAAAATTACCATTTTTGACCATCTGGAAAAAGTTCGACAGGTCACGGGTCATCGTTTTTCATCAGAAAATTGATTTTTTGGACTGTAGAAAAATTGATTCAAAATGTCATTTGGATTGAACCTCATGTTGAATAACTACTTTTCAAAGCCTCAATGTGACCAAAATTGAAATTTTTACAGACTTTTTCTCCTACTCAGAAGCTTCTATTTCGACCTATTTCAGGCATTAATATGACTCCAAACACACTTATTTTAGTTCCAAGAGTTCTAATTCACATGCAATAGTCATTTACAGTCCAAAAATTAAACTTTAAAAAATTACCATTTTTGACCATCTAGAAAAAGTTCGACAGGTCTCGGGTCATCGTTTTTCATCCGAAAATTGATTTTTTGGACTGTAGAACAATTGATTCAAAATGTCATTTGGATTGAGCCTCATGTTGAATAACTACTTTTTAAAGCCTCAATGTGACAGAAATTGCCATTTTTACTGACTTTTTCTCCTACTCAGAAGCTTCTATTTCGACCTATTTCAGGCATTAAAATGACTCTAAACACACTTATTTTAGTTCCAAGAGTTCTAATTCACAAGCAATAGTCATTTACAGTCCAAAAATTAAACTTTAAAAAAGTACCATTTTTGACAATCTGGAAAAAGTTCGACAGGTCACGGGTCATCGTTTTTCATCAGAAAATAGATTTTTTGAACTGTAGAAAAATTGATTCAAAATGTCATTTGGATTGAGCCTCATGTTGAATAACTACTTTTTAAAGCCTCAATGTGACCAAAATTGCCATTTTTACAGACTTTTTCTCCTACTCAGAAGCTTCTATTTCGACCTATTTCAGGCATTAAAATGACTCTAAACACACTTATTTTAGTTCCAAGAGTTCTAATTCACATGCAATAGTCATTTACAGTCCAAAAATTAAACTTTAAAAAATTACCATTCTTGACCATCTGGAAAAAGTTCGACAGGTCACGGGTCATCGTTTTTCATCAGAAAATTGATTTTTTGGACTGTAGAAAAATTGATTCAAAATGTCATTAGGATTGAGCCTCATGTTGAATGACTACTTTTTAAAGCCTCAATGTGACCAAAATTGCCATTTTTACTGACGTTTTCTCCTACTCAGAAGCTTCTATTTCGACCTATTCAGGCATTAAAATGACTCTAAACACACCTATTTTAGTTCCAAGAGTTCTAATTCACATGCAATAGTCATTTACAGTCCAAAAATTAAACTTTAAAAAATTACCATTTTTGACCATCTGAAAAAAGTTTGACAGGTCACGGGTCATCGTTTTTCATCAGAAAATTGATTTTTTGGACTGTAGAAAAATTGATTCAAAATGTCGTTTGGATTGAGCCTCATGTTGAATAACTACTTTTTAAAGCCTCAATGTGACCAAAATTGCCATTTTTACAGACTTTTTCTCCTACTCAGAAGCTTCTATTTCGACCTATTTCAGGCATTAAAATGACTCTAAACACACTTATTTTAGTTCCAAGAGTTCTAATTCACATGCAATAGTCATTTACAGTCCAAAAATTAAACTTTAAAAAATTACCATTGTTGACCATCTGGAAAAAGTTCGACAGGTCACGGGTCATCGTTTTTCATCAGAAAATTGATTTTTTGGACTGTAGAAAAATTGATTCAAAATGTCGTTTGGATTGAGCCTCATGTTGAATAACTACTTTTTAAAGCCTCAATGTGACCAAAATTGCCATTTTTACAGACTTTTTCTCCTACTCAGAAGCTTCTATTTCGACCTATTTCAGGCATTAAAATGACTCTAAACACACTTATTTTAGTTCCAAGAGTTCTAATTCACATGCAATAGTCATTTACAGTCCAAAAATTAAACTTTAAAAAATTACCATTGTTGACCATCTGGAAAAAGTTCGACAGGTCACGGGTCATCGTTTTTCATCAGAAAATTGATTTTTTGGACTGTAGAAAAATTGATTCAAAATGTCATTTGGATTGAACCTCATGTTGAATAACTACTTTTCAAAGCCTCAATGTGACCAAAATTGAAATTTTTACAGACTTTTTCTCCTACTCAGAAGCTTCTATTTCGACCTATTTCAGGCATTAAAATGACTCTAAACACACTTATTTTAGTTCCAAGAGTTCTAATTCACAAGCAATAGTCATTTACAGTCCAAAAATTAAACTTTAAAAAATTACCATTTTTGACCATCTGGAAAAAGTTCGACAGGTCACGGGTCATCGTTTTTCATCAGAAAATAGATTTTTTGAACTGTAGAAAAATTGATTCAAAATGTCATTTGGATTGAGCCTCATGTTGAATAACTACTTTTTAAAGCCTCAATGTGACCAAAATTGCCATTTTTACAGACTTTTTCTCCTACTCAGAAGCTTCTATTTCGACCTATTTCAGGCATTAAAATGACTCTAAACACACTTATTTTAGTTCCAAGAGTTCTAATTCACATGCAATAGTCATTTACAGTCCAAAAATTAAACTTTAAAAAATTACCATTCTTGACCATCTGGAAAAAGTTCGACAGGTCACGGGTCATCGTTTTTCATCAGAAAATTGATTTTTTGGACTGTAGAAAAATTGATTCAAAATGTCATTAGGATTGAGCCTCATGTTGAATGACTACTTTTTAAAGCCTCAATGTGACCAAAATTGCCATTTTTACTGACGTTTTCTCCTACTCAGAAGCTTCTATTTCGACCTATTCAGGCATTAAAATGACTCTAAACACACCTATTTTAGTTCCAAGAGTTCTAATTCACATGCAATAGTCATTTACAGTCCAAAAATTAAACTTTAAAAAATTACCATTTTTGACCATCTGAAAAAAGTTTGACAGGTCACGGGTCATCGTTTTTCATCAGAAAATTGATTTTTTGGACTGTAGAAAAATTGATTCAAAATGTCGTTTGGATTGAGCCTCATGTTGAATAACTACTTTTTAAAGCCTCAATGTGACCAAAATTGCCATTTTTACAGACTTTTTCTCCTACTCAGAAGCTTCTATTTCGACCTATTTCAGGCATTAAAATGACTCTAAACACACTTATTTTAGTTCCAAGAGTTCTAATTCACATGCAATAGTCATTTACAGTCCAAAAATTAAACTTTAAAAAATTACCATTGTTGACCATCTGGAAAAAGTTCGACAGGTCACGGGTCATCGTTTTTCATCAGAAAATAGATTTTTTGGACTGTAGAAAAACTTGATTCAAAATGTCATTTGGATTGAGCCTCATGTTGAATAACTACTTTTTAAAGCCTCAATGTGACTAAAATTGCCATTTTTACAGACTTTTTCTCCTACTCAGAAGGTTCTATTTCGACCAATTTCAGGTTATAAAATGTTTCTAAACACACTTATTTTAGTTCCAAGAGTTCTAATTCACATGCAATAGTCATTTAAAGTCCAAAAATTAAACTTTAAAAAATTACCATTTTTGACCATCTGGAAAAAGTTCGACAGGTCACGGGTCATCGTTTTTCATCAGAAAATTGATTTTTTGGACTGTAGAAAAATTGATTCAAAATGTCATTTGGATTGAACCTCATGTTGAATAACTACTTTTCAAAGCCTCAATGTGACCAAAATTGAAATTTTTACAGACTTTTTCTCCTACTCAGAAGCTTCTATTTCGACCTATTTCAGGCATTAATATGACTCCAAACACACTTATTTTAGTTCCAAGAGTTCTAATTCACATGCAATAGTCATTTACAGTCCAAAAATTAAACTTTAAAAAATTACCATTTTTGACCATCTAGAAAAAGTTCGACAGGTCTCGGGTCATCGTTTTTCATCCGAAAATTGATTTTTTGGACTGTAGAACAATTGATTCAAAATGTCATTTGGATTGAGCCTCATGTTGAATAACTACTTTTTAAAGCCTCAATGTGACAGAAATTGCCATTTTTACTGACTTTTTCTCCTACTCAGAAGCTTCTATTTCGACCTATTCAGGCATTAAAATGACTCTAAACACACCTATTTTAGTTCCAAGAGTTCTAATTCACATGTAATAGTCATTTACAGTCCAAAAATTAAACTTTAAAAAATTACCATTTTTGACAATCTGGACAAAGTTCGACAGGTCACGGGTCATCGTTTTTCATCAGAAAATTGATTTTTTGGACTGTAGAACAATTGATTCAAAATGTCATTTGGATTGAGCCTCATGTTGAATAACTACTTTTTAAAGCCTCAATGTGACAGAAATTGCCATTTTTACTGACTTTTTCTCCTACTCAGAAGCTTCTATTTCGACCTATTCAGGCATTAAAATGACTCTAAACACACCTATTTTAGTTCCAAGAGTTCTAATTCACATGTAATAGTCATTTACAGTCCAAAAATTAAACTTTAAAAAATTACCATTTTTGACCATCTGGAAAAAGTTTGACAGGTCACGGGTCATCGTTTTTCATCAGAAAATTGATTTTTTGGACTGTAGAAAAATTGATTCAAAATGTCGTTTGGATTGAGCCTCATGTTGAATAACTACTTTTTAAAGCCTCAATGTGACCAAAATTGCCATTTTTACAGACTTTTTCTCCTACTCAGAAGCTTCTATTTCGACCTATTCAGACATTAAAATGACTCTAAACACACTTATTTTAGTTCCAAGAGTTCTAATTCACATGCAATAGTCATTTACAGTCCAAAAATTAAACTGTAAAAAATTACCATTTTTGACCATCTGGAAAAAGTTCGACAGGTCACGGGTCATCGTTTTTCATCAGAAAATTGATTTTTTGGACTGTAGAAAAACTTGATTCAAAATGTCATTTGGATTGAGCCTCATGTTGAATAACTCCTTTTTAAAGCCTCAATGTGACCAAAATTGCCATTTTTACAGACTTTTTCCCCTACTCAGAAGCTTCTATTTCGACCTATTTCAGGCATTAAAATGACTCTAAACACACTTATTTTAGTTCCAAGAGTTCTAATTCACATGCAATAGTCATTTACAGTCCAAAAATTAAACTTTAAAAAATTACCATTCTTGACCATCTGGAAAAAGTTCGACAGGTCACGGGTCATCGTTTTTCATCAGAAAATTGATTTTTTGGACTGTAGAAAAATTGATTCAAAATGTCATTTGGATTGAGCCTCATGTTGAATAACTACTTTTTAAAGCCTCAATGTGACCAAAATTGAAATTTTTACAGACTTTTTCTCCTACTCAGAAGCTTCTATTTCGACCTATTTCAGGCATTAAAATGACTCCAAACACACTTATTTTAGTTCCAAGAGTTCTAATTCACATGCAATAGTCATTTACAGTCCAAAAATTAAACTTTAAAAAATTACCATTCTTGACCATCTGGAAAAAGTTCGACAGGTCACGGGTCATCGTTTTTCATCAGAAAATTGATTTTTTGGACTGTAGAAAAATTGATTCAAAATGTCATTAGGATTGAGCCTCATGTTGAATGACTACTTTTTAAAGCCTCAATGTGACCAAAATTGCCATTTTTACTGACTTTTTCTCCTACTCAGAAGCTTCTATTTCGACCTATTCAGGCATTAAAATGACTCTAAACACACCTATTTTAGTTCCAAGAGTTCTAATTCACATGCAATAGTCATTTACAGTCCAAAAATTAAACTTTAAAAAATTACCATTTTTGACCATCTGGAAAAAGTTTGACAGGTCACGTGTCATCGTTTTTCATCAGAAAATTGATTTTTTGGACTGTAGAAAAATTGATTCAAAATGTCGTTTGGATTGAGCCTCATGTTGAATAACTACTTTTTAAAGCCTCAATGTGACCAAAATTGCCATTTTTACAGACTTTTTCTCCTACTCAGAAGCTTCTATTTCGACCTATTTCAGGCATTAATATGACTCTAAACACACTTATTTTAGTTCCAAGAGTTCTAATTCACATGCAATAGTCATTTACAGTCCAAAAATTAAACTTTAAAAAATTACCATTTTTGACCATCTAGAAAAAGTTCGACAGGTCTCGGGTCATCGTTTTTCATCCGAAAATTGATTTTTTGGACTGTAGAACAATTGATTCAAAATGTCATTTGGATTGAGCCTCATGTTGAATAACTACTTTTTAAAGCCTCAATGTGACAGAAATTGCCATTTTTACTGACTTTTTCTCCTACTCAGAAGCTTCTATTTCGACCTATTCAGGCATTAAAATGACTCTAAACACACCTATTTTAGTTCCAAGAGTTCTAATTCACATGTAATAGTCATTTACAGTCCAAAAATTAAACTTTAAAAAATTACCATTTTTGACCATCTGGACAAAGTTCGACAGGTCACAGGTCATCGTTTTTCATCAGAAAATTGATTTTTTGGACTGTAGAAAAATTGATTCAAAATGTCATTTGGATTGAGCCTCATGTTGAATAACTACTTTTTAAAGCCTCAATGTGACAGAAATTGCCATTTTTACTGACTTTTTCTCCTACTCAGAAGCTTCTATTTCGACCTATTCAGGCATTAAAATGACTCTAAACACACCTATTTTAGTTCCAAGAGTTCTAATTCACATGCAATAGTCATTTACAGTCCAAAAATTAAACTTTAAAAAATTACCATTGTTGACCATCTGGAAAAAGTTCGACAGGTCACGGGTCATCGTTTTTCATCAGAAAATTGATTTTTTGGACTGTAGAAAAATTGATTCAAAATGTCATTTGGATTGAGCCTCATGTTGAATAACTACTTTTTAAAGCCTTAATGTGACCAAAATTGCCATGTTTACAGACTATTTATCCTATTCAGAAGGTTCTATTTCGACCAATTTCAGGCATTAAAATGACTCTAAACACACTTATTTTAGTTCCAAGAGTTCGAATTCACATGCAATAGTCATTTACAGTCCAAAAATTAAACTTTAAAAAATTACCATTCTTGACCATCTGGAAAAAGTTCGACAGGTCACGGGTCATCGTTTTTCATCAGAAAATTGATTTTTTGGACTGTAGAAAAATTGATTCAAAATGTCATTAGGATTGAGCCCCATGTTGAATGACTACTTTTTAAAGCCTCAATGTGACCAAAATTGCCATTTTTACAGACTTTTTCTCCTACTCAGAAGCTTCTATTTCGACCTATTTCAGGCATTAAAATGACTCTAAACACACTTATTTTAGTTCCAAGAGTTCTAATTCACATGCAATAGTCATTTACAGTCCAAAAATTAAACTTTAAAAAATTACCATTTTTGACCATCTGGAAAAAGTTCGACAGGTCACGGGTCATCGTTTTTCATCAGAAAATAGATTTTTTGGACTGTAGAAAAATGTATTCAAAATGTCATTTGGATTGAGCCTCATGTTGAATAACTACTTTTTAAAGCCTCAATGTGACCAAAATTGCCATTTTTACAGCCTTTTTCTCCTACTCAGAAGCTTCTATTTCGACCTATTTCAGGCATTAAAATGACTCTAAACACACTTATTTTAGTTCCAAGAGTTCTAATTCACATGCAATAGTCATTTACAGTCCAAAAATTAAACTTTAAAAAATTACCATTCTTGACCATCTGGAAAAAGTTCGACAGGTCACGGGTCATCGTTTTTCATCAGAAAATTGATTTTTTGGACTGTAGAAAAATTGATTCAAAATGTCATTAGGATTGAGCCTCATGTTGAATGACTACTTTTTAAAGCCTCAATGTGACCAAAATTGCCATTTTTACAGACTTTTTCTCCTACTCAGAAGCTTCTATTTCGACCTATTCAGGCATTAAAATGACTCTAAACACACTTATTTTAGTTCCAAGAGTTCTAATTCACATGCAATAGTCATTTACAGTCCAAAAATTAAACTTTAAAAAATTACCATTGTTGACCATCTGGAAAAAGTTCGACAGGTCACGGGTCATCGTTTTTCATCAGAAAATAGATTTTTTGGACTGTAGAAAAACTTGATTCAAAATGTCATTTGGATTGAGCCTCATGTTGAATAACTACTTTTTAAAGCCTCAATGTGACCAAAATTGCCATTTTTACAGACTTTTTCTCCTACTCAGAAGGTTCTATTTCGACCAATTTCAGGTATTAAAATGTTTCTAAACACACTTATTTTAGTTCCAAGAGTTCTAATTCACATGCAATAGTCATTTAAAGTCCAAAAATTAAACTTTAAAAAATTACCATTTTTGACCATCTGGAAAAAGTTCGACAGGTCACGGGTCATCGTTTTTCATCAGAAAATGGATTTTTTGGACTGTAGAAAAATAGATTCAAAATGTCATTAGGATTAAGCCTCATGTTGAATGACTACTTTTTAAAGCCTCAATGTGACCAAAATTGCCATTTTTACAGACTTTTTCTCCTACTCAGAAGCTTCTATTTCGACCTATTCAGGCATTAAATGACTCTAAACAAACTTATTTTAGTTCCAAGAGTTCTAATTCACATGCAATAGTCATTTAAAGTTCAAAAATTAAACTTTAAAAAATTACCATTTTTGACCATCTGGAAAAAGTTCGACAGGTCACGGGTCATCGTTTTTCATCAGAAAATTGATTTTTTGGACTGTAGAAAAATTGATTCAAAATGTCATTTGGATTGAGCCTCATGTTGAATAACTACTTTTCAAAGCCTCAATGTGACCAAAATTGAAATTTTTACAGACTTTTTCTCCTACTCAGAAGCTTCTATTTCGACCTATTTCAGGCATTAATATGACTCCAAACACACTTATTTTAGTTCCAAGAGTTCTAATTCACATGCAATAGTCATTTACAGTCCAAAAATTAAACTTTAAAAAATTACCATTTTTGACCATCTAGAAAAAGTTCGACAGGTCTCGGGTCATCGTTTTTCATCCGAAAATTGATTTTTTGGACTGTAGAACAATTGATTCAAAATGTCATTTGGATTGAGCCTCATGTTGAATAACTACTTTTTAAAGCCTCAATGTGACAGAAATTGCCATTTTTACTGACTTTTTCTCCTACTCAGAAGCTTCTATTTCGACCTATTCAGGCATTAAAATGACTCTAAACACACCTATTTTAGTTCCAAGAGTTCTAATTCACATGTAATAGTCATTTACAGTCCAAAAATTAAACTTTAAAAAATTACCATTTTTGACCATCTGGAAAAAGTTTGACAGGTCACGGGTCATCGTTTTTCATCAGAAAATTGATTTTTTGGACTGTAGAAAAATTGATTCAAAATGTCGTTTGGATTGAGCCTCATGTTGAATAACTACTTTTTAAAGCCTCAATGTGACCAAAATTGCCATTTTTACAGACTTTTTCTCCTACTCAGAAGCTTCTATTTCGACCTATTCAGACATTAAAATGACTCTAAACACACTTATTTTAGTTCCAAGAGTTCTAATTCACATGCAATAGTCATTTACAGTCCAAAAATTAAACTGTAAAAAATTACCATTTTTGACCATCTGGAAAAAGTTCGACAGGTCACGGGTCATCGTTTTTCATCAGAAAATTGATTTTTTGGACTGTAGAAAAATTGATTCAAAATGTCATTTGGATTGAGCCTCATGTTGAATAACTACTTTTTAAAGCCTCAATGTGACAGAAATTGACATTTTTACTGACTTTTTCTCCTACTCAGAAGCTTCTATTTCGACCTATTTCAGGCATTAAAATGACTCTAAACACACTTATTTTAGTTCCAAGAGTTCTAATTCACATGCAATAGTCATTTACAGTCCAAAAATTAAACTTTAAAAAATTACCATTGTTGACCATCTGGAAAAAGTTCGACAGGTCACGGGTCATCGTTTTTCATCAGAAAATTGATTTTTTGGACTGTAGAAAAATTGATTCAAAACGTCATTTGGATTGAGCCTCATGTTGAATAACTACTTTTTAAAGCCTCAATGTAACCAAAATTGCCATTTTTACAGACTTTTTCTCCTACTCAGAAGCTTCTATTTCGACCTATTTCAGGCATTAAAATGACTCTAAACACACTTATTTTAGTTCCAAGAGTTCTAATTCACATGCAATAGTCATTTACAGTCCAAAAATTAAACTTTAAAAAATTACCATTCTTGACCATCTGGAAAAAGTTCGAGAGGTCACGGGTCATCGTTTTTCATCAGAAAATTGATTTTTTGGACTGTAGAAAAATTGATTCAAAATGTCATTAGGATTGAGCCTCATGTTGAATGACTACTTTTTAAAGCCTCAATGTGACCAAAATTGCCATTTTTACAGACTTTTTCTCCTACTCAGAAGCTTCTATTTCGACCTATTCAGGCATTAAAATGACTCTAAACAAACTTATTTTAGTTCCAAGAGTTCTAATTCACATGCAATAGTCATTTACAGTCCAAAAATTAAACTTTAAAAAATTACCATTTTTGACCATCTGGAAAAAGTTCGACAGGTCTCGGGTCACCGTTTTTCATCCGAAAATTGATTTTTTGGACTGTAGAACAATTTATTCAAAATGTCATTTGGATTGAGCCTCATGTTGAATAACTACTTTTTAAAGCCTCAATGTGACCAAAATTGCCATTTTTACAGACTTTTTCACCTACTCAGAAGCTTCTATTTCGACCTATTCAGACATTAAAATGACTCTAAACACACTTATTTTAGTTCCAAGAGTTCTAATTCACATGCAATAGTCATTTACAGTCCAAAAATTAAACTTTAAAAAATTACCATTTTTGACCATCTGGAAAAAGTTCGACAGGTCACGGGTCATCGTTTTTCATCAGAAAATGGATTTTTTGGACTGTAGAAAAATTGATTCAAAATGTCATTAGGATTAAGCCTCATGTTGAATGACTACTTTTTAAAGCCTCAATGTGACCAAAATTGCCATTTTTACAGACTTTTTCTCCTACTCAGAAGCTTCTATTTCGACCTATTCAGGCATTAAATGACTCTAAACAAACTTATTTTAGTTCCAAGAGTTCTAATTCACATGCAATAGTCATTTAAAGTTCAAAAATTAAACTTTAAAAAATTACCATTTTTGACCATCTGGAAAAAGTTCGACAGGTCACGGGTCATCGTTTTTCATCAGAAAATTGATTTTTTGGACTGTAGAAAAATTGATTCAAAATGTCATTTGGATTGAGCCTCATGTTGAATAACTACTTTTCAAAGCCTCAATGTGACCAAAATTGAAATTTTTACAGACTTTTTCTCCTACTCAGAAGCTTCTATTTCGACCTATTTCAGGCATTAATATGACTCCAAACACACTTATTTTAGTTCCAAGAGTTCTAATTCACATGCAATAGTCATTTACAGTCCAAAAATTAAACTTTAAAAAATTACCATTTTTGACCATCTAGAAAAAGTTCGACAGGTCTCGGGTCATCGTTTTTCATCCGAAAATTGATTTTTTGGACTGTAGAACAATTGATTCAAAATGTCATTTGGATTGAGCCTCATGTTGAATAACTACTTTTTAAAGCCTCAATGTGACAGAAATTGCCATTTTTACTGACTTTTTCTCCTACTCAGAAGCTTCTATTTCGACCTATTCAGGCATTAAAATGACTCTAAACACACCTATTTTAGTTCCAAGAGTTCTAATTCACATGTAATAGTCATTTACAGTCCAAAAATTAAACTTTAAAAAATTACCATTTTTGACCATCTGGAAAAAGTTTGACAGGTCACGGGTCATCGTTTTTCATCAGAAAATTGATTTTTTGGACTGTAGAAAAATTGATTCAAAATGACGTTTGGATTGAGCCTCATGTTGAATAACTACTTTTTAAAGCCTCAATGTGACCAAAATTGCCATTTTTACAGACTTTTTCTCCTACTCAGAAGCTTCTATTTCGACCTATTCAGACATTAAAATGACTCTAAACACACTTATTTTAGTTCCAAGAGTTCTAATTCACATGCAATAGTCATTTACAGTCCAAAAATTAAACTGTAAAAAATTACCATTTTTGACCATCTGGAAAAAGTTCGACAGGTCACGGGTCATCGTTTTTCATCAGAAAATTGATTTTTTGGACTGTAGAAAAATTGATTCAAAATGTCATTTGGATTGAGCCTCATGTTGAATAACTACTTTTTAAAGCCTCAATGTGACAGAAATTGACATTTTTACTGACTTTTTCTCCTACTCAGAAGCTTCTATTTCGACCTATTCAGGCATTAAAATGACTCTAAACACACCTATTTTAGTTCCAAGAGTTCTAATTCACATGTAATAGTCATTTACAGTCCAAAAATTAAACTTTAAAAAATTACCATTTTTGACCATCTGGAAAAAGTTTGACAGGTCACGGGTCATCGTTTTTCATCAGAAAATTGATTTTTTGGACTGTAGAAAAATTGATTCAAAATGTCATTTGGATTGAGCCTCATGTTGAATAACTACTTTTTAAAGCCTCAATGTGACCGAAATTGCCATTTTTACAGACTTTTTCTCCTACTCAGAAGCTTCTATTTCGACCTATTTCAGGCATTAAAATGACTCTAAACACACTTATTTTAGTTCCAAGAGTTCTAATTCACATGCAATAGTCATTTACAGTCCAAAAATTAAACTTTAAAAAATTACCATTGTTGACCATCTGGAAAAAGTTCGACAGGTCACGGGTCATCGTTTTTCATCCGAAAATTGATTTTTTGGACTGTAGAAAAATTGATTCAAAACGTCATTTGGATTGAGCCTCATGTTGAATAACTACTTTTTAAAGCCTCAATGTAACCAAAATTGCCATTTTTACAGACTTTTTCTCCTACTCAGAAGCTTCTATTTCGACCTATTCAGACATTAAAATGACTCTAAACACACTTATTTTAGTTCCAAGAGTTCTAATTCACATGCAATAGTCATTTACAGTCCAAAAATTAAACTGTAAAAAATTACCATTTTTGACCATCTGGAAAAAGTTCGACAGGTCACGGGTCATCTTGTTTCATCAGAAAATTGATTTTTTGGACTGTAGAAAAATTGATTCAAAATGTCATTTGGATTGAGCCTCATGTTGAATAACTACTTTTTAAAGCCTCAATGTGACAGAAATTGCCATTTTTACTGACTTTTTCTCCTACTCAGAAGCTTCTATTTCGACCTATTCAGGCATTAAAATGACTCTAAACACACCTATTTTAGTTCCAAGAGTTCTAATTCACATGCAATAGTCATTTACAGTCCAAAAATTAAACTTTAAAAAATTACCATTTTTGACCATCTGGAAAAAGTTTGACAGGTCACGGGTCATCGTTTTTCATCAGAAAATTGATTTTTTGGACTGTAGAAAAATTGATTCAAAATGTCGTTTGGATTGAGCCTCATGTTGAATAACTACTTTTTAAAGCCTCAATGTGACCAAAATTGCCATTTTTACAGACTTTTTCTCCTACTCAGAAGCTTCTATTTCGACCTATTTCAGGCATTAAAATGACTCTAAACACACTTATTTTAGTTCCAAGAGTTCTAATTCACATGCAATAGTCATTTACAGTCCAAAAATTAAACTTTAAAAAATTACCATTCTTGACCATCTGGAAAAAGTTCGACAGGTCACGGGTCATCGTTTTTCATCAGAAAATTGATTTTTTGGACTGTAGAAAAATTGATTCAAAATGTCATTAGGATTGAGCCTCATGTTGAATGACTACTTTTTAAAGCCTCAATGTGACCAAAATTGCCATTTTTACAGACTTTTTCTCCTACTCAGAAGCTTCTATTTCGACCTATTCAGGCATTAAAATGACTCTAAACAAACTTATTTTAGTTCCAAGAGTTCTAATTCACATGCAATAGTCATTTAAAGTTCAAAAATTAAACTTTAAAAAATTACCATTTTTGACCATCTGGAAAAAGTTCGACAGGTCACGGGTCATCGTTTTTCATCAGAAAATTGATTTTTTGGACTGTAGAAAAATTGATTCAAAATGTCATTTGGATTGAGCCTCATGTTGAATAACTACTTTTTAAAGCCTCAATGTGACCAAAATTGAAATTTTTACAGACTTTTTCTCCTACTCAGAAGCTTCTATTTCGACCTATTTCAGGCATTAATATGACTCCAAACACACTTATTTTAGTTCCAAGAGTTCTAATTCACATGCAATAGTCATTTACAGTCCAAAAATTAAACTTTAAAAAATTACCATTTTTGACCATCTGGAAAAAGTTCGACAGGTCTCGGGTCATCGTTTTTCATCCGAAAATTGATTTTTTGGACTGTAGAACAATTGATTCAAAATGTCATTTGGATTGAGCCTCATGTTGAATAACTACTTTTTAAAGCCTCAATGTGACCAAAATTGCCATTTTTACAGACTTTTTCTCCGACTCAGAAGCTTCTATTTCGACCTATTTCAGGCATTAAAATGACTCTAAACACACTTATTTTAGTTCCAAGAGTTCTAATTCACATGCAATAGTCATTTACAGTCCAAAAAATAAACTGTAAAAAATTACCATTTTTGACCATCTGGAAAAAGTTCGACAGGTCACGGGTCATCGTTTTTCATCAGAAAATAGATTTTTTGAACTGTAGAAAAATTGATTCAAAATGTCATTTGGATTGAGCCTCATGTTGAATAACTACTTTTTAAAGCCTCAATGTGACCAAAATTGCCATTTTTACAGACTTTTTCTCCTACTCAGAAGCTTCTATTTCGACCTATTTCAGGCATTAAAATGACTCTAAACACACTTATTTTAGTTCCAAGAGTTCTAATTCACATGCAATAGTCATTTACAGTCCAAAAATTAAACTTTAAAAAATTACCATTCTTGACCATCTGGAAAAAGTTCGACAGGTCACGGGTCATCGTTTTTCATCAGAAAATTGATTTTTTGGACTGTAGAAAAATTGATTCAAAATGTCATTAGGATTGAGCCTCATGTTGAATGACTACTTTTTAAAGCCTCAATGTGACCAAAATTGCCATTTTTACAGACTTTTTCTCCTGCTCAGAAGCTTCTATTTCGACCTATTCAGGCATTAAAATGACTCTAAACAAACTTATTTTAGTTCCAAGAGTTCTTATTCACATGCAATAGTCATTTAAAGTTCAAAAATTAAACTTTCAAAAATTACCATTTTTGACCATCTGGAAAAAGTTCGACAGGTCACGGGTCATCGTTTTTCATCAGAAAATTGATTTTTTGGACTGTAGAAAAATTTATTCAAAATGTCATTTGGATTGAGCCTCATGTTGAATAACTACTTTTTAAAGCCTCAATGTGACAGAAATTGCCATTTTTACTGACTTTTTCTCCTACTCAGAAGCTTCTATTTCGACCTATTCAGGCATTAAAATGACTCTAAACACACTTATTTTAGTTCCAAGAGTTCTAATTCACATGCAATAGTCATTTACAGTCCAAAAATTAAACTTTAAAAAATTACCATTGTTGACCATCTGGAAAAAGTTCGACAGGTCACGGGTCATCGTTTTTCATCAGAAAATAGATTTTTTGGACTGTAGAAAAACTTGATTCAAAATGTCATTTGGATTGAGCCTCATGTTGAATAACTACTTTTTAAAGCCTCAATGTGACCAAAATTGCCATTTTTACAGACTTTTTCTCCTACTCAGAAGGTTCTATTTCGACCAATTTCAGGTATTAAAATGTTTCTAAACACACTTATTTTAGTTCCAAGAGTTCTAATTCACATGCAATAGTCATTTAAAGTCCAAAAATTAAACTTTAAAAAATTACCATTTTTGACCATCTGGAAAAAATTCGACAGGTCACGGGTCATCGTTTTTCATCAGAAAATGGATTTTTTGGACTGTAGAAAAATTGATTCAAAATGTCATTAGGATTGAGCCTCATGTTGAATGACTACTTTTTAAAGCCTCAATGTGACCAAAATTGCCATTTTTACAGACTTTTTCTCCTACTCAGAAGCTTCTATTTCGACCTATTCAGGCATTAAAATGACTCTAAACAAACTTATTTTAGTTCCAAGAGTTCTAATTCACATGCAATAGTCATTTAAAGTTCAAAAATTAAACTTTAAAAAATTACCATTTTTGACCATCTGGAAAAAGTTCGACAGGTCACGGGTCATCGTTTTTCATCAGAAAATTGATTTTTTGGACTGTAGAAAAATTGATTCAAAATGTCATTTGGATTGAGCCTCATGTTGAATAACTACTTTTCAAAGCCTCAATGTGACCAAAATTGAAATTTTTACAGACTTTTTCTCCTACTCAGAAGCTTCTATTTCGTCCTATTTCAGGCATTAATATGACTCCAAACACACTTATTTTAGTTCCAAGAGTTCTAATTCACATGCAATAGTCATTTACAGTCCAAAAATTAAACTTTAAAAAATTACCATTTTTGACCATCTGGACAAAGTTCGACAGTTTCATCAGAAAAGTGATTTTTTGGACTGTAGAAAAATTGATTCAAAATGTCATTTGGATTGAGCCTCATGTTGAATAACTACTTTTTAAAGCCTCAATGTGACAGAAATTGCCATTTTTACTGACTTTTTCTCCTACTCAGAAGCTTCTATTTCGACCTATTCAGGCATTAAAATGACTCTAAACACACCTATTTTAGTTCCAAGAGTTCTAATTCACATGTAATAGTCATTTACAGTCCAAAAATTAAACTTTAAAAAATTACCATTTTTGACCATCTGGAAAAAGTTTGACTGGTCACGGGTCATCGTTTTTCATCAGAAAATTGATTTTTTGGACTGTAGAAAAATTGATTCAAAATGTCGTTTGGATTGAGCCTCATGTTGAATAACTACTTTTTAAAGCCTCAATGTGACCAAAATTGCCATTTTTACAGACTTTTTCTCCTACTCAGAAGCTTCTATTTCGACCTATTTCAGGCATTAAAATGACTCCACACACACTTATTTTAGTTCCAAGAGTTCTAATTCACATGCAATAGTCATTTACAGTCCAAAAATTAAACTTTAAAAAATTACCATTTTTGACCATCTGGAAAAAGTTTGACAGGTCTCGGGTCACCGTTTTTCATCCGAAAATTGATTTTTTGGACTGTAGAACAATTGATTCAAAATGTCATTTGGATTGAGCCTCATGTTGAATAACTACTTTTTAAAGCCTCAATGTGACCGAAATTGCCATTTTTACAGACTTTTTCTCCTACTCAGAAGCTTCTATTTCGACCTATTTCAGGCATTAAAATGACTCTAAACACACTTATTTTAGTTCCAAGAGTTCTAATTCACATGCAATAGTCATTTACAGTCCAAAAATTAAACTTTAAAAAATTACCATTGTTGACCATCTGGAAAAAGTTCGACAGGTCACGGGTCATCGTTTTTCATCAGAAAATTGATTTTTTGGACTGTAGAAAAATTGATTCAAAACGTCATTTGGATTGAGCCTCATGTTGAATAACTACTTTTTAAAGCCTCAATGTGACCAAAATTGCCATTTTTACAGACTTTTTCTCCTACTCAGAAGCTTCTATTTCGACCTATTTCAGGCATTAAAATGACTCTAAACACACTTATTTTAGTTCCAAGAGTTCTAATTCACATGCAATAGTCATTTACAGTCCAAAAATTAAACTTTAAAAAATTACCATTCTTGACCATCTGGAAAAAGTTCGACAGGTCACGGGTCATCGTTTTTCTTCAGAAAATTGATTTTTTGGACTGTAGAAAAATTGATTCAAAATGTCATTAGGATTGAGCCTCATGTTGAATGACTACTTTTTAAAGCCTCAATGTGACCAAAATTGCCATTTTTACAGACTTTTTCTCCTACTCAGAAGCTTCTATTTCGACCTATTCAGGCATTAAAATGACTCTAAACAAACTTATTTTAGTTCCAAGAGTTCTAATTCACATGCAATAGTCATTTAAAGTTCAAAAATTAAACTTTAAAAAATTACCATTTTTGACCATCTGGAAAAAGTTCGACAGGTCACGGGTCATCGTTTTTCATCAGAAAATTGATTTTTTGGACTGTAGAAAAATTGATTCAAAATGTCATTTGGATTGAGCCTCATGTTGAATAACTACTTTTTAAAGCCTCAATGTGACCAAAATTGAAATTTTTACAGACTTTTTCTCCTACTCAGAAGCTTCTATTTCGACCTATTTCAGGCATTAAAATGACTCCAAACACACTTATTTTAGTTCCAAGAGTTCTAATTCACATGCAATAGTCATTTACAGTCCAAAAATTAAACTTTAAAAAATTACCATTTTTGACCATCTGGAAAAAGTTCGACAGGTCTCGGGTCACCGTTTTTCATCCGAAAATTGATTTTTTGGACTGTAGAACAATTTATTCAAAATGTCATTTGGATTGAGCCTCATGTTGAATAACTACTTTTTAAAGCCTCAATGTGACCAAAATTGCCATTTTTACAGACTTTTTCTCCTACTCAGAAGCTTCTATTTCGACCTATTCAGACATTAAAATGACTCTAAACACACTTATTTTAGTTCCAAGAGTTCTAATTTACATGCAATAGTCATTTACAGTCCAAAAATTAAACTGTAAAAAATTACCATTTTTGACCATCTGGAAAAAGTTCGACAGGTAACGGGTCATCGTTTTTCATCAGAAAATTGATTTTTTGGACTGTAGAAAAATTGATTCAAAATGTCATTTGGATTGAGCCTCATGTTGAATAACTACTTTTTAAAGCCTCAATGTGACAGAAATTGCCATTTTTACTGACTTTTTCTCCTACTCAGAAGCTTCTATTTCGACCTATTCAGGCATTAAAATGACTCTAAACACACCTATTTTAGTTCCAAGAGTTCTAATTCACATGCAATAGTCATTTACAGTCCAAAAATTAAACTTTAAAAAATTACCATTTTTGACCATCTGGAAAAAGTTTGACAGGTCACGGGTCATCGTTTTTCATCAGAAAATTGATTTTTTGGACTGTAGAAAAATTGATTCAAAATGTCGTTTGGATTGAGCCTCATGTTGAATAACTACTTTTTAAAGCCTCAATGTGACCAAAATTGCCATTTTTACAGACTTTTTCTCCTACTCAGAAGCTTCTATTTCGACCTATTTCAGGCATTAAAAGGACTCTAAACACACCTATTTTAGTTCCAAGAGTTCTAATTCACATGCAATAGTCATTTACAGTCCAAAAATTAAACTTAAAAAAATTACCATTGTTGACCATCTGGAAAAAGTTCGACAGGTCACGGGTCATCGTTTTTCATCAGAAAATTGATTTTTTGGACTGTAGAAAAATTGATTCAAAATGTCATTTGGATTGAGCCTCATGTTGAATAACTACTTTTTAAAGCCTTAATGTGACCAAAATTGCCATGTTTACAGACTTTTTATCCTATTCAGAAGGTTCTATTTCGACCAATTTCAGGCATAAAATGACTCTAAACACACTTATTTTAGTTCCAAGAGTTCGAATTCACATGCAATAGTCATTTACAGTCCAAAAATTAAACTTTAAAAAATTACCATTTTTGACCATCTGGAAAAAGTTTGACAGGTCACGGGTCATCGTTTTTCATCAGAAAATTTATTTTTTGGACTGTGGAAAAATTGATTCAAAATGTCGTTTGGATTGAGCCTCATGTTGAATAACTACTTTTTAAAGCCTCAATGTGACCAAAATTGCCATTTTTACAGACTTTTTCTCCTACTCAGAAGCTTCTATTTCGACCTATTTCAGGCATTAAAATGACTCTAAACACACTTATTTTAGTTCCAAGAGTTCTAATTCACATGCAATAGTCATTTACAGTCCAAAAATTAAACTTTAAAAAATTACCATTCTTGACCATCTGGAAAAAGTTCGACAGGTCACGGGTCATCGTTTTTCATCAGAAAATTGATTTTTTGGACTGTAGAAAAATTGATTCAAAATGTCATTAGGATTGAGCCTCATGTTGAATGACTACTTTTTAAAGCCTCAATGTGACCAAAATTGCCATTTTTACAGACTTTTTCTCCTACTCAGAAGCTTCTATATCGACCTATTCAGGCATTAAAATGACTCTAAACAAACTTATTTTAGTTCCAAGAGTTCTAATTCACATGCAATAGTCATTTAAAGTTCAAAAATTAAACTTTAAAAAATTACCATTTTTGACCATCTGGAAAAAGTTCGACAGGTCACGGGTCATCGTTTTTCATCAGAAAATTGATTTTTTGGACTGTAGAAAAATTGATTCAAAATGTCATTTGGATTGAGCCTCATGTTGAATAACTACTTTTTAAAGCCTCAATGTGACCAAAATTGAAATTTTTACAGACTTTTTCTCCTACTCAGAAGCTTCTATTTCGACCTATTTCAGGCATTAATATGACTCCAAACACACTTATTTTAGTTCCAAGAGTTCTAATTCACATGCAATAGTCATTTACAGTCCAAAAATTAAACTTTAAAAAATTACCATTTTTGACCATCTGGAAAAAGTTCGACAGGTCTCGGGTCACCGTTTTTCATCCGAAAATTGATTTTTTGGACTGTAGAACAATTTATTCAAAATGTCATTTGGATTGAGCCTCATATTGAATAACTACTTTTTAAAGCCTCAATGTGACCAAAATTGCCATTTTTACAGACTTTTTCTCCTACTCAGAAGCTTCTATTTCGACCTATTCAGACATTAAAATGACTCTAAACACACTTATTTTAGTTCCAAGAGTTCTAATTCACATGCAATAGTCATTTACAGTCCAAAAATTAAACTGTAAAAAATTACCATTTTTGACCATCTGGAAAAAGTTCGACAGGTCACGGGTCATCGTTTTTCATCAGAAAATTGATTTTTTGGACTGTAGAAAAATTGATTCAAAATGTCATTTGGATTGAGCCTCATGTTGAATAACTACTTTTTAAAGCCTCAATGTGACAGAAATTGCCATTTTTACTGACTTTTTCTCCTACTCAGAAGCTTCTATTTCGACCTATTCAGGCATTAAAATGACTCTAAACACACCTATTTTAGTTCCAAGAGTTCTAATTCACATGCAATAGTCATTTACAGTCCAAAAATTAAACTTTAAAAAATTACCATTTTTGACCATCTGGAAAAAGTTTGACAGGTCACGGGTCATCGTTTTTCATCAGAAAATTGATTTTTTGGACTGTAGAAAAATTGATTCAAAATGTCGTTTGGATTGAGCCTCATGTTGAATAACTACTTTTTAAAGCCTCAATGTGACCAAAATTGCCATTTTTACAGACTTTTTCTCCTACTCAGAAGCTTCTATTTCGACCTATTTCAGGCATTAAAATGACTCTAAACACACCTATTTTAGTTCCAAGAGTTCTAATTCACATGCAATAGTCATTTACAGTCCAAAAATTAAACTTTAAAAAATTACCATTGTTGACCATCTGGAAAAAGTTCGACAGGTCACGGGTCATCGTTTTTCATCAGAAAATTGATTTTTTGGACTGTAGAAAAATTGATTCAAAATGTCATTTGGATTGAGCCTCATGTTGAATAACTACTTTTTAAAGCCTTAATGTGACCAAAATTGCCATGTTTACAGACTTTTTATCCTATTCAGAAGGTTCTATTTCGACCAATTTCAGGCATAAAATGACTCTAAACACACTTATTTTAGTTTCAAGAGTTCGAATTCACATGCAATAGTCATTTACAGTCCAAAAATTAAACTTTAAAAAATTACCATTTTTGACCATCTGGAAAAAGTTTGACAGGTCACGGGTCATCGTTTTTCATCAGAAAATTTATTTTTTGGACTGTGGAAAAATTGATTCAAAATGTCGTTTGGATTGAGCCTCATGTTGAATAACTACTTTTTAAAGCCTCAATGTGACCAAAATTGCCATTTTTACAGACTTTTTCTCCTACTCAGAAGCTTCTATTTCGACCTATTTCAGGCATTAAAATGACTCCAAACACACTTATTTTAGTTCCAAGAGTTCTAATTCACATGCAATAGTCATTTACAGTCCAAAAATTAAACTTTAAAAAATTACCATTCTTGACCATCTGGAAAAAGTTCGACAGGTCACGGGTCATCGTTTTTCATCAGAAAATTGATTTTTTGGACTGTAGAAAAATTGATTCAAAATGTCATTAGGATTGAGCCTCATGTTGAATGACTACTTTTTAAAGCCTCAATGTGACCAAAATTGCCATTTTTACAGACTTTTTCTCCTACTCTGAAGCTTTTATATCGACCTATTCAGGCATTAAAATGACTCTAAACAAACTTATTTTAGTTCCAAGAGTTCTAATTCACATGCAATAGTCATTTAAAGTTCAAAAATTAAACTTTAAAAAATTACCATTTTTGACCATCTGGAAAAAGTTCGACAGGTCACGGGTCATCGTTTTTCATCAGAAAATTGATTTTTTGGACTGTAGAAAAATTGATTCAAAATGTCATTTGGATTGAGCCTCATGTTGAATAACTACTTTTTAAAGCCTCAATGTGACCAAAATTGAAATTTTTACAGACTTTTTCTCCTACTCAGAAGCTTCTATTTCGACCTATTTCAGGCATTAATATGACTCCAAACACACTTATTTTAGTTCCAAGAGTTCTAATTCACATGCAATAGTCATTTACAGTCCAAAAATTAAACTTTAAAAAATTACCATTTTTGACCATCTGGAAAAAGTTCGACAGGTCTCGGGTCACCGTTTTTCATCCAAAAATTGATTTTTTGGACTGTAGAACAATTTATTCAAAATGTCATTTGGATTGAGCCTCATGTTGAATAACTACTTTTTAAAGCCTCAATGTGACCAAAATTGCCATTTTTACAGACTTTTTCTCCTACTCAGAAGCTTCTATTTCGACCTATTCAGACATTAAAATGACTCTAAACACACTTATTTTAGTTCCAAGAGTTCTAATTCACATGCAATAGTCATTTACAGTCCAAAAATTAAACTGTAAAAAATTACCATTTTTGACCATCTGGAAAAAGTTCGACAGGTCACGGGTCATCGTTTTTCATCAGAAAATTGATTTTTTGGACTGTAGAAAAATTGATTCAAAATGTCATTTGGATTGAGCCTCATGTTGAATAACTACTTTTTAAAGCCTCAATGTGACAGAAATTGCCATTTTTACTGACTTTTTCTCCTACTCAGAAGCTTCTATTTCGACCTATTCAGGCATTAAAATGACTCTAAACACACCTATTTTAGTTCCAAGAGTTCTAATTCACATGCAATAGTCATTTACAGTCCAAAAATTAAACTTTAAAAAATTACCATTTTTGACCATCTGGAAAAAGTTTGACAGGTCAAGGGTCATCGTTTTTCATCAGAAAATTGATTTTTTGGACTGTAGAAAAATTGATTCAAAATGTCGTTTGGATTGAGCCTCATGTTGAATAACTACTTTTTAAAGCCTCAATGTGACCAAAATTGCCATTTTTACAGACTTTTTCTCCTACTCAGAAGCTTCTATTTCGACCTATTTCAGGCATTAAAATGACTCTAAACACACCTATTTTAGTTCCAAGAGTTCTAATTCACATGCAATAGTCATTTACAGTCCAAAAATTAAACTTTAAAAAATTACCATTGTTGACCATCTGGAAAAAGTTCGACAGGTCACGGGTCATCGTTTTTCATCAGAAAATTGATTTTTTGGACTGTGGAAAAATTGATTCAAAATGTCGTTTGGATTGAGCCTCATGTTGAATAACTACTTTTTAAAGCCTCAATGTGACCAAAATTGCCATTTTTACAGACTTTTTCTCCTACTCAGAAGCTTCTATTTCGACCTATTTCAGGCATTAAAATGCCTCTAAACACACTTATTTTAGTTCCAAGAGTTCTAATTCACATGCAATAGTCATTTACAGTCCAAAAATTAAACTTTAAAAAATTACCATTCTTGACCATCTGGAAAAAGTTCGACAGGTCACGGGTCATCGTTTTTCATCAGAAAATTGATTTTTTGGACTGTAGAAAAATTGATTCAAAATGTCATTAGGATTGAGCCTCATGTTGAATGACTACTTTTTAAAGCCTCAATGTGACCAAAATTGCCATTTTTACAGACTTTTTCTCCTACTTAGAAGCTTCTATTTCGACCTATTTCAGGCATTAATATGACTCCAAACACACTTATTTTAGTTCCAAGAGTTCTAATTCACATGCAATAGTCATTTACAGTCCAAAAATTCAACTTTAAAAAATTACCATTTTTGACCATCTGGAAAAAGTTCGACAGGTCTCGGGTCACCGTTTTTCATCAGAAAATTGATTTTTTGGACTGTAGAACAATTTATTCAAAATGTCATTTGGATTGAGCCTCATGTTGAATAACTACTTTTTAAAGCCTCAATGTGACCAAAATTGCCATTTTTACAGACTTTTTCTCCTACTCAGAAGCTTCTATTTCGACCTATTCAGACATTAAAATGACTCTAAACACACTTATTTTAGTTCCAAGAGTTCTAATTCACATGCAATAGTCATTTACAGTCCAAAAATTAAACTGTAAAAAATTACCATTTTTGACCATCTGGAAAAAGTTCGACAGGTCACGGGTCATCGTTTTTCATCAGAAAATTGATTTTTTGGACTGTAGAAAAATTGATTCAAAATGTCATTTGGATTGAGCCTCATGTTGAATAACTACTTTTTAAAGCCTCAATGTGACAGAAATTGCCATTTTTACTGACTTTTTCTCCTACTCAGAAGCTTCTATTTCGACCTATTCAGGCATTAAAATGACTCTAAACACACCTATTTTAGTTCCAAGAGTTCTAATTCACATGCAATAGTCATTTACAGTCCAAAAATTAAACTTTAAAAAATTACCATTTTTGACCATCTGGAAAAAGTTTGACAGGTCAAGGGTCATCGTTTTTCATCAGAAAATTGATTTTTTGGACTGTAGAAAAATTGATTCAAAATGTCGTTTGGATTGAGCCTCATGTTGAATAACTACTTTTTAAAGCCTCAATGTGACCAAAATTGCCATTTTTACAGACTTTTTCTCCTACTCAGAAGCTTCTATTTCGACCTATTTCAGGCATTAAAATGACTCTAAACACACCTATTTTAGTTCCAAGAGTTCTAATTCACATGCAATAGTCATTTACAGTCCAAAAATTAAACTTTAAAAAATTACCATTGTTGACCATCTGGAAAAAGTTCGACAGGTCACGGGTCATCGTTTTTCATCAGAAAATTGATTTTTTGGACTGTAGAAAAATTGATTCAAAATGTCATTTGGATTGAGCCTCATGTTGAATAACTACTTTTTAAAGCCTTAATGTGACCAAAATTGCCATGTTTACAGACTTTTTATCCTATTCAGAAGGTTCTATTTCGACCAATTTCAGGCATAAAATGACTCTAAACACACTTATTTTAGTTCCAAGAGTTCGAATTCACATGCAATAGTCATTTACAGTCCAAAAATTAAACTTTAAAAAATTACCATTTTTGACCATCTGGAAAAAGTTTGACAGGTCACGGGTCATTCGTTTTTCATCAGAAAATTTATTTTTTGGACTGTGGAAAAATTGATTCAAAATGTCGTTTGGATTGAGCCTCATGTTGAATAACTACTTTTTAAAGCCTCAATGTGACCAAAATTGCCATTTTTACAGACTTTTTCTCCTACTCAGAAGCTTCTATTTCGACCTATTTCAGGCATTAAAATGACTCTAAACACACTTATTTTAGTTCCAAGAGTTCTAATTCACATGCAATAGTCATTTACAGTCCAAAAATTAAACTTTAAAAATTACCATTCTTGACCATCTGGAAAAAGTTCGACAGGTCACGGGTCATCGTTTTTCATCAGAAAATTGATTTTTTGGACTGTAGAAAAATTGATTCAAAATGTCATTAGGATTGAGCCTCATGTTGAATGACTACTTTTTAAAGCCTCAATGTGACCAAAAATTGCCATTTTTACAGACTTTTTCTCCTACTCAGAAGCTTCTATATCGACCTATTCAGGCATAAAATGACTCTAAACAAACTTATTTTAGTTCCAAGAGTTCTAATTCACATGCAATAGTCATTTAAAGTTCAAAAATTAAACTTTAAAAATTACCATTTTTGACCATCTGGAAAAAGTTCGACAGGTCACGGGTCATCGTTTTTCATCAGAAAATTGATTTTTTCGACTGTAGAAAAATTGATTCAAAATGTCATTTGGATTGAGCCTCATGTTGAATAACTACTTTTTAAAGCCTCAATGTGACCAAAATTGAAATTTTTACAGACTTTTTCTCCTACTCAGAAGCTTCTATTTCGACCTATTTCAGGCATTATATGACTCCAAACACACTTATTTTAGTTCCAAGAGTTCTAATTCACATGCAATAGTCATTTACAGTCCAAAAATTAAACTGTAATTACCATTTTTGACCATCTGGAAAAAGTTCGACAGGTCTCGGGTCATCGTTTTTCATCCGAAAATTGATTTTTTGGACTGTAGAAAAATTGATTCAAAATGTCATTTGGATTGAGCCTCATGTTGAATAACTACTTTTTAAAGCCTCAATGTGACCAAAATTGCCATTTTTACAGACTTTTTCTCCGACTCAGAAGCTTCTATTTCGACCTATTCAGGCATTAAAATGACTCTAAACAAACTTATTTTAGTTCCAAGAGTTCTAATTCACATGCAATAGTCATTTACAGTCCAAAAATTAAACTTTAAAAAATTACCATTTTTGACCATCTGGAAAAAGTTTGACAGGTCACGGGTCATCGTTTTTCATCAGAAAATTTATTTTTTGGACTGTAGAAAAATTGATTCAAAATGTCGTTTGGATTGAGCCTCATGTTGAATAACTACTTTTTAAAGCCTCAATGTGACCAAAATTGCCATTTTTACAGACTTTTTCTCCTACTCAGAAGCTTCTATTTCGACCTATTTCAGGCATTAAAATGACTCTAAACACACTTATTTTAGTTCCAAGAGTTCTAATTCACAAGCAATAGTCATTTACAGTCCAAAAATTAAACTTTAAAAAATTACCATTTTTGACCATCTGGAAAAAGTTCGACAGGTCACGGGTCATCGTTTTTCATCAGAAAATAGATTTTTTGGACTGTAGAAAAATTGATTCAAAATGTCATTTGGATTGAGCCTCATGTTGAATAACTACTTTTTAAAGCCTCAATGTGACCAAAATTGCCATTTTTACAGACTTTTTCTCCTACTCAGAAGCTTCTATTTCGACCTATTTCAGGCATTAAAATGACTCTAAACACACTTATTTTAGTTCCAAGAGTTCTAATTCACATGCAATAGTCATTTACAGTCCAAAAATTAAACTTTAAAAATTACCATTCTTGACCATCTGGAAAAAGTTCGACAGGTCACGGGTCATCGTTTTTCATCAGAAAATTTATTTTTTGGACTGTAGAAAAATTGATTCAAAATGTCATTAGGATTGAGCCTCATGTTAAATGACTACTTTTTAAAGCCTCAATGTGACCAAAATTGCCATTTTTACAGACTTTTTCTCCTACTCAGAAGCTTCTATTTCGACCTATTCAGGCATTAAAATGACTCTAAACAAACTTATTTTAGTTCCAAGAGTTCTAATTCACATGCAATAGTCATTTAAAGTTCAAAAATTAAACTTTAAAAAATTACCATTTTTGACCATCTGGAAAAGGTTCGACAGGTCACGGGTCATCGTTTTTCATCAGAAAATTGATTTTTTGGACTGTAGAAAAATTGATTCAAAATGTCATTTGGATTGAGCCTCATGTTGAATAACTACTTTTTAAAGCCTCAATGTGACAGAAATTGCCATTTTTACTGACTTTTTCTCCTACTCAGAAGCTTCTATTTCGACCTATTCAGGCATTAAAATGACTCTAAACACACCTATTTTAGTTCCAAGAGTTCTAATTCACATGCAATAGTCATTTACAGTCCAAAAATTAAACTTTAAAAAATTACCATTTGTGACCAGCTGGAAAAAGTTTGACAGGTCACGGGTCATCGTTTTTCATCAGAAAATTGATTTTTTTGGACTGTAGAAAAATTGATTCAAAATGTCGTTTGGATTGAGCCTCATGTTGAATAACTACTTTTTAAAGCCTCAATGTGACCAAAATTGCCATTTTTACAGACTTTTTCTCCTACTCAGAAGCTTCTATTTCGACCTATTTCAGGCATTAAAATGACTCTAAACACACTTATTTTAGTTCCAAGAGTTCTAATTCACATGCAATAGTCATTTACAGTCCAAAAATTAAACTTTAAAAAATTACCATTGTTGACCATCTGGAAAAAGTTCGACAGGTCACGGGTCATCGTTTTTCATCAGAAAATAGATTTTTTGGACTGTAGAAAAACTTGATTCAAAATGTCATTTGGATTGAGCCTCATGTTGAATAACTACTTTTTAAAGCCTCAATGTGACCAAAATTGCCATTTTTACAGACTTTTTCTCCTACTCAGAAGGTTCTATTTCGACCAATTTCAGGTATTAAAATGTTTCTAAACACACTTATTTTAGTTCCAAGAGTTCTAATTCACATGCAATAGTCATTTAAAGTCCAAAAATTAAACTTTAAAAAATTACCATTTTTGACCATCTGGAAAAAGTTCGACAGGTCACGGGTCATCGTTTTTCATCCGAAAATTGATTTTTTGGACTGTAGAACAATTGATTCAAAATGTCATTTGGATTGAGCCTCATTTTGAATAACTACTTTTTAAAGCCTCAATGTGACAGAAATTGCCATTTTTACTGACTTTTTCTCCTACTCAGAAGCTTCTATTTCGACCTATTCAGGCATTAAAATGACTCTAAACACACCTATTTTAGTTCCAAGAGTTCTAATTCACATGTAATAGTCATTTACAGTCCAAAAATTAAACTTTAAAAAATTACCATTTTTGACCATCTGGAAAAAGTTTGACAGGTCACGGGTCATCGTTTTTCATCAGAAAATTGATTTTTTGGACTGTAGAAAAATTGATTCAAAATGTCGTTTGGATTGAGCCTCATGTTGAATAACTACTTTTTAAAGCCTCAATGTGACCAAAATTGCCATTTTTACAGACTTTTTCTCCTACTCAGAAGCTTCTATTTCGACCTATTTCAGGCATTAAAATGACTCTAAACACACTTATTTTAGTTCCAAGAGTTCTAATTCACATGCAATAGTCATTTACAGTCCAAAAATTAAACTTTAAAAAATTACCATTCTTGACCATCTGGAAAAAGTTCGACAGGTCACGGGTCATCGTTTTTCATCAGAAAATTGATTTTTTGGACTGTAGAAAAATTGATTCAAAATGTCATTTGGATTGAGCCTCATGTTGAATAACTACTTTTCAAAGCCTCAATGTGACCAAAATTGAAATTTTTACAGACTTTTTCTCCTACTCAGAAGCTTCTATTTTGACCTATTTCAGGCATTAATATGACTCCAAACACAATTATTTTAGTTCCAAGAGTTCTAATTCACATGCAATAGTCATTTACAGTCCAAAAATTAAACTTTAAAAAATTACCATTTTTGACCATCTAGAAAAAGTTCGACAGGTCTCGGGTCATCGTTTTTCATCCGAAAATTGATTTTTTGGACTGTAGAAAAATTGATTCAAAATGTCATTTGGATTGAGCCTCATGTTGAATAACTACTTTTTAAAGCCTCAATGTGACAGAAATTGCCATTTTTACTGACTTTTTCTCCTACTCAGAAGCTTCTATTTCGACCTATTCAGGCATTAAAATGACTCTAAACACACCTATTTTATTTCCAAGAGTTCTAATTCACATGCAATAGTCATTTACAGTCCAAAAATTAAACTTAAAAAAATTACCATTGTTGACCATCTGGAAAAAGTTCGACAGGTTGAATAACTACTTTTTAAAGCCTCAATGTGACCAAAATTGCCATTTTTACAGACTTTTTCTCCTACTCAGAAGGTTCTATTTCGACCAATTTCAGGCATTAAAATGTTTCTAAACACACTTATTTTAGTTCCAAGAGTTCTAATTCACATGCAATAGTCATTTAAAGTCCAAAAATTAAACTTTAAAAAATTACCATTTTTGACCATCTGGAAAAAGTTCGACAGGTCACGGGTCATCGTTTTTCATCCGAAAATTGATTTTTTGGACTGTAGAACAATTGATTCAAAATGTCATTTGGATTGAGCCTCATTTTGAATAACTACTTTTTAAAGCCTCAATGTGACAGAAATTGCCATTTTTACTGACTTTTTCTCCTACTCAGAAGCTTCTATTTCGACCTATTCAGGCATTAAAATGACTCTAAACACACCTATTTTAGTTCCAAGAGTTCTAATTCACATGTAATAGTCATTTACAGTCCAAAAATTAAACTTTAAAAAATTACCATTTTTGACCATCTGGAAAAAGTTTGACAGGTCACGGGTCATCGTTTTTCATCAGAAAATTGATTTTTTGGACTGTAGAAAAATTGATTCAAAATGTCGTTTGGATTGAGCCTCATGTTGAATAACTACTTTTTAAAGCCTCAATGTGACCAAAATTGCCATTTTTACAGACTTTTTCTCCTACTCAGAAGCTTCTATTTCGACCTATTTCAGGCATTAAAATGACTCTAAACACACTTATTTTAGTTCCAAGAGTTCTAATTCACATGCAATAGTCATTTACAGTCCAAAAATTAAACTTTAAAAAATTACCATTCTTGACCATCTGGAAAAAGTTCGACAGGTCACGGGTCATCGTTTTTCATCAGAAAATTGATTTTTTGGACTGTAGAAAAATTGATTCAAAATGTCATTAGGATTGAGCCTCATGTTGAATGACTACTTTTTAAAGCCTCAATGTGACCAAAATTGCCATTTTTACAGACTTTTTCTCCTACTCAGAAGCTTCTATTTCGACCTATTCAGGCATTAAAATGACTCTAAACAAACTTATTTTAGTTCCAAGAGTTCTAATTCACATGCAATAGTCATTTAAAGTTCAAAAATTAAACTTTAAAAAATTACCAGTTTTGACCATCTGGAAAAAGTTCGACAGGTCACGGGTCATCGTTTTTCATCAGAAAATTGATTTTTTGGACTGTAGAAAAATTGATTCAAAATGTCATTTGGATTGAGCCTCATGTTGAATAACTACTTTTTAAAGCCTCAATGTGACCAAAATTGAAATTTTTACAGACTTTTTCTCCTACTCAGAAGCTTCTATTTCGACCTATTTCAGGCATTAAAATGACTCCAAACACACTTATTTTAGTTCCAAGAGTTCTAATTCACATGCAATAGTCATTTACAGTCCAAAAATTAAACTTTAAAAAATTACCATTTTTGACCATCTGGAAAAAGTTCGACAGGTCTCGGGTCACCGTTTTTCATCCGAAAATTGATTTTTTGGACTGTAGAACAATTGATTCAAAATGTCATTTGGATTGAGCCTCATGTTGAATAACTACTTTTTAAAGCCTCAATGTGACCAAAATTGCCATTTTTACAGACTTTTTCTCCTACTCAGAAGCTTCTATTTCGACCTATTCAGACATTAAAATGACTCTAAACACACTTATTTTAGTTCCAAGAGTTCTAATTCACATGCAATAGTCATTTACAGTCCAAAAATTAAACTGTAAAAAATTACCATTTTTGACCATCTGGAAAAAGTTCGACAGTTCACGGGTCATCGTTTTTCATCCGAAAATTGATTTTTTGGACTGTAGAAAAATTGATTCAAAATGTCATTTGGATTGAACCTCATGTTGAATAACTACTTTTTAAAGCCTCAATGTGACAGAAATTGCCATTTTTACTGACTTTTTCTCCTACTCAGAAGCTTCTATTTCGACCTATTCAGGCATTAAAATGACTCTAAACACACCTATTTTAGTTCCAAGAGTTCTAATTCACATGCAATAGTCATTTACAGTCCAAAAATTAAACTTTAAAAAATTACCATTGTTGACCATCTGGAAAAAGTTCGACAGGTCACGGGTCATCGTTTTTCATCAGAAAATTGATTTTTTGGACTGTAGAAAAATTGATTCAAAATGTCGTTTGGATTGAGCCTCATGTTGAATAACTACTTTTTAAAGCCTCAATGTGACCAAAATTGCCATTTTTACAGACTTTTTCTCCTACTCAGAAGCTTCTATTTCGACCTATTTCAGGCATTAAAATGACTCTAAACACACTTATTTTAGTTCCAAGAGTTCTAATTCACAAGCAATAGTCATTTACAGTCCAAAAATTAAACTTTAAAAAATTACCATTTTTGACCATCTGGAAAAAGTTCGACAGGTCACGGGTCATCGTTTTTCATCAGAAAATAGATTTTTTGGACTGTAGAAAAATTGATTCAAAATGTCATTTGGATTGAGCCTCATGTTGAATAACTACTTTTTAAAGCCTCAATGTGACCAAAATTGCCATTTTTACAGACTTTTTCTCCTACTCAGAAGCTTCTATTTCGACCTATTTCAGGCATTAAAATGACTCTAAACACACTTATTTTAGTTCCAAGAGTTCTAATTCACATGCAATAGTCATTTACAGTCCAAAAATTAAACTTTAAAAAATTACCATTCTTGACCATCTGGAAAAAGTTCGACAGGTCACGGGTCATCGTTTTTCATCAGAAAATTTATTTTTTGGACTGTAGAAAAATTGATTCAAAATGTCATTAGGATTGAGCCTCATGTTAAATGACTACTTTTTAAAGCCTCAATGTGACCAAAATTGCCATTTTTACAGACTTTTTCTCCTACTCAGAAGCTTCTATTTCGACCTATTCAGGCATTAAAATGACTCTAAACAAACTTATTTTAGTTCCAAGAGTTCTAATTCACATGCAATAGTCATTTAAAGTTCAAAAATTAAACTTTAAAAAATTACCATTTTTGACCATCTGGAAAAGGTTCGACAGGTCACGGGTCATCGTTTTTCATCAGAAAATTGATTTTTTGGACTGTAGAAAAATTGATTCAAAATGTCATTTGGATTGAGCCTCATGTTGAATAACTACTTTTTAAAGCCTCAATGTGACAGAAATTGCCATTTTTACTGACTTTTTCTCCTACTCAGAAGCTTCTATTTCGACCTATTCAGGCATTAAAATGACTCTAAACACACCTATTTTAGTTCCAAGAGTTCTAATTCACATGCAATAGTCATTTACAGTCCAAAAAATAAACTTTAAAAAATTACCATTTGTGACCAGCTGGAAAAAGTTTGACAGGTCACGGGTCATCGTTTTTCATCAGAAAATTGATTTTTTTGGACTGTAGAAAAATTGATTCAAAATGTCGTTTGGATTGAGCCTCATGTTGAATAACTACTTTTTAAAGCCTCAATGTGACCAAAATTGCCATTTTTACAGACTTTTTCTCCTACTCAGAAGCTTCTATTTCGACCTATTTCAGGCATTAAAATGACTCTAAACACACTTATTTTAGTTCCAAGAGTTCTAATTCACATGCAATAGTCATTTACAGTCCAAAAATTAAACTTTAAAAAATTACCATTGTTGACCATCTGGAAAAAGTTCGACAGGTCACGGGTCATCGTTTTTCATCAGAAAATAGATTTTTTGGACTGTAGAAAAACTTGATTCAAAATGTCATTTGGATTGAGCCTCATGTTGAATAACTACTTTTTAAAGCCTCAATGTGACCAAAATTGCCATTTTTACAGACTTTTTCTCCTACTCAGAAGGTTCTATTTCGACCAATTTCAGGTATTAAAATGTTTCTAAACACACTTATTTTAGTTCCAAGAGTTCTAATTCACATGCAATAGTCATTTAAAGTCCAAAAATTAAACTTTAAAAAATTACCATTTTTGACCATCTGGAAAAAGTTCGACAGGTCACGGGTCATCGTTTTTCATCCGAAAATTGATTTTTTGGACTGTAGAACAATTGATTCAAAATGTCATTTGGATTGAGCCTCATGTTGAATAACTACTTTTTAAAGCCTCAATGTGACAGAAATTGCCATTTTTACTGACTTTTTCTCCTACTCAGAAGCTTCTATTTCGACCTATTCAGGCATTAAAATGACTCTAAACACACCTATTTTAGTTCCAAGAGTTCTAATTCACATGTAATAGTCATTTACAGTCCAAAAATTAAACTTTAAAAAATTACCATTTTTGACCATCTGGAAAAAGTTTGACAGGTCACGGGTCATCGTTTTTCATCAGAAAATTGATTTTTTGGACTGTAGAAAAATTGATTCAAAATGTCGTTTGGATTGAGCCTCATGTTGAATAACTACTTTTTAAAGCCTCAATGTGACCAAAATTGCCATTTTTACAGACTTTTTCTCCTACTCAGAAGCTTCTATTTCAACCTATTTCAGGCATTAAAATGACTCTAAACACACTTATTTTAGTTCCAAGAGTTCTAATTCACATGCAATAGTCATTTACAGTCCAAAAATTAAACTTTAAAAAATTACCATTGTTGACCATCTGGAAAAAGTTCGACAGGTCACGGGTCATCGTTTTTCATCAGAAAATTGATTTTTTGGACTGTAGAAAAATTGATTCAAAACGTCATTTGGATTGAGCCTCATGTTGAATAACTACTTTTTAAAGCCTCAATGTGACCAAAATTGCCATTTTTACAGACTTTTTCTCCTACTCAGAAGCTTCTATTTCGACCTATTCAGACATTAAAATGACTCTAAACACACTTATTTTAGTTCCAAGAGTTCTAATTCACATGCAATAGTCATTTACAGTCCAAAAATTAAACTGTAAAAAATTACCATTTTTGACCATCTGGAAAAAGTTCGACAGGTCACGGGTCATCGTTTTTCATCCGAAAATTGATTTTTTGGACTGTAGAAAAATTGATTCAAAATGTCATTTGGATTGAGCCTCATGTTGAATAACTACTTTTTAAAGCCTCAATGTGACAGAAATTGCCATTTTTACTGACTTTTTCTCCTACTCAGAAGCTTCTATTTCGACCTATTCAGGCATTAAAATGACTCTAAACACACCTATTTTAGTTCCAAGAGTTCTAATTCACATGCAATAGTCATTTACAGTCCAAAAATTAAACTTTAAAAAATTACCATTGTTGACCATCTGGAAAAAGTTCGACAGGTCACGGGTCATCGTTTTTCATCAGAAAATTGATTTTTTGGACTGCAGAAAAATTGATTCAAAATGTCATTTGGATTGAGCCTCATGTTGAATAACTACTTTTTAAAGCCTTAATGTGACCAAAATTGCCATGTTTACAGACTTTTTATCCTATCCAGAAGGTTCTATTTCGACCAATTTCAGGCATTAAAATGACTCTAAACACACTTATTTTAGTCCCAAGAGTTCTAATTCACATGCAATAGTCATTTACAGTCCAAAAATTAAACTTTAAAAAATTACCATTTTTGACCATCTGGAAAAAGTTCGACAGGTCACGGGTCATCGTTTTTCATCAGAAAATAGATTTTTTGGACTGTAGAAAAATGTATTCAAAATGTCATTTGGATTGAGCCTCATGTTGAATAACTACTTTTTAAAGCCTCAATGTGACCAAAATTGCCATTTTTACAGACTTTTTCTCCTACTCAGAAGCTTCTATTTCGACCTATTTCAGGCATTAAAATGACTCTAAACACACTTATTTTAGTTCCACGAGTTCTAATTCACATGCAATAGTCATTTACAGTCCAAAAATTAAACTTTAAAAAATTACCATTGTTGACCATCTGGAAAAAGTTCGACAGGTCACGGGTCATCGTTTTTCATCAGAAAATTGATGTTTTGGACTGTAGAAAAATTGATTCAAAACGTCATTTGGATTGAGCCTCATGTTGAATAACTACTTTTTAAAGCCTCAATGTGACCAAAATTGCCATTTTTACAGACTTTTTCTCCTACTCAGAAGCTTCTATTTCGACCTATTTCAGGCATTAAAATGACTCTAAACACACTTATTTTAGTTCCAAGAGTTCTAATTCACATGCAATAGTCATTTACAGTCCAAAAATTAAACTTTAAAAAATTACCATTATTGACCATCTGGAAAAAGTTCGACAGGTCACGGGTCATCGTTTTTCATCAGAAAATTGATTTTTTGGACTGTAGAAAAATTGATTCAAAATGTCATTTGGATTGAGCCTCATGTTGAATAACTACTTTTTAAAGCCTTAATGTGACCAAAATTGCCATGTTTACAGACTTTTTATCCTATTCAGAAGGTTCTATTTCGACCAATTTCAGGCATTAAAATGACTCTAAATACACTTATTTTAGTTCCAAGAGTTCGAATTCACATGCAATAGTCATTTACAGTCCAAAAATTAAACTTTAAAAAATTACCATTTTTGACCATCTGGAAAAAGTTTGACAGGTCACGGGTCATCGTTTTTCATCAGAAAATTTATTTTTTGGACTGTGGAAAAATTGATTCAAAATGTCGTTTGGATTGAGCCTCATGTTGAATAACTACTTTTTAAAGCCTCAATGTGACCAAAATTGCCATTTTTACAGACTTTTTCTCCTACTCAGAAGCTTCTATTTTGACCTATTTCAGGCATTAAAATGACTCTAAACACACTTATTTTAGTTCCAAGAGTTCTAATTCACATGCAATAGTCATTTACAGTCCAAAAATTAAACTTTAAAAAATTACCATTCTTGACCATCTGGAAAAAGTTCGACAGGTCACGGGTCATCGTTTTTCATCAGAAAATTGATTTTTTGGACTGTAGAAAAATTGATTCAAAATGTCATTAGGATTGAGCCCCATGTTGAATGACTACTTTTTAAAGCCTCAATGTGACCAAAATTGCCATTTTTACAGACTTTTTCTCCTACTCAGAAGCTTCTATTTCGTCCTATTTCAGGCATTAAAATGACTCTAAACACACTTATTTTAGTTCCAAGAGTTCTAATTCACATGCAATAGTCATTTACAGTCCAAAAATTAAACTTTAAAAAATTACCATTTTTGACCATCTGGAAAAAGTTCGACAGGTCACGGGTCATCGTTTTTCATCAGAAAATAGATTTTTTGGACTGTAGAAAAATGTATTCAAAATGTCATTTGGATTGAGCCTCATGTTGAATAACTACTTTTTAAAGCCTCAATGTGACCAAAATTGCCATTTTTACAGCCTTTTTCTCCTACTCAGAAGCTTCTATTTGGACCTATTCAGGCATTAAAATGACTCTAAACACACTTATTTTAGTTCCAAGAGTTCTAATTTACATGCAATAGTCATTTACAGTCCAAAAATTAAACTTTAAAAAATTACCATTGTTGACCATCTGGAAAAAGTTCGACAGGTCACGGGTCATCGTTTTTCATCAGAAAATTGATTTTTTGGACTGTAGAAAAATTAATTCAAAATGTCATTAGGATTGAGCCCCATGTTGAATGACTACTTTTTAAAGCCTCAATGTGACCAAAATTGCCATTTTTACAGCCTTTTTCTCCTACTCAGAAGCTTCTATTTCGACCTATTCAGGCATTAAAATGACTCTAAACAAACTTATTTTAGTTCCAAGAGTTCTAATTCACATGCAATAGTCATTTAAAGTTCAAAAATTAAACTTTAAAAAATTACCATTTTTGACCATCTGGAAAAAGTTCGACAGGTCACGGGTCATCGTTTTTCATCAGAAAATTGATTTTTTGGACTGTAGAAAAATTGATTCAAAATGTCATTTGGATTGAGCCTCATGTTGAATAACTACTTTTTAAAGCCACAATGTGACAGAAATTGCCATTTTTACAGACTTTTTCTCCTACTCAGAAGGTTCTATTTCGACCTATTCAGGCATTAAAATGACTCTAAACAAACTTATTTTAGTTCCAAGAGTTCTAATTCACATGCAATAGTCATTTACAGTCCAAAAATTTAACTTTAAAAAATTACCATTTTTGACCATCTGGAAAAAGTTCGACAGGTCACGGGTCATCGTTTTTCATCAGAAAATAGATTTTTTGGACTGTAGAAAAATTGATTCAAAATGTCATTTGGATTGAGCCTCATGTTGAATAACTACTTTTTAAAGCCTCAATGTGACCAAAATTGCCATTTTTACAGACTTTTTCTCCTACTCAGAAGGTTCTATTTCGACCAATTTCAGGCATTAAAATGTTTCTAAACACACTTATTTTAGTTCCAAGAGTTCTAAGTCACATGCAATAGTCATTTAAAGTCCAAAAATTAAACTTTAAAAAATTACCATTTTTGACCATCTGGAAAAAGTTCGACAGGTCACGGGTCATCGTTTTTCATCAGAAAATGGATTTTTTGGACTGTAGAAAAATTGATTCAAAATGTCATTAGGATTGAGCCTCATGTTGAATGACTACTTTTTAAAGCCTCAATGTGACCAAAATTGCCATTTTTACAGACTTTTTCTCCTACTCAGAAGCTTCTATTTCGACCTATTTCAGGCATTAATACGACTCCAAACACACTTATTTTAGTTCCAAGAGTTCTAATTCACATGCAATAGTCATTTACAGTCCAAAAATTTAACTTAAAAAAATTACCATTTTTGACCATCTGGAAAAAGTTCGACAGGCCACGGGTCATCGTTTTTCATCAGAAAATTGATTTTTTGGACTGTAGAAAAATTGATTCAAAATGTCATTTGGATTGAGCCTCATGTTGAATAACTACTTTTTAAAGCCTTAATGTGACCAAAATTGCCATTTTTACAGACTTTTTCTCCTACTCAGAAGCTTCTATTTCGACCTATTTCAGGCATTAAAATGACTCTAAACACACTTATTTTAGTTCCAAGAGTTCTAATTCACATGCAATAGTCATTTACAGTCCAAAAATTAAACTTTAAAAAATTACCATTCTTGACCATCTGGAAAAAGTTCGACTGGTCACGGGTCATCGTTTTTCATCAGAAAATTGATTTTTTGGACTGTAGAAAAATTGATTCAAAATGTCATTTGGATTGAGCCTCATGTTGAATAACTACTTTTTAAAGCCTCAATGTGACAGAAATTGCCATTTTTACTGACTTTTTCTCCTACTCAGAAGCTTCTATTTCGACCTATTCAGGCATTAAAATGACTCTAAACACACCTATTTTAGTTCCAAGAGTTCTAATTCACATGCAATAGTCATTTACAGTCCAAAAATTAAACTTTAAAAAATTACCATTCTTGACCATCTGGAAAAAGTTCGACAGGTCACGGGTCATCGTTTTTCATCAGAAAATTGATTTTTTGGACTGTAGAAAAATTGATTCAAAATGTCATTAGGATTGAGCCTCATGTTGAATGACTACTTTTTAAAGCCTCAATGTGACCAAAATTGCCATTTTTACAGACTTTTTCTCCTACTCAGAAGCTTCTATTTCGACCTATTCAGGCATTAAAATGACTCTAAACAAACTTATTTTAGTTCCAAGAGTTCTAATTCACATGCAATAGTCATTTAAAGTTCAAAAATTAAACTTTAAAAAATTACCAGTTTTGACCATCTGGAAAAAGTTCGACAGGTCACGGGTCATCGTTTTTCATCAGAAAATTGATTTTTTGGACTGTAGAAGAATTGATTCAAAATGTCATTTGGATTGAGCCTCATGTTGAATAACTACTTTTTAAAGCCTCAATGTGACCAAAATTGAAATTTTTACAGACTTTTTCTCCTACTCAGAAGCTTCTATTTCGACCTATTTCAGGCATTAAAATGACTCCAAACACACTTATTTTAGTTCCAAGAGTTCTAATTCACATGCAATAGTCATTTACAGTCCAAAAATTAAACTTTAAAAAATTACCATTTTTGACCATCTGGAAAAAGTTCGACAGGTCTCGGGTCACCGTTTTTCATCCGAAAATTGATTTTTTGGACTGTAGAACAATTGATTCAAAATGTCATTTGGATTGAGCCTCATGTTGAATAACTACTTTTTAAAGCCTCAATGTGACCAAAATTGCCATTTTTACAGACTTTTTCTCCTACTCAGAAGCTTCTATTTCGACCTATTCAGACATTAAAATGACTCTAAACACACTTATTTTAGTTCCAAGAGTTCTAATTCACATGCAATAGTCATTTACAGTCCAAAAATTAAACTGTAAAAAATTACCATTTTTGACCATCTGGAAAAAGTTCGACAGGTCACGGGTCATCGTTTTTCATCCGAAAATTGATTTTTTGGACTGTAGAAAAATTAATTCAAAATGTCATTTGGATTGAGCCTCATGTTGAATAACTACTTTTTAAAGCCTCAATGTGACAGAAATTGCCATTTTTACTGACTTTTTCTCCTACTCAGAAGCTTCTATTTCGACCTATTCAGGCATTAAAATGACTCTAAACACACCTATTTTAGTTCCAAGAGTTCTAATTCACATGCAATAGTCATTTACAGTCCAAAAATTAAACTTTAAAAAATTACCATTGTTGACCATCTGGAAAAAGTTCGACAGGTCACGGGTCATCGTTTTTCATCAGAAAATTGATTTTTTGGACTGTAGAAAAATTGATTCAAAATGTCATTTGGATTGAGCCTCATGTTGAATAACTACTTTTTAAAGCCTTAATGTGACCAAAATTGCCATGTTTACAGACTATTTATCCTATTCAGAAGGTTCTATTTCGACCAATTTCAGGCATTAAAATGACTCTAAACACACTTATTTTAGTTCCAAGAGTTCGAATTCACATGCAATAGTCATTTACAGTCCAAAAATTAAACTTTAAAAAATTACCATTCTTGACCATCTGGAAAAAGTTCGACAGGTCACGGGTCATCGTTTTTCATCAGAAAATTGATTTTTTGGACTGTAGAAAAATTGATTCAAAATGTCATTAGGATTGAGCCCCATGTTGAATGACTACTTTTTAAAGCCTCAATGTGACCAAAATTGCCATTTTTACAGACTTTTTCTCCTACTCAGAAGCTTCTATTTCGACCTATTTCAGGCATTAAAATGACTCTAAACACACTTATTTTAGTTCCAAGAGTTCTAATTCACATGCAATAGTCATTTACAGTCCAAAAATTAAACTTTAAAAAATTACCATTTTTGACCATCTGGAAAAAGTTCGACAGGTCACGGGTCATCGTTTTTCATCAGAAAATAGATTTTTTGGACTGTAGAAAAATGTATTCAAAATGTCATTTGGATTGAGCCTCATGTTGAATAACTACTTTTTAAAGCCTCAATGTGACCAAAATTGCCATTTTTACAGCCTTTTTCTCCTACTCAGAAGCTTCTATTTGGACCTATTCAGGCATTAAAATGACTCTAAACACACTTATTTTAGTTCCAAGAGTTCTAATTTACATGCAATAGTCATTTACAGTCCAAAAATTAAACTTTAAAAAATTACCATTGTTGACCATCTGGAAAAAGTTCGACAGGTCACGGGTCATTGTTTTTCATCAGAAAATTGATTTTTTGGACTGTAGAAAAATTGATTCAAAATGTCGTTTCGATTGAGCCTCATGTTGAATAACTACTTTTTAAAGCCTCAATGTGACCAAAATTGCCATTTTTACAGACTTTTTCTCCTACTCAGAAGCTTCTATTTCGACCTATTTCAGGCATTAAAATGACTCTAAACACACTTATTTTAGTTCCAAGAGTTCTAATTCACATGCAATAGTCATTTACAGTCCAAAAATTAAACTTTAAAAAATTACCATTCTTGACCATCTGGAAAAAGTTCGACAGGTCACGGGTCATCGTTTTTCATCAGAAAATTGATTTTTTGGACTGTAGAAAAATTGATTCAAAATGTCATTAGGATTGAGCCCCATGTTGAATGACTACTTTTTAAAGCCTCAATGTGACCAAAATTGCCATTTTTACAGCCTTTTTCTCCTACTCAGAAGCTTCTATTTCGACCTATTCAGGCATTAAAATGACTCTAAACAAACTTATTTTAGTTCCAAGAGTTCTAATTCACATGCAATAGTCATTTAAAGTTCAAAAATTAAACTTTAAAAAATTACCATTTTTGACCATCTGGAAAAAGTTCGACAGGTCACGGGTCATCGTTTTTCATCAGAAAATTGATTTTTTGGACTGTAGAAAAATTGATTCAAAATGTCATTTGGATTGAGCCTCATGTTGAATAACTACTTTTTAAAGCCACAATGTGACAGAAATTGCCATTTTTACTGACTTTTTCTCCTACTCAGAAGCTTCTATTTCGACCTATTCAGGCATTAAAATGACTCTAAACACACCTATTTTAGTTCCAAGAGTTCTAATTCACATGCAATAGTCATTTACAGTCCAAAAATTAAACTTTAAAAAATTACCATTTTTGACCATCTGGAAAAAGTTCGACAGGTCTCGGGTCACCGTTTTTCATCCGAAAATTGATTTTTTGGACTGTAGAACAATTGATTCAAAATGTCATTTGGATTGAGCCTCATGTTGAATAACTACTTTTTAAAGCCTCAATGTGACCAAAATTGCCATTTTTACAGACTTTTTCTCCTACTCAGAAGCTTCTATTTCGACCTATTCAGACATTAAAATGACTCTAAACACACTTATTTTAGTTCCAAGAGTTCTAATTCACATGCAATAGTCATTTACAGTCCAAAAATTAAACTGTAAAAAATTACCATTTTTGACCATCTGGAAAAAGTTCGACAGGTCACGGGTCATCGTTTTTCATCCGAAAATTGATTTTTTGGACTGTAGAAAAATTAATTCAAAATGTCATTTGGATTGAGCCTCATGTTGAATAACTACTTTTTAAAGCCTCAATGTGACAGAAATTGCCATTTTTACTGACTTTTTCTCCTACTCAGAAGCTTCTATTTCGACCTATTCAGGCATTAAAATGACTCTAAACACACCTATTTTAGTTCCAAGAGTTCTAATTCACATGCAATAGTCATTTACAGTCCAAAAATTAAACTTTAAAAAATTACCATTGTTGACCATCTGGAAAAAGTTCGACAGGTCACGGGTCATCGTTTTTCATCAGAAAATTGATTTTTTGGACTGTAGAAAAATTGATTCAAAATGTCATTTGGATTGAGCCTCATGTTGAATAACTACTTTTTAAAGCCTTAATGTGACCAAAATTGCCATGTTTACAGACTATTTATCCTATTCAGAAGGTTCTATTTCGACCAATTTCAGGCATTAAAATGACTCTAAACACACTTATTTTAGTTCCAAGAGTTCGAATTCACATGCAATAGTCATTTACAGTCCAAAAATTAAACTTTAAAAAATTACCATTCTTGACCATCTGGAAAAAGTTCGACAGGTCACGGGTCATCGTTTTTCATCAGAAAATTGATTTTTTGGACTGTAGAAAAATTGATTCAAAATGTCATTAGGATTGAGCCCCATGTTGAATGACTACTTTTTAAAGCCTCAATGTGACCAAAATTGCCATTTTTACAGACTTTTTCTCCTACTCAGAAGCTTCTATTTCGACCTATTTCAGGCATTAAAATGACTCTAAACACACTTATTTTAGTTCCAAGAGTTCTAATTCACATGCAATAGTCATTTACAGTCCAAAAATTAAACTTTAAAAAATTACCATTTTTGACCATCTGGAAAAAGTTCGACAGGTCACGGGTCATCGTTTTTCATCAGAAAATAGATTTTTTGGACTGTAGAAAAATGTATTCAAAATGTCATTTGGATTGAGCCTCATGTTGAATAACTACTTTTTAAAGCCTCAATGTGACCAAAATTGCCATTTTTACAGCCTTTTTCTCCTACTCAGAAGCTTCTATTTGGACCTATTCAGGCATTAAAATGACTCTAAACACACTTATTTTAGTTCCAAGAGTTCTAATTTACATGCAATAGTCATTTACAGTCCAAAAATTAAACTTTAAAAAATTACCATTGTTGACCATCTGGAAAAAGTTCGACAGGTCACGGGTCATTGTTTTTCATCAGAAAATTGATTTTTTGGACTGTAGAAAAATTGATTCAAAATGTCGTTTCGATTGAGCCTCATGTTGAATAACTACTTTTTAAAGCCTCAATGTGACCAAAATTGCCATTTTTACAGACTTTTTCTCCTACTCAGAAGCTTCTATTTCGACCTATTTCAGGCATTAAAATGACTCTAAACACACTTATTTTAGTTCCAAGAGTTCTAATTCACATGCAATAGTCATTTACAGTCCAAAAATTAAACTTTAAAAAATTACCATTCTTGACCATCTGGAAAAAGTTCGACAGGTCACGGGTCATCGTTTTTCATCAGAAAATTGATTTTTTGGACTGTAGAAAAATTGATTCAAAATGTCATTAGGATTGAGCCCCATGTTGAATGACTACTTTTTAAAGCCTCAATGTGACCAAAATTGCCATTTTTACAGACTTTTTCTCCTACTCAGAAGCTTCTATTTCGACCTATTTCAGGTATTAAAATGACTCTAAACACACTTATTTTAGTTCCAAGAGTTCTAATTCACATGCAATAGTCATTTACAGTCCAAAAATTAAACTTTAAAAAATTACCATTCTTGACCATCTGGAAAAAGTTCGACAGGTCACGGGTCATCGTTTTTCATCAGAAAATTGATTTTTTGGACTGTAGAAAAATTGATTCAAAATGTCATTTGGATTGAGCCTCATGTTGAATAACTACTTTTTAAAGCCACAATGTGACAGAAATTGCCATTTTTACTGACTTTTTCTCCTACTCAGAAGCTTCTATTTCGACCTATTCAGGCATTAAAATGACTCTAAACACACCTATTTTAGTTCCAAGAGTTCTAATTCACATGCAATAGTCATTTACAGTCCAAAAATTAAACTTTAAAAAATTACCATTTTTGACCATCTGGAAAAAGTTTGACAGGTCACGGGTCATCGTTTTTCATCAGAAAATTGATTTTTTGGACTGTAGAAAAATTGATTCAAAATGTCGTTTGGATTGAGCCTCATGTTGAATAACTACTTTTTAAAGCCTCAATGTGACCAAAATTGCCATTTTTACAGACTTTTTCTCCTACTCAGAAGCTTCTATTTCGACCTATTTCAGGCATTAAAATGACTCTAAACACACTTATTTTAGTTCCAAGAGTTCTAATTCACATGCAATAGTCATTTACAGTCCAAAAATTAAACTTTAAAAAATTACCATTGTTGACCATCTGGAAAAAGTTCGACAGGTCACGGGTCATCGTTTTTCATCAGAAAATAGATTTTTTGGACTGTAGAAAAATTGCTTCAAAATGTCATTTGGATTGAGCCTCATGTTGAATAACTACTTTTTAAAGCCTCAATGTGACCAAAATTGCCATTTTTACAGACTTTTTCTCCTACTCAGAAGGTTCTATTTCGACCAATTTCAGGCATTAAAATGTTTCTAAACACACTTATTTTAGTTCCAAGAGTTCTAAGTCACATGCAATAGTCATTTAAAGTCCAAAAATTAAACTTTAAAAAAGTACCATTTTTGACCATCTGGAAAAAGTTCGACAGGTCACGGGTCATCGTTTTTCATCAGAAAATGGATTTTTTGGACTGTAGAAAAATTGATTCAAAATGTCATTAGGATTGAGCCTCATGTTGAATGACTACTTTTTAAAGCCTCAATGTGACCAAAATTGCCATTTTTACAGACTTTTTCTCCTACTCAGAAGCTTCTATTTCGACCTATTCAGGCATTAAAATGACTCTAAACAAACGTATTTTAGTTCCAAGAGTTCTAATTCACATGCAATAGTCATTTAAAGTTCAAAAATTAAACTTTAAAAAATTACCATTTTTGACCATCTGGAAAAAGTTCGACAGGTCACGGGTCATCGTTTTTCATCAGAAAATTGATTTTTTGGACTGTAGAAAAATTGATTCAAAATGTCATTTGGATTGAGCCTCATGTTGAATAACTACTTTTCAAAGCCTCAATGTGACCAAAATTGAAATTTTTACAGACTTTTTCTCCTACTCAGAAGCTTCTATTTCGACCTATTTCAGGCATTAATACGACTCCAAACACACTTATTTTAGTTCCAAGAGTTCTAATTCACATGCAATAGTCATTTACAGTCCAAAAATTAAACTTAAAAAAATTACCATTTTTGACCATCTGGAAAAAGTTCGACAGGTCTCGGGTCATCGTTTTTCATCCGAAAATTGATTTTTTGGACTGTAGAACAATTGATTCAAAATGTCATTTGGATTGAGCCTCATGTTGAATAACTACTTTTTAAAGCCTCAATGTGACCAAAATTGCCATTTTTACTGACTTTTTCTCCTACTCAGAAGCTTCTATTTCGACCTATTCAGGCATTAAAATGACTCTAAACACACCTATTTTAGTTCCAAGAGTTCTAATTCACATGTAATAGTCATTTACAGTCCAAAAATTAAACTTTAAAAAATTACAATTTTTGACCATCTGGAAAAAGTTTGACAGGTCACGGTTCATCGTTTTTCATCAGAAAATTGATTTTTTGGACTGTAGAAAAATTGATTCAAAATGTCGTTTGGATTGAGCCTCATGTTGAATAACTACTTTTTAAAGCCACAATGTGACCAAAATTGCCATTTTTACAGACTTTTTCTCCTACTCAGAAGCTTCTATTTCGACCTATTTCAGGCATTAAAATGACTCTAAACAACTTATTTTAGTTCCAAGAGTTCTAATTCACATGCAATAGTCATTTACAGTCCAAAAATTAAACTTTAAAAAGTTACCATTGTTGACCATCTGGAAAAAGTTCGACAGGTCACGGGGTCATCGTTTTTCATCAGAAAATGGATTTTTTGGACTGTAGAAAAATTGATTCAAAACGTCATTTGGATTGAGCCTCATGTTGAATAACTACTTTTTAAAGCCTCAATGTGACCAAAATTGCCATTTTTACAGACTTTTTCTCCTACTCAGAAGCTTCTATTTCGACCTATTTCAGGCATTAAAATGACTCTAAACACACTTATTTTAGTTCCAAGAGTTCTAATTCATATGCAATAGTCATTTACAGTCCAAAAATTAAACTTTAAAAAATTACCATTATTGACCATCTGGAAAAAGTTCGACAGGTCACGGGTCATCGTTTTTCATCAGAAAATTGATTTTTTGGACTGTAGAAAAATTGATTCAAAATGTCATTAGGATTGAGCCTCATGTTGAATGACTACTTTTTAAAGCCTCAATGTGACCAAAATTGCCATTTTTACAGACTTTTTCTCCTACTCAGAAGCTTCTATTTCGACCTATTCAGGCATTAAAATGACTCTAAACAAACTTATTTTAGTTCCAAGAGTTCTAATTCACATGCAATAGTCATTTAAAGTTCAAAAATTAAACTTGAAAAAATTACCATTTTTGACCATCTGGAAAAAGTTCGACAGGTCACGGGTCATCGTTTTTCATCAGAAAATTGATTTTTTGGACTGTAGAAAAATTGATTCAAAATGTCATTTGGATTGAGCCTCATGTTGAATAACTACTTTTTAAAGCCTCAATGTGACCAAAATTGAAATTTTTACAGACTTTTTCTCCTACTCAGAAGCTTCTATTTCGACCTATTTCAGGCATTAAAATGACTCCAAACACACTTATTTTAGTTCCAAGAGTTCTAATTCACATGCAATAGTCATTTACAGTCCAAAAATTTAACTTAAAAAAATTACCATTTTTGACCATCTGGAAAAAGTTCGACAGGCCACGGGTCATCGTTTTTCATCAGAAAATTGATTTTTTGGACTGTAGAAAAATTGATTCAAAATGTCATTTGGATTGAGCCTCATGTTGAATAACTACTTTTTAAAGCCTTAATGTGACCAAAATTGCCATTTTTACAGACTTTTTCTCCTACTCAGAAGCTTCTATTTCGACCTATTTCAGGCATTAAAATGACTCTAAACACACTTATTTTAGTTCCAAGAGTTCTAATTCACATGCAATAGTCATTTACAGTCCAAAAATTAAACTTTAAAAAATTACCATTCTTGACCATCTGGAAAAAGTTCGACTGGTCACGGGTCATCGTTTTTCATCAGAAAATTGATTTTTTGGACTGTAGAAAAATTGATTCAAAATGTCATTTGGATTGAGCCTCATGTTGAATAACTACTTTTTAAAGCCTCAATGTGACAGAAATTGCCATTTTTACTGACTTTTTCTCCTACTCAGAAGCTTCTATTTCGACCTATTCAGGCATTAAAATGACTCTAAACACACCTATTTTAGTTCCAAGAGTTCTAATTCACATGCAATAGTCATTTACAGTCCAAAAATTAAACTTTAAAAAATTACCATTCTTGACCATCTGGAAAAAGTTCGACAGGTCACGGGTCATCGTTTTTCATCAGAAAATTGATTTTTTGGACTGTAGAAAAATTGATTCAAAATGTCATTAGGATTGAGCCTCATGTTGAATGACTACTTTTTAAAGCCTCAATGTGACCAAAATTGCCATTTTTACAGACTTTTTCTCCTACTCAGAAGCTTCTATTTCGACCTATTCAGGCATTAAAATGACTCTAAACAAACTTATTTTAGTTCCAAGAGTTCTAATTCACATGCAATAGTCATTTAAAGTTCAAAAATTAAACTTTAAAAAATTACCAGTTTTGACCATCTGGAAAAAGTTCGACAGGTCACGGGTCATCGTTTTTCATCAGAAAATTGATTTTTTGGACTGTAGAAAAATTGATTCAAAATGTCATTTGGATTGAGCCTCATGTTGAATAACTACTTTTTAAAGCCTCAATGTGACCAAAATTGAAATTTTTACAGACTTTTTCTCCTACTCAGAAGCTTCTATTTCGACCTATTTCAGGCATTAAAATGACTCCAAACACACTTATTTTAGTTCCAAGAGTTCTAATTCACATGCAATAGTCATTTACAGTCCAAAAATTAAACTTTAAAAAATTACCATTTTTGACCATCTGGAAAAAGTTCGACAGGTCTCGGGTCACCGTTTTTCATCCGAAAATTGATTTTTTGGACTGTAGAACAATTGATTCAAAATGTCATTTGGATTGAGCCTCATGTTGAATAACTACTTTTTAAAGCCTCAATGTGACCAAAATTGCCATTTTTACAGACTTTTTCTCCTACTCAGAAGCTTCTATTTCGACCTATTCAGACATTAAAATGACTCTAAACACACTTATTTTAGTTCCAAGAGTTCTAATTCACATGCAATAGTCATTTACAGTCCAAAAATTAAACTGTAAAAAATTACCATTTTTGACCATCTGGAAAAAGTTCGACAGGTCACGGGTCATCGTTTTTCATCAGAAAATTGATTTTTTGGACTGTAGAAAAATTGATTCAAAATGTCATTTGGATTGAGCCTCATGTTGAATAACTACTTTTTAAAGCCTCAATGTGACCAAAATTGAAATTTTTACAGACTTTTTCTCCTACTCAGAAGCTTCTATTTCGACCTATTTCAGGCATTAAAATGACTCCAAACACACTTATTTTAGTTCCAAGAGTTCTAATTCACATGCAATAGTCATTTACAGTCCAAAAATTTAACTTAAAAAAATTACCATTTTTGACCATCTGGAAAAAGTTCGACAGGCCACGGGTCATCGTTTTTCATCAGAAAATTGATTTTTTGGACTGTAGAAAAATTGATTCAAAATGTCATTTGGATTGAGCCTCATGTTGAATAACTACTTTTTAAAGCCTTAATGTGACCAAAATTGCCATTTTTACAGACTTTTTCTCCTACTCAGAAGCTTCTATTTCGACCTATTTCAGGCATTAAAATGACTCTAAACACACTTATTTTAGTTCCAAGAGTTCTAATTCACATGCAATAGTCATTTACAGTCCAAAAATTAAACTTTAAAAAATTACCATTCTTGACCATCTGGAAAAAGTTCGACTGGTCACGGGTCATCGTTTTTCATCAGAAAATTGATTTTTTGGACTGTAGAAAAATTGATTCAAAATGTCATTTGGATTGAGCCTCATGTTGAATAACTACTTTTTAAAGCCTCAATGTGACAGAAATTGCCATTTTTACTGACTTTTTCTCCTACTCAGAAGCTTCTATTTCGACCTATTCAGGCATTAAAATGACTCTAAACACACCTATTTTAGTTCCAAGAGTTCTAATTCACATGCAATAGTCATTTACAGTCCAAAAATTAAACTTTAAAAAATTACCATTCTTGACCATCTGGAAAAAGTTCGACAGGTCACGGGTCATCGTTTTTCATCAGAAAATTGATTTTTTGGACTGTAGAAAAATTGATTCAAAATGTCATTAGGATTGAGCCTCATGTTGAATGACTACTTTTTAAAGCCTCAATGTGACCAAAATTGCCATTTTTACAGACTTTTTCTCCTACTCAGAAGCTTCTATTTCGACCTATTCAGGCATTAAAATGACTCTAAACAAACTTATTTTAGTTCCAAGAGTTCTAATTCACATGCAATAGTCATTTAAAGTTCAAAAATTAAACTTTAAAAAATTACCAGTTTTGACCATCTGGAAAAAGTTCGACAGGTCACGGGTCATCGTTTTTCATCAGAAAATTGATTTTTTGGACTGTAGAAAAATTGATTCAAAATGTCATTTGGATTGAGCCTCATGTTGAATAACTACTTTTTAAAGCCTCAATGTGACCAAAATTGAAATTTTTACAGACTTTTTCTCCTACTCAGAAGCTTCTATTTCGACCTATTTCAGGCATTAAAATGACTCCAAACACACTTATTTTAGTTCCAAGAGTTCTAATTCACATGCAATAGTCATTTACAGTCCAAAAATTAAACTTTAAAAAATTACCATTTTTGACCATCTGGAAAAAGTTCGACAGGTCTCGGGTCACCGTTTTTCATCCGAAAATTGATTTTTTGGACTGTAGAACAATTGATTCAAAATGTCATTTGGATTGAGCCTCATGTTGAATAACTACTTTTTAAAGCCTCAATGTGACCAAAATTGCCATTTTTACAGACTTTTTCTCCTACTCAGAAGCTTCTATTTCGACCTATTCAGACATTAAAATGACTCTAAACACACTTATTTTAGTTCCAAGAGTTCTAATTCACATGCAATAGTCATTTACAGTCCAAAAATTAAACTGTAAAAAATTACCATTTTTGACCATCTGGAAAAAGTTCGACAGGTCACGGGTCATCGTTTTTCATCCGAAAATTGATTTTTTGGACTGTAGAAAAATTAATTCAAAATGTCATTTGGATTGAGCCTCATGTTGAATAACTACTTTTTAAAGCCTCAATGTGACAGAAATTGCCATTTTTACTGACTTTTTCTCCTACTCAGAAGCTTCTATTTCGACCTATTCAGGCATTAAAATGACTCTAAACACACCTATTTTAGTTCCAAGAGTTCTAATTCACATGCAATAGTCATTTACAGTCCAAAAATTAAACTTTAAAAAATTACCATTGTTGACCATCTGGAAAAAGTTCGACAGGTCACGGGTCATCGTTTTTCATCAGAAAATTGATTTTTTGGACTGTAGAAAAATTGATTCAAAATGTCATTTGGATTGAGCCTCATGTTGAATAACTACTTTTTAAAGCCTTAATGTGACCAAAATTGCCATGTTTACAGACTATTTATCCTATTCAGAAGGTTCTATTTCGACCAATTTCAGGCATTAAAATGACTCTAAACACACTTATTTTAGTTCCAAGAGTTCGAATTCACATGCAATAGTCATTTACAGTCCAAAAATTAAACTTTAAAAAATTACCATTCTTGACCATCTGGAAAAAGTTCGACAGGTCACGGGTCATCGTTTTTCATCAGAAAATTGATTTTTTGGACTGTAGAAAAATTGATTCAAAATGTCATTAGGATTGAGCCCCATGTTGAATGACTACTTTTTAAAGCCTCAATGTGACCAAAATTGCCATTTTTACAGACTTTTTCTCCTACTCAGAAGCTTCTATTTCGACCTATTTCAGGCATTAAAATGACTCTAAACACACTTATTTTAGTTCCAAGAGTTCTAATTCACATGCAATAGTCATTTACAGTCCAAAAATTAAACTTTAAAAAATTACCATTTTTGACCATCTGGAAAAAGTTCGACAGGTCACGGGTCATCGTTTTTCATCAGAAAATAGATTTTTTGGACTGTAGAAAAATGTATTCAAAATGTCATTTGGATTGAGCCTCATGTTGAATAACTACTTTTTAAAGCCTCAATGTGACCAAAATTGCCATTTTTACAGCCTTTTTCTCCTACTCAGAAGCTTCTATTTGGACCTATTCAGGCATTAAAATGACTCTAAACACACTTATTTTAGTTCCAAGAGTTCTAATTTACATGCAATAGTCATTTACAGTCCAAAAATTAAACTTTAAAAAATTACCATTGTTGACCATCTGGAAAAAGTTCGACAGGTCACGGGTCATTGTTTTTCATCAGAAAATTGATTTTTTGGACTGTAGAAAAATTGATTCAAAATGTCGTTTCGATTGAGCCTCATGTTGAATAACTACTTTTTAAAGCCTCAATGTGACCAAAATTGCCATTTTTACAGACTTTTTCTCCTACTCAGAAGCTTCTATTTCGACCTATTTCAGGCATTAAAATGACTCTAAACACACTTATTTTAGTTCCAAGAGTTCTAATTCACATGCAATAGTCATTTACAGTCCAAAAATTAAACTTTAAAAAATTACCATTCTTGACCATCTGGAAAAAGTTCGACAGGTCACGGGTCATCGTTTTTCATCAGAAAATTGATTTTTTGGACTGTAGAAAAATTGATTCAAAATGTCATTAGGATTGAGCCCCATGTTGAATGACTACTTTTTAAAGCCTCAATGTGACCAAAATTGCCATTTTTACAGCCTTTTTCTCCTACTCAGAAGCTTCTATTTCGACCTATTCAGGCATTAAAATGACTCTAAACAAACTTATTTTAGTTCCAAGAGTTCTAATTCACATGCAATAGTCATTTAAAGTTCAAAAATTAAACTTTAAAAAATTACCATTTTTGACCATCTGGAAAAAGTTCGACAGGTCACGGGTCATCGTTTTTCATCAGAAAATTGATTTTTTGGACTGTAGAAAAATTGATTCAAAATGTCATTTGGATTGAGCCTCATGTTGAATAACTACTTTTTAAAGCCACAATGTGACAGAAATTGCCATTTTTACTGACTTTTTCTCCTACTCAGAAGCTTCTATTCCGACCTATTCAGGCATTAAAATGACTCTAAACACACCTATTTTAGTTCCAAGAGTTCTAATTCACATGCAATAGTCATTTACAGTCCAAAAATTAAACTTTAAAAAATTACCATTTTTGACCATCTGGAAAAAGTTCGACAGGTCTCGGGTCACCGTTTTTCATCCGAAAATTGATTTTTTGGACTGTAGAACAATTGATTCAAAATGTCATTTGGATTGAGCCTCATGTTGAATAACTACTTTTTAAAGCCTCAATGTGACCAAAATTGCCATTTTTACAGACTTTTTCTCCTACTCAGAAGCTTCTATTTCGACCTATTCAGACATTAAAATGACTCTAAACACACTTATTTTAGTTCCAAGAGTTCTAATTCACATGCAATAGTCATTTACAGTCCAAAAATTAAACTGTAAAAAATTACCATTTTTGACCATCTGGAAAAAGTTCGACAGGTCACGGGTCATCGTTTTTCATCCGAAAATTGATTTTTTGGACTGTAGAAAAATTAATTCAAAATGTCATTTGGATTGAGCCTCATGTTGAATAACTACTTTTTAAAGCCTCAATGTGACAGAAATTGCCATTTTTACTGACTTTTTCTCCTACTCAGAAGCTTCTATTTCGACCTATTCAGGCATTAAAATGACTCTAAACACACCTATTTTAGTTCCAAGAGTTCTAATTCACATGCAATAGTCATTTACAGTCCAAAAATTAAACTTTAAAAAATTACCATTGTTGACCATCTGGAAAAAGTTCGACAGGTCACGGGTCATCGTTTTTCATCAGAAAATTGATTTTTTGGACTGTAGAAAAATTGATTCAAAATGTCATTTGGATTGAGCCTCATGTTGAATAACTACTTTTTAAAGCCTTAATGTGACCAAAATTGCCATGTTTACAGACTATTTATCCTATTCAGAAGGTTCTATTTCGACCAATTTCAGGCATTAAAATGACTCTAAACACACTTATTTTAGTTCCAAGAGTTCGAATTCACATGCAATAGTCATTTACAGTCCAAAAATTAAACTTTAAAAAATTACCATTCTTGACCATCTGGAAAAAGTTCGACAGGTCACGGGTCATCGTTTTTCATCAGAAAATTGATTTTTTGGACTGTAGAAAAATTGATTCAAAATGTCATTAGGATTGAGCCCCATGTTGAATGACTACTTTTTAAAGCCTCAATGTGACCAAAATTGCCATTTTTACAGACTTTTTCTCCTACTCAGAAGCTTCTATTTCGACCTATTTCAGGCATTAAAATGACTCTAAACACACTTATTTTAGTTCCAAGAGTTCTAATTCACATGCAATAGTCATTTACAGTCCAAAAATTAAACTTTAAAAAATTACCATTTTTGACCATCTGGAAAAAGTTCGACAGGTCACGGGTCATCGTTTTTCATCAGAAAATAGATTTTTTGGACTGTAGAAAAATGTATTCAAAATGTCATTTGGATTGAGCCTCATGTTGAATAACTACTTTTTAAAGCCTCAATGTGACCAAAATTGCCATTTTTACAGCCTTTTTCTCCTACTCAGAAGCTTCTATTTGGACCTATTCAGGCATTAAAATGACTCTAAACACACTTATTTTAGTTCCAAGAGTTCTAATTTACATGCAATAGTCATTTACAGTCCAAAAATTAAACTTTAAAAAATTACCATTGTTGACCATCTGGAAAAAGTTCGACAGGTCACGGGTCATTGTTTTTCATCAGAAAATTGATTTTTTGGACTGTAGAAAAATTGATTCAAAATGTCGTTTCGATTGAGCCTCATGTTGAATAACTACTTTTTAAAGCCTCAATGTGACCAAAATTGCCATTTTTACAGACTTTTTCTCCTACTCAGAAGCTTCTATTTCGACCTATTTCAGGCATTAAAATGACTCTAAACACACTTATTTTAGTTCCAAGAGTTCTAATTCACATGCAATAGTCATTTACAGTCCAAAAATTAAACTTTAAAAAATTACCATTCTTGACCATCTGGAAAAAGTTCGACAGGTCACGGGTCATCGTTTTTCATCAGAAAATTGATTTTTTGGACTGTAGAAAAATTGATTCAAAATGTCATTAGGATTGAGCCCCATGTTGAATGACTACTTTTTAAAGCCTCAATGTGACCAAAATTGCCATTTTTACAGACTTTTTCTCCTACTCAGAAGCTTCTATTTCGACCTATTTCAGGTATTAAAATGACTCTAAACACACTTATTTTAGTTCCAAGAGTTCTAATTCACATGCAATAGTCATTTACAGTCCAAAAATTAAACTTTAAAAAATTACCATTGTTGACCATCTGGAAAAAGTTCGACAGGTCACGGGTCATCGTTTTTCATCAGAAAATTGATTTTTTGGACTGTAGAAAAATTGATTCAAAATGTCATTTGGATTGAGCCTCATGTTGAATAACTACTTTTTAAAGCCTCAATGTGACAGAAATTGCCATTTTTACTGACTTTTTCTCCTACTCAGAAGCTTCTATTTCGACCTATTCAGGCATTAAAATGACTCTAAACACACCTATTTTAGTTCCAAGAGTTCTAATTCACATGCAATAGTCATTTACAGTCCAAAAATTAAACTTTAAAAAATTACCATTCTTGACCATCTGGAAAAAGTTCGACAGGTCACGGGTCATCGTTTTTCATCAGAAAATTGATTTTTTGGACTGTAGAAAAATTGATTCAAAATGTCATTAGGATTGAGCCTCATGTTGAATGACTACTTTTTAAAGCCTCAATGTGACCAAAATTGCCATTTTTACAGACTTTTTCTCCTACTCAGAAGCTTCTATTTCGACCTATTCAGGCATTAAAATGACTCTAAACAAACTTATTTTAGTTCCAAGAGTTCTAATTCACATGCAATAGTCATTTAAAGTTCAAAAATTAAACTTTAAAAAATTACCAGTTTTGACCATCTGGAAAAAGTTCGACAGGTCACGGGTCATCGTTTTTCATCAGAAAATTGATTTTTTGGACTGTAGAAAAATTGATTCAAAATGTCATTTGGATTGAGCCTCATGTTGAATAACTACTTTTTAAAGCCTCAATGTGACCAAAATTGAAATTTTTACAGACTTTTTCTCCTACTCAGAAGCTTCTATTTCGACCTATTTCAGGCATTAAAATGACTCCAAACACACTTATTTTAGTTCCAAGAGTTCTAATTCACATGCAATAGTCATTTACAGTCCAAAAATTAAACTTTAAAAAATTACCATTTTTGACCATCTGGAAAAAGTTCGACAGGTCTCGGGTCACCGTTTTTCATCCGAAAATTGATTTTTTGGACTGTAGAACAATTGATTCAAAATGTCATTTGGATTGAGCCTCATGTTGAATAACTACTTTTTAAAGCCTCAATGTGACCAAAATTGCCATTTTTACAGACTTTTTCTCCTACTCAGAAGCTTCTATTTCGACCTATTCAGACATTAAAATGACTCTAAACACACTTATTTTAGTTCCAAGAGTTCTAATTCACATGCAATAGTCATTTACAGTCCAAAAATTAAACTGTAAAAAATTACCATTTTTGACCATCTGGAAAAAGTTCGACAGGTCACGGGTCATCGTTTTTCATCAGAAAATTGATTTTTTGGACTGTAGAAAAATTGATTCAAAATGTCATTTGGATTGAGCCTCATGTTGAATAACTACTTTTTAAAGCCTCAATGTGACCAAAATTGAAATTTTTACAGACTTTTTCTCCTACTCAGAAGCTTCTATTTCGACCTATTTCAGGCATTAAAATGACTCCAAACACACTTATTTTAGTTCCAAGAGTTCTAATTCACATGCAATAGTCATTTACAGTCCAAAAATTTAACTTAAAAAAATTACCATTTTTGACCATCTGGAAAAAGTTCGACAGGCCACGGGTCATCGTTTTTCATCAGAAAATTGATTTTTTGGACTGTAGAAAAATTGATTCAAAATGTCATTTGGATTGAGCCTCATGTTGAATAACTACTTTTTAAAGCCTTAATGTGACCAAAATTGCCATTTTTACAGACTTTTTCTCCTACTCAGAAGCTTCTATTTCGACCTATTTCAGGCATTAAAATGACTCTAAACACACTTATTTTAGTTCCAAGAGTTCTAATTCACATGCAATAGTCATTTACAGTCCAAAAATTAAACTTTAAAAAATTACCATTCTTGACCATCTGGAAAAAGTTCGACTGGTCACGGGTCATCGTTTTTCATCAGAAAATTGATTTTTTGGACTGTAGAAAAATTGATTCAAAATGTCATTTGGATTGAGCCTCATGTTGAATAACTACTTTTTAAAGCCTCAATGTGACAGAAATTGCCATTTTTACTGACTTTTTCTCCTACTCAGAAGCTTCTATTTCGACCTATTCAGGCATTAAAATGACTCTAAACACACCTATTTTAGTTCCAAGAGTTCTAATTCACATGCAATAGTCATTTACAGTCCAAAAATTAAACTTTAAAAAATTACCATTCTTGACCATCTGGAAAAAGTTCGACAGGTCACGGGTCATCGTTTTTCATCAGAAAATTGATTTTTTGGACTGTAGAAAAATTGATTCAAAATGTCATTAGGATTGAGCCTCATGTTGAATGACTACTTTTTAAAGCCTCAATGTGACCAAAATTGCCATTTTTACAGACTTTTTCTCCTACTCAGAAGCTTCTATTTCGACCTATTCAGGCATTAAAATGACTCTAAACAAACTTATTTTAGTTCCAAGAGTTCTAATTCACATGCAATAGTCATTTAAAGTTCAAAAATTAAACTTTAAAAAATTACCAGTTTTGACCATCTGGAAAAAGTTCGACAGGTCACGGGTCATCGTTTTTCATCAGAAAATTGATTTTTTGGACTGTAGAAAAATTGATTCAAAATGTCATTTGGATTGAGCCTCATGTTGAATAACTACTTTTTAAAGCCTCAATGTGACCAAAATTGAAATTTTTACAGACTTTTTCTCCTACTCAGAAGCTTCTATTTCGACCTATTTCAGGCATTAAAATGACTCCAAACACACTTATTTTAGTTCCAAGAGTTCTAATTCACATGCAATAGTCATTTACAGTCCAAAAATTAAACTTTAAAAAATTACCATTTTTGACCATCTGGAAAAAGTTCGACAGGTCTCGGGTCACCGTTTTTCATCCGAAAATTGATTTTTTGGACTGTAGAACAATTGATTCAAAATGTCATTTGGATTGAGCCTCATGTTGAATAACTACTTTTTAAAGCCTCAATGTGACCAAAATTGCCATTTTTACAGACTTTTTCTCCTACTCAGAAGCTTCTATTTCGACCTATTCAGACATTAAAATGACTCTAAACACACTTATTTTAGTTCCAAGAGTTCTAATTCACATGCAATAGTCATTTACAGTCCAAAAATTAAACTGTAAAAAATTACCATTTTTGACCATCTGGAAAAAGTTCGACAGGTCACGGGTCATCGTTTTTCATCCGAAAATTGATTTTTTGGACTGTAGAAAAATTAATTCAAAATGTCATTTGGATTGAGCCTCATGTTGAATAACTACTTTTTAAAGCCTCAATGTGACAGAAATTGCCATTTTTACTGACTTTTTCTCCTACTCAGAAGCTTCTATTTCGACCTATTCAGGCATTAAAATGACTCTAAACACACCTATTTTAGTTCCAAGAGTTCTAATTCACATGCAATAGTCATTTACAGTCCAAAAATTAAACTTTAAAAAATTACCATTGTTGACCATCTGGAAAAAGTTCGACAGGTCACGGGTCATCGTTTTTCATCAGAAAATTGATTTTTTGGACTGTAGAAAAATTGATTCAAAATGTCATTTGGATTGAGCCTCATGTTGAATAACTACTTTTTAAAGCCTTAATGTGACCAAAATTGCCATGTTTACAGACTATTTATCCTATTCAGAAGGTTCTATTTCGACCAATTTCAGGCATTAAAATGACTCTAAACACACTTATTTTAGTTCCAAGAGTTCGAATTCACATGCAATAGTCATTTACAGTCCAAAAATTAAACTTTAAAAAATTACCATTCTTGACCATCTGGAAAAAGTTCGACAGGTCACGGGTCATCGTTTTTCATCAGAAAATTGATTTTTTGGACTGTAGAAAAATTGATTCAAAATGTCATTAGGATTGAGCCCCATGTTGAATGACTACTTTTTAAAGCCTCAATGTGACCAAAATTGCCATTTTTACAGACTTTTTCTCCTACTCAGAAGCTTCTATTTCGACCTATTTCAGGCATTAAAATGACTCTAAACACACTTATTTTAGTTCCAAGAGTTCTAATTCACATGCAATAGTCATTTACAGTCCAAAAATTAAACTTTAAAAAATTACCATTTTTGACCATCTGGAAAAAGTTCGACAGGTCACGGGTCATCGTTTTTCATCAGAAAATAGATTTTTTGGACTGTAGAAAAATGTATTCAAAATGTCATTTGGATTGAGCCTCATGTTGAATAACTACTTTTTAAAGCCTCAATGTGACCAAAATTGCCATTTTTACAGCCTTTTTCTCCTACTCAGAAGCTTCTATTTGGACCTATTCAGGCATTAAAATGACTCTAAACACACTTATTTTAGTTCCAAGAGTTCTAATTTACATGCAATAGTCATTTACAGTCCAAAAATTAAACTTTAAAAAATTACCATTGTTGACCATCTGGAAAAAGTTCGACAGGTCACGGGTCATTGTTTTTCATCAGAAAATTGATTTTTTGGACTGTAGAAAAATTGATTCAAAATGTCGTTTCGATTGAGCCTCATGTTGAATAACTACTTTTTAAAGCCTCAATGTGACCAAAATTGCCATTTTTACAGACTTTTTCTCCTACTCAGAAGCTTCTATTTCGACCTATTTCAGGCATTAAAATGACTCTAAACACACTTATTTTAGTTCCAAGAGTTCTAATTCACATGCAATAGTCATTTACAGTCCAAAAATTAAACTTTAAAAAATTACCATTCTTGACCATCTGGAAAAAGTTCGACAGGTCACGGGTCATCGTTTTTCATCAGAAAATTGATTTTTTGGACTGTAGAAAAATTGATTCAAAATGTCATTAGGATTGAGCCCCATGTTGAATGACTACTTTTTAAAGCCTCAATGTGACCAAAATTGCCATTTTTACAGCCTTTTTCTCCTACTCAGAAGCTTCTATTTCGACCTATTCAGGCATTAAAATGACTCTAAACAAACTTATTTTAGTTCCAAGAGTTCTAATTCACATGCAATAGTCATTTAAAGTTCAAAAATTAAACTTTAAAAAATTACCATTTTTGACCATCTGGAAAAAGTTCGACAGGTCACGGGTCATCGTTTTTCATCAGAAAATTGATTTTTTGGACTGTAGAAAAATTGATTCAAAATGTCATTTGGATTGAGCCTCATGTTGAATAACTACTTTTTAAAGCCACAATGTGACAGAAATTGCCATTTTTACTGACTTTTTCTCCTACTCAGAAGCTTCTATTCCGACCTATTCAGGCATTAAAATGACTCTAAACACACCTATTTTAGTTCCAAGAGTTCTAATTCACATGCAATAGTCATTTACAGTCCAAAAATTAAACTTTAAAAAATTACCATTTTTGACCATCTGGAAAAAGTTCGACAGGTCTCGGGTCACCGTTTTTCATCCGAAAATTGATTTTTTGGACTGTAGAACAATTGATTCAAAATGTCATTTGGATTGAGCCTCATGTTGAATAACTACTTTTTAAAGCCTCAATGTGACCAAAATTGCCATTTTTACAGACTTTTTCTCCTACTCAGAAGCTTCTATTTCGACCTATTCAGACATTAAAATGACTCTAAACACACTTATTTTAGTTCCAAGAGTTCTAATTCACATGCAATAGTCATTTACAGTCCAAAAATTAAACTGTAAAAAATTACCATTTTTGACCATCTGGAAAAAGTTCGACAGGTCACGGGTCATCGTTTTTCATCCGAAAATTGATTTTTTGGACTGTAGAAAAATTAATTCAAAATGTCATTTGGATTGAGCCTCATGTTGAATAACTACTTTTTAAAGCCTCAATGTGACAGAAATTGCCATTTTTACTGACTTTTTCTCCTACTCAGAAGCTTCTATTTCGACCTATTCAGGCATTAAAATGACTCTAAACACACCTATTTTAGTTCCAAGAGTTCTAATTCACATGCAATAGTCATTTACAGTCCAAAAATTAAACTTTAAAAAATTACCATTGTTGACCATCTGGAAAAAGTTCGACAGGTCACGGGTCATCGTTTTTCATCAGAAAATTGATTTTTTGGACTGTAGAAAAATTGATTCAAAATGTCATTTGGATTGAGCCTCATGTTGAATAACTACTTTTTAAAGCCTTAATGTGACCAAAATTGCCATGTTTACAGACTATTTATCCTATTCAGAAGGTTCTATTTCGACCAATTTCAGGCATTAAAATGACTCTAAACACACTTATTTTAGTTCCAAGAGTTCGAATTCACATGCAATAGTCATTTACAGTCCAAAAATTAAACTTTAAAAAATTACCATTCTTGACCATCTGGAAAAAGTTCGACAGGTCACGGGTCATCGTTTTTCATCAGAAAATTGATTTTTTGGACTGTAGAAAAATTGATTCAAAATGTCATTAGGATTGAGCCCCATGTTGAATGACTACTTTTTAAAGCCTCAATGTGACCAAAATTGCCATTTTTACAGACTTTTTCTCCTACTCAGAAGCTTCTATTTCGACCTATTTCAGGCATTAAAATGACTCTAAACACACTTATTTTAGTTCCAAGAGTTCTAATTCACATGCAATAGTCATTTACAGTCCAAAAATTAAACTTTAAAAAATTACCATTTTTGACCATCTGGAAAAAGTTCGACAGGTCACGGGTCATCGTTTTTCATCAGAAAATAGATTTTTTGGACTGTAGAAAAATGTATTCAAAATGTCATTTGGATTGAGCCTCATGTTGAATAACTACTTTTTAAAGCCTCAATGTGACCAAAATTGCCATTTTTACAGCCTTTTTCTCCTACTCAGAAGCTTCTATTTGGACCTATTCAGGCATTAAAATGACTCTAAACACACTTATTTTAGTTCCAAGAGTTCTAATTTACATGCAATAGTCATTTACAGTCCAAAAATTAAACTTTAAAAAATTACCATTGTTGACCATCTGGAAAAAGTTCGACAGGTCACGGGTCATTGTTTTTCATCAGAAAATTGATTTTTTGGACTGTAGAAAAATTGATTCAAAATGTCGTTTCGATTGAGCCTCATGTTGAATAACTACTTTTTAAAGCCTCAATGTGACCAAAATTGCCATTTTTACAGACTTTTTCTCCTACTCAGAAGCTTCTATTTCGACCTATTTCAGGCATTAAAATGACTCTAAACACACTTATTTTAGTTCCAAGAGTTCTAATTCACATGCAATAGTCATTTACAGTCCAAAAATTAAACTTTAAAAAATTACCATTCTTGACCATCTGGAAAAAGTTCGACAGGTCACGGGTCATCGTTTTTCATCAGAAAATTGATTTTTTGGACTGTAGAAAAATTGATTCAAAATGTCATTAGGATTGAGCCCCATGTTGAATGACTACTTTTTAAAGCCTCAATGTGACCAAAATTGCCATTTTTACAGACTTTTTCTCCTACTCAGAAGCTTCTATTTCGACCTATTTCAGGTATTAAAATGACTCTAAACACACTTATTTTAGTTCCAAGAGTTCTAATTCACATGCAATAGTCATTTACAGTCCAAAAATTAAACTTTAAAAAATTACCATTCTTGACCATCTGGAAAAAGTTCGACAGGTCACGGGTCATCGTTTTTCATCAGAAAATTGATTTTTTGGACTGTAGAAAAATTGATTCAAAATGTCATTTGGATTGAGCCTCATGTTGAATAACTACTTTTTAAAGCCACAATGTGACAGAAATTGCCATTTTTACAGACTTTTTCTCCTACTCAGAAGCTTCTATTTCGACCTATTCAGGCATTAAAATGACTCTAAACACACCTATTTTAGTTCCAAGAGTTCTAATTCACATGCAATAGTCATTTACAGTCCAAAAATTAAACTTTAAAAAATTACCATTTTTGACCATCTGGAAAAAGTTTGACAGGTCACGGGTCATCGTTTTTCATCAGAAAATTGATTTTTTGGACTGTAGAAAAATTGATTCAAAATGTCGTTTGGATTGAGCCTCATGTTGAATAACTACTTTTTAAAGCCTCAATGTGACCAAAATTGCCATTTTTACAGACTTTTTCTCCTACTCAGAAGCTTCTATTTCGACCTATTTCAGGCATTAAAATGACTCTAAACACACTTATTTTAGTTCCAAGAGTTCTAATTCACATGCAATAGTCATTTACAGTCCAAAAATTAAACTTTAAAAAATTACCATTGTTGACCATCTGGAAAAAGTTCGACAGGTCACGGGTCATCGTTTTTCATCAGAAAATAGATTTTTTGGACTGTAGAAAAATTGCTTCAAAATGTCATTTGGATTGAGCCTCATGTTGAATAACTACTTTTTAAAGCCTCAATGTGACCAAAATTGCCATTTTTACAGACTTTTTCTCCTACTCAGAAGGTTCTATTTCGACCAATTTCAGGCATTAAAATGTTTCTAAACACACTTATTTTAGTTCCAAGAGTTCTAAGTCACATGCAATAGTCATTTAAAGTCCAAAAATTAAACTTTAAAAAAGTACCATTTTTGACCATCTGGAAAAAGTTCGACAGGTCACGGGTCATCGTTTTTCATCAGAAAATGGATTTTTTGGACTGTAGAAAAATTGATTCAAAATGTCATTAGGATTGAGCCTCATGTTGAATGACTACTTTTTAAAGCCTCAATGTGACCAAAATTGCCATTTTTACAGACTTTTTCTCCTACTCAGAAGCTTCTATTTCGACCTATTCAGGCATTAAAATGACTCTAAACAAACTTATTTTAGTTCCAAGAGTTCTAATTCACATGCAATAGTCATTTAAAGTTCAAAAATTAAACTTTAAAAAATTACCATTTTTGACCATCTGGAAAAAGTTCGACAGGTCACGGGTCATCGTTTTTCATCAGAAAATTGATTTTTTGGACTGTAGAAAAATTGATTCAAAATGTCATTTGGATTGAGCCTCATGTTGAATAACTACTTTTCAAAGCCTCAATGTGACCAAAATTGAAATTTTTACAGACTTTTTCTCCTACTCAGAAGCTTCTATTTCGACCTATTTCAGGCATTAATACGACTCCAAACACACTTATTTTAGTTCCAAGAGTTCTAATTCACATGCAATAGTCATTTACAGTCCAAAAATTAAACTTAAAAAAATTACCATTTTTGACCATCTGGAAAAAGTTCGACAGGTCTCGGGTCATCGTTTTTCATCCGAAAATTGATTTTTTGGACTGTAGAACAATTGATTCAAAATGTCATTTGGATTGAGCCTCATGTTGAATAACTACTTTTTAAAGCCTCAATGTGACCAAAATTGCCATTTTTACTGACTTTTTCTCCTACTCAGAAGCTTCTATTTCGACCTATTCAGGCATTAAAATGACTCTAAACACACCTATTTTAGTTCCAAGAGTTCTAATTCACATGTAATAGTCATTTACAGTCCAAAAATTAAACTTTAAAAAATTACAATTTTTGACCATCTGGAAAAAGTTTGACAGGTCACGGTTCATCGTTTTTCATCAGAAAATTGATTTTTTGGACTGTAGAAAAATTGATTCAAAATGTCGTTTGGATTGAGCCTCATGTTGAATAACTACTTTTTAAAGCCACAATGTGACCAAAATTGCCATTTTTACAGACTTTTTCTCCTACTCAGAAGCTTCTATTTCGACCTATTTCAGGCATTAAAATGACTCTAAACAACTTATTTTAGTTCCAAGAGTTCTAATTCACATGCAATAGTCATTTACAGTCCAAAAATTAAACTTTAAAAAGTTACCATTGTTGACCATCTGGAAAAAGTTCGACAGGTCACGGGGTCATCGTTTTTCATCAGAAAATGGATTTTTTGGACTGTAGAAAAATTGATTCAAAACGTCATTTGGATTGAGCCTCATGTTGAATAACTACTTTTTAAAGCCTCAATGTGACCAAAATTGCCATTTTTACAGACTTTTTCTCCTACTCAGAAGCTTCTATTTCGACCTATTTCAGGCATTAAAATGACTCTAAACACACTTATTTTAGTTCCAAGAGTTCTAATTCACATGCAATAGTCATTTACAGTCCAAAAATTAAACTTTAAAAAATTACCATTATTGACCATCTGGAAAAAGTTCGACAGGTCACGGGTCATCGTTTTTCATCAGAAAATTGATTTTTTGGACTGTAGAAAAATTGATTCAAAATGTCATTAGGATTGAGCCTCATGTTGAATGACTACTTTTTAAAGCCTCAATGTGACCAAAATTGCCATTTTTACAGACTTTTTCTCCTACTCAGAAGCTTCTATTTCGACCTATTCAGGCATTAAAATGACTCTAAACAAACTTATTTTAGTTCCAAGAGTTCTAATTCACATGCAATAGTCATTTAAAGTTCAAAAATTAAACTTGAAAAAATTACCATTTTTGACCATCTGGAAAAAGTTCGACAGGTCACGGGTCATCGTTTTTCATCAGAAAATTGATTTTTTGGACTGTAGAAAAATTGATTCAAAATGTCATTTGGATTGAGCCTCATGTTGAATAACTACTTTTTAAAGCCTCAATGTGACCAAAATTGAAATTTTTACAGACTTTTTCTCCTACTCAGAAGCTTCTATTTCGACCTATTTCAGGCATTAAAATGACTCCAAACACACTTATTTTAGTTCCAAGAGTTCTAATTCACATGCAATAGTCATTTACAGTCCAAAAATTAAACTTTAAAAAATTACCATTTTTGACCATCTGGAAAAAGTTCGACAGGTCTCGGGTCACCGTTTTTCATCCGAAAATTGATTTTTTGGACTGTAGAACAATTGATTCAAAATGTCATTTGGATTGAGCCTCATGTTGAATAACTACTTTTTAAAGCCTCAATGTGACCAAAATTGCCATTTTTACAGACTTTTTCTCCTACTCAGAAGCTTCTATTTCGACCTATTCAGGCATTAAAATGACTCTAAACACACCTATTTTAGTTCCAAGAGTTCTAATTCACATGCAATAGTCATTTACAGTCCAAAAATTAAACTTAAAAAAATTACCATTTTTGACCATCTGGAAAAAGTTTGACAGGTCACGGGTCATCGTTTTTCATCAGAAAATTGATTTTTTGGACTGTAGAAAAATTGATTCAAAATGTCGTTTGGATTGAGCCTCATGTTGAATAACTACTTTTTAAAGCCTCAAAGTGACCAAAATTGCCATTTTTACAGACTTTTTCTCCTACTCAGAAGCTTCTATTTTGACCTATTTCAGGCATTAAAATGACTCTAAACACACCTATTTTAGTTCCAAGAGTTCTAATTCACATGCATTTACAGTCCAAAAATTAAACTTAAAAAAATTACCATTGTTGACCATCTGGAAAAAGTTCGACAGGTCACGGGTCATCGTTTTTCATCAGAAAATAGATTTTTTGGACTGTAGAAAAATTGATTCAAAATGTCATTAGGATTGAGCCTCATGTTGAATGACTACTTTTTAAAGCCTCAATGTGACCAAAATTGCCATTTTTACAGACTTTTTCTCCTACTCAGAAGCTTCTATTTCGACCTATTCAGGCATTAAAATGACTCTAAACAAACTTATTTTAGTTCCAAGAGTTCTAATTCACATGCAATAGTCATTTAAAGTTCAAAAATTAAACTTTAAAAAATTACCATTTTTGACCATCTGGAAAAAGTTCGACAGGTCACGGGTCATCGTTTTTCATCAGAAAATTGATTTTTTGGACTGTAGAAAAATTGATTCAAAATGTCATTTGGATTGAGCCTCATGTTGAATAACTACTTTTCAAAGCCTCAATGTGACCAAAATTGAAATTTTTACAGACTTTTTCTCCTACTCAGAAGCTTCTATTTCGACCTATTTCAGGCATTAATACGACTCCAAACACACTTATTTTAGTTCCAAGAGTTCTAATTCACATGCAATAGTCATTTACAGTCCAAAAATTAAACTTAAAAAAATTACCATTTTTGACCATCTGGAAAAAGTTCGACAGGTCTCGGGTCATCGTTTTTCATCCGAAAATTGATTTTTTGGACTGTAGAACAATTGATTCAAAATGTCATTTGGATTGAGCCTCATGTTGAATAACTACTTTTTAAAGCCTCAATGTGACCAAAATTGCCATTTTTACAGACTTTTTCTCCTACTCAGAAGCTTCTATTTCGACCTATTCAGACATTAAAATGACTCTAAACACACTTATTTTAGTTCCAAGAGTTCTAATTCACGTGCAATAGTCATTTACAGTCCAAAAATTAAACTGTAAAAAATTACCATTTTTGACCATCTGGAAAAAGTTCGACAGGCCACGGGTCATCGTTTTTCATCAGAAAATTGATTTTTTGGACTGTAGAAAAATTGATTCAAAATGTCATTTGGATTGAGCCTCATGTTGAATAACTACTTTTTAAAGCCTCAATGTGACAGAAATTGCCATTTTTACTGACTTTTTCTCCTACTCAGAAGCTTCTATTTCGACCTATTCAGGCATTAAAATGACTCTAAACACACCTATTTTAGTTCCAAGAGTTCTAATTCACATGTAATAGTCATTTACAGTCCAAAAATTAAACTTAAAAAAATTACCATTTTTGACCATCTGGAAAAAGTTTGACAGGTCACGGGTCATCGTTTTTTATCAGAAAATTGATTTTTTGGACTGTAGAAAAATTGATTCAAAATGTCGTTTGGATTGAGCCTCATGTTGAATAACTACTTTTTAAAGCCTCAAAGTGACCAAAATTGCCATTTTTACAGACTTTTTCTCCTACTCAGAAGCTTCTATTTTGACCTATTTCAGGCATTAAAATGACTCTAAACACACCTATTTTAGTTCCAAGAGTTCTAATTCACATGCATTTACAGTCCAAAAATTAAACTTAAAAAAATTACCATTGTTGACCATCTGGAAAAAGTTCGACAGGTCACGGGTCATCGTTTTTCATCAGAAAATAGATTTTTTGGACTGTAGAAAAATTGATTCAAAATGTCATTAGGATTGAGCCTCATGTTGAATGACTACTTTTTAAAGCCTCAATGTGACCAAAATTGCCATTTTTACAGACTTTTTCTCCTACTCAGAAGCTTCTATTTCGACCTATTCAGGCATTAAAATGACTCTAAACAAACTTATTTTAGTTCCAAGAGTTCTAATTCACATGCAATAGTCATTTAAAGTTCAAAAATTAAACTTTAAAAAATTACCATTTTTGACCATCTGGAAAAAGTTCGACAGGTCACGGGTCATCGTTTTTCATCAGAAAATTGATTTTTTGGACTGTAGAAAAATTGATTCAAAATGTCATTTGGATTGAGCCTCATGTTGAATAACTACTTTTCAAAGCCTCAATGTGACCAAAATTGAAATTTTTACAGACTTTTTCTCCTACTCAGAAGCTTCTATTTCGACCTATTTCAGGCATTAATACGACTCCAAACACACTTATTTTAGTTCCAAGAGTTCTAATTCACATGCAATAGTCATTTACAGTCCAAAAATTAAACTTAAAAAAATTACCATTTTTGACCATCTGGAAAAAGTTCGACAGGTCTCGGGTCATCGTTTTTCATCCGAAAATTGATTTTTTGGACTGTAGAACAATTGATTCAAAATGTCATTTGGATTGAGCCTCATGTTGAATAACTACTTTTTAAAGCCTCAATGTGACCAAAATTGCCATTTTTACAGACTTTTTCTCCTACTCAGAAGCTTCTATTTCGACCTATTCAGACATTAAAATGACTCTAAACACACTTATTTTAGTTCCAAGAGTTCTAATTCACGTGCAATAGTCATTTACAGTCCAAAAATTAAACTGTAAAAAATTACCATTTTTGACCATCTGGAAAAAGTTCGACAGGCCACGGGTCATCGTTTTTCATCAGAAAATTGATTTTTTGGACTGTAGAAAAATTGATTCAAAATGTCATTTGGATTGAGCCTCATGTTGAATAACTACTTTTTAAAGCCTCAATGTGACAGAAATTGCCATTTTTACTGACTTTTTCTCCTACTCAGAAGCTTCTATTTCGACCTATTCAGGCATTAAAATGACTCTAAACACACCTATTTTAGTTCCAAGAGTTCTAATTCACATGTAATAGTCATTTACAGTCCAAAAATTAAACTTTAAAAAATTACAATTTTTGACCATCTGGAAAAAGTTTGACAGGTCACGGGTCATCGTTTTTCATCAGAAAATTGATTTTTTGGACTGTAGAAAAATTGATTCAAAATGTCGTTTGGATTGAGCCTCATGTTGAATAACTACTTTTTAAAGCCACAATGTGACCAAAATTGCCATTTTTACAGACTTTTTCTCCTACTCAGAAGCTTCTATTTCGACCTATTTCAGGCATTAAAATGACTCTAAACACACTTATTTTAGTTCCAAGAGTTCTAATTCACATGCAATAGTCATTTACAGTCCAAAAATTAAACTTTAAAAAATTACCATTGTTGACCATCTGGAAAAAGTTCGACAGGTCACGGGTCATCGTTTTTCATCAGAAAATTGATTTTTTGGACTGTAGAAAAATTGATTCAAAACGTCATTTGGATTGAGCCTCATGTTGAATAACTACTTTTTAAAGCCTCAATGTGACCAAAATTGCCATTTTTACAGACTTTTTCTCCTACTCAGAAGCTTCTATTTCGACCTATTTCAGGCATTAAAATGACTCTAAACACACTTATTTTAGTTCCAAGAGTTCTAATTCACATGCAATAGTCATTTACAGTCCAAAAATTAAACTTTAAAAAATTACCATTATTGACCATCTGGAAAAAGTTCGACAGGTCACGGGTCATCGTTTTTCATCAGAAAATTGATTTTTTGGACTGTAGAAAAATTGATTCAAAATGTCATTAGGATTGAGCCTCATGTTGAATGACTACTTTTTAAAGCCTCAATGTGACCAAAATTGCCATTTTTACAGACTTTTTCTCCTACTCAGAAGCTTCTATTTCGACCTATTCAGGCATTAAAATGACTCTAAACAAACTTATTTTAGTTCCAAGAGTTCTAATTCACATGCAATAGTCATTTAAAGTTCAAAAATTAAACTTTAAAAAATTACCATTTTTGACCATCTGGAAAAAGTTCGACAGGTCACGGGTCATCGTTTTTCATCAGAAAATTGATTTTTTGGACTGTAGAAAAATTGATTCAAAATGTCATTTGGATTGAGCCTCATGTTGAATAACTACTTTTTAAAGCCTCAATGTGACCAAAATTGAAATTTTTACAGACTTTTTCTCCTACTCAGAAGCTTCTATTTCGACCTATTTCAGGCATTAAAATGACTCCAAACACACTTATTTTAGTTCCAAGAGTTCTAATTCACATGCAATAGTCATTTACAGTCCAAAAATTAAACTTTAAAAAATTACCATTTTTGACCATCTGGAAAAAGTTCGACAGGTCTCGGGTCACCGTTTTTCATCCGAAAATGGATTTTTTGGACTGTAGAACAATTGATTCAAAATGTCATTTGGATTGAGCCTCATGTTGAATAACTACTTTTTAAAGCCTCAATGTGACCAAAATTGCCATTTTTACAGACTTTTTCTCCTACTCAGAAGCTTCTATTTCGACCTATTCAGACATTAAAATGACTCTAAACACACTTATTTTAGTTCCAAGAGTTCTAATTCACATGCAATAGTCATTTACAGTCCACAAATTAAACTGTAAAAAATTACCATTTTTGACCATCTGGAAAAAGTTCGACAGGTCACGGGTCATCGTTTTTCATCAGAAAATTGATTTTTTGGACTGTAGAAAAATTGATTCAAAATGTCATTTGGATTGAGCCGCATGTTGAATAACTACTTTTTAAAGCCTCAATGTGACAGAAATTGCCATTTTTACTGACTTTTTCTCCTACTCAGAAGCTTCTATTTCGACCTATTCAGGCATTAAAATGACTCTAAACACACCTATTTTAGTTCCAAGAGTTCTAATTCACATGCAATAGTCATTTACAGTCCAAAAATTAAACTTTAAAAAATTACCATTGTTGACCATCTGGAAAAAGTTCGACAGGTCACGGGTCATCGTTTTTCATCAGAAAATTGATTTTTTGGACTGTAGAACAATTGATTCAAAACGTCATTTGGATTGAGCCTCATGTTGAATAACTACTTTTTAAAGCCTCAATGTGACCAAAATTGCCATTTTTACAGACTTTTTCTCCTACTCAGAAGCTTCTATTTCGACCTATTTCAGGCATTAAAATGACTCTAAACACACTTATTTTAGTTCCAAGAGTTCTAATTCACATGCAATAGTCATTTACAGTCCAAAAATTAAACTTTAAAAAATTACCATTATTGACCATCTGGAAAAAGTTCGACAGGTCACGGGTCATCGTTTTTCATCAGAAAATTGATTTTTTGGACTGTAGAAAAATTGATTCAAAATGTCATTAGGATTGAGCCTCATGTTGAATGACTACTTTTTAAAGCCTCAATGTGACCAAAATTGCCATTTACAGACTTTTTCTCCTACTCAGAAGCTTCTATTTCGACCTATTCAGGCATTAAAATGACTCTAAACAAACTTATTTTAGTTCCAAGAGTTCTAATTCACATGCAATAGTCATTTAAAGTTCAAAAATTAAACTTTAAAAAATTACCATTTTTGACCATCTGGAAAAAGTTCGACAGGTCACGGGTCATCGTTTTTCATCAGAAAATTGATTTTTTGGACTGTAGAAAAATTGATTCAAAATGTCATTTGGATTGAGCCTCATGTTGAATAACTACTTTTTAAAGCCTCAATGTGACCAAAATTGAAATTTTTACAGACTTTTTCTCCTACTCAGAAGCTTCTATTTCGACCTATTTCAGGCATTAAAATGACTCCAAACACACTTATTTTAGTTCCAAGAGTTCTAATTCACATGCAATAGTCATTTACAGTCCAAAAATTAAACTTTAAAAAATTACCATTTTTGACCATCTGGAAAAAGTTCGACAGGTCTCGGGTCACCGTTTTTCATCCGAAAATTGATTTTTTGGACTGTAGAACAATTGATTCAAAATGTCATTTGGATTGAGCCTCATGTTGAATAACTACTTTTTAAAGCCTCAATGTGACCAAAATTGCCATTTTTACAGACTTTTTCTCCTACTCAGAAGCTTCTATTTCGACCTATTCAGACATTAAAATGACTCTAAACACACTTATTTTAGTTCCAAGAGTTCTAATTCACATGCAATAGTCATTTACAGTCCACAAATTAAACTGTAAAAAATTACCATTTTTGACCATCTGGAAAAAGTTCGACAGGTCACGGGTCATCGTTTTTCATCAGAAAATTGATTTTTTGGACTGTAGAAAAATTGATTCAAAATGTCATTTGGATTGAGCCGCATGTTGAATAACTACTTTTTAAAGCCTCAATGTGACAGAAATTGCCATTTTTACTGACTTTTTCTCCTACTCAGAAGCTTCTATTTCGACCTATTCAGGCATTAAAATGACTCTAAACACACCTATTTTAGTTCCAAGAGTTCTAATTCACATGCAATAGTCATTTACAGTCCAAAAATTAAACTTTAAAAAATTACCATTGTTGACCATCTGGAAAAAGTTCGACAGGTCACGGGTCATCGTTTTTCATCAGAAAATTGATTTTTTGGACTGTAGAACAATTGATTCAAAACGTCATTTGGATTGAGCCTCATGTTGAATAACTACTTTTTAAAGCCTCAATGTGACCAAAATTGCCATTTTTACAGACTTTTTCTCCTACTCAGAAGCTTCTATTTCGACCTATTTCAGGCATTAAAATGACTCTAAACACACTTATTTTAGTTCCAAGAGTTCTAATTCACATGCAATAGTCATTTACAGTCCAAAAATTAAACTTTAAAAAATTACCATTATTGACCATCTGGAAAAAGTTCGACAGGTCACGGGTCATCGTTTTTCATCAGAAAATTGATTTTTTGGACTGTAGAAAAATTGATTCAAAATGTCATTAGGATTGAGCCTCATGTTGAATGACTACTTTTTAAAGCCTCAATGTGACCAAAATTGCCATTTTTACAGACTTTTTCTCCTACTCAGAAGCTTCTATTTCGACCTATTCAGGCATTAAAATGACTCTAAACAAACTTATTTTAGTTCCAAGAGTTCTAATTCACATGCAATAGTCATTTAAAGTTCAAAAATTAAACTTTAAAAAATTACCATTTTTGACCATCTGGAAAAAGTTCGACAGGTCACGGGTCATCGTTTTTCATCAGAAAATTGATTTTTTGGACTGTAGAAAAATTGATTCAAAATGTCATTTGGATTGAGCCTCATGTTGAATAACTACTTTTTAAAGCCTCAATGTGACCAAAATTGAAATTTTTACAGACTTTTTCTCCTACTCAGAAGCTTCTATTTCGACCTATTTCAGGCATTAAAATGACTCCAAACACACTTATTTTAGTTCCAAGAGTTCTAATTCACATGCAATAGTCATTTACAGTCCAAAAATTAAACTTTAAAAAATTACCATTTTTGACCATCTGGAAAAAGTTCGACAGGTCTCGGGTCACCGTTTTTCATCCGAAAATTGATTTTTTGGACTGTAGAACAATTGATTCAAAATGTCATTTGGATTGAGCCTCATGTTGAATAACTACTTTTTAAAGCCTCAATGTGACCAAAATTGCCATTTTTACAGACTTTTTCTCCTACTCAGAAGCTTCTATTTCGACCTATTCAGACATTAAAATGACTCTAAACACACTTATTTTAGTTCCAAGAGTTCTAATTCACATGCAATAGTCATTTACAGTCCACAAATTAAACTGTAAAAAATTACCATTTTTGACCATCTGGAAAAAGTTCGACAGGTCACGGGTCATCGTTTTTCATCAGAAAATTGATTTTTTGGACTGTAGAAAAATTGATTCAAAATGTCATTTGGATTGAGCCGCATGTTGAATAACTACTTTTTAAAGCCTCAATGTGACAGAAATTGCCATTTTTACTGACTTTTTCTCCTACTCAGAAGCTTCTATTTCGACCTATTCAGGCATTAAAATGACTCTAAACACACCTATTTTAGTTCCAAGAGTTCTAATTCACATGCAATAGTCATTTACAGTCCAAAAATTAAACTTTAAAAAATTACCATTGTTGACCATCTGGAAAAAGTTCGACAGGTCACGGGTCATCGTTTTTCATCAGAAAATTGATTTTTTGGACTGTAGAACAATTGATTCAAAATGTCATTTGGATTGAGCCTCATGTTGAATAACTACTTTTTAAAGCCTCAATGTGACCAAAATTGCCATTTTTACAGACTTTTTCTCCTACTCAGAAGCTTCTATTTCGACCTATTCAGGCATTAAAATGACTCTAAACAAACCTATTTTAGTTCCAAGAGTTCTAATTCACATGCAATAGTCATTTAAAGTTCAAAAATTAAACTTTAAAAAATTACCATTTTTGACCATCTGGAAAAAGTTCGACAGGTCACGGGTCATCGTTTTTCATCAGAAAATTGATTTTTTGGACTGTAGAAAAATTGATTCAAAATGTCATTTGGATTGAGCCTCATGTTGAATAACTACTTTTCAAAGCCTCAATGTGACCAAAATTGCCATTTTTACAGACTTTTTCTCCTACTCAGAAGCTTCTATTTCGACCTATTCAGGCATTAAAATGACTCTAAACAAACTTATTTTAGTTCCAAGAGTTCTAATTCACATGCAATAGTCATTTAAAGTTCAAAAATTAAACTTTAAAAAATTACCATTTTTGACCATCTGGAAAAAGTTCGACAGGTCACGGGTCATCGTTTTTCATCAGAAAATTGATTTTTTGGACTGTAGAAAAATTGATTCACAATGTCATTTGGATTGAGCCTCATGTTGAATAACTACTTTTCAAAGCCTCAATGTGACCAAAATTGAAATTTTTACAGACTTTTTCTCCTACTCAGAAGCTTCTATTTCGACCTATTTCAGGCATTAATACGACTCCAAACACACTTATTTTAGTTCCAAGAGTTCTAATTCACATGCAATAGTCATTTACAGTCCAAAAATTAAACTTAAAAAAATTACCATTTTTGACCATCTGGAAAAAGTTCGACAGGTCTCGGGTCATCGTTTTTCATCCGAAAATTGATTTTTTGGACTGTAGAACAATTGATTCAAAATGTCATTTGGATTGAGCCTCATGTTGAATAACTACTTTTTAAAGCCTCAATGTGACCAAAATTGCCATTTTTTCAGACTTTTTCTCCTACTCAGAAGCTTCTATTTCGACCTATTCAGACATTAAAATGACTCTAAACACACTTATTTTAGTTCCAAGAGTTCTAATTCACGTGCAATAGTCATTTACAGTCCAAAAATTAAACTGTAAAAAATTACCATTTTTGACCATCTGGAAAAAGTTCGACAGGCCACGGGTCATCGTTTTTCATCAGAAAATTGATTTTTTGGACTGTAGAAAAATTGATTCAAAATGTCATTTGGATTGAGCCTCATGTTGAATAACTACTTTTTAAAGCCTCAATGTGACAGAAATTGCCATTTTTACTGACTTTTTCTCCTACTCAGAAGCTTCTATTTCGACCTATTCAGGCATTAAAATGACTCTAAACACACCTATTTTAGTTCCAAGAGTTCTAATTCACATGTAATAGTCATTTACAGTCCAAAAATTAAACTTTAAAAAATTACAATTTTTGACCATCTGGAAAAAGTTTGACAGGTCACGGGTCATCGTTTTTCATCAGAAAATTGATTTTTTGGACTGTAGAAAAATTGATTCAAAATGTCGTTTGGATTGAGCCTCATGTTGAATAACTACTTTTTAAAGCCACAATGTGACCAAAATTGCCATTTTTACAGACTTTTTCTCCTACTCAGAAGCTTCTATTTCGACCTATTTCAGGCATTAAAATGACTCTAAACACACTTATTTTAGTTCCAAGAGTTCTAATTCACATGCAATAGTCATTTACAGTCCAAAAATTAAACTTTAAAAAATTACCATTGTTGACCATCTGGAAAAAGTTCGACAGGTCACGGGTCATCGTTTTTCATCAGAAAATTGATTTTTTGGACTGTAGAAAAATTGATTCAAAATGTCATTAGGATTGAGCCTCATGTTGAATGACTACTTTTTAAAGCCTCAATGTGACCAAAATTGCCATTTTTACAGACTTTTTCTCCTACTCAGAAGCTTCTATTTCGACCTATTCAGGCATTAAAATGACTCTAAACAAACTTATTTTAGTTCCAAGAGTTCTAATTCACATGCAATAGTCATTTAAAGTTCAAAAATTAAACTTTAAAAAATTACCATTTTTGACCATCTGGAAAAAGTTCGACAGGTCACGGGTCATCGTTTTTCATCAGAAAATTGATTTTTTGGACTGTAGAAAAATTGATTCAAAATGTCATTTGGATTGAGCCTCATGTTGAATAACTACTTTTTAAAGCCTCAATGTGACCAAAATTGAAATTTTTACAGACTTTTTCTCCTACTCAGAAGCTTCTATTTCGACCTATTTCAGGCATTAAAATGACTCCAAACACACTTATTTTAGTTCCAAGAGTTCTAATTCACATGCAATAGTCATTTACAGTCCAAAAATTAAACTTTAAAAAATTACCAATTTTGACCATCTGGAAAAAGTTCGACAGGTCTCGGGTCACCGTTTTTCATCCGAAAATTGATTTTTTGGACTGTAGAACAATTGATTCAAAATGTCATTTGGATTGAGCCTCATGTTGAATAACTACTTTTTAAAGCCTCAATGTGACCAAAATTGCCATTTTTACAGACTTTTTCTCCTACTCAGAAGCTTCTATTTCGACCTATTCAGACATTAAAATGACTCTAAACACACTTATTTTAGTTCCAAGAGTTCTAATTCACATGCAATAGTCATTTACAGTCCACAAATTAAACTGTAAAAAATTACCATTTTTGACCATCTGGAAAAAGTTCGACAGGTCATCGTTTTTCATCAGAAAATTGATTTTTTGGACTGTAGAAAAATTGATTCAAAATGTCATTTGGATTGAGCCTCATGTTGAATAACTACTTTTTAAAGCCTCAATGTGACAGAAATTGCCATTTTTACTGACTTTTTCTCCTACTCAGAAGCTTCTATTTCGACCTATTCAGGCATTAAAATGACTCTAAACACACCTATTTTAGTTCCAAGAGTTCTAATTCACATGCAATAGTCATTTACAGTCCAAAAATTAAACTTAAAAAAATTACCATTTTTGACCATCTGGAAAAAGTTCGACAGGTCACAGGGTCATCGTTTTTCATCAGAAAATGGATTTTTTGGACTGTAGAAAAGTTGATTCAAAATGTCATTTGGATGGAGCCTCATGTTGAATAACTACTTTTTAAAGCCTCAATGTGACCAAAATTGCCATTTTTACAGACTTTTTCTCCTACTCAGAAGCTTCTATTTCGACCTATTTCAGGCATTAAAATGACTCCAAACACACTTATTTTAGTTCCAAGAGTTCTAATTCACATGCAATAGTCATTTACAGTCCAAAAATTAAACTTTAAAAAATTACCATTTTTGACTATCTGGAAAAAGTTCGACAGGTCTCGGGTCATCGACTCATCGTTTTTCATCCGAAAATTGATTTTTTGGACTGTAGAAAAATTGATTCAAAATGTCATTTGGATGGAGCCTCATGTTGAATAACTACTTTTTAAAGCCTTAATGTGACCAAAATTGCCATGTTTACAGACTTTTTATCCTATTCAGAAGGTTCTATTTCGACCAATTTCAGGCATTAAAATGACTCTAAACACACTTATTTTAGTTCCAAGAGTTCGAATTCACATGCAATAGTCATTTACAGTCCAAAAATTAAACTTTAAAAAATTACTATTTTTGACCATCTGGAAAAAGTTTGACAGGTCACGGGTCATCGTTTTTCATCAGAAAATTTATTTTTTGGACTGTAGAAAAATTGATTCAAAATGTCATTTGGATTGAGCCTCATGTTGAATAACTACTTTTTAAAGCCTTAATGTGACCAAAATTGCCATGTTTACAGACTTTTTATCCTATTCAGAAGGTTCTATTTCGACCAATTTCAGGCATTAAAATGACTCTAAACACACTTATTTTAGTTCCAAGAGTTCGAATTCACATGCAATAGTCATTTACAGTCCAAAAATTAAACTTTAAAAAATTACCATTTTTGACCATCTGGAAAAAGTTTGACAGGTCACGGGTCATCGTTTTTCATCAGAAAATTTATTTTTTGGACTGTAGAAAAATTGATTCAAAATGTCGTTTGGATTGAGCCTCATGTTGAATAACTACTTTTTAAAGCCTCAATGTGACCGAAATTGCCATTTTTACAGACTTTTTCTCCTACTCAGAAGCTTCTATTTCGACCTATTCAGGCATTAAAATGACTCTAAACAAACTTATTTTAGTTCCAAGAGTTCTAATTCACATGCAATAGTCATTTAAAGTCCAAAAATTAAACTTTAAAAAATTACCATTTTTGACCATCTGGAAAAAGTTCGACAGGTCACGGGTCATCGTTTTTCATCAGAAAATTGATTTTTTGGACTGTAGAAAAATTGATTCAAAATGTCATTTGGATTGAGCCTCATGTTGAATAACTACTTTTTAAAGCCTCAATGTGACCTAAATTGCCATTTTTACAGACTTTTTCTCCTACTCAGAAGCTTCTATTTCGACCTATTTCAGGCATTAAAATGACTCCAAACACACTTATTTTAGTTCCAAGAGTTCTAATTCACATGCAATAGTCATTTACAGTCCAAAAATTAAACTTTAAAAAATTACCATTTTTGACCATCTGGAAAAAGTTCGACAGGTCACGGGTCATCGTTTTTCATCAGAAAATGGATTTTTTGGACTGTAGAAAAATTGATTCAAAATGTCGTTTGGATTGAGCCTCATGTTGAATAACTACTTTTTAAAGCCTCAATGTGACCAAAATTGCCATTTTTACAGACTTTTTCTCCTACTCAGAAGCTTCTATTTCGACCTATTCAGACATTAAAATGACTCTAAACACACTTATTTTAGTTCCAAGAGTTCTAATTCACATGCAATAGTCATTTACAGTCCACAAATTAAACTGTAAAAAATTACCATTTTTGACCATCTGGAAAAAGTTCGACAGGTCACGGGTCATCGTTTTTCATCAGAAAATTGATTTTTTGGACTGTAGAAAAATTGATTCAAAATGTCATTTGGATTGAGCCGCATGTTGAATAACTACTTTTTAAAGCCTCAATGTGACAGAAATTGCCATTTTTACTGACTTTTTCTCCTACTCAGAAGCTTCTATTTCGACCTATTCAGGCATTAAAATGACTCTAAACACACCTATTTTAGTTCCAAGAGTTCTAATTCACATGCAATAGTCATTTACAGTCCAAAAATTAAACTTTAAAAAATTACCATTGTTGACCATCTGGAAAAAGTTCGACAGGTCACGGGTCATCGTTTTTCATCAGAAAATTGATTTTTTGGACTGTAGAACAATTGATTCAAAACGTCATTTGGATTGAGCCTCATGTTGAATAACTACTTTTTAAAGCCTCAATGTGACCAAAATTGCCATTTTTACAGACTTTTTCTCCTACTCAGAAGCTTCTATTTCGACCTATTTCAGGCATTAAAATGACTCTAAACACACTTATTTTAGTTCCAAGAGTTCTAATTCACATGCAATAGTCATTTACAGTCCAAAAATTAAACTTTAAAAAATTACCATTATTGACCATCTGGAAAAAGTTCGACAGGTCACGGGTCATCGTTTTTCATCAGAAAATTGATTTTTTGGACTGTAGAAAAATTGATTCAAAATGTCATTAGGATTGAGCCTCATGTTGAATGACTACTTTTTAAAGCCTCAATGTGACCAAAATTGCCATTTTTACAGACTTTTTCTCCTACTCAGAAGCTTCTATTTCGACCTATTCAGGCATTAAAATGACTCTAAACAAACTTATTTTAGTTCCAAGAGTTCTAATTCACATGCAATAGTCATTTAAAGTTCAAAAATTAAACTTTAAAAAATTACCATTTTTGACCATCTGGAAAAAGTTCGACAGGTCACGGGTCATCGTTTTTCATCAGAAAATTGATTTTTTGGACTGTAGAAAAATTGATTCAAAATGTCATTTGGATTGAGCCTCATGTTGAATAACTACTTTTTAAAGCCTCAATGTGACCAAAATTGAAATTTTTACAGACTTTTTCTCCTACTCAGAAGCTTCTATTTCGACCTATTTCAGGCATTAAAATGACTCCAAACACACTTATTTTAGTTCCAAGAGTTCTAATTCACATGCAATAGTCATTTACAGTCCAAAAATTAAACTTTAAAAAATTACCATTTTTGACCATCTGGAAAAAGTTCGACAGGTCTCGGGTCACCGTTTTTCATCCGAAAATTGATTTTTTGGACTGTAGAACAATTGATTCAAAATGTCATTTGGATTGAGCCTCATGTTGAATAACTACTTTTTAAAGCCTCAATGTGACCAAAATTGCCATTTTTACAGACTTTTTCTCCTACTCAGAAGCTTCTATTTCGACCTATTCAGACATTAAAATGACTCTAAACACACTTATTTTAGTTCCAAGAGTTCTAATTCACATGCAATAGTCATTTACAGTCCACAAATTAAACTGTAAAAAATTACCATTTTTGACCATCTGGAAAAAGTTCGACAGGTCACGGGTCATCGTTTTTCATCAGAAAATTGATTTTTTGGACTGTAGAAAAATTGATTCAAAATGTCATTTGGATTGAGCCGCATGTTGAATAACTACTTTTTAAAGCCTCAATGTGACAGAAATTGCCATTTTTACTGACTTTTTCTCCTACTCAGAAGCTTCTATTTCGACCTATTCAGGCATTAAAATGACTCTAAACACACCTATTTTAGTTCCAAGAGTTCTAATTCACATGCAATAGTCATTTACAGTCCAAAAATTAAACTTTAAAAAATTACCATTGTTGACCATCTGGAAAAAGTTCGACAGGTCACGGGTCATCGTTTTTCATCAGAAAATTGATTTTTTGGACTGTAGAACAATTGATTCAAAATGTCATTTGGATTGAGCCTCATGTTGAATAACTACTTTTTAAAGCCTCAATGTGACCAAAATTGCCATTTTTACAGACTTTTTCTCCTACTCAGAAGCTTCTATTTCGACCTATTCAGGCATTAAAATGACTCTAAACAAACTTATTTTAGTTCCAAGAGTTCTAATTCACATGCAATAGTCATTTAAAGTTCAAAAATTAAACTTTAAAAAATTACCATTTTTGACCATCTGGAAAAAGTTCGACAGGTCACGGGTCATCGTTTTTCATCAGAAAATTGATTTTTTGGACTGTAGAAAAATTGATTCAAAATGTCATTTGGATTGAGCCTCATGTTGAATAACTACTTTTCAAAGCCTCAATGTGACCAAAATTGCCATTTTTACAGACTTTTTCTCCTACTCAGAAGCTTCTATTTCGACCTATTCAGGCATTAAAATGACTCTAAACAAACTTATTTTAGTTCCAAGAGTTCTAATTCACATGCAATAGTCATTTAAAGTTCAAAAATTAAACTTTAAAAAATTACCATTTTTGACCATCTGGAAAAAGTTCGACAGGTCACGGGTCATCGTTTTTCATCAGAAAATTGATTTTTTGGACTGTAGAAAAATTGATTCACAATGTCATTTGGATTGAGCCTCATGTTGAATAACTACTTTTCAAAGCCTCAATGTGACCAAAATTGAAATTTTTACAGACTTTTTCTCCTACTCAGAAGCTTCTATTTCGACCTATTTCAGGCATTAATACGACTCCAAACACACTTATTTTAGTTCCAAGAGTTCTAATTCACATGCAATAGTCATTTACAGTCCAAAAATTAAACTTAAAAAAATTACCATTTTTGACCATCTGGAAAAAGTTCGACAGGTCTCGGGTCATCGTTTTTCATCCGAAAATTGATTTTTTGGACTGTAGAACAATTGATTCAAAATGTCATTTGGATTGAGCCTCATGTTGAATAACTACTTTTTAAAGCCTCAATGTGACCAAAATTGCCATTTTTTCAGACTTTTTCTCCTACTCAGAAGCTTCTATTTCGACCTATTCAGACATTAAAATGACTCTAAACACACTTATTTTAGTTCCAAGAGTTCTAATTCACGTGCAATAGTCATTTACAGTCCAAAAATTAAACTGTAAAAAATTACCATTTTTGACCATCTGGAAAAAGTTCGACAGGCCACGGGTCATCGTTTTTCATCAGAAAATTGATTTTTTGGACTGTAGAAAAATTGATTCAAAATGTCATTTGGATTGAGCCTCATGTTGAATAACTACTTTTTAAAGCCTCAATGTGACAGAAATTGCCATTTTTACTGACTTTTTCTCCTACTCAGAAGCTTCTATTTCGACCTATTCAGGCATTAAAATGACTCTAAACACACCTATTTTAGTTCCAAGAGTTCTAATTCACATGTAATAGTCATTTACAGTCCAAAAATTAAACTTTAAAAAATTACAATTTTTGACCATCTGGAAAAAGTTTGACAGGTCACGGGTCATCGTTTTTCATCAGAAAATTGATTTTTTGGACTGTAGAAAAATTGATTCAAAATGTCGTTTGGATTGAGCCTCATGTTGAATAACTACTTTTTAAAGCCACAATGTGACCAAAATTGCCATTTTTACAGACTTTTTCTCCTACTCAGAAGCTTCTATTTCGACCTATTTCAGGCATTAAAATGACTCTAAACACACTTATTTTAGTTCCAAGAGTTCTAATTCACATGCAATAGTCATTTACAGTCCAAAAATTAAACTTTAAAAAATTACCATTGTTGACCATCTGGAAAAAGTTCGACAGGTCACGGGTCATCGTTTTTCATCAGAAAATTGATTTTTTGGACTGTAGAAAAATTGATTCAAAATGTCATTAGGATTGAGCCTCATGTTGAATGACTACTTTTTAAAGCCTCAATGTGACCAAAATTGCCATTTTTACAGACTTTTTCTCCTACTCAGAAGCTTCTATTTCGACCTATTCAGGCATTAAAATGACTCTAAACAAACTTATTTTAGTTCCAAGAGTTCTAATTCACATGCAATAGTCATTTAAAGTTCAAAAATTAAACTTTAAAAAATTACCATTTTTGACCATCTGGAAAAAGTTCGACAGGTCACGGGTCATCGTTTTTCATCAGAAAATTGATTTTTTGGACTGTAGAAAAATTGATTCAAAATGTCATTTGGATTGAGCCTCATGTTGAATAACTACTTTTTAAAGCCTCAATGTGACCAAAATTGAAATTTTTACAGACTTTTTCTCCTACTCAGAAGCTTCTATTTCGACCTATTTCAGGCATTAAAATGACTCCAAACACACTTATTTTAGTTCCAAGAGTTCTAATTCACATGCAATAGTCATTTACAGTCCAAAAATTAAACTTTAAAAAATTACCAATTTTGACCATCTGGAAAAAGTTCGACAGGTCTCGGGTCACCGTTTTTCATCCGAAAATTGATTTTTTGGACTGTAGAACAATTGATTCAAAATGTCATTTGGATTGAGCCTCATGTTGAATAACTACTTTTTAAAGCCTCAATGTGACCAAAATTGCCATTTTTACAGACTTTTTCTCCTACTCAGAAGCTTCTATTTCGACCTATTCAGACATTAAAATGACTCTAAACACACTTATTTTAGTTCCAAGAGTTCTAATTCACATGCAATAGTCATTTACAGTCCACAAATTAAACTGTAAAAAATTACCATTTTTGACCATCTGGAAAAAGTTCGACAGGTCACGGGTCATCGTTTTTCATCAGAAAATTGATTTTTTGGACTGTAGAAAAATTGATTCAAAATGTCATTTGGATTGAGCCTCATGTTGAATAACTACTTTTTAAAGCCTCAATGTGACAGAAATTGCCATTTTTACTGACTTTTTCTCCTACTCAGAAGCTTCTATTTCGACCTATTCAGGCATTAAAATGACTCTAAACACACCTATTTTAGTTCCAAGAGTTCTAATTCACATGCAATAGTCATTTACAGTCCAAAAATTAAACTTAAAAAAATTACCATTTTTGACCATCTGGAAAAAGTTCGACAGGTCACAGGGTCATCGTTTTTCATCAGAAAATGGATTTTTTGGACTGTAGAAAAGTTGATTCAAAATGTCATTTGGATGGAGCCTCATGTTGAATAACTACTTTTTAAAGCCTCAATGTGACCAAAATTGCCATTTTTACAGACTTTTTGTCCTACTCAGAAGCTTCTATTTCGACCTATTTCAGGCATTAAAATGACTCCAAACACACTTATTTTAGTTCCAAGAGTTCTAATTCACATGCAATAGTCATTTACAGTCCAAAAATTAAACTTTAAAAAATTACCATTTTTGACTATCTGGAAAAAGTTCGACAGGTCTCGGGTCATCGACTCATCGTTTTTCATCCGAAAATTGATTTTTTGGACTGTAGAAAAATTGATTCAAAATGTCATTTGGATGGAGCCTCATGTTGAATAACTACTTTTTAAAGCCTTAATGTGACCAAAATTGCCATGTTTACAGACTTTTTATCCTATTCAGAAGGTTCTATTTCGACCAATTTCAGGCATTAAAATGACTCTAAACACACTTATTTTAGTTCCAAGAGTTCGAATTCACATGCAATAGTCATTTACAGTCCAAAAATTAAACTTTAAAAAATTACTATTTTTGACCATCTGGAAAAAGTTTGACAGGTCACGGGTCATCGTTTTTCATCAGAAAATTTATTTTTTGGACTGTAGAAAAATTGATTCAAAATGTCATTTGGATTGAGCCTCATGTTGAATAACTACTTTTTAAAGCCTTAATGTGACCAAAATTGCCATGTTTACAGACTTTTTATCCTATTCAGAAGGTTCTATTTCGACCAATTTCAGGCATTAAAATGACTCTAAACACACTTATTTTAGTTCCAAGAGTTCGAATTCACATGCAATAGTCATTTACAGTCCAAAAATTAAACTTTAAAAAATTACCATTTTTGACCATCTGGAAAAAGTTTGACAGGTCACGGGTCATCGTTTTTCATCAGAAAATTTATTTTTTGGACTGTAGAAAAATTGATTCAAAATGTCGTTTGGATTGAGCCTCATGTTGAATAACTACTTTTTAAAGCCTCAATGTGACCGAAATTGCCATTTTTACAGACTTTTTCTCCTACTCAGAAGCTTCTATTTCGACCTATTCAGGCATTAAAATGACTCTAAACAAACTTATTTTAGTTCCAAGAGTTCTAATTCACATGCAATAGTCATTTAAAGTCCAAAAATTAAACTTTAAAAAATTACCATTTTTGACCATCTGGAAAAAGTTCGACAGGTCACGGGTCATCGTTTTTCATCAGAAAATTGATTTTTTGGACTGTAGAAAAATTGATTCAAAATGTCATTTGGATTGAGCCTCATGTTGAATAACTACTTTTTAAAGCCTCAATGTGACCTAAATTGCCATTTTTACAGACTTTTTCTCCTACTCAGAAGCTTCTATTTCGACCTATTTCAGGCATTAAAATGACTCCAAACACACTTATTTTAGTTCCAAGAGTTCTAATTCACATGCAATAGTCATTTACAGTCCAAAAATTAAACTTTAAAAAATTACCATTTTTGACCATCTGGAAAAAGTTCGACAGGTCACGGGTCATCGTTTTTCATCAGAAAATGGATTTTTTGGACTGTAGAAAAATTGATTCAAAATGTCGTTTGGATTGAGCCTCATGTTGAATAACTACTTTTTAAAGCCTCAATGTGACCAAAATTGCCATTTTTACAGACTTTTTCTCCTACTCAGAAGCTTCTATTTCGACCTATTTCAGGCATTAAAATGACTCTAAACACACTTATTTTAGTTCCAAGAGTTCTAATTCACATGCAATAGTCATTTACAGTCCAAAAATTAAACTTTAAAAAATTACCATTTTTGACCATCTCACGGGTCATCGTTTTTCATCAGAAAATAGATTTTTTGGACTGTAGAAAAATGTATTCAAAATGTCATTTGGATTGAGCCTCATGTTGAATAACTACTTTTTAAAGCCTCAATGTGACCAAAATTGCCATTTTTACAGCCTTTTTCTCCTACTCAGAAGCTTCTATTTGGACCTATTCAGGCATTAAAATGACTCTAAACACACTTATTTTAGTTCCAAGAGTTCTAATTTACATGCAATAGTCATTTACAGTCCAAAAATTAAACTTTAAAAAATTACCATTGTTGACCATCTGGAAAAAGTTCGACAAGTCACGGGTCATTGTTTTTCATCAGAAAATTGATTTTTTGGACTGTAGAAAAATTGATTCAAAATGTCGTTTGGATTGAGCCTCATGTTGAATAAGTACTTTTTAAAGCCTCAATGTGACCAAAATTGCCATTTTTACAGACTTTTTCTCCTACTCAGAATCTTCTATTTCGACCTATTTCAGGCATTAAAATGACTCCAAACACACTTATTTTAGTTCCAAGAGTTCTAATTCACATGCAATAGTCATTTACAGTCCAAAAATTGAACTTTAAAAAATTACCATTTTTGACCATCTGGAAAAAGTTCGACAGGTCACGGGTCATCGTTTTTCATCAGAAAATGGATTTTTTGGACTGTAGAAAAATTGATTTAAAATGTCGTTTGGCTTGAGCCTCATGTTGAATAACTACTTTTTAAAGCCTCAATGTGACCAAAATTGCAATTTTTACAGACTTTTTCTCCTACTCAGAAGCTTCTATTTCGACCTATTTCAGGCATTAAAATGACTCTAAACACACCTATTTTAGTTCCAAGAGTTCTAATTCACATGCAATAGTCATTTACAGTCCAAAAATTAAACTTTAAAAAATTACCATTTTTGACCATCTGGAAAAAGTTTGACAGGTCACGGGTCATCGTTTTTCATCAGAAAATTGATTTTTTGGACTGTAGAAAAATTGATTCAAAATGTCGTTTGGATTGAGCCTCATGTTGAATAACTACTTTTTAAAGCCTCAATGTGACCAAAATTGCCATTTTTACAGACTTTTTCTCCTACTCAGAAGCTTCTATTTCGACCTATTTCAGGCATTAAAATGACTCTAAACACACCTATTTTAGTTCCAAGAGTTCTAATTCACATGCAATAGTCATTTACAGTCCAAAAATTAAACTTTAAAAAATTACCATTGTTGACCATCTGGAAAAAGTTCGACAGGTCACGGGTCATCGTTTTTCATCAGAAAATTGATTTTTTGGACTGTAGAAAAATTGATTCAAAATGTCATTAGGATTGAGCCTCATGTTGAATGACTACTTTTTAAAGCCTCAATGTGACCAAAATTGCCATTTTTACAGACTTTTTCTCCTACTCAGAAGCTTCTATTTTGACCTATTCAGGCATTAAAATGACTCTAAACAAACTTATTTTAGTTCCAAGAGTTCTACATCACATGCAATAGTCATTTAAAGTTCAAAAATTAAACTTTAAAAAATTACCATTTTTGACCATCTGGAAAAAGTTCGACAGGTCACGGGTCATCGTTTTTCATCAGAAAATTGATTTTTTGGACTGTAGAAAAATTGATTCAAAATGTCATTTGGATTGAGCCTCATGTTGAATAACTACTTTTCAAAGCCTCAATGTGACCAAAATTGAAATTTTTACAGACTTTTTCTCCAACTCAGAAGCTTCTATTTCGACCTATTTCAGGCATTAATACGACTCCAAACACACTTATTTTAGTTCCAAGAGTTCTAATTCACATGCAATAGTCATTTACAGTCCAAAAATTAAACTTTAAAAAATTACCATTTTTGACCATCTGGAAAAAGTTCGACAGGTCTCGGGTCATCGTTTTTCATCCGAAAATTGATTTTTTGGACTGTAGAACAATTGATTCAAAATGTCATTTGGATTGAGCCTCATGTTGAATAACTACTTTTTAAAGCCTCAATGTGACCAAAATTGCCATTTTTACAGACTTTTTCTCCTACTCAGAAGCTTCTATTTCGACCTATTCAGACATTAAAATGACTCTAAACACACTTATTTTAGTTCCAAGAGTTCTAATTCACATGCAATAGTCATTTACAGTCCAAAAATTAAACTGTAAAAAATTACCATTTTTGACCATCTGGAAAAAGTTCGACAGGCCACGGGTCATCGTTTTTCATCAGAAAATTGATTTTTTGGACTGTAGAAAAATTGATTCAAAATGTCATTTGGATTGAGCCTCATGTTGAATAACTACTTTTTAAAGCCTCAATGTGACAGAAATTGCCATTTTTACTGACTTTTTCTCCTACTCAGAAGCTTCTATTTCGACCTATTCAGGCATTAAAATTACTCTAAACACACCTATTTTAGTTCCAAGAGTTCTAATTCACATGTAATAGTCATTTACAGTCCAAAAATTAAACTTTAAAAATTACCATTTTTGACCATCTGGAAAAAGTTTGACAGGTCACGGGTCATCGTTTTTCATCAGAAAATTGATTTTTTGGACTGTAGAAAAATTGATTCAAAATGTCGTTTGGATTGAGCCTCATGTTGAATAACTACTTTTTAAAGCCTCAATGTGACCAAAATTGCCATTTTTACAGACTTTTTCTCCTACTCAGAAGCTTCTATTTCGACCTATTTCAGGCATTAAAATGACTCTAAACACACTTATTTTAGTTCCAAGAGTTCTAATTCACATGCAATAGTCATTTACAGTCCAAAAATGAAACTTTAAAAAATTACCATTGTTGACCATCTGGAAAAAGTTCGACAGGTCACGGGTCATCGTTTTTCATCAGAAAATTGATTTTTTGGACTGTAGAAAAATTGATTCAAAACGTCATTTGGATTGAGCCTCATGTTGAATAACTACTTTTTAAAGCCTCAATGTGACCAAAATTGCCATTTTTACAGACTTTTTCTCCTACTCAGAAGCTTCTATTTCGACCTATTTCAGGCATTAAAATGACTCTAAACACACTTATTTTAGTTCCAAGAGTTCTAATTCACATGCAATAGTCATTTACAGTCCAAAAATTAAACTTTAAAAAATTACCATTATTGACCATCTGGAAAAAGTTCGACAGGTCACGGGTCATCGTTTTTCATCAGAAAATTGATTTTTTGGACTGTAGAAAAATTGATTCAAAATGTCATTAGGATTGAGCCTCATGTTGAATGACTACTTTTTAAAGCCTCAATGTGACCAAAATTGCCATTTTTACAGACTTTTTCTCCTACTCAGAAGCTTCTATTTCGACCTATTCAGGCATTAAAATGACTCTAAACAAACTTATTATAGTTCCAAGAGTTCTAATTCACACGCAATAGTCATTTAAAGTTCAAAAATTAAACTTTAAAAAATTACCATTTTTGACCATCTGGAAAAAGTTCGACAGGTCACGGGTCATCGTTTTTCATCAGAAAATTGATTTTTTGGACTGTAGAAAAATTGATTCAAAATGTCATTTGGATTGATCCTCATGTTGAATAACTACTTTTTAAAGCCTCAATGTGACCAAAATTGAAATTTTTACAGACTTTTTCTCCTACTCAGAAGCTTCTATTTCGACCTATTTCAGGCATTAAAATGACTCCAAACACACTTATTTTAGTTCCAAGAGTTCTAATTCACATGCAATAGTCATTTACAGTCCAAAAATTAAACTTTAAAAAATTACCATTTTTGACCATCTGGAAAAAGTTCGACAGGTCTCGGGTCACCGTTTTTCATCCGAAAATTGATTTTTTGGACTGTAGAACAATTGATTCAAAATGTCATTTGGATTGAGCCTCATGTTGAATAACTACTTTTTAAAGCCTCAATGTGACCAAAATTGCCATTTTTACAGACTTTTTCTCCTACTCAGAAGCTTCTATTTCGACCTATTCAGACATTAAAATGACTCTAAACACACTTATTTTAGTTCCAAGAGTTCTAATTCACATGCAATAGTCATTTACAGTCCAAAAATTGTACTGTAAAAAATTACCATTTTTGACCATCTGGAAAAAGTTCGACAGGTCACGGGTCATCGTTTTTCATCAGAAAATTGATTTTTTGGACTGTAGAAAAATTGATTCAAAATGTCATTTGGATTGAGCCTCATGTTGAATAACTACTTTTTAAAGCCTCAATGTGACAGAAATTGCCATTTTTACTGACTTTTTCTCCTACTCAGAAGCTTCTATTTCGACCTATTTCAGGCATTAAAATGACTCTAAACACACCTATTTTAGTTCCAAGAGTTCTAATTCACATGCAATAGTCATTTACAGTCCAAAAATTAAACTTTAAAAAATTACCATTGTTGACCATCTGGAAAAAGTTCGACAGGTCACGGGTCATCGTTTTTCATCAGAAAATTGATTTTTTGGACTGTAGAAAAATTGATTCAAAATGTCATTTGGATTGAGCCTCATGTTGAATAACTACTTTTTAAAGCCTTAATGTGACCAAAATTGCCATGTTTACAGACTTTTTATCCTATTCAGAAGGTTCTATTTCGACCAATTTCAGGCATTAAAATGACTCTAAACACACTTATTTTAGTTCCAAGAGTTCTAATTCACATGCAATAGTCATTTACAGTCCAAAAATTAAACTTTAAAAAATTACCATTCTTGACCATCTGGAAAAAGTTCGACAGGTCACGGGTCATCGTTTTTCATCAGAAAATTGATTTTTTGGACTGTAGAAAAATTGATTCAAAATGTCATTAGGATTGAGCCTCATGTTGAATGACTACTTTTTAAAGCCTCAATGTGACCAAAATTGCCATTTTTACAGACTTTTTCTCCTACTCAGAAGCTTCTATTTCGACCTATTCAGGCATTAAAATGACTCTAAACAAACTTATTTTAGTTCCAAGAGTTCTAATTCACATGCAATAGTCATTTAAAGTTCAAAAATTAAACTTTAAAAAATTACCATTTTTGACCATCTGGAAAAAGTTCGACAGGTCACGGGTCATCGTTTTTCATCAGAAAATTGATTTTTTGGACTGTAGAAAAATTGATTCAAAACGTCATTTGGATTGAGCCTCATGTTGAATAACTACTTTTTAAAGCCTCAATGTGACCAAAATTGCCATTTTTACAGACTTTTTCTCCTACTCAGAAGCTTCTATTTCGACCTATTTCAGGCATTAAAATGACTCTAAACACACTTATTTTAGTTCCAAGAGTTCTAATTCACATGCAATAGTCATTTACAGTCCAAAAATTAAACTTTAAAAAATTACCATTATTGACCATCTGGAAAAAGTTCGACAGGTCACGGGTCATCGTTTTTCATCAGAAAATTGATTTTTTGGACTGTAGAAAAATTGATTCAAAATGTCATTAGGATTGAGCCTCATGTTGAATGACTACTTTTTAAAGCCTCAATGTGACCAAAATTGCCATTTTTACAGACTTTTTCTCCTACTCAGAAGCTTCTATTTCGACCTATTCAGGCATTAAAATGACTCTAAACAAACTTATTTTAGTTCCAAGAGTTCTAATTCACATGCAATAGTCATTTAAAGTTCAAAAATTAAACTTTAAAAAATTACCATTTTTGACCATCTGGAAAAAGTTCGACAGGTCACGGGTCATCGTTTTTCATCAGAACATTGATTTTTTGGACTGTAGAAAAATTGATTCAAAATGTCATTTGGATTGAGCCTCATGTTGAATAACTACTTTTTAAAGCCTCAATGTGACCAAAATTGAAATTTTTACAGACTTTTTCTCCTACTCAGAAGCTTCTATTTCGACATATTTCAGGCATTAAAATGACTCTAAACACACTTATTTTAGTTCCAAGAGTTCTAATTCACATGCAATAGTCATTTACAGTCCAAAAATTAAACTTTAAAAAATTACCATTTTTGACCATCTGGAAAAAGTTCGACAGGTCACGGGTCATCGTTTTTCATCCGAAAATTGATTTTTTGGACTGTAGAACAATTGATTCAAAATGTCATTTGGATTGAGCCTCATGTTGAATAACTACTTTTTAAAGCCTCAATGTGACCTAAATTGCCATTTTTACAGAGTTTTTCTCCTACTCAGAAGCTTCTATTTCGACCTATTTCAGGCATTGAAATGACTCCAAACACACTTATTTTAGTTCCAAGAGTTCTAATTCACATGCAATAGTCATTTACAGTCCAAAAATTAAACTTTAAAAAATTACCATTTTTGACCATCTGGAAAAAGTTCGACAGGTCACGGGTCATCGTTTTTCATCAGAAAATAGATTTTTTGGACTGTAGAAAAATTGATTCAAAATGTCATTTGGATTGAGCCTCATGTTGAATAACTACTTTTTAAAGCCTCAATGTGACCAAAATTGCCATTTTTACAGACTTTTTCTCCTACTCAGAATCTTCTATTTCGACCTATTTCAGGCATTAAAATGACTCCAAACACACTTATTTTAGTTCCAAGAGTTCTAATTCACATGCAATAGTCATTTACAGTCCAAAAATTGAACTTTAAAAAATTACCATTTTTGACCATCTGGAAAAAGTTCGACGGGTCACGGGTCATCGTTTTTCATCAGAAAATGGATTTTTTGGACTGTAGAAAAATTGATTTAAAATGTCGTTTGGCTTGAGCCTCATGTTGAATAACTACTTTTTAAAGCCTCAATGTGACCAAAATTGCAATTTTTACAGACTTTTTCTCCTACTCAGAAGCTTCTATTTCGACCTATTTCAGGCATTAAAATGACTCTAAACACACCTATTTTAGTTCCAAGAGTTCTAATTCACATGCAATAGTCATTTACAGTCCAAAAATTAAACTTTAAAAAATTACCATTTTTGACCATCTGGAAAAAGTTTGACAGGTCACGGGTCATCGTTTTTCATCAGAAAATTGATTTTTTGGACTGTAGAAAAATTGATTCAAAATGTCGTTTGGATTGAGCCTCATGTTGAATAACTACTTTTTAAAGCCTCAATGTGACCAAAATTGCCATTTTTACAGACTTTTTCTCCTACTCAGAAGCTTCTATTTCGACCTATTTCAGGCATTAAAATGACTCTAAACACACCTATTTTAGTTCCAAGAGTTCTAATTCACATGCAATAGTCATTTACAGTCCAAAAATTAAACTTTAAAAAATTACCATTGTTGACCATCTGGAAAAAGTTCGACAGGTCACGGGTCATCGGTTTTTCATCAGAAAATTGATTTTTTGGACTGTAGAAAAATTGATTCAAAATGTCATTAGGATTGAGCCTCATGTTGAATGACTACTTTTTAAAGCCTCAATGTGACCAAAATTGCCATTTTTACAGACTTTTTCTCCTACTCAGAAGCTTCTATTTCGACCTATTCAGGCATTAAAATGACTCTAAACAAACTTATTTTAGTTCCAAGAGTTCTACATCACATGCAATAGTCATTTAAAGTTCAAAAATTAAACTTTAAAAAATTACCATTTTTGACCATCTGGAAAAAGTTCGACAGGTCACGGGTCATCGTTTTTCATCAGAAAATTGATTTTTTGGACTGTAGAAAAATTGATTCAAAATGTCATTTGGATTGAGCCTCATGTTGAATAACTACTTTTCAAAGCCTCAATGTGACCAAAATTGAAATTTTTACAGACTTTTTCTCCTACTCAGAAGCTTCTATTTCGACCTATTTCAGGCATTAATACGACTCCAAACACACTTATTTTAGTTCCAAGAGTTCTAATTCACATGCAATAGTCATTTACAGTCCAAAAATTAAACTTTAAAAAATTACCATTTTTGACCATCTGGAAAAAGTTCGACAGGTCTCGGGTCATCGTTTTTCATCCGAAAATTTATTTTTTGGACTGTAGAACAATTGATTCAAAATGTCATTTGGATTGAGCCTCATGTTGAATAACTACTTTTTAAAGCCTCAATGTGACCAAAATTGCCATTTTTACAGACTTTTTCTCCTACTCAGAAGCTTCTATTTCGACCTATTCAGACATTAAATGACTCTAAACACACTTATTTTAGTTCCAAGAGTTCTAATTCACATGCAATAGTCATTTACAGTCCAAAAATTAAACTTTAAAAAATTACCATTTTTGACCATCTGGAAAAAGTTTGACAGGTCACGGGTCATCGTTTTTCATCAGAAAATTGATTTTTTGGACTGTAGAAAAATTGATTCAAAATGTCGTTTGGATTGAGCCTCATGTTGAATAACTACTTTTTAAAGCCTCAATGTGACCAAAATTGCCATTTTTACAGACTTTTTCTCCTACTCAGAAGCTTCTATTTCGACCTATTTCAGGCATTAAAATGACTCTAAACACACTTATTTTAGTTCCACGAGTTCTAATTCACATGCAATAGTCATTTACAGTCCAAAAATTAAACTTTAAAAAATTACCATTGTTGACCATCTGGAAAAAGTTCGACAGGTCACGGGTCATCGTTTTTCATCAGAAAATTGATTTTTTGGACTGTAGAAAAATTGATTCAAAACGTCATTTGGATTGAGCCTCATGTTGAATAACTACTTTTTAAAGCCTCAATGTGACCAAAATTGCCATTTTTACAGACTTTTTCTCCTACTCAGAAGCTTCTATTTCGACCTATTTCAGGCATTAAAATGACTCTAAACACACTTATTTTAGTTCCAAGAGTTCTAATTCACATGCAATAGTCATTTACAGTCCAAAAATTAAACTTTAAAAAATTACCATTATTGACCATCTGGAAAAAGTTCGACAGGTCACGGGTCATCGTTTTTCATCAGAAAATTGATTTTTTGGACTGTAGAAAAATTGATTCAAAATGTCATTAGGATTGAGCCTCATGTTGAATGACTACTTTTTAAAGCCTCAATGTGACCAAAATTGCCATTTTTACAGACTTTTTCTCCTACTTAGAAGCTTCTATTTCGACCTATTCAGGCATTAAAATGACTCTAAACAAACTTATTTTAGTTCCAAGAGTTCTAATTCACATGCAATAGTCATTTAAAGTTCAAAAATTAAACTTTAAAAAATTACCATTTTTGACCATCTGGAAAAAGTTCGACAGGTCACGGGTCATCGTTTTTCATCAGAAAATTGATTTTTTGGACTGTAGAAAAATTGATTCAAAATGTCATTTGGATTGAGCCTCATGTTGAATAACTACTTTTTAAAGCCTCAATGTGACCAAAATTGAAATTTTTACAGACTTTTTCTCCTACTCAGAAGCTTCTATTTCGACCTATTTCAGGCATTAAAATGACTCCAAACAGACTTATTTTAGTTCCAAGAGTTCTAATTCACATGCAATAGTCATTTACAGTCCAAAAATTAAACTTTAAAAAATTACCATTTTTGACCATCTGGAAAAAGTTCGACAGGTCTCGGGTCACCGTTTTTCATCCGAAAATTGATTTTTTGGACTGTAGAACAATTGATTCAAAATGTCATTTGGATTGAGCCTCATGTTGAATAACTACTTTTTAAAGCCTCAATGTGACCAAAATTGCCATTTTTACAGACTTTTTCTCCTACTCAGAAGCTTCTATTTCGACCTATTCAGACATTAAAATGACTCTAAACACACTTTTTTTAGTTCCAAGAGTTCTAATTCACATGCAATAGTCATTTACAGTCCAAAAATTGTACTGTAAAAAATTACCATTTTTGACCATCTGGAAAAAGTTCGACAGGTCACGGGTCATCGTTTTTCATCAGAAAATTGATTTTTTGGACTGTAGAAAAATTGATTCAAAATGTCATTTGGATTGAGCCTCATGTTGAATAACTACTTTTTAAAGCCTCAATGTGACAGAAATTGCCATTTTTACTGACTTTTTCTCCTACTCAGAAGCTTCTATTTCGACCTATTTCAGGCATTAAAATGACTCTAAACACACCTATTTTAGTTCCAAGAGTTCTAATTCACATGCAATAGTCATTTACAGTCCAAAAATTAAACTTTAAAAAATTACCATTGTTGACCATCTGGAAAAAGTTCGACAGGTCACGGGTCATCGTTTTTCATCAGAAAATTGATTTTTTGGACTGTAGAAAAATTGATTCAAAATGTCATTTGGATTGAGCCTCATGTTGAATAACTACTTTTTAAAGCCTTAATGTGACCAAAATTGCCATGTTTACAGACTTTTTATCCTATTCAGAAGGTTCTATTTTGACCAATTTCAGGCATTAAAATGACTCTAAACACACTTATTTTAGTTCCAAGAGTTCTAATTCACATGCAATAGTCATTTACAGTCCAAAAATTAAACTTTAAAAAATTACCATTCTTGACCATCTGGAAAAAGTTCGACAGGTCACGGGTCATCGTTTTTCATCAGAAAATTGATTTTTTGGACTGTAGAAAAATTGATTCAAAATGTCATTAGGATTGAGCCTCATGTTGAATGACTACTTTTTAAAGCCTCAATGTGACCAAAATTGCCATTTTTACAGACTTTTTCTCCTACTCAGAAGCTTCTATTTCGACCTATTTCAGGCATTAAAATGACTCTAAACACACTTATTTTAGTTCCAAGAGTTCTAATTCACATGCAATAGTCATTTACAGTCCAAAAATTAAACTTTAAAAAATTACCATTTTTGACCATCTGGAAAAAGTTCGACAGGTCACGGGTCATCGTTTTTCATCAGAAAATTGATTTTTTGAACTGTGGAAAAATTGATTCAAAATGTCGTTTGGATTGAGCCTCATGTTAAATAACTACTTTTTAAAGCCTCAAAGTGACCAAAATTGCCATTTTTACAGACTTTTTCTCCTACTCAGAAGCTTCTATTTCGACCTATTTCAGGCATTAAAATGACCCCAAACACACTTATTTTAGTTCCAAGAGTTCTAATTCACATGCAATAGTCATTTACAGTCCAAAAATTAAACTTTAAAAAATTACCATTTTTGACTATCTGGAAAAAGTTCGACAGGTCTCGGGTCATCGTTTTTCATCCGAAAATTGATTTTTTGGACTGTAGAAAAATTGATTCAAAATGTCGTTTGGATTGAGCCTCATGTTAAATAACTACTTTTTAAAGCCTCAAAGTGACCAAAATTGCCATTTTTACAGACTTTTTCTCCTACTCAGAAGCTTCTATTTCGACCTATTCAGGCATTAAAATGACTCTAAACAAACTTATTTTAGTTCCAAGAGTTCTAATTCACATGCAATAGTCATTTAAAGTTCAAAAATTAAACTTTAAAAAATTACCATTTTTGACCATCTGGAAAACGTTCGACAGGTCACGGGTCATCGTTTTTCATCAGAACATTGATTTTTTGGACTGTAGAAAAATTGATTCAAAATGTCATTTGGATTGAGCCTCATGTTGAATAACTACTTTTTAAAGCCTCAATGTGACCAAAATTGAAATTTTTACAGACTTTTTCTCCTACTCAGAAGCTTCTATTTCGACATATTTCAGGCATTAAAATGACTCCAAACACACTTATTTTAGTTCCAAGAGTTCTAATTCACATGCAATAGTCATTTACAGTCCAAAAATTAAACTTTAAAAAATTACCATTTTTGACCATCTGGAAAAAGTTCGACAGGTCTCGGGTCACCGTTTTTCATCCGAAAATTGATTTTTTGGACTGTAGAACAATTGATTCAAAATGTCATTTGGATTGAGCCTCATGTTGAATAACTACTTTTTAAAGCCTCAATGTGACCAAAATTGCCATTTTTACTGACTTTTTCTCCTACTCAGAAGCTTCTATTTCGACCTATTCAGACATTAAAATGACTCTAAACACACTTATTTTAGTTCCAAGAGTTCTAATTCACATGCAATAGTCATTTACAGTCCAAAAATTAAACTGTAAAAAATTACCATTTTTGACCATCTGGAAAAAGTTCGACAGGTCACGGGTCATCGTTTTTCATCAGAAAATAGATTTTTTGGACTGTAGAAAAATTGATTCAAAATGTCATTTGGATTGAGCCTCATGTTGAATAACTACTTTTTAAAGCCTCAATGTGACAGAAATTGCCATTTTTACTGACTTTTTCTCCTACTCAGAAGCTTCTATTTCGACCTATTCAGGCATTAAAATGACTCTAAACACACCTATTTTAGTTCCAAGAGTTCTAATTCACATGCAATAGTCATTTACAGTCCAAAAATTAAACTTTAAAAAATTACCATTTTTGACCATCTGGAAAAAGTTTGACAGGTCACAGGTCATCGTTTTTCATCAGAAAATTGATTTTTTGGACTGTAGAAAAATTGATTCAAAATGTCGTTTGGATTGAGCCTCATGTTGAATAACTACTTTTTAAAGCCTCAATGTGACCAAAATTGCCATTTTTACAGACTTTTTCTCCTACTCAGAAGCTTCTATTTCGACCTATTTCAGGCATTAAAATGACTCTAAACACACCTATTTTAGTTCCAAGAGTTCTAATTCACATGCAATAGTCATTTACAGTCCAAAAATTAAACTTTAAAAAATTACCATTGTTGACCATCTGGAAAAAGTTCGACAGGTCACGGGTCATCGTTTTTCATCAGAAAATTGATTTTTTGGACTGTAGAAAAATTGATTCAAAATGTCATTAGGATTGAGCCTCATGTTGAATGACTACTTTTTAAAGCCTCAATGTGACCAAAATTGCCATTTTTACAGACTTTTTCTCCTACTCAGAAGCTTCTATTTCGACCTATTCAGGCATTAAAATGACTCTAAACAAACTTATTTTAGTTCCAAGAGTTCTAATTCACATGCAATAGTCATTTAAAGTTCAAAAATTAAACTTTAAAAAATTACCATTTTTGACCATCTGGAAAAAGTTCGACAGGTCACGGGTCATCGTTTTTCATCAGAAAATTGATTTTTTGGACTGTAGAAAAATTGATTCAAAATGTCATTTGGATTGAGCCTCATGTTGAATAACTACTTTTTAAAGCCTCAATGTGACAGAAATTGCCATTTTTACTGACTTTTTCTTGTACTCAGAAGCTTCTATTTCGACCTATTCAGGCATTAAAATGACTCTAAACACACCTATTTTAGTTCCAAGAGTTCTAATTCACATGCAATAGTCATTTACAGTCCAAAAATTAAACTTAAAAAAATTACCATTTTTGACCATCTGGAAAAAGTTTGACAGGTCACGGGTCATCGTTTTTCATCAGAAAATGGATTTTTTGGACTGTAGAAAAGTTGATTCAAAATGTCATTTGGATGGAGCCTCATGTTGAATAACTACTTTTTAAAGCCTCAATGTGACCAAAATTGCCATTTTTACAGACTTTTTCTCCTACTCAGAAGCTTCTATTTCGACCTATTTCAGGCATTAACATGACTCTCAACACACTTATTTTAGTTCCAAGAGTTCTAATTCACATGCAATAGTCATTTACAGTCAAAAAATTAAACTTTAAAAAATTACCATTGTTGACCATCTGGAAAAAGTTCGACAGGTCACGGGTCATCGTTTTTCATCAGAAAATTGATTTTTTGGACTGTAGAAAAATTGATTAAAAATGTCATTAGGATTGAGCCTCATGTTGAATGACTACTTTTTAAAGCCTCAATGTGACCAAAATTGCCATTTTTACAGACTTTTTCTCCTACTCAGAAGCTTCTATTTCGACCTATTTCAGGCATTAAAATGACTCTAAACACACTTATTTTAGTTCCAAGAGTTCTAATTCACATGCAATAGTCATTTACAGTCCAAAAATTAAACTTTAAAAAATTACCATTTTTGACCATCTGGAAAAAGTTCGACAGGTCACGGGTCATCGTTTTTCATCAGAAAATTGATTTTTTGAACTGTGGAAAAATTGATTCAAAATGTCATTTGGATTGAGCATCATGTTGAATAACTACTTTTTAAAGCCTCAATGTGACCAAAATTGAAATTTTTATAGACTTTTTACTCCTACTCAGAAGCTTCTATTTCGACCTATTTCAGGCATTAAAATGACCCCAAACACACTTATTTTAGTTCCAAGAGTTCTAATTCACATGCAATAGTCATTTACAGTCCAAAAATTAAACTTTAAAAAATTACCATTTTTGACTATCTGGAAAAAGTTCGACAGGTCTCGGGTCATCGTTTTTCATCCGAAAATTGATTTTTTGGACTGTAGAAAAATTGATTCAAAATGTCGTTTGGATTGAGCCTCATGTTAAATAACTACTTTTTAAAGCCTCAAAGTGACCAAAATTGCCATTTTTACAGACTTTTTCTCCTACTCAGAAGCTTCTATTTCGACCTATTCAGGCATTAAAATGACTCTAAACAAACTTATTTTAGTTCCAAGAGTTCTAATTCACATGCAATAGTCATTTAAAGTTCAAAAATTAAACTTTAAAAAATTACCATTTTTGACCATCTGGAAAAAGTTCGACAGGTCACGGGTCATCGTTTTTCATCAGAACATTGATTTTTTGGACTGTAGAAAAATTGATTCAAAATGTCATTTGGATTGAGCCTCATGTTGAATAACTACTTTTTAAAGCCTCAATGTGACCAAAATTGAAATTTTTACAGACTTTTTCTCCTACTCAGAAGCTTCTATTTCGACATATTTCAGGCATTAAAATGACCCCAAACACACTTATTTTAGTTCCAAGAGTTCTAATTCACATGCAATAGTCATTTACAGTCCAAAAATTAAACTTTAAAAAATTACCATTTTTGACTATCTGGAAAAAGTTCGACAGGTCTCGGGTCATCGTTTTTCATCCGAAAATTGATTTTTTGGACTGTAGAAAAATTGATTCAAAATGTCGTTTGGATTGAGCCTCATGTTAAATAACTACTTTTTAAAGCCTCAAAGTGACCAAAATTGCCATTTTTACAGACTTTTTCTCCTACTCAGAAGCTTCTATTTCGACCTATTCAGGCATTAAAATGACTCTAAACAAACTTATTTTAGTTCCAAGAGTTCTAATTCACATGCAATAGTCATTTAAAGTTCAAAAATTAAACTTTAAAAAATTACCATTTTTGACCATCTGGAAAAAGTTCGACAGGTCACGGGTCATCGTTTTTCATCAGAACATTGATTTTTTGGACTGTAGAAAAATTGATTCAAAATGTCATTTGGATTGAGCCTCATGTTGAATAACTACTTTTTAAAGCCTCAATGTGACCAAAATTGAAATTTTTACAGACTTTTTCTCCTACTCAGAAGCTTCTATTTCGACATATTTCAGGCATTAAAATGACTCCAAACACACTTATTTTAGTTCCAAGAGTTCTAATTCACATGCAATAGTCATTTACAGTCCAAAAATTAAACTTTAAAAAATTACCATTTTTGACCATCTGGAAAAAGTTCGACAGGTCTCGGGTCACCGTTTTTCATCCGAAAATTGATTTTTTGGACTGTAGAACAATTGATTCAAAATGTCATTTGGATTGAGCCTCATGTTGAATAACTACTTTTTAAAGCCTCAATGTGACCAAAATTGCCATTTTTACTGACTTTTTCTCCTACTCAGAAGCTTCTATTTCGACCTATTCAGACATTAAAATGACTCTAAACACACTTATTTTAGTTCCAAGAGTTCTAATTCACATGCAATAGTCATTTACAGTCCAAAAATTAAACTGTAAAAAATTACCATTTTTGACCATCTGGAAAAAGTTCGACAGGTCACGGGTCATCGTTTTTCATCAGAAAATAGATTTTTTGGACTGTAGAAAAATTGATTCAAAATGTCATTTGGATTGAGCCTCATGTTGAATAACTACTTTTTAAAGCCTCAATGTGACAGAAATTGCCATTTTTACTGACTTTTTCTCCTACTCAGAAGCTTCTATTTCGACCTATTCAGGCATTAAAATGACTCTAAACACACCTATTTTAGTTCCAAGAGTTCTAATTCACATGCAATAGTCATTTACAGTCCAAAAATTAAACTTTAAAAAATTACCATTTTTGACCATCTGGAAAAAGTTTGACAGGTCACAGGTCATCGTTTTTCATCAGAAAATTGATTTTTTGAACTGTGGAAAAATTGATTCAAAATGTCATTTGGATTGAGCATCATGTTGAATAACTACTTTTTAAAGCCTCAATGTGACCAAAATTGAAATTTTTATAGACTTTTTACTCCTACTCAGAAACTTCTATTTCGACCTATTTCAGGCATTAAAATGACCCCAAACACACTTATTTTAGTTCCAAGAGTTCTAATTCACATGCAATAGTCATTTACAGTCCAAAAATTAAACTTTAAAAAATTACCATTTTTGACTATCTGGAAAAAGTTCGACAGGTCTCGGGTCATCGTTTTTCATCCGAAAATTGATTTTTTGGACTGTAGAAAAATTGATTCAAAATGTCGTTTGGATTGAGCCTCATGTTAAATAACTACTTTTTAAAGCCTCAAAGTGACCAAAATTGCCATTTTTACAGACTTTTTCTCCTACTCAGAAGCTTCTATTTCGACCTATTCAGGCATTAAAATGACTCTAAACAAACTTATTTTAGTTCCAAGAGTTCTAATTCACATGCAATAGTCATTTAAAGTTCAAAAATTAAACTTTAAAAAATTACCATTTTTGACCATCTGGAAAAAGTTCGACAGGTCACGGGTCATCGTTTTTCATCAGAACATTGATTTTTTGGACTGTAGAAAAATTGATTCAAAATGTCATTTGGATTGAGCCTCATGTTGAATAACTACTTTTTAAAGCCTCAATGTGACCAAAATTGAAATTTTTACAGACTTTTTCTCCTACTCAGAAGCTTCTATTTCGACATATTTCAGGCATTAAAATGACTCCAAACACACTTATTTTAGTTCCAAGAGTTCTAATTCACATGCAATAGTCATTTACAGTCCAAAAATTAAACTTTAAAAAATTACCATTTTTGACCATCTGGAAAAAGTTCGACAGGTCTCGGGTCACCGTTTTTCATCCGAAAATTGATTTTTTGGACTGTAGAACAATTGATTCAAAATGTCATTTGGATTGAGCCTCATGTTGAATAACTACTTTTTAAAGCCTCAATGTGACCAAAATTGCCATTTTTACTGACTTTTTCTCCTACTCAGAAGCTTCTATTTCGACCTATTCAGACATTAAAATGACTCTAAACACACTTATTTTAGTTCCAAGAGTTCTAATTCACATGCAATAGTCATTTACAGTCCAAAAATTAAACTGTAAAAAATTACCATTTTTGACCATCTGGAAAAAGTTCGACAGGTCACGGGTCATCGTTTTTCATCAGAAAATAGATTTTTTGGACTGTAGAAAAATTGATTCAAAATGTCATTTGGATTGAGCCTCATGTTGAATAACTACTTTTTAAAGCCTCAATGTGACAGAAATTGCCATTTTTACTGACTTTTTCTCCTACTCAGAAGCTTCTATTTCGACCTATTCAGGCATTAAAATGACTCTAAACACACCTATTTTAGTTCCAAGAGTTCTAATTCACATGCAATAGTCATTTACAGTCCAAAAATTAAACTTTAAAAAATTACCATTTTTGACCATCTGGAAAAAGTTTGACAGGTCACAGGTCATCGTTTTTCATCAGAAAATTGATTTTTTGGACTGTAGAAAAATTGATTCAAAATGTCATTAGGATTGAGCCTCATGTTGAATGACTACTTTTTAAAGCCTCAATGTGACCAAAATTGCCATTTTTACAGACTTTTTCTCCTACTCAGAAGCTTCTATTTCGACCTATTCAGGCATTAAAATGACTCTAAACAAACTTATTTTAGTTCCAAGAGTTCTAATTCACATGCAATAGTCATTTAAAGTTCAAAAATTAAACTTTAAAAAATTACCATTTTTGACCATCTGGAAAAAGTTTGACAGGTCACGGGTCATCGTTTTTCATCAGAAAATGGATTTTTTGGACTGTAGAAAAGTTGATTCAAAATGTCATTTGGATGGAGCCTCATGTTGAATAACTACTTTTTAAAGCCTCAATGTGACCAAAATTGCCATTTTTACAGACTTTTTCTCCTACTCAGAAGCTTCTATTTCGACCTATTTCAGGCATTAAAATGACTCCAAACACACTTATTTTAGTTCCAAGAGTTCTAATTCACATGCAATAGTCATTTACAGTCCAAAAATTAAACTTTAAAAAATTACCATTGTTGACCATCTGGAAAAAGTTCGACAGGTCACGGGTCATCGTTTTTCATCAGAAAATAGATTTTTTGGACTGTAGAAAAATTGATTCAAAATGTCATTTGGATTGAGCCTCATGTTGAATAACTACTTTTTAAAGCCTCAATGTGACCAAAATTGCCATTTTTACAGACTTTTTCTCCTACTCAGAATCTTCTATTTCGACCTATTTCAGGCATTAAAATGACTCCAAACACACTTATTTTAGTTCCAAGAGTTCTAATTCACATGCAATAGTCATTTACAGTCCAAAAATTGAACTTTAAAAAATTACCATTTTTGACCATCTGGAAAAAGTTCGACGGGTCACGGGTCATCGTTTTTCATCAGAAAATGGATTTTTTGGACTGTAGAAAAATTGATTTAAAATGTCGTTTGGCTTGAGCCTCATGTTGAATAACTACTTTTTAAAGCCTCAATGTGACCAAAATTGCAATTTTTACAGACTTTTTCTCCTACTCAGAAGCTTCTATTTCGACCTATTTCAGGCATTAAAATGACTCTAAACACACCTATTTTAGTTCCAAGAGTTCTAATTCACATGCAATAGTCATTTACAGTCCAAAAATTAAACTTTAAAAAATTACCATTTTTGACCGTCTGGAAAAAGTTTGACAGGTCACGGGTCATCGTTTTTCATCAGAAAATTGATTTTTTGGACTGTAGAAAAATTGATTCAAAATGTCGTTTGGATTGAGCCTCATGTTGAATAACTACTTTTTAAAGCCTCAATGTGACCAAAATTGCCATTTTTACAGACTTTTTCTCCTACTCAGAAGCTTCTATTTCGACCTATTTCAGGCATTAAAATGACTCTAAACACACCTATTTTAGTTCCAAGAGTTCTAATTCACATGCAATAGTCATTTACAGTCCAAAAATTAAACTTTAAAAAATTACCATTGTTGACCATCTGGAAAAAGTTCGACAGGTCACGGGTCATCGGTTTTTCATCAGAAAATTGATTTTTTGGACTGTAGAAAAATTGATTCAAAATGTCATTTGGATTGAGCCTCATGTTGAATAACTACTTTTCAAAGCCTCAATGTGACCAAAATTGAAATTTTTACAGACTTTTTCTCCTACTCAGAAGCTTCTATTTCGACCTATTTCAGGCATTAATACGACTCCAAACACACTTATTTTAGTTCCAAGAGTTCTAATTCACATGCAATAGTCATTTACAGTCCAAAAATTAAACTTTAAAAAATTACCATTTTTGACCATCTGGAAAAAGTTCGACAGGTCTCGGGTCATCGTTTTTCATCCGAAAATTGATTTTTTGGACTGTAGAACAATTGATTCAAAATGTCATTTGGATTGAGCCTCATGTTGAATAACTACTTTTTAAAGCCTCAATGTGACCAAAATTGCCATTTTTACAGACTTTTTCTCCTACTCAGAAGCTTCTATTTCGACCTATTCAGACATTAAAATGACTCTAAACACACTTATTTTAGTTCCAAGAGTTCTAATTCACATGCAATAGTCATTTACAGTCCAAAAATTAAACTTTAAAAAATTACCATTTTTGACCATCTGGAAAAAGTTTGACAGGTCACGGGTCATCGTTTTTCATCAGAAAATTGATTTTTTGGACTGTAGAAAAATTGATTCAAAATGTCGTTTGGATTGAGCCTCATGTTGAATAACTACTTTTTAAAGCCTCAATGTGACCAAAATTGCCATTTTTACAGACTTTTTCTCCTACTCAGAAGCTTCTATTTCGACCTATTTCAGGCATTAAAATGACTCTAAACACACTTATTTTAGTTCCACGAGTTCTAATTCACATGCAATAGTCATTTACAGTCCAAAAATTAAACTTTAAAAAATTACCATTGTTGACCATCTGGAAAAAGTTCGACAGGTCACGGGTCATCGTTTTTCATCAGAAAATTGATTTTTTGGACTGTAGAAAAATTGATTCAAAACGTCATTTGGATTGAGCCTCATGTTGAATAACTACTTTTTAAAGCCTCAATGTGACCAAAATTGCCATTTTTACAGACTTTTTCTCCTACTCAGAAGCTTCTATTTCGACCTATTTCAGGCATTAAAATGACTCTAAACACACTTATTTTAGTTCCAAGAGTTCTAATTCACATGCAATAGTCATTTACAGTCCAAAAATTAAACTTTAAAAAATTACCATTATTGACCATCTGGAAAAAGTTCGACAGGTCACGGGTCATCGTTTTTCATCAGAAAATTGATTTTTTGGACTGTAGAAAAATTGATTCAAAATGTCATTAGGATTGAGCCTCATGTTGAATGACTACTTTTTAAAGCCTCAATGTGACCAAAATTGCCATTTTTACAGACTTTTTCTCCTACTTAGAAGCTTCTATTTCGACCTATTCAGGCATTAAAATGACTCTAAACAAACTTATTTTAGTTCCAAGAGTTCTAATTCACATGCAATAGTCATTTAAAGTTCAAAAATTAAACTTAAAAAAATTACCATTTTTGACCATCTGGAAAAAGTTCGACAGGTCACGGGTCATCGTTTTTCATCAGAAAATTGATTTTTTGGACTGTAGAAAAATTGATTCAAAATGTCATTTGGATTGAGCCTCATGTTGAATAACTACTTTTTAAAGCCTCAATGTGACCAAAATTGAAATTTTTACAGACTTTTTCTCCTACTCAGAAGCTTCTATTTCGACCTATTTCAGGCATTAAAATGACTCCAAACACACTTATTTTAGTTCCAAGAGTTCTAATTCACATGCAATAGTCATTTACAGTCCAAAAATTAAACTTTAAAAAATTACCATTTTTGACCATCTGGAAAAAGTTCGACAGGTCTCGGGTCACCGTTTTTCATCCGAAAATTGATTTTTTGGACTGTAGAACAATTGATTCAAAATGTCATTTGGATTGAGCCTCATGTTGAATAACTACTTTTTAAAGCCTCAATGTGACCAAAATTGCCATTTTTACAGACTTTTTCTCCTACTCAGAAGCTTCTATTTCGACCTATTCAGACATTAAAATGACTCTAAACACACTTATTTTAGTTCCAAGAGTTCTAATTCACATGCAATAGTCATTTACAGTCCAAAAATTGTACTGTAAAAAATTACCATTTTTGACCATCTGGAAAAAGTTCGACAGGTCACGGGTCATCGTTTTTCATCAGAAAATTGATTTTTTGGACTGTAGAAAAATTGATTCAAAATGTCATTTGGATTGAGCCTCATGTTGAATAACTACTTTTTAAAGCCTCAATGTGACAGAAATTGCCATTTTTACTGACTTTTTCTCCTACTCAGAAGCTTCTATTTCGACCTATTTCAGGCATTAAAATGACTCTAAACACACCTATTTTAGTTCCAAGAGTTCTAATTCACATGCAATAGTCATTTACAGTCCAAAAATTAAACTTTAAAAAATTACCATTGTTGACCATCTGGAAAAAGTTCGACAGGTCACGGGTCATCGTTTTTCATCAGAAAATTGATTTTTTGGACTGTAGAAAAATTGATTCAAAATGTCATTTGGATTGAGCCTCATGTTGAATAACTACTTTTTAAAGCCTTAATGTGACCAAAATTGCCATGTTTACAGACTTTTTATCCTATTCAGAAGGTTCTATTTTGACCAATTTCAGGCATTAAAATGACTCTAAACACACTTATTTTAGTTCCAAGAGTTCTAATTCACATGCAATAGTCATTTACAGTCCAAAAATTAAACTTTAAAAAATTACCATTCTTGACCATCTGGAAAAAGTTCGACAGGTCACGGGTCATCGTTTTTCATCAGAAAATTGATTTTTTGGACTGTAGAAAAATTGATTCAAAATGTCATTAGGATTGAGCCTCATGTTGAATGACTACTTTTTAAAGCCTCAATGTGACCAAAATTGCCATTTTTACAGACTTTTTCTCCTACTCAGAAGCTTCTATTTCGACCTATTTCAGGCATTAAAATGACTCTAAACACACTTATTTTAGTTCCAAGAGTTCTAATTCACATGCAATAGTCATTTACAGTCCAAAAATTAAACTTTAAAAAATTACCATTTTTGACCATCTGGAAAAAGTTCGACAGGTCACGGGTCATCGTTTTTCATCAGAAAATTGATTTTTTTGAACTGTGGAAAAATTGATTCAAAATGTCATTTGGATTGAGCATCATGTTGAATAACTACTTTTTAAAGCCTCAATGTGACCAAAATTGAAATTTTTATAGACTTTTTACTCCTACTCAGAAGCTTCTATTTCGACCTATTTCAGGCATTAAAATGACCCCAAACACACTTATTTTAGTTCCAAGAGTTCTAATTCACATGCAATAGTCATTTACAGTCCAAAAATTAAACTTTAAAAAATTACCATTTTTGACTATCTGGAAAAAGTTCGACAGGTCTCGGGTCATCGTTTTTCATCCGAAAATTGATTTTTTGGACTGTAGAAAAATTGATTCAAAATGTCGTTTGGATTGAGCCTCATGTTAAATAACTACTTTTTAAAGCCTCAAAGTGACCAAAATTGCCATTTTTACAGACTTTTTCTCCTACTCAGAAGCTTCTATTTCGACCTATTCAGGCATTATAATGACTCTAAACAAACTTATTTTAGTTCCAAGAGTTCTAATTCACATGCAATAGTCATTTAAAGTGCAAAAATTAAACTTTAAAAAATTACCATTTTTGACCATCTGGAAAAAGTTCGACAGGTCACGGGTCATCGTTTTTCATCAGAAAATTGATTTTTTGGACTGTAGAAAAATTGATTCAAAATGTCATTTGGATTGAGCCTCATGTTGAATAACTACTTTTTAAAGCCTCAATGTGACCTAAATTGCCATTTTTACAGAGTTTTTCTCCTACTCAGAAGCTTCTATTTCGACCTATTTCAGGCATTAAAATGACTCCAAACACACTTATTTTAGTTCCAAGAGTTCTAATTCACATGCAATAGTCATTTACAGTCCAAAAATTAAACTTTAAAAAATTACCATTTTTGACCATCTGGAAAAAGTTCGACAGGTCACGGGTCATCGTTTTTCATCAGAAAATAGATTTTTTGGACTGTAGAAAAATTGATTCAAAATGTCATTTGGATTGAGCCTCATGTTGAATAACTACTTTTTAAAGCCTCAATGTGACCAAAATTGCCATTTTTACAGACTTTTTCTCCTACTCAGAAGCTTCTATTTCGACCTATTCAGGCATTAAAATGACTCTAAACAAACTTATTTTAGTTCCAAGAGTTCTACATCACATGCAATAGTCATTTAAAGTTCAAAAATTAAACTTTAAAAAATTACCATTTTTGACCATCTGGAAAAAGTTCGACAGGTCACGGGTCATCGTTTTTCATCAGAAAATTGATGTTTTGGACTGTAGAAAAATTGATTCAAAATGTCATTTGGATTGAGCCTCATGTTGAATAACTACTTTTCAAAGCCTCAATGTGACGAAAATTGAAATTTTTACAGACTTTTTCTCCTACTCAGAAGCTTCTATTTCGACCTATTTCAGGCATTAATACGACTCCAAACACACTTATTTTAGTTCCAAGAGTTCTAATTCACATGCAATAGTCATTTACAGTCCAAAAATTAAACTTTAAAAAATTACCATTTTTGACCATCTGGAAAAAGTTCGACAGGTCTCGGGTCATCGTTTTTCATCCGAAAATTGATTTTTTGGACTGTAGAACAATTGATTCAAAATGTCATTTGGATTGAGCCTCATGTTGAATAACTACTTTTTAAAGCCTCAATGTGACCAAAATTGCCATTTTTACAGACTTTTTCTCCTACTCAGAAGCTTCTATTTCGACCTATTCAGACATTAAAATGACTCTAAACACACTTATTTTAGTTCCAAGAGTTCTAATTCACATGCAATAGTCATTTACAGTCCAAAAATTAAACTGTAAAAAATTACCATTTTTGACCATCTGGAAAAAGTTCGACAGGCCACGGGTCATCGTTTTTCATCAGAAAATTGATTTTTTGGACTGTAGAAAAATTGATTCAAAATGTCATTTGGATTGAGCCTCATGTTGAATAACTACTTTTTAAAGCCTCAATGTGACAGAAATTGCCATTTTTACTGACTTTTTCTCCTACTCAGAAGCTTCTATTTCGACCTATTCAGGCATTAAAATGACTCTAAACACACCTATTTTAGTTCCAAGAGTTCTAATTCACATGTAATAGTCATTTACAGTCCAAAAATTAAACTTTAAAAAATTACCATTTTTGACCATCTGGAAAAAGTTTGACAGGTCACGGGTCATCGTTTTTCATCAGAAAATTGATTTTTTGGACTGTAGAAAAATTGATTCAAAATGTCGTTTGGATTGAGCCTCATGTTGAATAACTACTTTTTAAAGCCTCAATGTGACCAAAATTGCCATTTTTACAGACTTTTTCTCCTACTCAGAAGCTTCTATTTCGACCTATTTCAGGCATTAAAATGACTCTAAACACACTTATTTTAGTTCCACGAGTTCTAATTCACATGCAATAGTCATTTACAGTCCAAAAATTAAACTTTAAAAAATTACCATTGTTGACCATCTGGAAAAAGTTCGACAGGTCACGGGTCATCGTTTTTCATCAGAAAATTGATTTTTTGGACTGTAGAAAAATTGATTCAAAACGTCATTTGGATTGAGCCTCATGTTGAATAACTACTTTTTAAAGCCTCAATGTGACCAAAATTGCCATTTTTACAGACTTTTTCTCCTACTCAGAAGCTTCTATTTCGACCTATTTCAGGCATTAAAATGACTCTAAACACACTTATTTTAGTTCCAAGAGTTCTAATTCACATGCAATAGTCATTTACAGTCCAAAAATTAAACTTTAAAAAATTACCATTATTGACCATCTGGAAAAAGTTCGACAGGTCACGGGTCATCGTTTTTCATCAGAAAATTGATTTTTTGGACTGTAGAAAAATTGATTCAAAATGTCATTAGGATTGAGCCTCATGTTGAATGACTACTTTTTAAAGCCTCAATGTGACCAAAATTGCCATTTTTACAGACTTTTTCTCCTACTTAGAAGCTTCTATTTCGACCTATTCAGGCATTAAAATGACTCTAAACAAACTTATTTTAGTTCCAAGAGTTCTAATTCACATGCAATAGTCATTTAAAGTTCAAAAATTAAACTTAAAAAAATTACCATTTTTGACCATCTGGAAAAAGTTCGACAGGTCACGGGTCATCGTTTTTCATCAGAAAATTGATTTTTTGGACTGTAGAAAAATTGATTCAAAATGTCATTTGGATTGAGCCTCATGTTGAATAACTACTTTTTAAAGCCTCAATGTGACCAAAATTGAAATTTTTACAGACTTTTTCTCCTACTCAGAAGCTTCTATTTCGACCTATTTCAGGCATTAAAATGACTCCAAACACACTTATTTTAGTTCCAAGAGTTCTAATTCACATGCAATAGTCATTTACAGTCCAAAAATTAAACTTTAAAAAATTACCATTTTTGACCATCTGGAAAAAGTTCGACAGGTCTCGGGTCACCGTTTTTCATCCGAAAATTGATTTTTTGGACTGTAGAACAATTGATTCAAAATGTCATTTGGATTGAGCCTCATGTTGAATAACTACTTTTTAAAGCCTCAATGTGACCAAAATTGCCATTTTTACAGACTTTTTCTCCTACTCAGAAGCTTCTATTTCGACCTATTCAGACATTAAAATGACTCTAAACACACTTATTTTAGTTCCAAGAGTTCTAATTCACATGCAATAGTCATTTACAGTCCAAAAATTGTACTGTAAAAAATTACCATTTTTGACCATCTGGAAAAAGTTCGACAGGTCACGGGTCATCGTTTTTCATCAGAAAATTGATTTTTTGGACTGTAGAAAAATTGATTCAAAATGTCATTTGGATTGAGCCTCATGTTGAATAACTACTTTTTAAAGCCTCAATGTGACAGAAATTGCCATTTTTACTGACTTTTTCTCCTACTCAGAAGCTTCTATTTCGACCTATTTCAGGCATTAAAATGACTCTAAACACACCTATTTTAGTTTCAAGAGTTCTAATTCACATGCAATAGTCATTTACAGTCCAAAAATTAAACTTTAAAAAATTACCATTGTTGACCATCTGGAAAAAGTTCGACAGGTCACGGGTCATCGTTTTTCATCAGAAAATTGATTTTTTGGACTGTAGAAAAATTGATTCAAAATGTCATTTGGATTGAGCCTCATGTTGAATAACTACTTTTTAAAGCCTTAATGTGACCAAAATTGCCATGTTTACAGACTTTTTATCCTATTCAGAAGGTTCTATTTTGACCAATTTCAGGCATTAAAATGACTCTAAACACACTTATTTTAGTTCCAAGAGTTCTAATTCACATGCAATAGTCATTTACAGTCCAAAAATTAAACTTTAAAAAATTACCATTCTTGACCATCTGGAAAAAGTTCGACAGGTCACGGGTCATCGTTTTTCATCAGAAAATTGATTTTTTGGACTGTAGAAAAATTGATTCAAAATGTCATTAGGATTGAGCCTCATGTTGAATGACTACTTTTTAAAGCCTCAATGTGACCAAAATTGCCATTTTTACAGACTTTTTCTCCTACTCAGAAGCTTCTATTTCGACCTATTTCAGGCATTAAAATGACTCTAAACACACTTATTTTAGTTCCAAGAGTTCTAATTCACATGCAATAGTCATTTACAGTCCAAAAATTAAACTTTAAAAAATTACCATTTTTGACCATCTGGAAAAAGTTCGACAGGTCACGGGTCATCGTTTTTCATCAGAAAATTGATTTTTTTGAACTGTGGAAAAATTGATTCAAAATGTCATTTGGATTGAGCATCATGTTGAATAACTACTTTTTAAAGCCTCAATGTGACCAAAATTGAAATTTTTATAGACTTTTTACTCCTACTCAGAAGCTTCTATTTCGACCTATTTCAGGCATTAAAATGACCCCAAACACACTTATTTTAGTTCCAAGAGTTCTAATTCACATGCAATAGTCATTTACAGTCCAAAAATTAAACTTTAAAAAATTACCATTTTTGACTATCTGGAAAAAGTTCGACAGGTCTCGGGTCATCGTTTTTCATCCGAAAATTGATTTTTTGGACTGTAGAAAAATTGATTCAAAATGTCGTTTGGATTGAGCCTCATGTTAAATAACTACTTTTTAAAGCCTCAAAGTGACCAAAATTGCCATTTTTACAGACTTTTTCTCCTACTCAGAAGCTTCTATTTCGACCTATTCAGGCATTATAATGACTCTAAACAAACTTATTTTAGTTCCAAGAGTTCTAATTCACATGCAATAGTCATTTACAGTCCAAAAATTAAACTTTAAAAAATTACCATTTTTGACCATCTGGAAAAAGTTCGACAGGTCACGGGTCATCGTTTTTCATCAGAAAATAGATTTTTTGGACTGTAGAAAAATTGATTCAAAATGTCATTTGGATTGAGCCTCATGTTGAATAACTACTTTTTAAAGCCTCAATGTGACCAAAATTGCCATTTTTACAGACTTTTTCTCCTACTCAGAAGCTTCTATTTCGACCTATTCAGGCATTAAAATGACTCTAAACAAACTTATTTTAGTTCCAAGAGTTCTACATCACATGCAATAGTCATTTAAAGTTCAAAAATTAAACTTTAAAAAATTACCATTTTTGACCATCTGGAAGAAGTTCGACAGGTCACGGGTCATCGTTTTTCATCAGAAAATTGATGTTTTGGACTGTAGAAAAATTGATTCAAAATGTCATTTGGATTGAGCCTCATGTTGAATAACTACTTTTCAAAGCCTCAATGTGACGAAAATTGAAATTTTTACAGACTTTTTCTCCTACTCAGAAGCTTCTATTTCGACCTATTTCAGGCATTAATACGACTCCAAACACACTTATTTTAGTTCCAAGAGTTCTAATTCACATGCAATAGTCATTTACAGTCCAAAAATTAAACTTTAAAAAATTACCATTTTTGACCATCTGGAAAAAGTTCGACAGGTCTCGGGTCATCGTTTTTCATCCGAAAATTGATTTTTTGGACTGTAGAACAATTGATTCAAAATGTCATTTGGATTGAGCCTCATGTTGAATAACTACTTTTTAAAGCCTCAATGTGACCAAAATTGCCATTTTTACAGACTTTTTCTCCTACTCAGAAGCTTCTATTTCGACCTATTCAGACATTAAAATGACTCTAAACACACTTATTTTAGTTCCAAGAGTTCTAATTCACATGCAATAGTCATTTACAGTCCAAAAATTAAACTGTAAAAAATTACCATTTTTGACCATCTGGAAAAAGTTCGACAGGCCACGGGTCATCGTTTTTCATCAGAAAATTGATTTTTTGGACTGTAGAAAAATTGATTCAAAATGTCATTTGGATTGAGCCTCATGTTGAATAACTACTTTTTAAAGCCTCAATGTGACAGAAATTGCCATTTTTACTGACTTTTTCTCCTACTCAGAAGCTTCTATTTCGACCTATTCAGGCATTAAAATGACTCTAAACACACCTATTTTAGTTCCAAGAGTTCTAATTCACATGTAATAGTCATTTACAGTCCAAAAATTAAACTTTAAAAAATTACCATTTTTGACCATCTGGAAAAAGTTTGACAGGTCACGGGTCATCGTTTTTCATCAGAAAATTGATTTTTTGGACTGTAGAAAAATTGATTCAAAATGTCGTTTGGATTGAGCCTCATGTTGAATAACTACTTTTTAAAGCCTCAATGTGACCAAAATTGCCATTTTTACAGACTTTTTCTCCTACTCAGAAGCTTCTATTTCGACCTATTTCAGGCATTAAAATGACTCTAAACACACTTATTTTAGTTCCACGAGTTCTAATTCACATGCAATAGTCATTTACAGTCCAAAAATTAAACTTTAAAAAATTACCATTGTTGACCATCTGGAAAAAGTTCGACAGGTCACGGGTCATCGTTTTTCATCAGAAAATTGATTTTTTGGACTGTAGAAAAATTGATTCAAAACGTCATTTGGATTGAGCCTCATGTTGAATAACTACTTTTTAAAGCCTCAATGTGACCAAAATTGCCATTTTTACAGACTTTTTCTCCTACTCAGAAGCTTCTATTTCGACCTATTTCAGGCATTAAAATGACTCTAAACACACTTATTTTAGTTCCAAGAGTTCTAATTCACATGCAATAGTCATTTACAGTCCAAAAATTAAACTTTAAAAAATTACCATTATTGACCATCTGGAAAAAGTTCGACAGGTCACGGGTCATCGTTTTTCATCAGAAAATTGATTTTTTGGACTGTAGAAAAATTGATTCAAAATGTCATTAGGATTGAGCCTCATGTTGAATGACTACTTTTTAAAGCCTCAATGTGACCAAAATTGCCATTTTTACAGACTTTTTCTCCTACTCAGAAGCTTCTATTTCGACCTATTCAGGCATTAAAATGACTCTAAACAAACTTATTTTAGTTCCAAGAGTTCTAATTCACATGCAATAGTCATTTAAAGTTCAAAAATTAAACTTTAAAAAATTACCATTTTTGACCATCTGGAAAAAGTTCGACAGGTCACGGGTCATCGTTTTTCATCAGAAAATTGATTTTTTGGACTGTAGAAAAATTGATTCAAAATGTCATTTGGATTGAGCCTCATGTTGAATAACTACTTTTTAAAGCCTCAATGTGACCAAAATTGAAATTTTTACAGACTTTTTCTCCTACTCAGAAGCTTCTATTTCGACCTATTTCAGGCATTAAAATGACTCCAAACACACTTATTTTAGTTCCAAGAGTTCTAATTCACATGCAATAGTCATTTACAGTCCAAAAATTAAACTTTAAAAAATTACCATTTTTGACCATCTGGAAAAAGTTCGACAGGTCTCGGGTCACCGTTTTTCATCCGAAAATTGATTTTTTGGACTGTAGAACAATTGATTCAAAATGTCATTTGGATTGAGCCTCATGTTGAATAACTACTTTTTAAAGCCTCAATGTGACCAAAATTGCCATTTTTACAGACTTTTTCTCCTACTCAGAAGCTTCTATTTCGACCTATTCAGACATTAAAATGACTCTAAACACACTTATTTTAGTTCCAAGAGTTCTAATTCACATGCAATAGTCATTTACAGTCCAAAAATTGTACTGTAAAAAATTACCATTTTTGACCATCTGGAAAAAGTTCGACAGGTCACGGGTCATCGTTTTTCATCAGAAAATTGATTTTTTGGACTGTAGAAAAATTGATTCAAAATGTCATTTGGATTGAGCCTCATGTTGAATAACTACTTTTTAAAGCCTCAATGTGACAGAAATTGCCATTTTTACTGACTTTTTCTCCTACTCAGAAGCTTCTATTTCGACCTATTTCAGGCATTAAAATGACTCTAAACACACCTATTTTAGTTCCAAGAGTTCTAATTCACATGCAATAGTCATTTACAGTCCAAAAATTAAACTTTAAAAAATTACCATTGTTGACCATCTGGAAAAAGTTCGACAGGTCACGGGTCATCGTTTTTCATCAGAAAATTGATTTTTTGGACTGTAGAAAAATTGATTCAAAATGTCATTTGGATTGAGCCTCATGTTGAATAACTACTTTTTAAAGCCTTAATGTGACCAAAATTGCCATGTTTACAGACTTTTTATCCTATTCAGAAGGTTCTATTTTGACCAATTTCAGGCATTAAAATGACTCTAAACACACTTATTTTAGTTCCAAGAGTTCTAATTCACATGCAATAGTCATTTACAGTCCAAAAATTAAACTTTAAAAAATTACCATTCTTGACCATCTGGAAAAAGTTCGACAGGTCACGGGTCATCGTTTTTCATCAGAAAATTGATTTTTTGGACTGTAGAAAAATTGATTCAAAATGTCATTAGGATTGAGCCTCATGTTGAATGACTACTTTTTAAAGCCTCAATGTGACCAAAATTGCCATTTTTACAGACTTTTTCTCCTACTCAGAAGCTTCTATTTCGACCTATTCAGGCATTAAAATGACTCTAAACAAACTTATTTTAGTTCCAAGAGTTCTAATTCACATGCAATAGTCATTTAAAGTTCAAAAATTAAACTTTAAAAAATTACCATTTTTGACCATCTGGAAAAAGTTCGACAGGTCACGGGTCATCGTTTTTCATCAGAAAATAGATTTTTTGGACTGTAGAAAAATTGATTCAAAATGTCATTTGGATTGAGCCTCATGTTGAATAACTACTTTTTAAAGCCTCAATGTGACCAAAATTGCCATTTTTACAGACTTTTTCTCCTACTCAGAATCTTCTATTTCGACCTATTTCAGGCATTAAAATGACTCCAAACACACTTATTTTAGTTCCAAGAGTTCTAATTCACATGCAATAGTCATTTACAGTCCAAAAATTGAACTTTAAAAAATTACCATTTTTGACCATCTGGAAAAAGTTCGACGGGTCACGGGTCATCGTTTTTCATCAGAAAATGGATTTTTTGGACTGTAGAAAAATTGATTTAAAATGTCGTTTGGCTTGAGCCTCATGTTGAATAACTACTTTTTAAAGCCTCAATGTGACCAAAATTGCAATTTTTACAGACTTTTTCTCCTACTCAGAAGCTTCTATTTCGACCTATTTCAGGCATTAAAATGACTCTAAACACACCTATTTTAGTTCCAAGAGTTCTAATTCACATGCAATAGTCATTTACAGTCCAAAAATTAAACTTTAAAAAATTACCATTTTTGACCATCTGGAAAAAGTTTGACAGGTCACGGGTCATCGTTTTTCATCAGAAAATTGATTTTTTGGACTGTAGAAAAATTGATTCAAAATGTCGTTTGGATTGAGCCTCATGTTGAATAACTACTTTTTAAAGCCTCAATGTGACCAAAATTGCCATTTTTACAGACTTTTTCTCCTACTCAGAAGCTTCTATTTCGACCTATTTCAGGCATTAAAATGACTCTAAACACACCTATTTTAGTTCCAAGAGTTCTAATTCACATGCAATAGTCATTTACAGTCCAAAAATTAAACTTTAAAAAATTACCATTGTTGACCATCTGGAAAAAGTTCGACAGGTCACGGGTCATCGGTTTTTCATCAGAAAATTGATTTTTTGGACTGTAGAAAAATTGATTCAAAATGTCATTAGGATTGAGCCTCATGTTGAATGACTACTTTTTAAAGCCTCAATGTGACCAAAATTGCCATTTTTACAGACTTTTTCTCCTACTCAGAAGCTTCTATTTCGACCTATTCAGGCATTAAAATGACTCTAAACAAACTTATTTTAGTTCCAAGAGTTCTACATCACATGCAATAGTCATTTAAAGTTCAAAAATTAAACTTTAAAAAATTACCATTTTTGACCATCTGGAAAAAGTTCGACAGGTCACGGGTCATCGTTTTTCATCAGAAAATTGATTTTTTGGACTGTAGAAAAATTGATTCAAAATGTCATTTGGATTGAGCCTCATGTTGAATAACTACTTTTCAAAGCCTCAATGTGACCAAAATTGAAATTTTTACAGACTTTTTCTCCTACTCAGAAGCTTCTATTTCGACCTATTTCAGGCATTAATACGACTCCAAACACACTTATTTTAGTTCCAAGAGTTCTAATTCACATGCAATAGTCATTTACAGTCCAAAAATTAAACTTTAAAAAATTACCATTTTTGACCATCTGGAAAAAGTTCGACAGGTCTCGGGTCATCGTTTTTCATCCGAAAATTGATTTTTTGGACTGTAGAACAATTGATTCAAAATGTCATTTGGATTGAGCCTCATGTTGAATAACTACTTTTTAAAGCCTCAATGTGACCAAAATTGCCATTTTTACAGACTTTTTCTCCTACTCAGAAGCTTCTATTTCGACCTATTCAGACATTAAATGACTCTAAACACACTTATTTTAGTTCCAAGAGTTCTAATTCACATGCAATAGTCATTTACAGTCCAAAAATTAAACTTTAAAAAATTACCATTTTTGACCATCTGGAAAAAGTTTGACAGGTCACGGGTCATCGTTTTTCATCAGAAAATTGATTTTTTGGACTGTAGAAAAATTGATTCAAAATGTTGTTTGGATTGAGCCTCATGTTGAATAACTACTTTTTAAAGCCTCAATGTGACCAAAATTGCCATTTTTACAGACTTTTTCTCCTACTCAGAAGCTTCTATTTCGACCTATTTCAGGCATTAAAATGACTCTAAACACACTTATTTTAGTTCCACGAGTTCTAATTCACATGCAATAGTCATTTACAGTCCAAAAATTAAACTTTAAAAAATTACCATTGTTGACCATCTGGAAAAAGTTCGACAGGTCACGGGTCATCGTTTTTCATCAGAAAATTGATTTTTTGGACTGTAGAAAAATTGATTCAAAACGTCATTTGGATTGAGCCTCATGTTGAATAACTACTTTTTAAAGCCTCAATGTGACCAAAATTGCCATTTTTACAGACTTTTTCTCCTACTCAGAAGCTTCTATTTCGACCTATTTCAGGCATTAAAATGACTCTAAACACACTTATTTTAGTTCCAAGAGTTCTAATTCACATGCAATAGTCATTTACAGTCCAAAAATTAAACTTTAAAAAATTACCATTATTGACCATCTGGAAAAAGTTCGACAGGTCACGGGTCATCGTTTTTCATCAGAAAATTGATTTTTTGGACTGTAGAAAAATTGATTCAAAATGTCATTAGGATTGAGCCTCATGTTGAATGACTACTTTTTAAAGCCTCAATGTGACCAAAATTGCCATTTTTACAGACTTTTTCTCCTACTTAGAAGCTTCTATTTCGACCTATTCAGGCATTAAAATGACTCTAAACAAACTTATTTTAGTTCCAAGAGTTCTAATTCACATGCAATAGTCATTTAAAGTTCAAAAATTAAACTTTAAAAAATTACCATTTTTGACCATCTGGAAAAAGTTCGACAGGTCACGGGTCATCGTTTTTCATCAGAAAATTGATTTTTTGGACTGTAGAAAAATTGATTCAAAATGTCATTTGGATTGAGCCTCATGTTGAATAACTACTTTTTAAAGCCTCAATGTGACCAAAATTGAAATTTTTACAGACTTTTTCTCCTACTCAGAAGCTTCTATTTCGACCTATTTCAGGCATTAAAATGACTCCAAACACACTTATTTTAGTTCCAAGAGTTCTAATTCACATGCAATAGTCATTTACAGTCCAAAAATTAAACTTTAAAAAATTACCATTTTTGACCATCTGGAAAAAGTTCGACAGGTCTCGGGTCACCGTTTTTCATCCGAAAATTGATTTTTTGGACTGTAGAACAATTGATTCAAAATGTCATTTGGATTGAGCCTCATGTTGAATAACTACTTTTTAAAGCCTCAATGTGACCAAAATTGCCATTTTTACAGACTTTTTCTCCTACTCAGAAGCTTCTATTTCGACCTATTCAGACATTAAAATGACTCTAAACACACTTTTTTTAGTTCCAAGAGTTCTAATTCACATGCAATAGTCATTTACAGTCCAAAAATTGTACTGTAAAAAATTACCATTTTTGACCATCTGGAAAAAGTTCGACAGGTCACGGGTCATCGTTTTTCATCAGAAAATTGATTTTTTGGACTGTAGAAAAATTGATTCAAAATGTCATTTGGATTGAGCCTCATGTTGAATAACTACTTTTTAAAGCCTCAATGTGACAGAAATTGCCATTTTTACTGACTTTTTCTCCTACTCAGAAGCTTCTATTTCGACCTATTTCAGGCATTAAAATGACTCTAAACACACCTATTTTAGTTCCAAGAGTTCTAATTCACATGCAATAGTCATTTACAGTCCAAAAATTAAACTTTAAAAAATTACCATTGTTGACCATCTGGAAAAAGTTCGACAGGTCACGGGTCATCGTTTTTCATCAGAAAATTGATTTTTTGGACTGTAGAAAAATTGATTCAAAATGTCATTTGGATTGAGCCTCATGTTGAATAACTACTTTTTAAAGCCTTAATGTGACCAAAATTGCCATGTTTACAGACTTTTTATCCTATTCAGAAGGTTCTATTTTGACCAATTTCAGGCATTAAAATGACTCTAAACACACTTATTTTAGTTCCAAGAGTTCTAATTCACATGCAATAGTCATTTACAGTCCAAAAATTAAACTTTAAAAAATTACCATTCTTGACCATCTGGAAAAAGTTCGACAGGTCACGGGTCATCGTTTTTCATCAGAAAATTGATTTTTTGGACTGTAGAAAAATTGATTCAAAATGTCATTAGGATTGAGCCTCATGTTGAATGACTACTTTTTAAAGCCTCAATGTGACCAAAATTGCCATTTTTACAGACTTTTTCTCCTACTCAGAAGCTTCTATTTCGACCTATTTCAGGCATTAAAATGACTCTAAACACACTTATTTTAGTTCCAAGAGTTCTAATTCACATGCAATAGTCATTTACAGTCCAAAAATTAAACTTTAAAAAATTACCATTTTTGACCATCTGGAAAAAGTTCGACAGGTCACGGGTCATCGTTTTTCATCAGAAAATTGATTTTTTGAACTGTGGAAAAATTGATTCAAAATGTCGTTTGGATTGAGCCTCATGTTAAATAACTACTTTTTAAAGCCTCAAAGTGACCAAAATTGCCATTTTTACAGACTTTTTCTCCTACTCAGAAGCTTCTATTTCGACCTATTTCAGGCATTAAAATGACCCCAAACACACTTATTTTAGTTCCAAGAGTTCTAATTCACATGCAATAGTCATTTACAGTCCAAAAATTAAACTTTAAAAAATTACCATTTTTGACTATCTGGAAAAAGTTCGACAGGTCTCGGGTCATCGTTTTTCATCCGAAAATTGATTTTTTGGACTGTAGAAAAATTGATTCAAAATGTCGTTTGGATTGAGCCTCATGTTAAATAACTACTTTTTAAAGCCTCAAAGTGACCAAAATTGCCATTTTTACAGACTTTTTCTCCTACTCAGAAGCTTCTATTTCGACCTATTCAGGCATTAAAATGACTCTAAACAAACTTATTTTAGTTCCAAGAGTTCTAATTCACATGCAATAGTCATTTAAAGTTCAAAAATTAAACTTTAAAAAATTACCATTTTTGACCATCTGGAAAACGTTCGACAGGTCACGGGTCATCGTTTTTCATCAGAACATTGATTTTTTGGACTGTAGAAAAATTGATTCAAAATGTCATTTGGATTGAGCCTCATGTTGAATAACTACTTTTTAAAGCCTCAATGTGACCAAAATTGAAATTTTTACAGACTTTTTCTCCTACTCAGAAGCTTCTATTTCGACATATTTCAGGCATTAAAATGACTCCAAACACACTTATTTTAGTTCCAAGAGTTCTAATTCACATGCAATAGTCATTTACAGTCCAAAAATTAAACTTTAAAAAATTACCATTTTTGACCATCTGGAAAAAGTTCGACAGGTCTCGGGTCACCGTTTTTCATCCGAAAATTGATTTTTTGGACTGTAGAACAATTGATTCAAAATGTCATTTGGATTGAGCCTCATGTTGAATAACTACTTTTTAAAGCCTCAATGTGACCAAAATTGCCATTTTTACTGACTTTTTCTCCTACTCAGAAGCTTCTATTTCGACCTATTCAGACATTAAAATGACTCTAAACACACTTATTTTAGTTCCAAGAGTTCTAATTCACATGCAATAGTCATTTACAGTCCAAAAATTAAACTGTAAAAAATTACCATTTTTGACCATCTGGAAAAAGTTCGACAGGTCACGGGTCATCGTTTTTCATCAGAAAATAGATTTTTTGGACTGTAGAAAAATTGATTCAAAATGTCATTTGGATTGAGCCTCATGTTGAATAACTACTTTTTAAAGCCTCAATGTGACAGAAATTGCCATTTTTACTGACTTTTTCTCCTACTCAGAAGCTTCTATTTCGACCTATTCAGGCATTAAAATGACTCTAAACACACCTATTTTAGTTCCAAGAGTTCTAATTCACATGCAATAGTCATTTACAGTCCAAAAATTAAACTTTAAAAAATTACCATTTTTGACCATCTGGAAAAAGTTTGACAGGTCACAGGTCATCGTTTTTCATCAGAAAATTGATTTTTTGGACTGTAGAAAAATTGATTCAAAATGTCGTTTGGATTGAGCCTCATGTTGAATAACTACTTTTTAAAGCCTCAATGTGACCAAAATTGCCATTTTTACAGACTTTTTCTCCTACTCAGAAGCTTCTATTTCGACCTTTTTCAGGCATGAAAATGACTCTAAACACACCTATTTTAGTTCCAAGAGTTCTAATTCACATGCAATAGTCATTTACAGTCCAAAAATTAAACTTTAAAAAATTACCATTGTTGACCATCTGGAAAAAGTTCGACAGGTCACGGGTCATCGTTTTTCATCAGAAAATTGATTTTTTGGACTGTAGAAAAATTGATTCAAAATGTCATTAGGATTGAGCCTCATGTTGAATGACTACTTTTTAAAGCCTCAATGTGACCAAAATTGCCATTTTTACAGACTTTTTCTCCTACTCAGAAGCTTCTATTTCGACCTATTCAGGCATTAAAATGACTCTAAACAAACTTATTTTAGTTCCAAGAGTTCTAATTCACATGCAATAGTCATTTAAAGTTCAAAAATTAAACTTAAAAAAATTACCATTTTTGACCATCTGGAAAAAGTTTGACAGGTCACGGGTCATCGTTTTTCATCAGAAAATGGATTTTTTGGACTGTAGAAAAGTTGATTCAAAATGTCATTTGGATGGAGCCTCATGTTGAATAACTACTTTTTAAAGCCTCAATGTGACCAAAATTGCCATTTTTACAGACTTTTTCTCCTACTCAGAAGCTTCTATTTCGACCTATTTCAGGCATTAACATGACTCTCAACACACTTATTTTAGTTCCAAGAGTTCTAATTCACATGCAATAGTCATTTACAGTCAAAAAATTAAACTTTAAAAAATTACCATTGTTGACCATCTGGAAAAAGTTCGACAGGTCACGGGTCATCGTTTTTCATCAGAAAATTGATTTTTTGGACTGTAGAAAAATTGATTCAAAATGTCATTAGGATTGAGCCTCATGTTGAATGACTACTTTTTAAAGCCTCAATGTGACCAAAATTGCCATTTTTACAGACTTTTTCTCCTACTCAGAAGCTTCTATTTCGACCTATTTCAGGCATTAAAATGACTCTAAACACACTTATTTTAGTTCCAAGAGTTCTAATTCACATGCAATAGTCATTTACAGTCCAAAAATTAAACTTTAAAAAATTACCATTTTTGACCATCTGGAAAAAGTTCGACAGGTCACGGGTCATCGTTTTTCATCAGAAAATTGATTTTTTGAACTGTGGAAAAATTGATTCAAAATGTCATTTGGATTGAGCATCATGTTGAATAACTACTTTTTAAAGCCTCAATGTGACCAAAATTGAAATTTTTATAGACTTTTTACTCCTACTCAGAAGCTTCTATTTCGACCTATTTCAGGCATTAAAATGACCCCAAACACACTTATTTTAGTTCCAAGAGTTCTAATTCACATGCAATAGTCATTTACAGTCCAAAAATTAAACTTTAAAAATTACCATTTTTGACTATCTGGAAAAAGTTCGACAGGTCTCGGGTCATCGTTTTTCATCCGAAAATTGATTTTTTGGACTGTAGAAAAATTGATTCAAAATGTCGTTTGGATTGAGCCTCATGTTAAATAACTACTTTTTAAAGCCTCAAAGTGACCAAAATTGCCATTTTTACAGACTTTTTCTCCTACTCAGAAGCTTCTATTTCGACCTATTCAGGCATTAAAATGACTCTAAACAAACTTATTTTAGTTCCAAGAGTTCTAATTCACATGCAATAGTCATTTAAAGTTCAAAAATTAAACTTTAAAAAATTACCATTTTTGACCATCTGGAAAAAGTTCGACAGGTCACGGGTCATCGTTTTTCATCAGAACATTGATTTTTTGGACTGTAGAAAAATTGATTCAAAATGTCATTTGGATTGAGCCTCATGTTGAATAACTACTTTTTAAAGCCTCAATGTGACCAAAATTGAAATTTTTACAGACTTTTTCTCCTACTCAGAAGCTTCTATTTCGACATATTTCAGGCATTAAAATGACTCCAAACACACTTATTTTAGTTCCAAGAGTTCTAATTCACATGCAATAGTCATTTACAGTCCAAAAATTAAACTTTAAAAAATTACCATTTTTGACCATCTGGAAAAAGTTCGACAGGTCTCGGGTCACCGTTTTTCATCCGAAAATTGATTTTTTGGACTGTAGAACAATTGATTCAAAAATGTCATTTGGATTGAGCCTCATGTTGAATAACTACTTTTTAAAGCCTCAATGTGACCAAAATTGCCATTTTTACTGACTTTTTCTCCTACTCAGAAGCTTCTATTTTCGACCTATTCAGACATTAAAATGACTCTAAACACACTTATTTTAGTTCCAAGAGTTCTAATTCACATGCAATAGTCATTTACAGTCCAAAAATTAAACTGTAAAAAATTACCATTTTTGACCATCTGGAAAAAGTTCGACAGGTCACGGGTCATCGTTTTTCATCAGAAAATAGATTTTTTGGACTGTAGAAAAAATTGATTCAAAATGTCATTTGGATTGAGCCTCATGTTGAATAACTACTTTTTAAAGCCTCAATGTGACAGAAAATTGCCATTTTTACTGACTTTTTCTCCTACTCAGAAGCTTCTATTTCGACCTATTCAGGCATTAAAATGACTCTAAACACACCTATTTTAGTTCCAAGAGTTCTAATTCACATGCAATAGTCATTTACAGTCCAAAAATTAAACTTTAAAAAATTACCATTTTTGACCATCTGGAAAAAGTTTGACAGGTCACAGGTCATCGTTTTTCATCAGAAAATTGATTTTTTGGACTGTAGAAAAATTGATTCAAAATGTCATTAGGATTGAGCCTCATGTTGAATGACTACTTTTTAAAGCCTCAATGTGACCAAAATTGCCATTTTTACAGACTTTTTCTCCTACTCAGAAGCTTCTATTTCGACCTATTCAGGCATTAAAATGACTCTAAACAAACTTATTTTAGTTCCAAGAGTTCTAATTCACATGCAATAGTCATTTAAAGTTCAAAAATTAAACTTTAAAAATTACCATTTTTGACCATCTGGAAAAAGTTTGACAGGTCACGGGTCATCGTTTTTCATCAGAAAATGGATTTTTTGGACTGTAGAAAAGTTGATTCAAAATGTCATTTGGATGGAGCCTCATGTTGAATAACTACTTTTTAAAGCCTCAATGTGACCAAAATTGCCATTTTTACAGACTTTTTCTCCTACTCAGAAGCTTCTATTTCGACCTATTTCAGGCATTAAAATGACTCCAAACACACTTATTTTAGTTCCAAGAGTTCTAATTCACATGCAATAGTCATTTACAGTCCAAAAATTAAACTTTAAAAAATTACCATTGTTGACCATCTGGAAAAAGTTCGACAGGTCACGGGTCATCGTTTTTCATCAGAAAATAGATTTTTTTGGACTGTAGAAAAATTGATTCAAAATGTCATTTGGATTGAGCCTCATGTTGAAAAACTACTTTTTAAAGCCTCAATGTGACCAAAATTGCCATTTTTACAGACTTTTTCTCCTACTCAGAATCTTCTATTTCGACCTATTTCAGGCATTAAAATGACTCCAAACACACTTATTTTAGTTCCAAGAGTTCTAATTCACATGCAATAGTCATTTACAGTCCAAAAATTGAACTTTAAAAAATTACCATTTTTGACCATCTGGAAAAAGTTCGACGGGTCACGGGTCATCGTTTTTCATCAGAAAATGGATTTTTTGGACTGTAGAAAAAATTGATTTAAAATGTCGTTTGGCTTGAGCCTCATGTTGAATAACTACTTTTTAAAGCCTCAATGTGACCAAAATTGCAATTTTTACAGACTTTTTCTCCTACTCAGAAGCTTCTATTTCGACCTATTTCAGGCATTAAAATGACTCTAAACACACCTATTTTAGTTCCAAGAGTTCTAATTCACATGCAATAGTCATTTACAGTCCAAAAATTAAACTTTAAAAAATTACCATTTTTGACCGTCTGGAAAAAGTTTGACAGGTCACGGGTCATCGTTTTTCATCAGAAAATTGATTTTTTGGACTGTAGAAAAATTGATTCAAAATGTCGTTTGGATTGAGCCTCATGTTGAATAACTACTTTTTAAAGCCTCAATGTGACCAAAATTGCCATTTTTACAGACTTTTTCTCCTACTCAGAAGCTTCTATTTCGACCTATTTCAGGCATTAAAATGACTCTAAACACACCTATTTTAGTTCCAAGAGTTCTAATTCACATGCAATAGTCATTTACAGTCCAAAAATTAAACTTTAAAAAATTACCATTGTTGACCATCTGGAAAAAGTTCGACAGGTCACGGGTCATCGGTTTTTCATCAGAAAATTGATTTTTTGGACTGTAGAAAAATGATTCAAAATGTCATTTGGATTGAGCCTCATGTTGAATAACTACTTTTCAAAGCCTCAATGTGACCAAAATTGAAATTTTTACAGACTTTTTCTCCTACTCAGAAGCTTCTATTTCGACCTATTTCAGGCATTAATACGACTCCAAACACACTTATTTTAGTTCCAAGAGTTCTAATTCACATGCAATAGTCATTTACAGTCCAAAAATTAAACTTTAAAAAATTACCATTTTTGACCATCTGGAAAAAGTTCGACAGGTCTCGGGTCATCGTTTTTCATCCGAAAATTGATTTTTTGGACTGTAGAACAATTGATTCAAAATGTCATTTGGATTGAGCCTCATGTTGAATAACTACTTTTAAAGCCTCAATGTGACCAAAATTGCCATTTTTACAGACTTTTTCTCCTACTCAGAAGCTTCTATTTCGACCTATTCAGACATTTAAAATGACTCTAAACACACTTATTTTAGTTCCAAGAGTTCTAATTCACATGCAATAGTCATTTACAGTCCAAAAATTAAAACTTTAAAAAATTACCATTTTTGACCATCTGGAAAAAGTTTGACAGGTCACGGGTCATCGTTTTTCATCAGAAAATTGATTTTTTGGACTGTAGAAAAAATTGATTCAAAATGTCGTTTGGATTGAGCCTCATGTTGAAATAACTACTTTTTAAAGCCTCAATGTGACCAAAATTGCCATTTTTACAGACTTTTTCTCCTACTCAGAAGCTTCTATTTCGACCTATTTCAGGCATTAAAATGACTCTAAACACACTTATTTTAGTTCCACGAGTTCTAATTCACATGCAATAGTCATTTACAGTCCAAAAATTAAACTTTAAAAATTACCATTGTTGACCATCTGGAAAAAGTTCGACAGGTCACGGGTCATCGTTTTTCATCAGAAAATTGATTTTTTGGACTGTAGAAAAATTGATTCAAAACGTCATTTGGATTGAGCCTCATGTTGAATAACTACTTTTTAAAGCCTCAATGTGACCAAAATTGCCATTTTTACAGACTTTTTCTCCTACTCAGAAGCTTCTATTTCGACCTATTTCAGGCATTAAAATGACTCTAAACACACTTATTTTAGTTCCAAGAGTTCTAATTCACATGCAATAGTCATTTACAGTCCAAAAATTAAACTTTAAAAAATTACCATTATTGACCATCTGGAAAAAGTTCGACAGGTCACGGGTCATCGTTTTTCATCAGAAAATTGATTTTTTGGACTGTAGAAAAATTGATTCAAAATGTCATTAGGATTGAGCCTCATGTTGAATGACTACTTTTTAAAGCCTCAATGTGACCAAAATTGCCATTTTTACAGACTTTTTCTCCTACTTAGAAGCTTCTATTTCGACCTATTCAGGCATTAAAATGACTCTAAACAAACTTATTTTAGTTCCAAGAGTTCTAATTCACATGCAATAGTCATTTAAAGTTCAAAAATTAAACTTAAAAAAATTACCATTTTTGACCATCTGGAAAAAGTTCGACAGGTCACGGGTCATCGTTTTTCATCAGAAAATTGATTTTTTGGACTGTAGAAAAATTGATTCAAAATGTCATTTGGATTGAGCCTCATGTTGAATAACTACTTTTTAAAGCCTCAATGTGACCAAAATTGAAATTTTTACAGACTTTTTCTCCTACTCAGAAGCTTCTATTTCGACCTATTTCAGGCATTAAAATGACTCCAAACACACTTATTTTAGTTCCAAGAGTTCTAATTCACATGCAATAGTCATTTACAGTCCAAAATTAAACTTTAAAAAATTACCATTTTTGACCATCTGGAAAAAGTTCGACAGGTCTCGGGTCACCGTTTTTCATCCGAAAATTGATTTTTTGGACTGTAGAACAATTGATTTCAAAATGTCATTTGGATTGAGCCTCATGTTGAATAACTACTTTTTAAAGCCTCAATGTGACCAAAATTGCCATTTTTACAGACTTTTTCTCCTACTCAGAAGCTTCTATTTCGACCTATTCAGACATTAAAATGACTCTAAACACACTTATTTTAGTTCCAAGAGTTCTAATTCACATGCAATAGTCATTTACAGTCCAAAAATTGTACTGTAAAAAATTACCATTTTTGACCATCTGGAAAAAGTTCGACAGGTCACGGGTCATCGTTTTTCATCAGAAAATTGATTTTTTGGACTGTAGAAAAATTGATTCAAAATGTCATTTGGATTGAGCCTCATGTTGAATAACTACTTTTTAAAGCCTCAATGTGACCAAAATTGCCATTTTTACTGACTTTTTCTCCTACTCAGAAGCTTCTATTTCGACCTATTCAGACATTAAAATGACTCTAAACACACTTATTTTAGTTCCAAGAGTTCTAATTCACATGCAATAGTCATTTACAGTCCAAAAATTAAACTGTAAAAAATTACCATTTTTGACCATCTGGAAAAAGTTCGACAGGTCACGGGTCATCGTTTTTCATCAGAAAATAGATTTTTTGGACTGTAGAAAAATTGATTCAAAATGTCATTTGGATTGAGCCTCATGTTGAATAACTACTTTTTAAAGCCTCAATGTGACAGAAATTGCCATTTTTACTGACTTTTTCTCCTACTCAGAAGCTTCTATTTCGACCTATTCAGGCATTAAAATGACTCTAAACACACCTATTTTAGTTCCAAGAGTTCTAATTCACATGCAATAGTCATTTACAGTCCAAAAATTAAACTTTAAAAAATTACCATTTTTGACCATCTGGAAAAAGTTTGACAGGTCACAGGTCATCGTTTTTCATCAGAAAATTGATTTTTTGGACTGTAGAAAAATTGATTCAAAATGTCATTAGGATTGAGCCTCATGTTGAATGACTACTTTTTAAAGCCTCAATGTGACCAAAATTGCCATTTTTACAGACTTTTTCTCCTACTCAGAAGCTTCTATTTCGACCTATTCAGGCATTAAAATGACTCTAAACAAACTTATTTTAGTTCCAAGAGTTCTAATTCACATGCAATAGTCATTTAAAGTTCAAAAATTAAACTTTAAAAAATTACCATTTTTGACCATCTGGAAAAAGTTTGACAGGTCACGGGTCATCGTTTTTCATCAGAAAATGGATTTTTTGGACTGTAGAAAAGTTGATTCAAAATGTCATTTGGATGGAGCCTCATGTTGAATAACTACTTTTTAAAGCCTCAATGTGACCAAAATTGCCATTTTTACAGACTTTTTCTCCTACTCAGAAGCTTCTATTTCGACCTATTTCAGGCATTAAAATGACTCCAAACACACTTATTTTAGTTCCAAGAGTTCTAATTCACATGCAATAGTCATTTACAGTCCAAAAATTAAACTTTAAAAAATTACCATTGTTGACCATCTGGAAAAAGTTCGACAGGTCACGGGTCATCGTTTTTCATCAGAAAATAGATTTTTTGGACTGTAGAAAAATTGATTCAAAATGTCATTTGGATTGAGCCTCATGTTGAATAACTACTTTTTAAAGCCTCAATGTGACCAAAATTGCCATTTTTACAGACTTTTTCTCCTACTCAGAATCTTCTATTTCGACCTATTTCAGGCATTAAAATGACTCCAAACACACTTATTTTAGTTCCAAGAGTTCTAATTCACATGCAATAGTCATTTACAGTCCAAAAATTGAACTTTAAAAAATTACCATTTTTGACCATCTGGAAAAAGTTCGACGGGTCACGGGTCATCGTTTTTCATCAGAAAATGGATTTTTTGGACTGTAGAAAAATTGATTTAAAATGTCGTTTGGCTTGAGCCTCATGTTGAATAACTACTTTTTAAAGCCTCAATGTGACCAAAATTGCAATTTTTACAGACTTTTTCTCCTACTCAGAAGCTTCTATTTCGACCTATTTCAGGCATTAAAATGACTCTAAACACACCTATTTTAGTTCCAAGAGTTCTAATTCACATGCAATAGTCATTTACAGTCCAAAAATTAAACTTTAAAAAATTACCATTTTTGACCGTCTGGAAAAAGTTTGACAGGTCACGGGTCATCGTTTTTCATCAGAAAATTGATTTTTTGGACTGTAGAAAAATTGATTCAAAATGTCGTTTGGATTGAGCCTCATGTTGAATAACTACTTTTTAAAGCCTCAATGTGACCAAAATTGCCATTTTTACAGACTTTTTCTCCTACTCAGAAGCTTCTATTTCGACCTATTTCAGGCATTAAAATGACTCTAAACACACCTATTTTAGTTCCAAGAGTTCTAATTCACATGCAATAGTCATTTACAGTCCAAAAATTAAACTTTAAAAAATTACCATTGTTGACCATCTGGAAAAAGTTCGACAGGTCACGGGTCATCGGTTTTTCATCAGAAAATTGATTTTTTGGACTGTAGAAAAATTGATTCAAAATGTCATTTGGATTGAGCCTCATGTTGAATAACTACTTTTCAAAGCCTCAATGTGACCAAAATTGAAATTTTTACAGACTTTTTCTCCTACTCAGAAGCTTCTATTTCGACCTATTTCAGGCATTAATACGACTCCAAACACACTTATTTTAGTTCCAAGAGTTCTAATTCACATGCAATAGTCATTTACAGTCCAAAAATTAAACTTTAAAAAATTACCATTTTTGACCATCTGGAAAAAGTTCGACAGGTCTCGGGTCATCGTTTTTCATCCGAAAATTGATTTTTTGGACTGTAGAACAATTGATTCAAAATGTCATTTGGATTGAGCCTCATGTTGAATAACTACTTTTTAAAGCCTCAATGTGACCAAAATTGCCATTTTTACAGACTTTTTCTCCTACTCAGAAGCTTCTATTTCGACCTATTCAGACATTAAAATGACTCTAAACACACTTATTTTAGTTCCAAGAGTTCTAATTCACATGCAATAGTCATTTACAGTCCAAAAATTAAACTTTAAAAAATTACCATTTTTGACCATCTGGAAAAAGTTTGACAGGTCACGGGTCATCGTTTTTCATCAGAAAATTGATTTTTTGGACTGTAGAAAAATTGATTCAAAATGTCGTTTGGATTGAGCCTCATGTTGAATAACTACTTTTTAAAGCCTCAATGTGACCAAAATTGCCATTTTTACAGACTTTTTCTCCTACTCAGAAGCTTCTATTTCGACCTATTTCAGGCATTAAAATGACTCTAAACACACTTATTTTAGTTCCACGAGTTCTAATTCACATGCAATAGTCATTTACAGTCCAAAAATTAAACTTTAAAAAATTACCATTGTTGACCATCTGGAAAAAGTTCGACAGGTCACGGGTCATCGTTTTTCATCAGAAAATTGATTTTTTGGACTGTAGAAAAATTGATTCAAAACGTCATTTGGATTGAGCCTCATGTTGAATAACTACTTTTTAAAGCCTCAATGTGACCAAAATTGCCATTTTTACAGACTTTTTCTCCTACTCAGAAGCTTCTATTTCGACCTATTTCAGGCATTAAAATGACTCTAAACACACTTATTTTAGTTCCAAGAGTTCTAATTCACATGCAATAGTCATTTACAGTCCAAAAATTAAACTTTAAAAAATTACCATTATTGACCATCTGGAAAAAGTTCGACAGGTCACGGGTCATCGTTTTTCATCAGAAAATTGATTTTTTGGACTGTAGAAAAATTGATTCAAAATGTCATTAGGATTGAGCCTCATGTTGAATGACTACTTTTTAAAGCCTCAATGTGACCAAAATTGCCATTTTTACAGACTTTTTCTCCTACTTAGAAGCTTCTATTTCGACCTATTCAGGCATTAAAATGACTCTAAACAAACTTATTTTAGTTCCAAGAGTTCTAATTCACATGCAATAGTCATTTAAAGTTCAAAAATTAAACTTAAAAAAATTACCATTTTTGACCATCTGGAAAAAGTTCGACAGGTCACGGGTCATCGTTTTTCATCAGAAAATTGATTTTTTGGACTGTAGAAAAATTGATTCAAAATGTCATTTGGATTGAGCCTCATGTTGAATAACTACTTTTTAAAGCCTCAATGTGACCAAAATTGAAATTTTTACAGACTTTTTCTCCTACTCAGAAGCTTCTATTTCGACCTATTTCAGGCATTAAAATGACTCCAAACACACTTATTTTAGTTCCAAGAGTTCTAATTCACATGCAATAGTCATTTACAGTCCAAAAATTAAACTTTAAAAAATTACCATTTTTGACCATCTGGAAAAAGTTCGACAGGTCTCGGGTCACCGTTTTTCATCCGAAAATTGATTTTTTGGACTGTAGAACAATTGATTCAAAATGTCATTTGGATTGAGCCTCATGTTGAATAACTACTTTTTAAAGCCTCAATGTGACCAAAATTGCCATTTTTACAGACTTTTTCTCCTACTCAGAAGCTTCTATTTCGACCTATTCAGACATTAAAATGACTCTAAACACACTTATTTTAGTTCCAAGAGTTCTAATTCACATGCAATAGTCATTTACAGTCCAAAAATTGTACTGTAAAAAATTACCATTTTTGACCATCTGGAAAAAGTTCGACAGGTCACGGGTCATCGTTTTTCATCAGAAAATTGATTTTTTGGACTGTAGAAAAATTGATTCAAAATGTCATTTGGATTGAGCCTCATGTTGAATAACTACTTTTTAAAGCCTCAATGTGACAGAAATTGCCATTTTTACTGACTTTTTCTCCTACTCAGAAGCTTCTATTTCGACCTATTTCAGGCATTAAAATGACTCTAAACACACCTATTTTAGTTCCAAGAGTTCTAATTCACATGCAATAGTCATTTACAGTCCAAAAATTAAACTTTAAAAAATTACCATTGTTGACCATCTGGAAAAAGTTCGACAGGTCACGGGTCATCGTTTTTCATCAGAAAATTGATTTTTTGGACTGTAGAAAAATTGATTCAAAATGTCATTTGGATTGAGCCTCATGTTGAATAACTACTTTTTAAAGCCTTAATGTGACCAAAATTGCCATGTTTACAGACTTTTTATCCTATTCAGAAGGTTCTATTTTGACCAATTTCAGGCATTAAAATGACTCTAAACACACTTATTTTAGTTCCAAGAGTTCTAATTCACATGCAATAGTCATTTACAGTCCAAAAATTAAACTTTAAAAAATTACCATTCTTGACCATCTGGAAAAAGTTCGACAGGTCACGGGTCATCGTTTTTCATCAGAAAATTGATTTTTTGGACTGTAGAAAAATTGATTCAAAATGTCATTAGGATTGAGCCTCATGTTGAATGACTACTTTTTAAAGCCTCAATGTGACCAAAATTGCCATTTTTACAGACTTTTTCTCCTACTCAGAAGCTTCTATTTCGACCTATTTCAGGCATTAAAATGACTCTAAACACACTTATTTTAGTTCCAAGAGTTCTAATTCACATGCAATAGTCATTTACAGTCCAAAAATTAAACTTTAAAAAATTACCATTATTGACCATCTGGAAAAAGTTCGACAGGTCACGGGTCATCGTTTTTCATCAGAAAATTGATTTTTTGGACTGTAGAAAAATTGATTCAAAATGTCATTAGGATTGAGCCTCATGTTGAATGACTACTTTTTAAAGCCTCAATGTGACCAAAATTGCCATTTTTACAGACTTTTTCTCCTACTCAGAAGCTTCTATTTCGACCTATTCAGGCATTAAAATGACTCTAAACAAACTTATTTTAGTTCCAAGAGTTCTAATTCACATGCAATAGTCATTTAAAGTTCAAAAATTAAACTTTAAAAAATTACCATTTTTGACCATCTGGAAAAAGTTCGACAGGTCACGGGTCATCGTTTTTCATCAGAAAATTGATTTTTTGGACTGTAGAAAAATTGATTCAAAATGTCATTTGGATTGAGCCTCATGTTGAATAACTACTTTTTAAAGCCTCAATGTGACCAAAATTGAAATTTTTACAGACTTTTTCTCCTACTCAGAAGCTTCTATTTCGACCTATTTCAGGCATTAAAATGACTCCAAACACACTTATTTTAGTTCCAAGAGTTCTAATTCACATGCAATAGTCATTTACAGTCCAAAAATTAAACTTTAAAAAATTACCATTTTTGACCATCTGGAAAAAGTTCGACAGGTCTCGGGTCACCGTTTTTCATCCGAAAATTGATTTTTTGGACTGTAGAACAATTGATTCAAAATGTCATTTGGATTGAGCCTCATGTTGAATAACTACTTTTTAAAGCCTCAATGTGACCAAAATTGCCATTTTTACAGACTTTTTCTCCTACTCAGAAGCTTCTATTTCGACCTATTCAGACATTAAAATGACTCTAAACACACTTATTTTAGTTCCAAGAGTTCTAATTCACATGCAATAGTCATTTACAGTCCAAAAATTGTACTGTAAAAAATTACCATTTTTGACCATCTGGAAAAAGTTCGACAGGTCACGGGTCATCGTTTTTCATCAGAAAATTGATTTTTTGGACTGTAGAAAAATTGATTCAAAATGTCATTTGGATTGAGCCTCATGTTGAATAACTACTTTTTAAAGCCTCAATGTGACAGAAATTGCCATTTTTACTGACTTTTTCTCCTACTCAGAAGCTTCTATTTCGACCTATTTCAGGCATTAAAATGACTCTAAACACACCTATTTTAGTTCCAAGAGTTCTAATTCACATGCAATAGTCATTTACAGTCCAAAAATTAAACTTTAAAAAATTACCATTGTTGACCATCTGGAAAAAGTTCGACAGGTCACGGGTCATCGTTTTTCATCAGAAAATTGATTTTTTGGACTGTAGAAAAATTGATTCAAAATGTCATTTGGATTGAGCCTCATGTTGAATAACTACTTTTTAAAGCCTTAATGTGACCAAAATTGCCATGTTTACAGACTTTTTATCCTATTCAGAAGGTTCTATTTTGACCAATTTCAGGCATTAAAATGACTCTAAACACACTTATTTTAGTTCCAAGAGTTCTAATTCACATGCAATAGTCATTTACAGTCCAAAAATTAAACTTTAAAAAATTACCATTCTTGACCATCTGGAAAAAGTTCGACAGGTCACGGGTCATCGTTTTTCATCAGAAAATTGATTTTTTGGACTGTAGAAAAATTGATTCAAAATGTCATTAGGATTGAGCCTCATGTTGAATGACTACTTTTTAAAGCCTCAATGTGACCAAAATTGCCATTTTTACAGACTTTTTCTCCTACTCAGAAGCTTCTATTTCGACCTATTCAGGCATTAAAATGACTCTAAACAAACTTATTTTAGTTCCAAGAGTTCTAATTCACATGCAATAGTCATTTAAAGTTCAAAAATTAAACTTTAAAAAATTACCATTTTTGACCATCTGGAAAAAGTTCGACAGGTCACGGGTCATCGTTTTTCATCAGAAAATAGATTTTTTGGACTGTAGAAAAATTGATTCAAAATGTCATTTGGATTGAGCCTCATGTTGAATAACTACTTTTTAAAGCCTCAATGTGACCAAAATTGCCATTTTTACAGACTTTTTCTCCTACTCAGAATCTTCTATTTCGACCTATTTCAGGCATTAAAATGACTCCAAACACACTTATTTTAGTTCCAAGAGTTCTAATTCACATGCAATAGTCATTTACAGTCCAAAAATTGAACTTTAAAAAATTACCATTTTTGACCATCTGGAAAAAGTTCGACGGGTCACGGGTCATCGTTTTTCATCAGAAAATGGATTTTTTGGACTGTAGAAAAATTGATTTAAAATGTCGTTTGGCTTGAGCCTCATGTTGAATAACTACTTTTTAAAGCCTCAATGTGACCAAAATTGCAATTTTTACAGACTTTTTCTCCTACTCAGAAGCTTCTATTTCGACCTATTTCAGGCATTAAAATGACTCTAAACACACCTATTTTAGTTCCAAGAGTTCTAATTCACATGCAATAGTCATTTACAGTCCAAAAATTAAACTTTAAAAAATTACCATTTTTGACCATCTGGAAAAAGTTTGACAGGTCACGGGTCATCGTTTTTCATCAGAAAATTGATTTTTTGGACTGTAGAAAAATTGATTCAAAATGTCGTTTGGATTGAGCCTCATGTTGAATAACTACTTTTTAAAGCCTCAATGTGACCAAAATTGCCATTTTTACAGACTTTTTCTCCTACTCAGAAGCTTCTATTTCGACCTATTTCAGGCATTAAAATGACTCTAAACACACCTATTTTAGTTCCAAGAGTTCTAATTCACATGCAATAGTCATTTACAGTCCAAAAATTAAACTTTAAAAAATTACCATTGTTGACCATCTGGAAAAAGTTCGACAGGTCACGGGTCATCGGTTTTTCATCAGAAAATTGATTTTTTGGACTGTAGAAAAATTGATTCAAAATGTCATTAGGATTGAGCCTCATGTTGAATGACTACTTTTTAAAGCCTCAATGTGACCAAAATTGCCATTTTTACAGACTTTTTCTCCTACTCAGAAGCTTCTATTTCGACCTATTCAGGCATTAAAATGACTCTAAACAAACTTATTTTAGTTCCAAGAGTTCTACATCACATGCAATAGTCATTTAAAGTTCAAAAATTAAACTTTAAAAAATTACCATTTTTGACCATCTGGAAAAAGTTCGACAGGTCACGGGTCATCGTTTTTCATCAGAAAATTGATTTTTTGGACTGTAGAAAAATTGATTCAAAATGTCATTTGGATTGAGCCTCATGTTGAATAACTACTTTTCAAAGCCTCAATGTGACCAAAATTGAAATTTTTACAGACTTTTTCTCCTACTCAGAAGCTTCTATTTCGACCTATTTCAGGCATTAATACGACTCCAAACACACTTATTTTAGTTCCAAGAGTTCTAATTCACATGCAATAGTCATTTACAGTCCAAAAATTAAACTTTAAAAAATTACCATTTTTGACCATCTGGAAAAAGTTCGACAGGTCTCGGGTCATCGTTTTTCATCCGAAAATTGATTTTTTGGACTGTAGAACAATTGATTCAAAATGTCATTTGGATTGAGCCTCATGTTGAATAACTACTTTTTAAAGCCTCAATGTGACCAAAATTGCCATTTTTACAGACTTTTTCTCCTACTCAGAAGCTTCTATTTCGACCTATTCAGACATTAAATGACTCTAAACACACTTATTTTAGTTCCAAGAGTTCTAATTCACATGCAATAGTCATTTACAGTCCAAAAATTAAACTTTAAAAAATTACCATTTTTGACCATCTGGAAAAAGTTTGACAGGTCACGGGTCATCGTTTTTCATCAGAAAATTGATTTTTTGGACTGTAGAAAAATTGATTCAAAATGTTGTTTGGATTGAGCCTCATGTTGAATAACTACTTTTTAAAGCCTCAATGTGACCAAAATTGCCATTTTTACAGACTTTTTCTCCTACTCAGAAGCTTCTATTTCGACCTATTTCAGGCATTAAAATGACTCTAAACACACTTATTTTAGTTCCACGAGTTCTAATTCACATGCAATAGTCATTTACAGTCCAAAAATTAAACTTTAAAAAATTACCATTGTTGACCATCTGGAAAAAGTTCGACAGGTCACGGGTCATCGTTTTTCATCAGAAAATTGATTTTTTGGACTGTAGAAAAATTGATTCAAAACGTCATTTGGATTGAGCCTCATGTTGAATAACTACTTTTTAAAGCCTCAATGTGACCAAAATTGCCATTTTTACAGACTTTTTCTCCTACTCAGAAGCTTCTATTTCGACCTATTTCAGGCATTAAAATGACTCTAAACACACTTATTTTAGTTCCAAGAGTTCTAATTCACATGCAATAGTCATTTACAGTCCAAAAATTAAACTTTAAAAAATTACCATTATTGACCATCTGGAAAAAGTTCGACAGGTCACGGGTCATCGTTTTTCATCAGAAAATTGATTTTTTGGACTGTAGAAAAATTGATTCAAAATGTCATTAGGATTGAGCCTCATGTTGAATGACTACTTTTTAAAGCCTCAATGTGACCAAAATTGCCATTTTTACAGACTTTTTCTCCTACTTAGAAGCTTCTATTTCGACCTATTCAGGCATTAAAATGACTCTAAACAAACTTATTTTAGTTCCAAGAGTTCTAATTCACATGCAATAGTCATTTAAAGTTCAAAAATTAAACTTTAAAAAATTACCATTTTTGACCATCTGGAAAAAGTTCGACAGGTCACGGGTCATCGTTTTTCATCAGAAAATTGATTTTTTGGACTGTAGAAAAATTGATTCAAAATGTCATTTGGATTGAGCCTCATGTTGAATAACTACTTTTTAAAGCCTCAATGTGACCAAAATTGAAATTTTTACAGACTTTTTCTCCTACTCAGAAGCTTCTATTTCGACCTATTTCAGGCATTAAAATGACTCCAAACACACTTATTTTAGTTCCAAGAGTTCTAATTCACATGCAATAGTCATTTACAGTCCAAAAATTAAACTTTAAAAAATTACCATTTTTGACCATCTGGAAAAAGTTCGACAGGTCTCGGGTCACCGTTTTTCATCCGAAAATTGATTTTTTGGACTGTAGAACAATTGATTCAAAATGTCATTTGGATTGAGCCTCATGTTGAATAACTACTTTTTAAAGCCTCAATGTGACCAAAATTGCCATTTTTACAGACTTTTTCTCCTACTCAGAAGCTTCTATTTCGACCTATTCAGACATTAAAATGACTCTAAACACACTTTTTTTAGTTCCAAGAGTTCTAATTCACATGCAATAGTCATTTACAGTCCAAAAATTGTACTGTAAAAAATTACCATTTTTGACCATCTGGAAAAAGTTCGACAGGTCACGGGTCATCGTTTTTCATCAGAAAATTGATTTTTTGGACTGTAGAAAAATTGATTCAAAATGTCATTTGGATTGAGCCTCATGTTGAATAACTACTTTTTAAAGCCTCAATGTGACAGAAATTGCCATTTTTACTGACTTTTTCTCCTACTCAGAAGCTTCTATTTCGACCTATTTCAGGCATTAAAATGACTCTAAACACACCTATTTTAGTTCCAAGAGTTCTAATTCACATGCAATAGTCATTTACAGTCCAAAAATTAAACTTTAAAAAATTACCATTGTTGACCATCTGGAAAAAGTTCGACAGGTCACGGGTCATCGTTTTTCATCAGAAAATTGATTTTTTGGACTGTAGAAAAATTGATTCAAAATGTCATTTGGATTGAGCCTCATGTTGAATAACTACTTTTTAAAGCCTTAATGTGACCAAAATTGCCATGTTTACAGACTTTTTATCCTATTCAGAAGGTTCTATTTTGACCAATTTCAGGCATTAAAATGACTCTAAACACACTTATTTTAGTTCCAAGAGTTCTAATTCACATGCAATAGTCATTTACAGTCCAAAAATTAAACTTTAAAAAATTACCATTCTTGACCATCTGGAAAAAGTTCGACAGGTCACGGGTCATCGTTTTTCATCAGAAAATTGATTTTTTGGACTGTAGAAAAATTGATTCAAAATGTCATTAGGATTGAGCCTCATGTTGAATGACTACTTTTTAAAGCCTCAATGTGACCAAAATTGCCATTTTTACAGACTTTTTCTCCTACTCAGAAGCTTCTATTTCGACCTATTTCAGGCATTAAAATGACTCTAAACACACTTATTTTAGTTCCAAGAGTTCTAATTCACATGCAATAGTCATTTACAGTCCAAAAATTAAACTTTAAAAAATTACCATTTTTGACCATCTGGAAAAAGTTCGACAGGTCACGGGTCATCGTTTTTCATCAGAAAATTGATTTTTTGAACTGTGGAAAAATTGATTCAAAATGTCGTTTGGATTGAGCCTCATGTTAAATAACTACTTTTTAAAGCCTCAAAGTGACCAAAATTGCCATTTTTACAGACTTTTTCTCCTACTCAGAAGCTTCTATTTCGACCTATTTCAGGCATTAAAATGACCCCAAACACACTTATTTTAGTTCCAAGAGTTCTAATTCACATGCAATAGTCATTTACAGTCCAAAAATTAAACTTTAAAAAATTACCATTTTTGACTATCTGGAAAAAGTTCGACAGGTCTCGGGTCATCGTTTTTCATCCGAAAATTGATTTTTTGGACTGTAGAAAAATTGATTCAAAATGTCGTTTGGATTGAGCCTCATGTTAAATAACTACTTTTTAAAGCCTCAAAGTGACCAAAATTGCCATTTTTACAGACTTTTTCTCCTACTCAGAAGCTTCTATTTCGACCTATTCAGGCATTAAAATGACTCTAAACAAACTTATTTTAGTTCCAAGAGTTCTAATTCACATGCAATAGTCATTTAAAGTTCAAAAATTAAACTTTAAAAAATTACCATTTTTGACCATCTGGAAAACGTTCGACAGGTCACGGGTCATCGTTTTTCATCAGAACATTGATTTTTTGGACTGTAGAAAAATTGATTCAAAATGTCATTTGGATTGAGCCTCATGTTGAATAACTACTTTTTAAAGCCTCAATGTGACCAAAATTGAAATTTTTACAGACTTTTTCTCCTACTCAGAAGCTTCTATTTCGACATATTTCAGGCATTAAAATGACTCCAAACACACTTATTTTAGTTCCAAGAGTTCTAATTCACATGCAATAGTCATTTACAGTCCAAAAATTAAACTTTAAAAAATTACCATTTTTGACCATCTGGAAAAAGTTCGACAGGTCTCGGGTCACCGTTTTTCATCCGAAAATTGATTTTTTGGACTGTAGAACAATTGATTCAAAATGTCATTTGGATTGAGCCTCATGTTGAATAACTACTTTTTAAAGCCTCAATGTGACCAAAATTGCCATTTTTACTGACTTTTTCTCCTACTCAGAAGCTTCTATTTCGACCTATTCAGACATTAAAATGACTCTAAACACACTTATTTTAGTTCCAAGAGTTCTAATTCACATGCAATAGTCATTTACAGTCCAAAAATTAAACTGTAAAAAATTACCATTTTTGACCATCTGGAAAAAGTTCGACAGGTCACGGGTCATCGTTTTTCATCAGAAAATAGATTTTTTGGACTGTAGAAAAATTGATTCAAAATGTCATTTGGATTGAGCCTCATGTTGAATAACTACTTTTTAAAGCCTCAATGTGACAGAAATTGCCATTTTTACTGACTTTTTCTCCTACTCAGAAGCTTCTATTTCGACCTATTCAGGCATTAAAATGACTCTAAACACACCTATTTTAGTTCCAAGAGTTCTAATTCACATGCAATAGTCATTTACAGTCCAAAAATTAAACTTTAAAAAATTACCATTTTTGACCATCTGGAAAAAGTTTGACAGGTCACAGGTCATCGTTTTTCATCAGAAAATTGATTTTTTGGACTGTAGAAAAATTGATTCAAAATGTCGTTTGGATTGAGCCTCATGTTGAATAACTACTTTTTAAAGCCTCAATGTGACCAAAATTGCCATTTTTACAGACTTTTTCTCCTACTCAGAAGCTTCTATTTCGACCTTTTTCAGGCATGAAAATGACTCTAAACACACCTATTTTAGTTCCAAGAGTTCTAATTCACATGCAATAGTCATTTACAGTCCAAAAATTAAACTTTAAAAAATTACCATTGTTGACCATCTGGAAAAAGTTCGACAGGTCACGGGTCATCGTTTTTCATCAGAAAATTGATTTTTTGGACTGTAGAAAAATTGATTCAAAATGTCATTAGGATTGAGCCTCATGTTGAATGACTACTTTTTAAAGCCTCAATGTGACCAAAATTGCCATTTTTACAGACTTTTTCTCCTACTCAGAAGCTTCTATTTCGACCTATTCAGGCATTAAAATGACTCTAAACAAACTTATTTTAGTTCCAAGAGTTCTAATTCACATGCAATAGTCATTTAAAGTTCAAAAATTAAACTTAAAAAAATTACCATTTTTGACCATCTGGAAAAAGTTTGACAGGTCACGGGTCATCGTTTTTCATCAGAAAATGGATTTTTTGGACTGTAGAAAAGTTGATTCAAAATGTCATTTGGATGGAGCCTCATGTTGAATAACTACTTTTTAAAGCCTCAATGTGACCAAAATTGCCATTTTTACAGACTTTTTCTCCTACTCAGAAGCTTCTATTTCGACCTATTTCAGGCATTAACATGACTCTCAACACACTTATTTTAGTTCCAAGAGTTCTAATTCACATGCAATAGTCATTTACAGTCAAAAAATTAAACTTTAAAAAATTACCATTGTTGACCATCTGGAAAAAGTTCGACAGGTCACGGGTCATCGTTTTTCATCAGAAAATTGATTTTTTGGACTGTAGAAAAATTGATTCAAAATGTCATTAGGATTGAGCCTCATGTTGAATGACTACTTTTTAAAGCCTCAATGTGACCAAAATTGCCATTTTTACAGACTTTTTCTCCTACTCAGAAGCTTCTATTTCGACCTATTTCAGGCATTAAAATGACTCTAAACACACTTATTTTAGTTCCAAGAGTTCTAATTCACATGCAATAGTCATTTACAGTCCAAAAATTAAACTTTAAAAAATTACCATTTTTGACCATCTGGAAAAAGTTCGACAGGTCACGGGTCATCGTTTTTCATCAGAAAATTGATTTTTTGAACTGTGGAAAAATTGATTCAAAATGTCATTTGGATTGAGCATCATGTTGAATAACTACTTTTTAAAGCCTCAATGTGACCAAAATTGAAATTTTTATAGACTTTTTACTCCTACTCAGAAGCTTCTATTTCGACCTATTTCAGGCATTAAAATGACCCCAAACACACTTATTTTAGTTCCAAGAGTTCTAATTCACATGCAATAGTCATTTACAGTCCAAAAATTAAACTTTAAAAAATTACCATTTTTGACTATCTGGAAAAAGTTCGACAGGTCTCGGGTCATCGTTTTTCATCCGAAAATTGATTTTTTGGACTGTAGAAAAATTGATTCAAAATGTCGTTTGGATTGAGCCTCATGTTAAATAACTACTTTTTAAAGCCTCAAAGTGACCAAAATTGCCATTTTTACAGACTTTTTCTCCTACTCAGAAGCTTCTATTTCGACCTATTCAGGCATTAAAATGACTCTAAACAAACTTATTTTAGTTCCAAGAGTTCTAATTCACATGCAATAGTCATTTAAAGTTCAAAAATTAAACTTTAAAAAATTACCATTTTTGACCATCTGGAAAAAGTTCGACAGGTCACGGGTCATCGTTTTTCATCAGAACATTGATTTTTTGGACTGTAGAAAAATTGATTCAAAATGTCATTTGGATTGAGCCTCATGTTGAATAACTACTTTTTAAAGCCTCAATGTGACCAAAATTGAAATTTTTACAGACTTTTTCTCCTACTCAGAAGCTTCTATTTCGACATATTTCAGGCATTAAAATGACTCCAAACACACTTATTTTAGTTCCAAGAGTTCTAATTCACATGCAATAGTCATTTACAGTCCAAAAATTAAACTTTAAAAAATTACCATTTTTGACCATCTGGAAAAAGTTCGACAGGTCTCGGGTCACCGTTTTTCATCCGAAAATTGATTTTTTGGACTGTAGAACAATTGATTCAAAATGTCATTTGGATTGAGCCTCATGTTGAATAACTACTTTTTAAAGCCTCAATGTGACCAAAATTGCCATTTTTACTGACTTTTTCTCCTACTCAGAAGCTTCTATTTCGACCTATTCAGACATTAAAATGACTCTAAACACACTTATTTTAGTTCCAAGAGTTCTAATTCACATGCAATAGTCATTTACAGTCCAAAAATTAAACTGTAAAAAATTACCATTTTTGACCATCTGGAAAAAGTTCGACAGGTCACGGGTCATCGTTTTTCATCAGAAAATAGATTTTTTGGACTGTAGAAAAATTGATTCAAAATGTCATTTGGATTGAGCCTCATGTTGAATAACTACTTTTTAAAGCCTCAATGTGACAGAAATTGCCATTTTTACTGACTTTTTCTCCTACTCAGAAGCTTCTATTTCGACCTATTCAGGCATTAAAATGACTCTAAACACACCTATTTTAGTTCCAAGAGTTCTAATTCACATGCAATAGTCATTTACAGTCCAAAAATTAAACTTTAAAAAATTACCATTTTTGACCATCTGGAAAAAGTTTGACAGGTCACAGGTCATCGTTTTTCATCAGAAAATTGATTTTTTGGACTGTAGAAAAATTGATTCAAAATGTCATTAGGATTGAGCCTCATGTTGAATGACTACTTTTTAAAGCCTCAATGTGACCAAAATTGCCATTTTTACAGACTTTTTCTCCTACTCAGAAGCTTCTATTTCGACCTATTCAGGCATTAAAATGACTCTAAACAAACTTATTTTAGTTCCAAGAGTTCTAATTCACATGCAATAGTCATTTAAAGTTCAAAAATTAAACTTTAAAAAATTACCATTTTTGACCATCTGGAAAAAGTTTGACAGGTCACGGGTCATCGTTTTTCATCAGAAAATGGATTTTTTGGACTGTAGAAAAGTTGATTCAAAATGTCATTTGGATGGAGCCTCATGTTGAATAACTACTTTTTAAAGCCTCAATGTGACCAAAATTGCCATTTTTACAGACTTTTTCTCCTACTCAGAAGCTTCTATTTCGACCTATTTCAGGCATTAAAATGACTCCAAACACACTTATTTTAGTTCCAAGAGTTCTAATTCACATGCAATAGTCATTTACAGTCCAAAAATTAAACTTTAAAAAATTACCATTGTTGACCATCTGGAAAAAGTTCGACAGGTCACGGGTCATCGTTTTTCATCAGAAAATAGATTTTTTGGACTGTAGAAAAATTGATTCAAAATGTCATTTGGATTGAGCCTCATGTTGAATAACTACTTTTTAAAGCCTCAATGTGACCAAAATTGCCATTTTTACAGACTTTTTCTCCTACTCAGAATCTTCTATTTCGACCTATTTCAGGCATTAAAATGACTCCAAACACACTTATTTTAGTTCCAAGAGTTCTAATTCACATGCAATAGTCATTTACAGTCCAAAAATTGAACTTTAAAAAATTACCATTTTTGACCATCTGGAAAAAGTTCGACGGGTCACGGGTCATCGTTTTTCATCAGAAAATGGATTTTTTGGACTGTAGAAAAATTGATTTAAAATGTCGTTTGGCTTGAGCCTCATGTTAAATAACTACTTTTTAAAGCCTCAATGTGACCAAAATTGCAATTTTTACAGACTTTTTCTCCTACTCAGAAGCTTCTATTTCGACCTATTTCAGGCATTAAAATGACTCTAAACACACCTATTTTAGTTCCAAGAGTTCTAATTCACATGCAATAGTCATTTACAGTCCAAAAATTAAACTTTAAAAAATTACCATTTTTGACCGTCTGGAAAAAGTTTGACAGGTCACGGGTCATCGTTTTTCATCAGAAAATTGATTTTTTGGACTGTAGAAAAATTGATTCAAAATGTCGTTTGGATTGAGCCTCATGTTGAATAACTACTTTTTAAAGCCTCAATGTGACCAAAATTGCCATTTTTACAGACTTTTTCTCCTACTCAGAAGCTTCTATTTCGACCTATTTCAGGCATTAAAATGACTCTAAACACACCTATTTTAGTTCCAAGAGTTCTAATTCACATGCAATAGTCATTTACAGTCCAAAAATTAAACTTTAAAAAATTACCATTGTTGACCATCTGGAAAAAGTTCGACAGGTCACGGGTCATCGGTTTTTCATCAGAAAATTGATTTTTTGGACTGTAGAAAAATTGATTCAAAATGTCATTTGGATTGAGCCTCATGTTGAATAACTACTTTTCAAAGCCTCAATGTGACCAAAATTGAAATTTTTACAGACTTTTTCTCCTACTCAGAAGCTTCTATTTCGACCTATTTCAGGCATTAATACGACTCCAAACACACTTATTTTAGTTCCAAGAGTTCTAATTCACATGCAATAGTCATTTACAGTCCAAAAATTAAACTTTAAAAAATTACCATTTTTGACCATCTGGAAAAAGTTCGACAGGTCTCGGGTCATCGTTTTTCATCCGAAAATTGATTTTTTGGACTGTAGAACAATTGATTCAAAATGTCATTTGGATTGAGCCTCATGTTGAATAACTACTTTTTAAAGCCTCAATGTGACCAAAATTGCCATTTTTACAGACTTTTTCTCCTACTCAGAAGCTTCTATTTCGACCTATTCAGACATTAAAATGACTCTAAACACACTTATTTTAGTTCCAAGAGTTCTAATTCACATGCAATAGTCATTTACAGTCCAAAAATTAAACTTTAAAAAATTACCATTTTTGACCATCTGGAAAAAGTTTGACAGGTCACGGGTCATCGTTTTTCATCAGAAAATTGATTTTTTGGACTGTAGAAAAATTGATTCAAAATGTCGTTTGGATTGAGCCTCATGTTGAATAACTACTTTTTAAAGCCTCAATGTGACCAAAATTGCCATTTTTACAGACTTTTTCTCCTACTCAGAAGCTTCTATTTCGACCTATTTCAGGCATTAAAATGACTCTAAACACACTTATTTTAGTTCCACGAGTTCTAATTCACATGCAATAGTCATTTACAGTCCAAAAATTAAACTTTAAAAAATTACCATTGTTGACCATCTGGAAAAAGTTCGACAGGTCACGGGTCATCGTTTTTCATCAGAAAATTGATTTTTTGGACTGTAGAAAAATTGATTCAAAACGTCATTTGGATTGAGCCTCATGTTGAATAACTACTTTTTAAAGCCTCAATGTGACCAAAATTGCCATTTTTACAGACTTTTTCTCCTACTCAGAAGCTTCTATTTCGACCTATTTCAGGCATTAAAATGACTCTAAACACACTTATTTTAGTTCCAAGAGTTCTAATTCACATGCAATAGTCATTTACAGTCCAAAAATTAAACTTTAAAAAATTACCATTATTGACCATCTGGAAAAAGTTCGACAGGTCACGGGTCATCGTTTTTCATCAGAAAATTGATTTTTTGGACTGTAGAAAAATTGATTCAAAATGTCATTAGGATTGAGCCTCATGTTGAATGACTACTTTTTAAAGCCTCAATGTGACCAAAATTGCCATTTTTACAGACTTTTTCTCCTACTTAGAAGCTTCTATTTCGACCTATTCAGGCATTAAAATGACTCTAAACAAACTTATTTTAGTTCCAAGAGTTCTAATTCACATGCAATAGTCATTTAAAGTTCAAAAATTAAACTTAAAAAAATTACCATTTTTGACCATCTGGAAAAAGTTCGACAGGTCACGGGTCATCGTTTTTCATCAGAAAATTGATTTTTTGGACTGTAGAAAAATTGATTCAAAATGTCATTTGGATTGAGCCTCATGTTGAATAACTACTTTTTAAAGCCTCAATGTGACCAAAATTGAAATTTTTACAGACTTTTTCTCCTACTCAGAAGCTTCTATTTCGACCTATTTCAGGCATTAAAATGACTCCAAACACACTTATTTTAGTTCCAAGAGTTCTAATTCACATGCAATAGTCATTTACAGTCCAAAAATTAAACTTTAAAAAATTACCATTTTTGACCATCTGGAAAAAGTTCGACAGGTCTCGGGTCACCGTTTTTCATCCGAAAATTGATTTTTTGGACTGTAGAACAATTGATTCAAAATGTCATTTGGATTGAGCCTCATGTTGAATAACTACTTTTTAAAGCCTCAATGTGACCAAAATTGCCATTTTTACAGACTTTTTCTCCTACTCAGAAGCTTCTATTTCGACCTATTCAGACATTAAAATGACTCTAAACACACTTATTTTAGTTCCAAGAGTTCTAATTCACATGCAATAGTCATTTACAGTCCAAAAATTGTACTGTAAAAAATTACCATTTTTGACCATCTGGAAAAAGTTCGACAGGTCACGGGTCATCGTTTTTCATCAGAAAATTGATTTTTTGGACTGTAGAAAAATTGATTCAAAATGTCATTTGGATTGAGCCTCATGTTGAATAACTACTTTTTAAAGCCTCAATGTGACAGAAATTGCCATTTTTACTGACTTTTTCTCCTACTCAGAAGCTTCTATTTCGACCTATTTCAGGCATTAAAATGACTCTAAACACACCTATTTTAGTTCCAAGAGTTCTAATTCACATGCAATAGTCATTTACAGTCCAAAAATTAAACTTTAAAAAATTACCATTGTTGACCATCTGGAAAAAGTTCGACAGGTCACGGGTCATCGTTTTTCATCAGAAAATTGATTTTTTGGACTGTAGAAAAATTGATTCAAAATGTCATTTGGATTGAGCCTCATGTTGAATAACTACTTTTTAAAGCCTTAATGTGACCAAAATTGCCATGTTTACAGACTTTTTATCCTATTCAGAAGGTTCTATTTTGACCAATTTCAGGCATTAAAATGACTCTAAACACACTTATTTTAGTTCCAAGAGTTCTAATTCACATGCAATAGTCATTTACAGTCCAAAAATTAAACTTTAAAAAATTACCATTCTTGACCATCTTGAAAAAGTTCGACAGGTCACGGGTCATCGTTTTTCATCAGAAAATTGATTTTTTGGACTGTAGAAAAATTGATTCAAAATGTCATTAGGATTGAGCCTCATGTTGAATGACTACTTTTTAAAGCCTCAATGTGACCAAAATTGCCATTTTTACAGACTTTTTCTCCTACTCAGAAGCTTCTATTTCGACCTATTTCAGGCATTAAAATGACTCTAAACACACTTATTTTAGTTCCAAGAGTTCTAATTCACATGCAATAGTCATTTACAGTCCAAAAATTAAACTTTAAAAAATTACCATTTTTGACCATCTGGAAAAAGTTCGACAGGTCACGGGTCATCGTTTTTCATCAGAAAATTGATTTTTTTGAACTGTGGAAAAATTGATTCAAAATGTCATTTGGATTGAGCATCATGTTGAATAACTACTTTTTAAAGCCTCAATGTGACCAAAATTGAAATTTTTATTGACTTTTTACTCCTACTCAGAAGCTTCTATTTCGACCTATTTCAGGCATTAAAATGACCCCAAACACACTTATTTTAGTTCCAAGAGTTCTAATTCACATGCAATAGTCATTTACAGTCCAAAAATTAAACTTTAAAAAATTACCATTTTTGACTATCTGGAAAAAGTTCGACAGGTCTCGGGTCATCGTTTTTCATCCGAAAATTGATTTTTTGGACTGTAGAAAAATTGATTCAAAATGTCGTTTGGATTGAGCCTCATGTTAAATAACTACTTTTTAAAGCCTCAAAGTGACCAAAATTGCCATTTTTACAGACTTTTTCTCCTACTCAGAAGCTTCTATTTCGACCTATTCAGGCATTATAATGACTCTAAACAAACTTATTTTAGTTCCAAGAGTTCTAATTCACATGCAATAGTCATTTAAAGTGCAAAAATTAAACTTTAAAAAATTACCATTTTTGACCATCTGGAAAAAGTTCGACAGGTCACGGGTCATCGTTTTTCATCAGAAAATTGATTTTTTGGACTGTAGAAAAATTGATTCAAAATGTCATTTGGATTGAGCCTCATGTTGAATAACTACTTTTTAAAGCCTCAATGTGACCTAAATTGCCATTTTTACAGAGTTTTTCTCCTACTCAGAAGCTTCTATTTCGACCTATTTCAGGCATTAAAATGACTCCAAACACACTTATTTTAGTTCCAAGAGTTCTAATTCACATGCAATAGTCATTTACAGTCCAAAAATTAAACTTTAAAAAATTACCATTTTTGACCATCTGGAAAAAGTTCGACAGGTCACGGGTCATCGTTTTTCATCAGAAAATAGATTTTTTGGACTGTAGAAAAATTGATTCAAAATGTCATTTGGATTGAGCCTCATGTTGAATAACTACTTTTTAAAGCCTCAATGTGACCAAAATTGCCATTTTTACAGACTTTTTCTCCTACTCAGAAGCTTCTATTTCGACCTATTCAGGCATTAAAATGACTCTAAACAAACTTATTTTAGTTCCAAGAGTTCTACATCACATGCAATAGTCATTTAAAGTTCAAAAATTAAACTTTAAAAAATTACCATTTTTGACCATCTGGAAAAAGTTCGACAGGTCACGGGTCATCGTTTTTCATCAGAAAATTGATGTTTTGGACTGTAGAAAAATTGATTCAAAATGTCATTTGGATTGAGCCTCATGTTGAATAACTACTTTTCAAAGCCTCAATGTGACGAAAATTGAAATTTTTACAGACTTTTTCTCCTACTCAGAAGCTTCTATTTCGACCTATTTCAGGCATTAATACGACTCCAAACACACTTATTTTAGTTCCAAGAGTTCTAATTCACATGCAATAGTCATTTACAGTCCAAAAATTAAACTTTAAAAAATTACCATTTTTGACCATCTGGAAAAAGTTCGACAGGTCTCGGGTCATCGTTTTTCATCCGAAAATTGATTTTTTGGACTGTAGAACAATTGATTCAAAATGTCATTTGGATTGAGCCTCATGTTGAATAACTACTTTTTAAAGCCTCAATGTGACCAAAATTGCCATTTTTACAGACTTTTTCTCCTACTCAGAAGCTTCTATTTCGACCTATTCAGACATTAAAATGACTCTAAACACACTTATTTTAGTTCCAAGAGTTCTAATTCACATGCAATAGTCATTTACAGTCCAAAAATTAAACTGTAAAAAATTACCATTTTTGACCATCTGGAAAAAGTTCGACAGGCCACGGGTCATCGTTTTTCATCAGAAAATTGATTTTTTGGACTGTAGAAAAATTGATTCAAAATGTCATTTGGATTGAGCCTCATGTTGAATAACTACTTTTTAAAGCCTCAATGTGACAGAAATTGCCATTTTTACTGACTTTTTCTCCTACTCAGAAGCTTCTATTTCGACCTATTCAGGCATTAAAATGACTCTAAACACACCTATTTTAGTTCCAAGAGTTCTAATTCACATGTAATAGTCATTTACAGTCCAAAAATTAAACTTTAAAAAATTACCATTTTTGACCATCTGGAAAAAGTTTGACAGGTCACGGGTCATCGTTTTTCATCAGAAAATTGATTTTTTGGACTGTAGAAAAATTGATTCAAAATGTCGTTTGGATTGAGCCTCATGTTGAATAACTACTTTTTAAAGCCTCAATGTGACCAAAATTGCCATTTTTACAGACTTTTTCTCCTACTCAGAAGCTTCTATTTCGACCTATTTCAGGCATTAAAATGACTCTAAACACACTTATTTTAGTTCCACGAGTTCTAATTCACATGCAATAGTCATTTACAGTCCAAAAATTAAACTTTAAAAAATTACCATTGTTGACCATCTGGAAAAAGTTCGACAGGTCACGGGTCATCGTTTTTCATCAGAAAATTGATTTTTTGGACTGTAGAAAAATTGATTCAAAACGTCATTTGGATTGAGCCTCATGTTGAATAACTACTTTTTAAAGCCTCAATGTGACCAAAATTGCCATTTTTACAGACTTTTTCTCCTACTCAGAAGCTTCTATTTCGACCTATTTCAGGCATTAAAATGACTCTAAACACACTTATTTTAGTTCCAAGAGTTCTAATTCACATGCAATAGTCATTTACAGTCCAAAAATTAAACTTTAAAAAATTACCATTATTGACCATCTGGAAAAAGTTCGACAGGTCACGGGTCATCGTTTTTCATCAGAAAATTGATTTTTTGGACTGTAGAAAAATTGATTCAAAATGTCATTAGGATTGAGCCTCATGTTGAATGACTACTTTTTAAAGCCTCAATGTGACCAAAATTGCCATTTTTACAGACTTTTTCTCCTACTCAGAAGCTTCTATTTCGACCTATTCAGGCATTAAAATGACTCTAAACAAACTTATTTTAGTTCCAAGAGTTCTAATTCACATGCAATAGTCATTTAAAGTTCAAAAATTAAACTTTAAAAAATTACCATTTTTGACCATCTGGAAAAAGTTCGACAGGTCACGGGTCATCGTTTTTCATCAGAAAATTGATTTTTTGGACTGTAGAAAAATTGATTCAAAATGTCATTTGGATTGAGCCTCATGTTGAATAACTACTTTTTAAAGCCTCAATGTGACCAAAATTGAAATTTTTACAGACTTTTTCTCCTACTCAGAAGCTTCTATTTCGACCTATTTCAGGCATTAAAATGACTCCAAACACACTTATTTTAGTTCCAAGAGTTCTAATTCACATGCAATAGTCATTTACAGTCCAAAAATTAAACTTTAAAAAATTACCATTTTTGACCATCTGGAAAAAGTTCGACAGGTCTCGGGTCACCGTTTTTCATCCGAAAATTGATTTTTTGGACTGTAGAACAATTGATTCAAAATGTCATTTGGATTGAGCCTCATGTTGAATAACTACTTTTTAAAGCCTCAATGTGACCAAAATTGCCATTTTTACAGACTTTTTCTCCTACTCAGAAGCTTCTATTTCGACCTATTCAGACATTAAAATGACTCTAAACACACTTATTTTAGTTCCAAGAGTTCTAATTCACATGCAATAGTCATTTACAGTCCAAAAATTGTACTGTAAAAAATTACCATTTTTGACCATCTGGAAAAAGTTCGACAGGTCACGGGTCATCGTTTTTCATCAGAAAATTGATTTTTTGGACTGTAGAAAAATTGATTCAAAATGTCATTTGGATTGAGCCTCATGTTGAATAACTACTTTTTAAAGCCTCAATGTGACAGAAATTGCCATTTTTACTGACTTTTTCTCCTACTCAGAAGCTTCTATTTCGACCTATTTCAGGCATTAAAATGACTCTAAACACACCTATTTTAGTTCCAAGAGTTCTAATTCACATGCAATAGTCATTTACAGTCCAAAAATTAAACTTTAAAAAATTACCATTGTTGACCATCTGGAAAAAGTTCGACAGGTCACGGGTCATCGTTTTTCATCAGAAAATTGATTTTTTGGACTGTAGAAAAATTGATTCAAAATGTCATTTGGATTGAGCCTCATGTTGAATAACTACTTTTTAAAGCCTTAATGTGACCAAAATTGCCATGTTTACAGACTTTTTATCCTATTCAGAAGGTTCTATTTTGACCAATTTCAGGCATTAAAATGACTCTAAACACACTTATTTTAGTTCCAAGAGTTCTAATTCACATGCAATAGTCATTTACAGTCCAAAAATTAAACTTTAAAAAATTACCATTCTTGACCATCTGGAAAAAGTTCGACAGGTCACGGGTCATCGTTTTTCATCAGAAAATTGATTTTTTGGACTGTAGAAAAATTGATTCAAAATGTCATTAGGATTGAGCCTCATGTTGAATGACTACTTTTTAAAGCCTCAATGTGACCAAAATTGCCATTTTTACAGACTTTTTCTCCTACTCAGAAGCTTCTATTTCGACCTATTCAGGCATTAAAATGACTCTAAACAAACTTATTTTAGTTCCAAGAGTTCTAATTCACATGCAATAGTCATTTAAAGTTCAAAAATTAAACTTTAAAAAATTACCATTTTTGACCATCTGGAAAAAGTTCGACAGGTCACGGGTCATCGTTTTTCATCAGAAAATTGATTTTTTGGACTGTAGAAAAATTGATTCAAAATGTCATTAGGATTGAGCCTCATGTTGAATGACTACTTTTTAAAGCCTCAATGTGACCAAAATTGCCATTTTTACAGACTTTTTCTCCTACTCAGAAGCTTCTATTTCGACCTATTCAGGCATTAAAATGACTCTAAACAAACTTATTTTAGTTCCAAGAGTTCTAATTCACATGCAATAGTCATTTAAAGTTCAAAAATTAAACTTTAAAAAATTACCATTGTTGACCATCTGGAAAAAGTTCGACAGGTCACGGGTCATCGTTTTTCATCAGAAAATTGATTTTTTGGACTGTAGAAAAATTGATTCAAAACGTCATTTGGATTGAGCCTCATGTTGAATAACTACTTTTTAAAGCCTCAATGTGACCAAAATTGCCATTTTTACAGACTTTTTCTCCTACTCAGAAGCTTCTATTTCGACCTATTTCAGGCATTAAAATGACTCTAAACACACTTATTTTAGTTCCAAGAGTTCTAATTCACATGCAATAGTCATTTACAGTCCAAAAATTAAACTTTAAAAAATTACCATTATTGACCATCTGGAAAAAGTTCGACAGGTCACGGGTCATCGTTTTTCATCAGAAAATTGATTTTTTGGACTGTAGAAAAATTGATTCAAAATGTCATTAGGATTGAGCCTCATGTTGAATGACTACTTTTTAAAGCCTCAATGTGACCAAAATTGCCATTTTTACAGACTTTTTCTCCTACTCAGAAGCTTCTATTTCGACCTATTCAGGCATTAAAATGACTCTAAACAAACTTATTTTAGTTCCAAGAGTTCTAATTCACATGCAATAGTCATTTAAAGTTCAAAAATTAAACTTTAAAAAATTACCATTTTTGACCATCTGGAAAAAGTTCGACAGGTCACGGGTCATCGTTTTTCATCAGAAAATTGATTTTTTGGACTGTAGAAAAATTGATTCAAAATGTCATTTGGATTGAGCCTCATGTTGAATAACTACTTTTTAAAGCCTCAATGTGACCAAAATTGAAATTTTTACAGACTTTTTCTCCTACTCAGAAGCTTCTATTTCGACCTATTTCAGGCATTAAAATGACTCCAAACACACTTATTTTAGTTCCAAGAGTTCTAATTCACATGCAATAGTCATTTACAGTCCAAAAATTAAACTTTAAAAAATTACCATTTTTGACCATCTGGAAAAAGTTCGACAGGTCTCGGGTCACCGTTTTTCATCCGAAAATTGATTTTTTGGACTGTAGAACAATTGATTCAAAATGTCATTTGGATTGAGCCTCATGTTGAATAACTACTTTTTAAAGCCTCAATGTGACCAAAATTGCCATTTTTACAGACTTTTTCTCCTACTCAGAAGCTTCTATTTCGACCTATTCAGACATTAAAATGACTCTAAACACACTTATTTTAGTTCCAAGAGTTCTAATTCACATGCAATAGTCATTTACAGTCCAAAAATTGTACTGTAAAAAATTACCATTTTTGACCATCTGGAAAAAGTTCGACAGGTCACGGGTCATCGTTTTTCATCAGAAAATTGATTTTTTGGACTGTAGAAAAATTGATTCAAAATGTCATTTGGATTGAGCCTCATGTTGAATAACTACTTTTTAAAGCCTCAATGTGACAGAAATTGCCATTTTTACTGACTTTTTCTCCTACTCAGAAGCTTCTATTTCGACCTATTTCAGGCATTAAAATGACTCTAAACACACCTATTTTAGTTCCAAGAGTTCTAATTCACATGCAATAGTCATTTACAGTCCAAAAATTAAACTTTAAAAAATTACCATTGTTGACCATCTGGAAAAAGTTCGACAGGTCACGGGTCATCGTTTTTCATCAGAAAATTGATTTTTTGGACTGTAGAAAAATTGATTCAAAATGTCATTAGGATTGAGCCTCATGTTGAATGACTACTTTTTAAAGCCTCAATGTGACCAAAATTGCCATTTTTACAGACTTTTTCTCCTACTCAGAAGCTTCTATTTCGACCTATTCAGGCATTAAAATGACTCTAAACAAACTTATTTTAGTTCCAAGAGTTCTAATTCACATGCAATAGTCATTTAAAGTTCAAAAATTAAACTTTAAAAAATTACCATTTTTGACCATCTGGAAAAAGTTCGACAGGTCACGGGTCATCGTTTTTCATCAGAAAATTGATTTTTTGGACTGTAGAAAAATTGATTCAAAATGTCATTAGGATTGAGCCTCATGTTGAATGACTACTTTTTAAAGCCTCAATGTGACCAAAATTGCCATTTTTTTAGACTTTTTCTCCTACTCAGAAGCTTCTATTTCGACCTATTCAGGCATTAAAATGACTCTAAACAAACTTATTTTAGTTCCAAGAGTTCTAATTCACATGCAATAGTCATTTAAAGTTCAAAAATTAAACTTTAAAAAATTACCATTTTTGACCATCTGGAAAAAGTTCGACAGGTCACGGGTCATCGTTTTTCATCAGAACATTGATTTTTTGGACTGTAGAAAAATTGATTCAAAATGTCATTTGGATTGAGCCTCATGTTGAATAACTACTTTTTAAAGCCTCAATGTGACCAAAATTGAAATTTTTACAGACTTTTTCTCCTACTCAGAAGCTTCTATTTCGACCTATTTCAGGCATTAAAATGACTCCAAACACACTTATTTTAGTTCCAAGAGTTCTAATTCACATGCAATAGTCATTTACAGTCCAAAAATTAAACTTTAAAAAATTACCATTTTTGACCATCTGGAAAAAGTTCGACAGGTCTCGGGTCACCATTTTTCATCCGAAAATTGATTTTTTGGACTGTAGAACAATTGATTCAAAATGTCATTTGGATTGAGCCTCATGTTGAATAACTACTTTTTAAAGCCTCAATGTGACCAAAATTGCCATTTTTACAGACTTTTTCTCCTACTCAGAAGCTTCTATTTCGACCTATTCAGACATTAAAATGACTCTAAACACACTTATTTTAGTTCCAAGAGTTCTAATTCACATGCAATAGTCATTTACAGTCCAAAAATTAAACTGTAAAAAATTACCATTTTTGACCATCTGGAAAAAGTTCGACAGGTCACGGGTCATCGTTTTTCATTAGGAAAATGGATTTTTTGGACTGTAGAAAAATTGATTCAAAATGTCATTTGGATTGAGCCTCATGTTGAATAACTACTTTTTAAAGCCTCAATGTGACAGAAATTGCCATTTTTACTGACTTTTTCTCCTACTCAGAAGCTTCTATTTCGACCTATTCAGGCATTAAAATGACTCTAAACACACCTATTTTAGTTCCAAGAGTTCTAATTCACATGCAATAGTCATTTACAGTCCAAAAATTAAACTTTAAAAAATTACCATTTTTGACCATCTGGAAAAAGTTTGACAGGTCACGGGTCATCGTTTTTCATCAGAAAATTGATTTTTTGGACTGTAGAAAAATTGATTCAAAATGTCGTTTGGATTGAGCCTCATGTTGAATAACTACTTTTTAAAGCCTCAATGTGACCAAAATTGCCATTTTTACAGACTTTTTCTCCTACTCAGAAGCTTCTATTTCGACCTATTTCAGGCATTAAAATGACTCTAAACACACCTATTTTAGTTCCAAGAGTTCTAATTCACATGCAATAGTCATTTACAGTCCAAAAATTAAACTTTAAAAAATTACCATTGTTGACCATCTGGAAAAAGTTCGACAGGTCACGGGTCATCGGTTTTTCATCAGAAAATTGATTTTTTGGACTGTAGAAAAATTGATTCAAAATGTCATTAGGATTGAGCCTCATGTTGAATGACTACTTTTTAAAGCCTCAATGTGACCAAAATTGCCATTTTTACAGACTTTTTCTCCTACTCAGAAGCTTCTATTTCGACCTATTCAGGCATTAAAATGACTCTAAACAAACTTATTTTAGTTCCAAGAGTTCTACATCACATGCAATAGTCATTTAAAGTTCAAAAATTAAACTTTAAAAAATTACCATTTTTGACCATCTGGAAAAAGTTCGACAGGTCACGGGTCATCGTTTTTCATCAGAAAATTGATTTTTTGGACTGTAGAAAAATTGATTCAAAATGTCATTTGGATTGAGCCTCATGTTGAATAACTACTTTTCAAAGCCTCAATGTGACCAAAATTGAAATTTTTACAGACTTTTTCTCCTACTCAGAAGCTTCTATTTCGACCTATTTCAGGCATTAATACGACTCCAAACACACTTATTTTAGTTCCAAGAGTTCTAATTCACATGCAATAGTCATTTACAGTCCAAAAATTAAACTTTAAAAAATTACCATTTTTGACCATCTGGAAAAAGTTCGACAGGTCTCGGGTCATCGTTTTTCATCCGAAAATTGATTTTTTGGACTGTAGAACAATTGATTCAAAATGTCATTTGGATTGAGCCTCATGTTGAATAACTACTTTTTAAAGCCTCAATGTGACAGAAATTGCCATTTTTACTGACTTTTTCTCCTACTCAGAAGCTTCTATTTCGACCTATTCAGGCATTAAAATGACTCTAAACACACCTATTTTAGTTCCAAGAGTTCTAATTCACATGTAATAGTCATTTACAGTCCAAAAATTAAACTTTAAAAAATTACCATTTTTGACCATCTGGAAAAAGTTTGACAGGTCACGGGTCATCGTTTTTCATCAGAAAATTGATTTTTTGGACTGTAGAAAAATTGATTCAAAATGTCGTTTGGATTGAGCCTCATGTTGAATAACTACTTTTTAAAGCCTCAATGTGACCAAAATTGCCATTTTTACAGACTTTTTCTCCTACTCAGAAGCTTCTATTTCGACCTATTTCGGGCATTAAAATGACTCTAAACACACTTATTTTAGTTCCACGAGTTCTAATTCACATGCAATAGTCATTTACAGTCCAAAAATTAAACTTTAAAAAATTACCATTGTTGACCATCTGGAAAAAGTTCGACAGGTCACGGGTCATCGTTTTTCATCAGAAAATTGATTTTTTGGACTGTAGAAAAATTGATTCAAAACGTCATTTGGATTGAGCCTCATGTTGAATAACTACTTTTTAAAGCCTCAATGTGACCAAAATTGCCATTTTTACAGACTTTTTCTCCTACTCAGAAGCTTCTATTTCGACCTATTCAGGCATTAAAATGACTCTAAACAAACTTATTTTAGTTCCAAGAGTTCTAATTCACATGCAATAGTCATTTAAAGTTCAAAAATTAAACTTTAAAAAATTACCATTTTTGACCATCTGGAAAAAGTTCGACAGGTCACGGGTCATCGTTTTTCATCAGAAAATTGATTTTTTGGACTGTAGAAAAATTGATTCAAAATGTCATTTGGATTGAGCCTCATGTTGAATAACTACTTTTCAAAGCCTCAATGTGACCAAAATTGAAATTTTTACAGACTTTTTCTCCTACTCAGAAGCTTCTATTTCGACCTATTTCAGGCATTAATACGACTCCAAACACACTTATTTTAGTTCCAAGAGTTCTAATTCACATGCAATAGTCATTTACAGTCCAAAAATTAAACTTTAAAAAATTACCATTTTTGACCATCTGGAAAAAGTTCGACAGGTCTCGGGTCATCGTTTTTCATCCGAAAATTGATTTTTTGGACTGTAGAACAATTGATTCAAAATGTCATTTGGATTGAGCCTCATGTTGAATAACTACTTTTTAAAGCCTCAATGTGACCAAAATTGCCATTTTTACAGACTTTTTCTCCTACTCAGAAGCTTCTATTTCGACCTATTCAGACATTAAAATGACTCTAAACACACTTATTTTAGTTCCAAGAGTTCTAATTCACATGCAATAGTCATTTACAGTCCAAAAATTAAACTGTAAAAAATTACCATTTTTGACCATCTGGAAAAAGTTCGACAGGCCACGGGTCATCGTTTTTCATCAGAAAATTGATTTTTTGGACTGTAGAAAAATTGATTCAAAATGTCATTTGGATTGAGCCTCATGTTGAATAACTACTTTTTAAAGCCTCAATGTGACAGAAATTGCCATTTTTACTGACTTTTTCTCCTACTCAGAAGCTTCTATTTCGACCTATTCAGGCATTAAAATGACTCTAAACACACCTATTTTAGTTCCAAGAGTTCTAATTCACATGTAATAGTCATTTACAGTCCAAAAATTAAACTTTAAAAAATTACCATTTTTGACCATCTGGAAAAAGTTTGACAGGTCACGGGTCATCGTTTTTCATCAGAAAATTGATTTTTTGGACTGTAGAAAAATTGATTCAAAATGTCGTTTGGATTGAGCCTCATGTTGAATAACTACTTTTTAAAGCCTCAATGTGACCAAAATTGCCATTTTTACAGACTTTTTCTCCTACTCAGAAGCTTCTATTTCGACCTATTTCAGGCATTAAAATGACTCTAAACACACTTATTTTAGTTCCAAGAGTTCTAATTCACATGTAATAGTCATTTACAGTCCAAAAATTAAACTTTAAAAAATTACCATTTTTGACCATCTGGAAAAAGTTTGACAGGTCACGGGTCATCGTTTTTCATCAGAAAATTGATTTTTTGGACTGTAGAAAAATTGATTCAAAATGTCGTTTGGATTGAGCCTCATGTTGAATAACTACTTTTTAAAGCCTCAATGTGACCAAAATTGCCATTTTTATAGACTTTTTCTCCTACTCAGAAGCTTCTATTTCGACCTATTTCAGGCATTAAAATGACTCTAAACACACTTATTTTAGTTCCACGAGTTCTAATTCACATGCAATAGTCATTTACAGTCCAAAAATTAAACTTTAAAAAATTACCATTGTTGACCATCTGGAAAAAGTTCGACAGGTCACGGGTCATCGTTTTTCATCAGAAAATTGATTTTTTGGACTGTAGAAAAATTGATTCAAAACGTCATTTGGATTGAGCCTCATGTTGAATAACTACTTTTTAAAGCCTCAATGTGACCAAAATTGCCATTTTTACAGACTTTTTCTCCTACTCAGAAGCTTCTATTTCGACCTATTTCAGGCATTAAAATGACTCTAAACACACTTATTTTAGTTCCAAGAGTTCTAATTCACATGCAATAGTCATTTACAGTCCAAAAATTAAACTTTAAAAAATTACCATTATTGACCATCTGGAAAAAGTTCGACAGGTCACGGGTCATCGTTTTTCATCAGAAAATTGATTTTTTGGACTGTAGAAAAATTGATTCAAAATGTCATTAGGATTGAGCCTCATGTTGAATGACTACTTTTTAAAGCCTCAATGTGACCAAAATTGCCATTTTTACAGACTTTTTCTCCTACTCAGAAGCTTCTATTTCGACCTATTCAGGCATTAAAATGACTCTAAACAAACTTATTTTAGTTCCAAGAGTTCTAATTCACATGCAATAGTCATTTAAAGTTCAAAAATTAAACTTGAAAAAATTACCATTTTTGACCATCTGGAAAAAGTTCGACAGGTCACGGGTCATCGTTTTTCATCAGAAAATTGATGTTTTTGGACTGTAGAAAAATTGATTCAAAATGTCATTTGGATTGAGCCTCATGTTGAATAACTACTTTTTAAAGCCTCAATGTGACCAAAATTGAAATTTTTACAGACTTTTTCTCCTACTCAGAAGCTTCTATTTCGACCTATTTCAGGCATTAAAATGACTCCAAACACACTTATTTTAGTTCCAAGAGTTCTAATTCACATGCAATAGTCATTTACAGTCCAAAAATTAAACTTTAAAAAATTACCATTTTTGACCATCTGGAAAAAGTTCGACAGGTCTCGGGTCACCGTTTTTCATCCGAAAATTGATTTTTTGGACTGTAGAACAATTGATTCAAAATGTCATTTGGATTGAGCCTCATGTTGAATAACTACTTTTTAAAGCCTCAATGTGACCAAAATTGCCATTTTTACAGACTTTTTCTCCTACTCAGAAGCTTCTATTTCGACCTATTCAGACATTAAAATGACTCTAAACACACTTATTTTAGTTCCAAGAGTTCTAATTCACATGCAATAGTCATTTACAGTCCAAAAATTGTACTGTAAAAAATTACCATTTTTGACCATCTGGAAAAAGTTCGACAGGTCACGGGTCATCGTTTTTCATCAGAAAATTGATTTTTTGGACTGTAGAAAAATTGATTCAAAATGTCATTTGGATTGAGCCTCATGTTGAATAACTACTTTTTAAAGCCTCAATGTGACAGAAATTGCCATTTTTACTGACTTTTTCTCCTACTCAGAAGCTTCTATTTCGACCTATTTCAGGCATTAAAATGACTCTAAACACACCTATTTTAGTTCCAAGAGTTCTAATTCACATGCAATAGTCATTTACAGTCCAAAAATTAAACTTTAAAAAATTACCATTGTTGACCATCTGGAAAAAGTTCGACAGGTCACGGGTCATCGTTTTTCATCAGAAAATTGATTTTTTGGACTGTAGAAAAATTGATTCAAAATGTCCTTTGGATTGAGCCTCATGTTGAATAACTACTTTTTAAAGCCTTAATGTGACCAAAATTGCCATGTTTACAGACTTTTTATCCTATTCAGAAGGTTCTATTTTGACCAATTTCAGGCATTAAAATGACTCTAAACACACTTATTTTAGTTCCAAGAGTTCTAATTCACATGCAATAGTCATTTACAGTCCAAAAATTAAACTTTAAAAAATTACCATTCTTGACCATCTGGAAAAAGTTCGACAGGTCACGGGTCATCGTTTTTCATCAGAAAATTGATTTTTTGGACTGTAGAAAAATTGATTCAAAATGTCATTAGGATTGAGCCTCATGTTGAATGACTACTTTTTAAAGCCTCAATGTGACCAAAATTGCCATTTTTACAGACTTTTTCTCCTACTCAGAAGCTTCTATTTCGACCTATTCAGGCATTAAAATGACTCTAAACAAACTTATTTTAGTTCCAAGAGTTCTAATTCACATGCAATAGTCATTTAAAGTTCAAAAATTAAACTTTAAAAAATTACCATTTTTGACCATCTGGAAAAAGTTCGACAGGTCACGGGTCATCGTTTTTCATCAGAAAATTGATTTTTTGGACTGTAGAAAAATTGATTCAAAATGTCATTAGGATTGAGCCTCATGTTGAATGACTACTTTTTAAAGCCTCAATGTGACCAAAATTGCCATTTTTCCAGACTTTTTCTCCTACTCAGAAGCTTCTATTTCGACCTATTCAGGCATTAAAATGACTCTAAACAAACTTATTTTAGTTCCAAGAGTTCTAATTCACATGCAATAGTCATTTAAAGTTCAAAAATTAAACTTTAAAAAATTACCATTTTTGACCATCTGGAAAAAGTTCGACAGGTCACGGGTCATCGTTTTTCATCAGAACATTGATTTTTTGGACTGTAGAAAAATTGATTCAAAATGTCATTTGGATTGAGCCTCATGTTGAATAACTACTTTTTAAAGCCTCAATGTGACCAAAATTGAAATTTTTACAGACTTTTTCTCCTACTCAGAAGCTTCTATTTCGACCTATTTCAGGCATTAAAATGACTCCAAACACACTTATTTTAGTTCCAAGAGTTCTAATTCACATGCAATAGTCATTTACAGTCCAAAAATTAAACTTTAAAAAATTACCATTTTTGACCATCTGGAAAAAGTTCGACAGGTCTCGGGTCACCGTTTTTCATCCGAAAATTGATTTTTTGGACTGTAGAACAATTGATTCAAAATGTCATTTGGATTGAGCCTCATGTTGAATAACTACTTTTTAAAGCCTCAATGTGACCAAAATTGCCATTTTTACAGACTTTTTCTCCTACTCAGAAGCTTCTATTTCGACCTATTCAGACATTAAAATGACTCTAAACACACTTATTTTAGTTCCAAGAGTTCTAATTCACATGCAATAGTCATTTACAGTCCAAAAATTAAACTGTAAAAAATTACCATTTTTGACCATCTGGAAAAAGTTCGACAGGTCACGGGTCATCGTTTTTCATCAGAAAATGGATTTTTTGGACTGTAGAAAAATTGATTCAAAATGTCATTTGGATTGAGCCTCATGTTGAATAACTACTTTTTAAAGCCTCAATGTGACAGAAATTGCCATTTTTACTGACTTTTTCTCCTACTCAGAAGCTTCTATTTCGACCTATTCAGGCATTAAAATGACTCTAAACACACCTATTTTAGTTCCAAGAGTTCTAATTCACATGCAATAGTCATTTACAGTCCAAAAATTAAACTTTAAAAAATTACCATTTTTGACCATCTGGAAAAAGTTTGACAGGTCACGGGTCATCGTTTTTCATCAGAAAATTGATTTTTTGGACTGTAGAAAAATTGATTCAAAATGTCGTTTGGATTGAGCCTCATGTTGAATAACTACTTTTTAAAGCCTCAATGTGACCAAAATTGCCATTTTTACAGACTTTTTCTCCTACTCAGAAGCTTCTATTTCGACCTATTTCAGGCATTAAAATGACTCTAAACACACCTATTTTAGTTCCAAGAGTTCTAATTCACATGCAATAGTCATTTACAGTCCAAAAATTAAACTTTAAAAAATTACCATTGTTGACCATCTGGAAAAAGTTCGACAGGTCACGGGTCATCGGTTTTTCATCAGAAAATTGATTTTTTGGACTGTAGAAAAATTGATTCAAAATGTCATTAGGATTGAGCCTCATGTTGAATGACTACTTTTTAAAGCCTCAATGTGACCAAAATTGCCATTTTTACAGACTTTTTCTCCTACTCAGAAGCTTCTATTTCGACCTATTCAGGCATTAAAATGACTCTAAACAAACTTATTTTAGTTCCAAGAGTTCTACATCACATGCAATAGTCATTTAAAGTTCAAAAATTAAACTTTAAAAAATTACCATTTTTGACCATCTGGAAAAAGTTCGACAGGTCACGGGTCATCGTTTTTCATCAGAAAATTGATTTTTTGGACTGTAGAAAAATTGATTCAAAATGTCATTTGGATTGAGCCTCATGTTGAATAACTACTTTTCAAAGCCTCAATGTGACCAAAATTGAAATTTTTACAGACTTTTTCTCCTACTCAGAAGCTTCTATTTTGACCTATTTCAGGCATTAATACGACTCCAAACACACTTATTTTAGTTCCAAGAGTTCTAATTCACATGCAATAGTCATTTACAGTCCAAAAATTAAACTTTAAAAAATTACCATTTTTGACCATCTGGAAAAAGTTCGACAGGTCTCGGGTCATCGTTTTTCATCCGAAAATTGATTTTTTGGACTGTAGAACAATTGATTCAAAATGTCATTTGGATTGAGCCTCATGTTGAATAACTACTTTTTAAAGCCTCAATGTGACCAAAATTGCCATTTTTACAGACTTTTTCTCCTACTCAGAAGCTTCTATTTCGACCTATTCAGACATTAAAATGACTCTAAACACACTTATTTTAGTTCCAAGAGTTCTAATTCACATGCAATAGTCATTTACAGTCCAAAAATTAAACTGTAAAAAATTACCATTTTTGACCATCTGGAAAAAGTTCGACAGGCCACGGGTCATTGTTTTTCATCAGAAAATTGATTTTTTGGACTGTAGAAAAATTGATTCAAAATGTCATTTGGATTGAGCCTCATGTTGAATAACTACTTTTTAAAGCCTCAATGTGACAGAAATTGCCATTTTTACAGACTTTTTCTCCTACTCAGAAGCTTCTATTTCGACCTATTCAGGCATTAAAATGACTCTAAACACACCTATTTTAGTTCCAAGAGTTCTAATTCACATGTAATAGTCATTTACAGTCCAAAAATTAAACTTTAAAAAATTACCATTTTTGACCATCTGGAAAAAGTTTGACAGGTCACGGGTCATCGTTTTTCATCAGAAAATTGATTTTTTGGACTGTAGAAAAATTGATTCAAAACGTCATTTGGATTGAGCCTCATGTTGAATAACTACTTTTTAAAGCCTCAATGTGACCAAAATTGCCATTTTTACAGACTTTTTCTCCTACTCAGAAGCTTCTATTTCGACCTATTTCAGGCATTAAAATGACTCTAAACACACTTATTTTAGTTCCAAGAGTTCTAATTCACATGCAATAGTCATTTACAGTCCAAAAATTAAACTTTAAAAAATTACCATTATTGACCATCTGGAAAAAGTTCGACAGGTCACGGGTCATCGTTTTTCATCTGAAAATTGATTTTTTGGACTGTAGAAAAATTGATTCAAAATGTCATTAGGATTGAGCCTCATGTTGAATGACTACTTTTTAAAGCCTCAATGTGACCAAAATTGCCATTTTTACAGACTTTTTCTCCTACTCAGAAGCTTCTATTTCGACCTATTCAGGCATTAAAATGACTCTAAACAAACTTATTTTAGTTCCAAGAGTTCTAATTCACATGCAATAGTCATTTACAGTCCAAAAATTAAACTGTAAAAAATTACCATTTTTGACCATCTGGAAAAAGTTCGACAGGCCACGGGTCATCGTTTTTCATCAGAAAATTGATTTTTTGGACTGTAGAAAAATTGATTCAAAATGTCATTTGGATTGAGCCTCATGTTGAATAACTACTTTTCAAAGCCTCAATGTGACCAAAATTGAAATTTTTACAGACTTTTTCTCCTACTCAGAAGCTTCTATTTCGACCTATTTCAGGCATTAATACGACTCCAAACACACTTATTTTAGTTCCAAGAGTTCTAATTCACATGCAATAGTCATTTACAGTCCAAAAATTAAACTTTAAAAAATTACCATTTTTGACCATCTGGAAAAAGTTCGACAGGTCTCGGGTCATCGTTTTTCATCCGAAAATTGATTTTTTGGACTGTAGAACAATTGATTCAAAATGTCATTTGGATTGAGCCTCATGTTGAATAACTACTTTTTAAAGCCTCAATGTGACCAAAATTGCCATTTTTACAGACTTTTTCTCCTACTCAGAAGCTTCTATTTCGACCTATTCAGACATTAAAATGACTCTAAACACACTTATTTTAGTTCCAAGAGTTCTAATTCACATGCAATAGTCATTTACAGTCCAAAAATTAAACTGTAAAAAATTACCATTTTTGACCATCTGGAAAAAGTTCGACAGGCCACGGGTCATCGTTTTTCATCAGAAAATTGATTTTTTGGACTGTAGAAAAATTGATTCAAAATGTCATTTGGATTGAGCCTCATGTTGAATAACTACTTTTTAAAGCCTCAATGTGACAGAAATTGCCATTTTTACTGACTTTTTCTCCTACTCAGAAGCTTCTATTTCGACCTATTCAGGCATTAAAATGACTCTAAACACACCTATTTTAGTTCCAAGAGTTCTAATTCACATGTAATAGTCATTTACAGTCCAAAAATTAAACTTTAAAAAATTACCATTTTTGACCATCTGGAAAAAGTTTGACAGGTCACGGGTCATCGTTTTTCATCAGAAAATTGATTTTTTGGACTGTAGAAAAATTGATTCAAAATGTCGTTTGGATTGAGCCTCATGTTGAATAACTACTTTTTAAAGCCTCAATGTGACCAAAATTGCCATTTTTACAGACTTTTTCTCCTACTCAGAAGCTTCTATTTCGACCTATTCAGGCATTAAAATGACTCTAAACAAACTTATTTTAGTTCCAAGAGTTCTAATTCACATGCAATAGTCATTTAAAGTTCAAAAATTAAACTTTAAAAAATTACCATTTTTGACCATCTGGAAAAAGTTCGACAGGTCACGGGTCATCGTTTTTCATCAGAAAATTGATTTTTTGGACTGTAGAAAAATTGATTCAAAATGTCATTAGGATTGAGCCTCATGTTGAATGACTACTTTTTAAAGCCTCAATGTGACCAAAATTGCCATTTTTACAGACTTTTTCTCCTACTCAGAAGCTTCTATTTCGACCTATTCAGACATTAAAATGACTCTAAACAAACTTATTTTAGTTCCAAGAGTTCTAATTCACATGCAATAGTCATTTAAAGTTCAAAAATTAAACTTTAAAAAATTACCATTTTTGACCATCTGGAAAAAGTTCGACAGGTCACGGGTCATCGTTTTTCATCAGAACATTGATTTTTTGGACTGTAGAAAAATTGATTCAAAATGTCATTTGGATTGAGCCTCATGTTGAATAACTACTTTTTAAAGCCTCAATGTGACCAAAATTGAAATTTTTACAGACTTTTTCTCCTACTCAGAAGCTTCTATTTCGACCTATTTCAGGCATTAAAATGACTCTAAACACACTTATTTTAGTTCCAAGAGTTCTAATTCACATGCAATAGTCATTTACAGTCCAAAAATTAAACTTTAAAAAATTACCATTATTGACCATCTGGAAAAAGTTCGACAGGTCACGGGTCATCGTTTTTCATCAGAAAATTGATTTTTTGGACTGTAGAAAAATTGATTCAAAATGTCATTAGGATTGAGCCTCATGTTGAATGACTACTTTTTAAAGCCTCAATGTGACCAAAATTGCCATTTTTACAGACTTTTTCTCCTACTCAGAAGCTTCTATTTCGACCTATTCAGGCATTAAAATGACTCTAAACAAACTTATTTTAGTTCCAAGAGTTCTAATTCACATGCAATAGTCATTTAAAGTTCAAAAATTAAACTTTAAAAAATTACCATTTTTGACCATCTGGAAAAAGTTCGACAGGTCACGGGTCATCGTTTTTCATCAGAAAATTGATTTTTTGGACTGTAGAAAAATTGATTCAAAATGTCATTTGGATTGAGCCTCATGTTGAATAACTACTTTTTAAAGCCTCAATGTGACCAAAATTGAAATTTTTACAGACTTTTTCTCCTACTCAGAAGCTTCTATTTCGACCTATTTCAGGCATTAAAATGACTCCAAACACTCTTATTTTAGTTCCAAGAGTTCTAATTCACATGCAATAGTCATTTACAGTCCAAAAATTAAACTTTAAAAAATTACCATTTTTGACCATCTGGAAAAAGTTCGACAGGTCTCGGGTCACCGTTTTTCATCCGAAAATTGATTTTTTGGACTGTAGAACAATTGATTCAAAATGTCATTTGGATTGAGCCTCATGTTGAATAACTACTTTTTAAAGCCTCAATGTGACCAAAATTGCCATTTTTACAGACTTTTTCTCCTACTCAGAAGCTTCTATTTCGACCTATTCAGACATTAAAATGACTCTAAACACACTTATTTTAGTTCCAAGAGTTCTAATTCACATGCAATAGTCATTTACAGTCCAAAAATTGTACTGTAAAAAATTACCATTTTTGACCATCTGGAAAAAGTTCGACAGGTCACGGGTCATCGTTTTTCATCAGAAAATTGATTTTTTGGACTGTAGAAAAATTGATTCAAAATGTCATTTGGATTGAGCCTCATGTTGAATAACTACTTTTTAAAGCCTCAATGTGACAGAAATTGCCATTTTTACTGACTTTTTCTCCTACTCAGAAGCTTCTATTACGACCTATTTCAGGCATTAAAATGACTCTAAACACACCTATTTTAGTTCCAAGAGTTCTAATTCACATGCAATAGTCATTTACAGTCCAAAAATTAAACTTTAAAAAATTACCATTGTTGACCATCTGGAAAAAGTTCGACAGGTCACGGGTCATCGTTTTTCATCAGAAAATTGATTTTTTGGACTGTAGAAAAATTGATTCAAAATGTCATTTGGATTGAGCCTCATGTTGAATAACTACTTTTTAAAGCCTTAATGTGACCAAAATTGCCATGTTTACAGACTTTTTATCCTATTCAGAAGGTTCTATTTTGACCAATTTCAGGCATTAAAATGACTCTAAACACACTTATTTTAGTTCCAAGAGTTCTAATTCACATGCAATAGTCATTTACAGTCCAAAAATTAAACTTTAAAAAATTACCATTCTTGACCATCTGGAAAAAGTTCGACAGGTCACGGGTCATCGTTTTTCATCAGAAAATTGATTTTTTGGACTGTAGAAAAATTGATTCAAAATGTCATTAGGATTGAGCCTCATGTTGAATGACTACTTTTTAAAGCCTCAATGTGACCAAAATTGCCATTTTTACAGACTTTTTCTCCTACTCAGAAGCTTCTATTTCGACCTATTCAGGCATTAAAATGACTCTAAACAAACTTATTTTAGTTCCAAGAGTTCTAATTCACATGCAATAGTCATTTAAAGTTCAAAAATTAAACTTTAAAAAATTACCATTTTTGACCATCTGGAAAAAGTTCGACAGGTCACGGGTCATCGTTTTTCATCAGAAAATTGATTTTTTGGACTGTAGAAAAATTGATTCAAAATGTCATTTGGATTGAGCCTCATGTTGAATAACTACTTTTTAAAGCCTCAATGTGACCAAAATTGAAATTTTTACAGACTTTTTCTCCTACTCAGAAGCTTCTATTTCGACCTATTTCAGGCATTAAAATGACTCCAAACACACTTATTTTAGTTCCAAGAGTTCTAATTCACATGCAATAGTCATTTACAGTCCAAAAATTAAACTTTAAAAAATTACCATTTTTGACCATCTGGAAAAAGTTCGACAGGTCTCGGGTCACCGTTTTTCATCCGAAAATTGATTTTTTGGACTGTAGAACAATTGATTCAAAATGTCATTTGGATTGAGCCTCATGTTGAATAACTACTTTTTAAAGCCTCAATGTGACCAAAATTGCCATTTTTACAGACTTTTTCTCCTACTCAGAAGCTTCTATTTCGACCTATTCAGACATTAAAATGACTCTAAACACACTTATTTTAGTTCCAAGAGTTCTAATTCACATGCAATAGTCATTTACAGTCCAAAAATTGTACTGTAAAAAATTACCATTTTTGACCATCTGGAAAAAGTTCGACAGGTCACGGGTCATCGTTTTTCATCAGAAAATTGATTTTTTGGACTGTAGAAAAATTGATTCAAAATGTCATTTGGATTGAGCCTCATGTTGAATAACTACTTTTTAAAGCCTCAATGTGACAGAAATTGCCATTTTTACTGACTTTTTCTCCTACTCAGAAGCTTCTATTTCGACCTATTTCAGGCATTAAAATGACTCTAAACACACCTATTTTAGTTCCAAGAGTTCTAATTCACATGCAATAGTCATTTACAGTCCAAAAATTAAACTTTAAAAAATTACCATTGTTGACCATCTGGAAAAAGTTCGACAGGTCACGGGTCATCGTTTTTCATCAGAAAATTGATTTTTTGGACTGTAGAAAAATTGATTCAAAATGTCATTTGGATTGAGCCTCATGTTGAATAACTACTTTTTAAAGCCTTAATGTGACCAAAATTGCCATGTTTACAGACTTTTTATCCTATTCAGAAGGTTCTATTTTGACCAATTTCAGGCATTAAAATGACTCTAAACACACTTATTTTAGTTCCAAGAGTTCTAATTCACATGCAATAGTCATTTACAGTCCAAAAATTAAACTTTAAAAAATTACCATTCTTGACCATCTGGAAAAAGTTCGACAGGTCACGGGTCATCGTTTTTCATCAGAAAATTTATTTTTTGGACTGTAGAAAAATTGATTCAATATGTCATTAGGATTGAGCCTCATGTTGAATGACTACTTTTTAAAGCCTCAATGTGACCAAAATTGCCATTTTTACAGACTTTTTCTCCTACTCAGAAGCTTCTATTTCGACCTATTCAGGCATTAAAATGACTCTAAACAAACTTATTTTAGTTCCAAGAGTTCTAATTCACATGCAATAGTCATTTAAAGTTCAAAAATTAAACTTTAAAAAATTACCATTTTTGACCATCTGGAAAAAGTTCGACAGGTCACGGGTCATCGTTTTTCATCAGAAAATTGATTTTTTGGACTGTAGAAAAATTGATTCAAAATGTCATTAGGATTGAGCCTCATGTTGAATGACTACTTTTTAAAGCCTCAATGTGACCAAAATTGCCATTTTTCCAGACTTTTTCTCCTACTCAGAAGCTTCTATTTCGACCTATTCAGGCATTAAAATGACTCTAAACAAACTTATTTTAGTTCCAAGAGTTCTAATTCACATGCAATAGTCATTTAAAGTTCAAAAATTAAACTTTAAAAAATTACCATTTTTGACCATCTGGAAAAAGTTCGACAGGTCACGGGTCATCGTTTTTCATCAGAACATTGATTTTTTGGACTGTAGAAAAATTGATTCAAAATGTCATTTGGATTGAGCCTCATGTTGAATAACTACTTTTTAAAGCCTCAATGTGACCAAAATTGAAATTTTTACAGACTTTTTCTCCTACTCAGAAGCTTCTATTTCGACCTATTTCAGGCATTAAAATGACTCCAAACACACTTATTTTAGTTCCAAGAGTTCTAATTCACATGCAATAGTCATTTACAGTCCAAAAATTAAACTTTAAAAAATTACCATTTTTGACCATCTGGAAAAAGTTCGACAGGTCTCGGGTCACCGTTTTTCATCCGAAAATTGATTTTTTGGACTGTAGAACAATTGATTCAAAATGTCATTTGGATTGAGCCTCATGTTGAATAACTACTTTTTAAAGCCTCAATGTGACCAAAATTGCCATTTTTACAGACTTTTTCTCCTACTCAGAAGCTTCTATTTCGACCTATTCAGACATTGAAATGACTCTAAACACACTTATTTTAGTTCCAAGAGTTCTAATTCACATGCAATAGTCATTTACAGTCCAAAAATTAAACTGTAAAAAATTACCATTTTTGACCATCTGGAAAAAGTTCGACAGGTCACGGGTCATCGTTTTTCATCAGAAAATGGATTTTTTGGACTGTAGAAAAATTGATTCAAAATGTCATTTGGATTGAGCCTCATGTTGAATAACTACTTTTTAAAGCCTCAATGTGACAGAAATTGCCATTTTTACTGACTTTTTCTCCTACTCAGAAGCTTCTATTTCGACCTATTCAGGCATTAAAATGACTCTAAACACACCTATTTTAGTTCCAAGAGTTCTAATTCACATGCAATAGTCATTTACAGTCCAAAAATTAAACTTTAAAAAATTACCATTTTTGACCATCTGGAAAAAGTTTGACAGGTCACGGGTCATCGTTTTTCATCAGAAAATTGATTTTTTGGACTGTAGAAAAATTGATTCAAAATGTCGTTTGGATTGAGCCTCATGTTGAATAACTACTTTTTAAAGCCTCAATGTGACCAAAATTGCCATTTTTACAGACTTTTTCTCCTACTCAGAAGCTTCTATTTCGACCTATTTCAGGCATTAAAATGACTCTAAACACACCTATTTTAGTTCCAAGAGTTCTAATTCACATGCAATAGTCATTTACAGTCCAAAAATTAAACTTTAAAAAATTACCATTGTTGACCATCTGGAAAAAGTTCGACAGGTCACGGGTCATCGGTTTTTCATCAGAAAATTGATTTTTTGGACTGTAGAAAAATTGATTCAAAATGTCATTAGGATTGAGCCTCATGTTGAATGACTACTTTTTAAAGCCTCAATGTGACCAAAATTGCCATTTTTACAGACTTTTTCTCCTACTCAGAAGCTTCTATTTCGACCTATTCAGGCATTAAAATGACTCTAAACAAACTTATTTTAGTTCCAAGAGTTCTACATCACATGCAATAGTCATTTAAAGTTCAAAAATTAAACTTTAAAAAATTACCATTTTTGACCATCTGGAAAAAGTTCGACAGGTCACGGGTCATCGTTTTTCATCAGAAAATTGATTTTTTGGACTGTAGAAAAATTGATTCAAAATGTCATTTGGATTGAGCCTCATGTTGAATAACTACTTTTCAAAGCCTCAATGTGACCAAAATTGAAATTTTTACAGACTTTTTCTCCTACTCAGAAGCTTCTATTTTGACCTATTTCAGGCATTAATACGACTCCAAACACACTTATTTTAGTTCCAAGAGTTCTAATTCACATGCAATAGTCATTTACAGTCCAAAAATTAAACTTTAAAAAATTACCATTTTTGACCATCTGGAAAAAGTTCGACAGGTCTCGGGTCATCGTTTTTCATCCGAAAATTGATTTTTTGGACTGTAGAACAATTGATTCAAAATGTCATTTGGATTGAGCCTCATGTTGAATAACTACTTTTTAAAGCCTCAATGTGACCAAAATTGCCATTTTTACAGACTTTTTCTCCTACTCAGAAGCTTCTATTTCGACCTATTCAGACATTAAAATGACTCTAAACACACTTATTTTAGTTCCAAGAGTTCTAATTCACATGCAATAGTCATTTACAGTCCAAAAATTAAACTGTAAAAAATTACCATTTTTGACCATCTGGAAAAAGTTCGACAGGCCACGGGTCATCGTTTTTCATCAGAAAATTGATTTTTTGGACTGTAGAAAAATTGATTCAAAATGTCATTTGGATTGAGCCTCATGTTGAATAACTACTTTTTAAAGCCTCAATGTGACAGAAATTGCCATTTTTACAGACTTTTTCTCCTACTCAGAAGCTTCTATTTCGACCTATTCAGGCATTAAAATGACTCTAAACACACCTATTTTAGTTCCAAGAGTTCTAATTCACATGTAATAGTCATTTACAGTCCAAAAATTAAACTTTAAAAAATTACCATTTTTGACCATCTGGAAAAAGTTTGACAGGTCACGGGTCATCGTTTTTCATCAGAAAATTGATTTTTTGGACTGTAGAAAAATTGATTCAAAACGTCATTTGGATTGAGCCTCATGTTGAATAACTACTTTTTAAAGCCTCAATGTGACCAAAATTGCCATTTTTACAGACTTTTTCTCCTACTCAGAAGCTTCTATTTCGACCTATTTCAGGCATTAAAATGACTCTAAACACACTTATTTTAGTTCCAAGAGTTCTAATTCACATGCAATAGTCATTTACAGTCCAAAAATTAAACTTTAAAAAATTACCATTATTGACCATCTGGAAAAAGTTCGACAGGTCACGGGTCATCGTTTTTCATCAGAAAATTGATTTTTTGGACTGTAGAAAAATTGATTCAAAATGTCATTAGGATTGAGCCTCATGTTGAATGACTACTTTTTAAAGCCTCAATGTGACCAAAATTGCCATTTTTACAGACTTTTTCTCCTACTCAGAAGCTTCTATTTCGACCTATTCAGGCATTAAAATGACTCTAAACAAACTTATTTTAGTTCCAAGAGTTCTAATTCACATGCAATAGTCATTTAAAGTTCAAAAATTAAACTTTAAAAAATTACCATTTTTGACCATCTGGAAAAAGTTCGACAGGTCACGGGTCATCGTTTTTCATCAGAAAATTGATTTTTTGGACTGTAGAAAAATTGATTCAAAATGTCATTTGGATTGAGCCTCATGTTGAATAACTACTTTTCAAAGCCTCAATGTGACCAAAATTGAAATTTTTACAGACTTTTTCTCCTACTCAGAAGCTTCTATTTCGACCTATTTCAGGCATTAATACGACTCCAAACACACTTATTTTAGTTCCAAGAGTTCTAATTCACATGCAATAGTCATTTACAGTCCAAAAATTAAACTTTAAAAAATTACCATTTTTGACCATCTGGAAAAAGTTCGACAGGTCTCGGGTCATCGTTTTTCATCCGAAAATTGATTTTTTGGACTGTAGAACAATTGATTCAAAATGTCATTTGGATTGAGCCTCATGTTGAATAACTACTTTTTAAAGCCTCAATGTGACCAAAATTGCCATTTTTACAGACTTTTTCTCCTACTCAGAAGCTTCTATTTCGACCTATTCAGACATTAAAATGACTCTAAACACACTTATTTTAGTTCCAAGAGTTCTAATTCACATGCAATAGTCATTTACAGTCCAAAAATTAAACTGTAAAAAATTACCATTTTTGACCATCTGGAAAAAGTTCGACAGGCCACGGGTCATCGTTTTTCATCAGAAAATTGATTTTTTGGACTGTAGAAAAATTGATTCAAAATGTCATTTGGATTGAGCCTCATGTTGAATAACTACTTTTTAAAGCCTCAATGTGACAGAAATTGCCATTTTTACTGACTTTTTCTCCTACTCAGAAGCTTCTATTTCGACCTATTCAGGCATTAAAATGACTCTAAACACACCTATTTTAGTTCCAAGAGTTCTAATTCACATGTAATAGTCATTTACAGTCCAAAAATTAAACTTTAAAAAATTACCATTTTTGACCATCTGGAAAAAGTTTGACAGGTCACGGGTCATCGTTTTTCATCAGAAAATTGATTTTTTGGACTGTAGAAAAATTGATTCAAAATGTCGTTTGGATTGAGCCTCATGTTGAATAACTACTTTTTAAAGCCTCAATGTGACCAAAATTGCCATTTTTACAGACTTTTTCTCCTACTCAGAAGCTTCTATTTCGACCTATTTCAGGCATTAAAATGACTCTAAACACACTTATTTTAGTTCCACGAGTTCTAATTCACATGCAATAGTCATTTACAGTCCAAAAATTAAACTTTAAAAAATTACCATTATTGACCATCTGGAAAAAGTTCGACAGGTCACGGGTCATCGTTTTTCATCAGAAAATTGATTTTTTGGACTGTAGAAAAATTGATTCAAAATGTCATTAGGATTGAGCCTCATGTTGAATGACTACTTTTTAAAGCCTCAATGTGACCAAAATTGCCATTTTTACAGACTTTTTCTCCTACTCAGAAGCTTCTATTTCGACCTATTCAGGCATTAAAATGACTCTAAACAAACTTATTTTAGTTCCAAGAGTTCTAATTCACATGCAATAGTCATTTAAAGTTAAAAAATTAAACTTGAAAAAATTACCATTTTTGACCATCTGGAAAAAGTTCGACAGGTCACGGGTCATCGTTTTTCATCAGAAAATTGATTTTTTGGACTGTAGAAAAATTGATTCAAAATGTCATTTGGATTGAGCCTCATGTTGAATAACTACTTTTTAAAGCCTCAATGTGACCAAAATTGAAATTTTTACAGACTTTTTCTCCTACTCAGAAGCTTCTATTTCGACCTATTTCAGGCATTAAAATGACTCCAAACACACTTATTTTAGTTCCAAGAGTTCTAATTCACATGCAATAGTCATTTACAGTCCAAAAATTAAACTTTAAAAAATTACCATTTTTGACCATCTGGAAAAAGTTCGACAGGTCTCGGGTCACCGTTTTTCATCCGAAAATTGATTTTTTGGACTGTAGAACAATTGATTCAAAATGTCATTTGGATTGAGCCTCATGTTGAATAACTACTTTTTAAAGCCTCAATGTGACCAAAATTGCCATTTTTACAGACTTTTTCTCCTACTCAGAAGCTTCTATTTCGACCTATTCAGACATTAAAATGACTCTAAACACACTTATTTTAGTTCCAAGAGTTCTAATTCACATGCAATAGTCATTTACAGTCCAAAAATTGTACTGTAAAAAATTCCCATTTTTGACCATCTGGAAAAAGTTCGACAGGTCACGGGTCATCGTTTTTCATCAGAAAATTGATTTTTTGGACTGTAGAAAAATTGATTCAAAATGTCATTTGGATTGAGCCTCATGTTGAATAACTACTTTTTAAAGCCTCAATGTGACAGAAATTGCCATTTTTACTGACTTTTTCTCCTACTCAGAAGCTTCTATTTCGACCTATTTCAGGCATTAAAATGACTCTAAACACACCTATTTTAGTTCCAAGAGTTCTAATTCACATGCAATAGTCATTTACAGTCCAAAAATTAAACTTTAAAAAATTACCATTGTTGACCATCTGGAAAAAGTTCGACAGGTCACGGGTCATCGTTTTTCATCAGAAAATTGATTTTTTGGACTGTAGAAAAATTGATTCAAAATGTCATTTGGATTGAGCCTCATGTTGAATAACTACTTTTTAAAGCCTTAATGTGACCAAAATTGCCATGTTTACAGACTTTTTATCCTATTCAGAAGGTTCTATATTGACCAATTTCAGGCATTAAAATGACTCTAAACACACTTATTTTAGTTCCAAGAGTTCTAATTCACATGCAATAGTCATTTACAGTCCAAAAATTAAACTTTAAAAAATTACCATTCTTGACCATCTGGAAAAAGTTCGACAGGTCACGGGTCATCGTTTTTCATCAGAAAATTGATTTTTTGGACTGTAGAAAAATTGATTCAAAATGTCGTTTGGATTGAGCCTCATGTTGAATAACTACTTTTTAAAGCCTCAATGTGACCAAAATTGCCATTTTTACAGACTTTTTCTCCTACTCAGAAGCTTCTATTTCGACCTATTTCAGGCATTAAAATGACTCTAAACACACCTATTTTAGTTCCAAGAGTTCTAATTCACATGCAATAGTCATTTACAGTCCAAAAATTAAACTTTAAAAAATTACCATTGTTGACCATCTGGAAAAAGTTCGACAGGTCACGGGTCATCGGTTTTTCATCAGAAAATTGATTTTTTGGACTGTAGAAAAATTGATTCAAAATGTCATTAGGATTGAGCCTCATGTTGAATGACTACTTTTTAAAGCCTCAATGTGACCAAAATTGCCATTTTTACAGACTTTTTCTCCTACTCAGAAGCTTCTATTTCGACCTATTCAGGCATTAAAATGACTCTAAACAAACTTATTTTAGTTCCAAGAGTTCTACATCACATGCAATAGTCATTTAAAGTTCAAAAATTAAACTTTAAAAAATTACCATTTTTGACCATCTGGAAAAAGTTCGACAGGTCACGGGTCATCGTTTTTCATCAGAAAATTGATTTTTTGGACTGTAGAAAAATTGATTCAAAATGTCATTTGGATTGAGCCTCATGTTGAATAACTACTTTTCAAAGCCTCAATGTGACCAAAATTGAAATTTTTACAGACTTTTTCCCCTACTCAGAAGCTTCTATTTCGACCTATTTCAGGCATTAATACGACTCCAAACACACTTATTTTAGTTCCAAGAGTTCTAATTCACATGCAATAGTCATTTACAGTCCAAAAATTAAACTTTAAAAAATTACCATTTTTGACCATCTGGAAAAAGTTCGACAGGTCTCGGGTCATCGTTTTTCATCCGAAAATTGATTTTTTGGACTGTAGAACAATTGATTCAAAATGTCATTTGGATTGAGCCTCATGTTGAATAACTACTTTTTAAAGCCTCAATGTGACCAAAATTGCCATTTTTACAGACTTTTTCTCCTACTCAGAAGCTTCTATTTCGACCTATTCAGACATTAAAATGACTCTAAACACACTTATTTTAGTTCCAAGAGTTCTAATTCACATGCAATAGTCATTTACAGTCCAAAAATTAAACTGTAAAAAATTACCATTTTTGACCATCTGGAAAAAGTTCGACAGGCCACGGGTCATCGTTTTTCATCAGAAAATTGATTTTTTGGACTGTAGAAAAATTGATTCAAAATGTCATTTGGATTGAGCCTCATGTTGAATAACTACTTTTTAAAGCCTCAATGTGACAGAAATTGCCATTTTTACAGACTTTTTCTCCTACTCAGAAGCTTCTATTTCGACCTATTCAGGCATTAAAATGACTCTAAACACACCTATTTTAGTTCCAAGAGTTCTAATTCACATGTAATAGTCATTTACAGTCCAAAAATTAAACTTTAAAAAATTACCATTTTTGACCATCTGGAAAAAGTTTGACAGGTCACGGGTCATCGTTTTTCATCAGAAAATTGATTTTTTGGACTGTAGAAAAATTGATTCAAAACGTCATTTGGATTGAGCCTCATGTTGAATAACTACTTTTTAAAGCCTCAATGTGACCAAAATTGCCATTTTTACAGACTTTTTCTCCTACTCAGAAGCTTCTATTTCGACCTATTTCAGGCATTAAAATGACTCTAAACACACTTATTTTAGTTCCAAGAGTTCTAATTCACATGCAATAGTCATTTACAGTCCAAAAATTAAACTTTAAAAAATTACCATTATTGACCATCTGGAAAAAGTTCGACAGGTCACGGGTCATCGTTTTTCATCAGAAAATTGATTTTTTGGACTGTAGAAAAATTGATTCAAAATGTCATTAGGATTGAGCCTCATGTTGAATGACTACTTTTTAAAGCCTCAATGTGACCAAAATTGCCATTTTTACAGACTTTTTCTCCTACTCAGAAGCTTCTATTTCGACCTATTCAGGCATTAAAATGACTCTAAACAAACTTATTTTAGTTCCAAGAGTTCTAATTCACATGCAATAGTCATTTAAAGTTCAAAAATTAAACTTTAAAAAATTACCATTTTTGACCATCTGGAAAAAGTTCGACAGGTCACGGGTCATCGTTTTTCATCAGAAAATTGATTTTTTGGACTGTAGAAAAATTGATTCAAAATGTCATTTGGATTGAGCCTCATGTTGAATAACTACTTTTCAAAGCCTCAATGTGACCAAAATTGAAATTTTTACAGACTTTTTCTCCTACTCAGAAGCTTCTATTTCGACCTATTTCAGGCATTAATACGACTCCAAACACACTTATTTTAGTTCCAAGAGTTCTAATTCACATGCAATAGTCATTTACAGTCCAAAAATTAAACTTTAAAAAATTACCATTTTTGACCATCTGGAAAAAGTTCGACAGGTCTCGGGTCATCGTTTTTCATCCGAAAATTGATTTTTTGGACTGTAGAACAATTGATTCAAAATGTCATTTGGATTGAGCCTCATGTTGAATAACTACTTTTTAAAGCCTCAATGTGACCAAAATTGCCATTTTTACAGACTTTTTCTCCTACTCAGAAGCTTCTATTTCGACCTATTCGGACATTAAAATGACTCTAAACACACTTATTTTAGTTCCAAGAGTTCTAATTCACATGCAATAGTCATTTACAGTCCAAAAATTAAACTGTAAAAAATTACCATTTTTGACCATCTGGAAAAAGTTCGACAGGCCACGGGTCATCGTTTTTCATCAGAAAATTGATTTTTTGGACTGTAGAAAAATTGATTCAAAATGTCATTTGGATTGAGCCTCATGTTGAATAACTACTTTTTAAAGCCTCAATGTGACAGAAATTGCCATTTTTACTGACTTTTTCTCCTACTCAGAAGCTTCTATTTCGACCTATTCAGGCATTAAAATGACTCTAAACACACCTATTTTTGTTCCAAGAGTTCTAATTCACATGTAATAGTCATTTACAGTCCAAAAATTAAACTTTAAAAAATTACCATTTTTGACCATCTGGAAAAAGTTTGACAGGTCACGGGTCATCGTTTTTCATCAGAAAATTGATTTTTTGGACTGTAGAAAAATTGATTCAAAATGTCGTTTGGATTGAGCCTCATGTTGAATAACTACTTTTTAAAGCCTCAATGTGACCAAAATTGCCATTTTTACAGACTTTTTCTCCTACTCAGAAGCTTCTATTTCGACCTATTTCAGGCATTAAAATGACTCTAAACACACTTATTTTAGTTCCACGAGTTCTAATTCACATGCAATAGTCATTTACAGTCCAAAAATTAAACTTTAAAAAATTACCATTGTTGACCATCTGGAAAAAGTTCGACAGGTCACGGGTCATCGTTTTTCATCAGAAAATTGATTTTTTGGACTGTAGAAAAATTGATTCAAAACGTCATTTGGATTGAGCCTCATGTTGAATAACTACTTTTTAAAGCCTCAATGTGACCAAAATTGCCATTTTTACAGACTTTTTCTCCTACTCAGAAGCTTCTATTTCGACCTATTTCAGGCATTAAAATGACTCTAAACACACTTATTTTAGTTCCAAGAGTTCTAATTCACATGCAATAGTCATTTACAGTCCAAAAATTAAACTGTAAAAAATTACCATTATTGACCATCTGGAAAAAGTTCGACAGGTCACGGGTCATCGTTTTTCATCAGAAAATTGATTTTTTGGACTGTAGAAAAATTGATTCAAAATGTCATTAGGATTGAGCCTCATGTTGAATGACTACTTTTTAAAGCCTCAATGTGACCAAAATTGCCATTTTTACAGACTTTTTCTCCTACTCAGAAGCTTCTATTTCGACCTATTCAGGCATTAAAATGACTCTAAACAAACTTATTTTAGTTCCAAGAGTTCTAATTCACATGCAATAGTCATTTAAAGTTCAAAAATTAAACTTGAAAAAATTACCATTTTTGACCATCTGGAAAAAGTTCGACAGGTCACGGGTCATCGTTTTTCATCAGAAAATTGATTTTTTGGACTGTAGAAAAATTGATTCAAAATGTCATTTGGATTGAGCCTCATGTTGAATAACTACTTTTTAAAGCCTCAATGTGACCAAAATTGAAATTTTTACAGACTTTTTCTCCTACTCAGAAGCTTCTATTTCGACCTATTTCAGGCATTAAAATGACTCCAAACACACTTATTTTAGTTCCAAGAGTTCTAATTCACATGCAATAGTCATTTACAGTCCAAAAATTAAACTTTAAAAAATTACCATTTTTGACCATCTGGAAAAAGTTCGACAGGTCTCGGGTCACCGTTTTTCATCCGAAAATTGATTTTTTGGACTGTAGAACAATTGATTCAAAATGTCATTTGGATTGAGCCTCATGTTGAATAACTACTTTTTAAAGCCTCAATGTGACCAAAATTGCCATTTTTACAGACTTTTTCTCCTACTCAGAAGCTTCTATTTCGACCTATTCAGACATTAAAATGACTCTAAACACACTTATTTTAGTTCCAAGAGTTCTAATTCACATGCAATAGTCATTTACAGTCCAAAAATTGTACTGTAAAAAATTCCCATTTTTGACCATCTGGAAAAAGTTCGACAGGTCACGGGTCATCGTTTTTCATCAGAAAATTGATTTTTTGGACTGTAGAAAAATTGATTCAAAATGTCATTTGGATTGAGCCTCATGTTGAATAACTACTTTTTAAAGCCTCAATGTGACAGAAATTGCCATTTTTACTGACTTTTTCTCCTACTCAGAAGCTTCTATTTCGACCTATTTCAGGCATTAAAATGACTCTAAACACACCTATTTTAGTTCCAAGAGTTCTAATTCACATGCAATAGTCATTTACAGTCCAAAAATTAAACTTTAAAAAATTACCATTGTTGACCATCTGGAAAAAGTTCGACAGGTCACGGGTCATCGTTTTTCATCAGAAAATTGATTTTTTGGACTGTAGAAAAATTGATTCAAAATGTCATTTGGATTGAGCCTCATGTTGAATAACTACTTTTTAAAGCCTTAATGTGACCAAAATTGCCATGTTTACAGACTTTTTATCCTATTCAGAAGGTTCTATTTTGACCAATTTCAGGCATTAAAATGACTCTAAACACACTTATTTTAGTTCCAAGAGTTCTAATTCACATGCAATAGTCATTTACAGTCCAAAAATTAAACTTTAAAAAATTACCATTCTTGACCATCTGGAAAAAGTTCGACAGGTCACGGGTCATCGTTTTTCATCAGAAAATTGATTTTTTGGACTGTAGAAAAATTGATTCAAAATGTCATTAGGATTGAGCCTCATGTTGAATGACTACTTTTTAAAGCCTCAATGTGACCAAAATTGCCATTTTTACAGACTTTTTCTCCTACTCAGAAGCTTCTATTTCGACCTATTCAGGCATTAAAATGACTCTAAACAAACTTATTTTAGTTCCAAGAGTTCTAATTCACATGCAATAGTCATTTAAAGTTCAAAAATTAAACTTTAAAAAATTACCATTTTTGACCATCTGGAAAAAGTTCGACAGGTCACGGGTCATCGTTTTTCATCAGAAAATTGATTTTTTGGACTGTAGAAAAATTGATTCAAAATGTCATTAGGATTGAGCCTCATGTTGAATGACTACTTTTTAAAGCCTCAATGTGACCAAAATTGCCATTTTTACAGACTTTTTCTCCTACTCAGAAGCTTCTATTTCGACCTATTCAGGCATTAAAATGACTCTAAACAAACTTATTTTAGTTCCAAGAGTTCTAATTCACATGCAATAGTCATTTAAAGTTCAAAAATTAAACTTTAAAAAATTACCATTTTTGACCATCTGGAAAAAGTTCGACAGGTCACGGGTCATCGTTTTTCATCAGAACATTGATTTTTTGGACTGTAGAAAAATTGATTCAAAATGTCATTTGGATTGAGCCTCATGTTGAATAACTACTTTTTAAAGCCTCAATGTGACCAAAATTGAAATTTTTACAGACTTTTTCTCCTACTCAGAAGCCTCTATTTCGACCTATTTCAGGCATTAAAATGACTCCAAACACACTTATTTTAGTTCCAAGAGTTCTATTTCACATGCAATAGTCATTTACAGTCCAAAAATTAAACTTTAAAAAATTACCATTTTTGACCATCTGGAAAAAGTTCGACAGGTCTCGGGTCACCGTTTTTCATCCGAAAATTGATTTTTTGGACTGTAGAACAATTGATTCAAAATGTCATTTGGATTGAGCCTCATGTTGAATAACTACTTTTTAAAGCCTCAATGTGACCAAAATTGCCATTTTTACAGACTTTTTCTCCTACTCAGAAGCTTCTATTTCGACCTATTCAGACATTAAAATGACTCTAAACACACTTATTTAAGTTCCAAGAGTTCTAATTCACATGCAATAGTCATTTACAGTCCAAAAATTAAACTGTAAAAAATTACCATTTTTGACCATCTGGAAAAAGTTCGACAGGTCACGGGTCATCGTTTTTCATCAGAAAATGGATTTTTTGGACTGTAGAAAAATTGATTCAAAATGTCATTTGGATTGAGCCTCATGTTGAATAACTACTTTTTAAAGCCTCAATGTGACAGAAATTGCCATTTTTACTGACTTTTTCTCCTACTCAGAAGCTTCTATTTCGACCTATTCAGGCATTAAAATGACTCTAAACACACCTATTTTAGTTCCAAGAGTTCTAATTCACATGCAATAGTCATTTACAGTCCAAAAATTAAACTTTAAAAAATTACCATTTTTGACCATCTGGAAAAAGTTTGACAGGTCACGGGTCATCGTTTTTCATCAGAAAATTGATTTTTTGGACTGTAGAAAAATTGATTCAAAATGTCGTTTGGATTGAGCCTCATGTTGAATAACTACTTTTTAAAGCCTCAATGTGACCAAAATTGCCATTTTTACAGACTTTTTCTCCTACTCAGAAGCTTCTATTTCGACCTATTTCAGGCATTAAAATGACTCTAAACACACCTATTTTAGTTCCAAGAGTTCTAATTCACATGCAATAGTCATTTACAGTCCAAAAATTAAACTTTAAAAAATTACCATTGTTGACCATCTGGAAAAAGTTCGACAGGTCACGGGTCATCGGTTTTTCATCAGAAAATTGATTTTTTGGACTGTAGAAAAATTGATTCAAAATGTCATTAGGATTGAGCCTCATGTTGAATGACTACTTTTTAAAGCCTCAATGTGACCAAAATTGCCATTTTTACAGACTTTTTCTCCTACTCAGAAGCTTCTATTTCGACCTATTCAGGCATTAAAATGACTCTAAACAAACTTATTTTAGTTCCAAGAGTTCTACATCACATGCAATAGTCATTTAAAGTTCAAAAATTAAACTTTAAAAAATTACCATTTTTGACCATCTGGAAAAAGTTCGACAGGTCACGGGTCATCGTTTTTCATCAGAAAATTGATTTTTTGGACTGTAGAAAAATTGATTCAAAATGTCATTTGGATTGAGCCTCATGTTGAATAACTACTTTTCAAAGCCTCAATGTGACCAAAATTGAAATTTTTACAGACTTTTTCTCCTACTCAGAAGCTTCTATTTCGACCTATTTCAGGCATTAATACGACTCCAAACACACTTATTTTAGTTCCAAGAGTTCTAATTCACATGCAATAGTCATTTACAGTCCAAAAATTAAACTTTAAAAAATTACCATTTTTGACCATCTGGAAAAAGTTCGACAGGTCTCGGGTCATCGTTTTTCATCCGAAAATTGATTTTTTGGACTGTAGAACAATTGATTCAAAATGTCATTTGGATTGAGCCTCATGTTGAATAACTACTTTTTAAAGCCTCAATGTGACCAAAATTGCCATTTTTACAGACTTTTTCTCCTACTCAGAAGCTTCTATTTCGACCTATTCAGACATTAAAATGACTCTAAACACACTTATTTTAGTTCCAAGAGTTCTAATTCACATGCAATAGTCATTTACAGTCCAAAAATTAAACTGTAAAAAATTACCATTTTTGACCATCTGGAAAAAGTTCGACAGGCCACGGGTCATCGTTTTTCATCAGAAAATTGATTTTTTGGACTGTAGAAAAATTGATTCAAAATGTCATTTGGATTGAGCCTCATGTTGAATAACTACTTTTTAAAGCCTCAATGTGACCAAAATTGCCATTTTTACAGACTTTTTCTCCTACTCAGAAGCTTCTATTTCGACCTATTCAGACATTAAAATGACTCTAAACACACTTATTTTAGTTCCAAGAGTTCTAATTCACATGCAATAGTCATTTACAGTCCAAAAATTAAACTTTAAAAAATTACCATTTTTGACCATCTGGAAAAAGTTCGACAGGTCACGGGTCATCGTTTTTCATCAGAAAATGGATTTTTTGGACTGTAGAAAAATTGATTCAAAATGTCATTTGGATTGAGCCTCATGTTGAATAACTACTTTTTAAAGCCTCAATGTGACAGAAATTGCCATTTTTACTGACTTTTTCTCCTACTCAGAAGCTTCTATTTCGACCTATTCAGGCATTAAAATGACTCTAAACACACCTATTTTAGTTCCAAGAGTTCTAATTCACATGCAATAGTCATTTACAGTCCAAAAATTAAACTTTAAAAAATTACCATTTTTGACCATCTGGAAAAAGTTTGACAGGTCACGGGTCATCGTTTTTCATCAGAAAATTGATTTTTTGGACTGTAGAAAAATTGATTCAAAATGTCGTTTGGATTGAGCCTCATGTTGAATAACTACTTTTTAAAGCCTCAATGTGACCAAAATTGCCATTTTTACAGACTTTTTCTCCTACTCAGAAGCTTCTATTTCGACCTATTTCAGGCATTAAAATGACTCTAAACACACCTATTTTAGTTCCAAGAGTTCTAATTCACATGCAATAGTCATTTACAGTCCAAAAATTAAACTTTAAAAAATTACCATTGTTGACCATCTGGAAAAAGTTCGACAGGTCACGGGTCATCGGTTTTTCATCAGAAAATTGATTTTTTGGACTGTAGAAAAATTGATTCAAAATGTCATTAGGATTGAGCCTCATGTTGAATGACTACTTTTTAAAGCCTCAATGTGACCAAAATTGCCATTTTTACAGACTTTTTCTCCTACTCAGAAGCTTCTATTTCGACCTATTCAGGCATTAAAATGACTCTAAACAAACTTATTTTAGTTCCAAGAGTTCTACATCACATGCAATAGTCATTTAAAGTTCAAAAATTAAACTTTAAAAAATTACCATTTTTGACCATCTGGAAAAAGTTCGACAGGTCACGGGTCATCGTTTTTCATCAGAAAATTGATTTTTTGGACTGTAGAAAAATTGATTCAAAATGTCATTTGGATTGAGCCTCATGTTGAATAACTACTTTTCAAAGCCTCAATGTGACCAAAATTGAAATTTTTACAGACTTTTTCTCCTACTCAGAAGCTTCTATTTCGACCTATTTCAGGCATTAATACGACTCCAAACACACTTATTTTAGTTCCAAGAGTTCTAATTCACATGCAATAGTCATTTACAGTCCAAAAATTAAACTTTAAAAAATTACCATTTTTGACCATCTGGAAAAAGTTCGACAGGTCTCGGGTCATCGTTTTTCATCCGAAAATTGATTTTTTGGACTGTAGAACAATTGATTCAAAATGTCATTTGGATTGAGCCTCATGTTGAATAACTACTTTTTAAAGCCTCAATGTGACCAAAATTGCCATTTTTACAGACTTTTTCTCCTACTCAGAAGCTTCTATTTCGACCTATTCAGACATTAAAATGACTCTAAACACACTTATTTTAGTTCCAAGAGTTCTAATTCACATGCAATAGTCATTTACAGTCCAAAAATTAAACTGTAAAAAATTACCATTTTTGACCATCTGGAAAAAGTTCGACAGGCCACGGGTCATCGTTTTTCATCAGAAAATTGATTTTTTGGACTGTAGAAAAATTGATTCAAAATGTCATTTGGATTGAGCCTCATGTTGAATAACTACTTTTTAAAGCCTCAATGTGACAGAAATTGCCATTTTTACTGACTTTTTCTCCTACTCAGAAGCTTCTATTTCGACCTATTCAGGCATTAAAATGACTCTAAACACACCTATTTTAGTTCCAAGAGTTCTAATTCACATGTAATAGTCATTTACAGTCCAAAAATTAAACTTTAAAAAATTACCATTTTTGACCATCTGGAAAAAGTTTGACAGGTCACGGGTCATCGTTTTTCATCAGAAAATTGATTTTTTGGACTGTAGAAAAATTGATTCAAAATGTCGTTTGGATTGAGCCTCATGTTGAATAACTACTTTTTAAAGCCTCAATGTGACCAAAATTGCCATTTTTACAGACTTTTTCTCCTACTCAGAAGCTTCTATTTCGACCTATTTCAGGCATTAAAATGACTCTAAACACACTTATTTTAGTTCCACGAGTTCTAATTCACATGCAATAGTCATTTACAGTCCAAAAATTAAACTTTAAAAAATTACCATTGTTGACCATCTGGAAAAAGTTCGACAGGTCACGGGTCATCGTTTTTCATCAGAAAATTGATTTTTTGGACTGTAGAAAAATTGATTCAAAACGTCATTTGGATTGAGCCTCATGTTGAATAACTACTTTTTAAAGCCTCAATGTGACCAAAATTGCCATTTTTACAGACTTTTTCTCCTACTCAGAAGCTTCTATTTCGACCTATTTCAGGCATTAAAATGACTCTAAACACACTTATTTTAGTTCCAAGAGTTCTAATTCACATGCAATAGTCATTTACAGTCCAAAAATTAAACTTTAAAAAATTACCATTATTGACCATCTGGAAAAAGTTCGACAGGTCACGGGTCATCGTTTTTCATCAGAAAATTGATTTTTTGGACTGTAGAAAAATTGATTCAAAATGTCATTAGGATTGAGCCTCATGTTGAATGACTACTTTTTAAAGCCTCAATGTGACCAAAATTGCCATTTTTACAGACTTTTTCTCCTACTCAGAAGCTTCTATTTCGACCTATTCAGGCATTAAAATGACTCTAAACAAACTTATTTTAGTTCCAAGAGTTCTAATTCACATGCAATAGTCATTTAAAGTTCAAAAATTAAACTTTAAAAAATTACCATTTTTGACCATCTGGAAAAAGTTCGACAGGTCACGGGTCATCGTTTTTCATCAGAAAATTGATTTTTTGGACTGTAGAAAAATTGATTCAAAATGTCATTTGGATTGAGCCTCATGTTGAATAACTACTTTTCAAAGCCTCAATGTGACCAAAATTGAAATTTTTACAGACTTTTTCTCCTACTCAGAAGCTTCTATTTCGACCTATTTCAGGCATTAATACGACTCCAAACACACTTATTTTAGTTCCAAGAGTTCTAATTCACATGCAATAGTCATTTACAGTCCAAAAATTAAACTTTAAAAAATTACCATTTTTGACCATCTGGAAAAAGTTCGACAGGTCTCGGGTCATCGTTTTTCATCCGAAAATTGATTTTTTGGACTGTAGAACAATTGATTCAAAATGTCATTTGGATTGAGCCTCATGTTGAATAACTACTTTTTAAAGCCTCAATGTGACCAAAATTGCCATTTTTACAGACTTTTTCTCCTACTCAGAAGCTTCTATTTCGACCTATTCAGACATTAAAATGACTCTAAACACACTTATTTTAGTTCCAAGAGTTCTAATTCACATGCAATAGTCATTTACAGTCCAAAAATTAAACTTTAAAAAATTACCATTGTTGACCATCTGGAAAAAGTTCGACAGGTCACGGGTCATCGTTTTTCATCAGAAAATTGATTTTTTGGACTGTAGAAAAATTGATTCAAAACGTCATTTGGATTGAGCCTCATGTTGAATAACTACTTTTTAAAGCCTCAATGTGACCAAAATTGCCATTTTTACAGACTTTTTCTCCTACTCAGAAGCTTCTATTTCGACCTATTTCAGGCATTAAAATGACTCTAAACACACTTATTTTAGTTCCAAGAGTTCTAATTCACATGCAATAGTCATTTACAGTCCAAAAATTAAACTTTAAAAAATTACCATTATTGACCATCTGGAAAAAGTTCGACAGGTCACGGGTCATCGTTTTTCATCAGAAAATTGATTTTTTGGACTGTAGAAAAATTGATTCAAAATGTCATTAGGATTGAGCCTCATGTTGAATGACTACTTTTTAAAGCCTCAATGTGACCAAAATTGCCATTTTTACAGACTTTTTCTCCTACTCAGAAGCTTCTATTTCGACCTATTCAGGCATTAAAATGACTCTAAACAAACTTATTTTAGTTCCAAGAGTTCTAATTCACATGCAATAGTCATTTAAAGTTCAAAAATTAAACTTGAAAAAATTACCATTTTTGACCATCTGGAAAAAGTTCGACAGGTCACGGGTCATCGTTTTTCATCAGAAAATTGATTTTTTGGACTGTAGAACAATTGATTCAAAATGTCATTTGGATTGAGCCTCATGTTGAATAACTACTTTTTAAAGCCTCAATGTGACCAAAATTGCCATTTTTACAGACTTTTTCTCCTACTCAGAAGCTTCTATTTCGACCTATTCAGACATTAAAATGACTCTAAACACACTTATTTTAGTTCCAAGAGTTCTAATTCACATGCAATAGTCATTTACAGTCCAAAAATTGTACTGTAAAAAATTACCATTTTTGACCATCTGGAAAAAGTTCGACAGGTCACGGGTCATCGTTTTTCATCAGAAAATTGATTTTTTGGACTGTAGAAAAATTGATTCAAAATGTCATTTGGATTGAGCCTCATGTTGAATAACTACTTTTTAAAGCCTCAATGTGACAGAAATTGCCATTTTTACTGACTTTTTCTCCTACTCAGAAGCTTCTATTTCGACCTATTTCAGGCATTAAAATGACTCTAAACACACCTATTTTAGTTCCAAGAGTTCTAATTCACATGCAATAGTCATTTACAGTCCAAAAATTAAACTTTAAAAAATTACCATTGTTGACCATCTGGAAAAAGTTCGACAGGTCACGGGTCATCGTTTTTCATCAGAAAATTGATTTTTTGGACTGTAGAAAAATTGATTCAAAATGTCATTTGGATTGAGCCTCATGTTGAATAACTACTTTTTAAAGCCTTAATGTGACCAAAATTGCCATGTTTACAGACTTTTTATCCTATTCAGAAGGTTCTATTTTGACCAATTTCAGGCATTAAAATGACTCTAAACACACTTATTTTAGTTCCAAGAGTTCTAATTCACATGCAATAGTCATTTACAGTCCAAAAATTAAACTTTAAAAAATTACCATTCTTGACCATCTGGAAAAAGTTCGACAGGTCACGGGTCATCGTTTTTCATCAGAAAATTGATTTTTTGGACTGTAGAAAAATTGATTCAAAATGTCATTAGGATTGAGCCTCATGTTGAATGACTACTTTTTAAAGCCTCAATGTGACCAAAATTGCCATTTTTACAGACTTTTTCACCTACTCAGAAGCTTCTATTTCGACCTATTCAGGCATTAAAATGACTCTAAACAAACTTATTTTAGTTCCAAGAGTTCTAATTCACATGCAATAGTCATTTAAAGTTCAAAAATTAAACTTTAAAAAATTACCATTTTTGACCATCTGGAAAAAGTTCGACAGGTCACGGGTCATCGTTTTTCATCAGAAAATTGATTTTTTGGACTGTAGAAAAATTGATTCAAAATGTCATTAGGATTGAGCCTCATGTTGAATGACTACTTTTTAAAGCCTCAATGTGACCAAAATTGCCATTTTTACAGACTTTTTCTCCTACTCAGAAGCTTCTATTTCGACCTATTCAGGCATTAAAATGACTCTAAACAAACTTATTTTAGTTCCAAGAGTTCTAATTCACATGCAATAGTCATTTAAAGTTCAAAAATTAAACTTTAAAAAATTACCATTTTTGACCATCTGGAAAAAGTTCGACAGGTCACGGGTCATCGTTTTTCATCAGAACATTGATTTTTTGGACTGTAGAAAAATTGATTCAAAATGTCATTTGGATTGAGCCTCATGTTGAATAACTACTTTTTAAAGCCTCAATGTGACCAAAATTGAAATTTTTACAGACTTTTTCTCCTACTCAGAAGCTTCTATTTCGACCTATTTCAGGCATTAAAATGACTCCAAACACACTTATTTTAGTTCCAAGAGTTCTAATTCACATGCAATAGTCATTTACAGTCCAAAAATTAAACTTTAAAAAATTACCATTTTTGACCATCTGGAAAAAGTTCGACAGGTCTCGGGTCACCGTTTTTCATCCGAAAATTGATTTTTTGGACTGTAGAACAATTGATTCAAAATGTCATTTGGATTGAGCCTCATGTTGAATAACTACTTTTTAAAGCCTCAATGTGACCAAAATTGCCATTTTTACAGACTTTTTCTCCTACTCAGAAGCTTCTATTTCGACCTATTCAGACATTAAAATGACTCTAAACACACTTATTTTAGTTCCAAGAGTTCTAATTCACATGCAATAGTCATTTACAGTCCAAAAATTAAACTGTAAAAAATTACCATTTTTGACCATCTGGAAAAAGTTCGACAGGTCACGGGTCATCGTTTTTCATCAGAAAATGGATTTTTTGGACTGTAGAAAAATTGATTCAAAATGTCATTTGGATTGAGCCTCATGTTGAATAACTACTTTTTAAAGCCTCAATGTGACAGAAATTGCCATTTTTACTGACTTTTTCTCCTACTCAGAAGCTTCTATTTCGACCTATTCAGGCATTAAAATGACTCTAAACACACCTATTTTAGTTCCAAGAGTTCTAATTCACATGCAATAGTCATTTACAGTCCAAAAATTAAACTTTAAAAAATTACCATTTTTGACCATCTGGAAAAAGTTTGACAGGTCACGGGTCATCGTTTTTCATCAGAAAATTGATTTTTTGGACTGTAGAAAAATTGATTCAAAATGTCGTTTGGATTGAGCCTCATGTTGAATAACTACTTTTTAAAGCCTCAATGTGACCAAAATTGCCATTTTTACAGACTTTTTCTCCTACTCAGAAGCTTCTATTTCGACCTATTTCAGGCATTAAAATGACTCTAAACACACCTATTTTAGTTCCAAGAGTTCTAATTCACATGCAATAGTCATTTACAGTCCAAAAATTAAACTTTAAAAAATTACCATTGTTGACCATCTGGAAAAAGTTCGACAGGTCACGGGTCATCGGTTTTTCATCAGAAAATTGATTTTTTGGACTGTAGAAAAATTGATTCAAAATGTCATTAGGATTGAGCCTCATGTTGAATGACTACTTTTTAAAGCCTCAATGTGACCAAAATTGCCATTTTTACAGACTTTTTCTCCTACTCAGAAGCTTCTATTTCGACCTATTCAGGCATTAAAATGACTCTAAACAAACTTATTTTAGTTCCAAGAGTTCTACATCACATGCAATAGTCATTTAAAGTTCAAAAATTAAACTTTAAAAAATTACCATTTTTGACCATCTGGAAAAAGTTCGACAGGTCACGGGTCATCGTTTTTCATCAGAAAATTGATTTTTTGGACTGTAGAAAAATTGATTCAAAATGTCATTTGGATTGAGCCTCATGTTGAATAACTACTTTTCAAAGCCTCAATGTGACCAAAATTGAAATTTTTACAGACTTTTTCTCCTACTCAGAAGCTTCTATTTCGACCTATTTCAGGCATTAATACGACTCCAAACACACTTATTTTAGTTCCAAGAGTTCTAATTCACATGCAATAGTCATTTACAGTCCAAAAATTAAACTTTAAAAAATTACCATTTTTGACCATCTGGAAAAAGTTCGACAGGTCTCGGGTCATCGTTTTTCATCCGAAAATTGATTTTTTGGACTGTAGAACAATTGATTCAAAATGTCATTTGGATTGAGCCTCATGTTGAATAACTACTTTTTAAAGCCTCAATGTGACCAAAATTGCCATTTTTACAGACTTTTTCTCCTACTCAGAAGCTTCTATTTCGACCTATTCAGACATTAAAATGACTCTAAACACACTTATTTTAGTTCCAAGAGTTCTAATTCACATGCAATAGTCATTTACAGTCCAAAAATTAAACTGTAAAAAATTACCATTTTTGACCATCTGGAAAAAGTTCGACAGGCCACGGGTCATCGTTTTTCATCAGAAAATTGATTTTTTGGACTGTAGAAAAATTGATTCAAAATGTCATTTGGATTGAGCCTCATGTTGAATAACTACTTTTTAAAGCCTCAATGTGACAGAAATTGCCATTTTTACTGACTTTTTCTCCTACTCAGAAGCTTCTATTTCGACCTATTCAGGCATTAAAATGACTCTAAACACACCTATTTTAGTTCCAAGAGTTCTAATTCACATGTAATAGTCATTTACAGTCCAAAAATTAAACTTTAAAAAATTACCATTTTTGACCATCTGGAAAAAGTTTGACAGGTCACGGGTCATCGTTTTTCATCAGAAAATTGATTTTTTGGACTGTAGAAAAATTGATTCAAAATGTCGTTTGGATTGAGCCTCATGTTGAAAACCTACTTTTTAAAGCCTCAATGTGACCAAAATTGCCATTTTTACAGACTTTTTCTCCTACTCAGAAGCTTCTATTTCGACCTATTTCAGGCATTAAAATGACTCTAAACACACTTATTTTAGTTCCACGAGTTCTAATTCACATGCAATAGTCATTTACAGTCCAAAAATTAAACTTTAAAAAATTACCATTGTTGACCATCTGGAAAAAGTTCGACAGGTCACGGGTCATCGTTTTTCATCAGAAAATTGATTTTTTGGACTGTAGAAAAATTGATTCAAAACGTCATTTGGATTGAGCCTCATGTTGAATAACTACTTTTTAAAGCCTCAATGTGACCAAAATTGCCATTTTTACAGACTTTTTCTCCTACTCAGAAGCTTCTATTTCGACCTATTTCAGGCATTAAAATGACTCTAAACACACTTATTTTAGTTCCAACAGTTCTAATTCACATGCAATAGTCATTTACAGTCCAAAAATTAAACTTTAAAAAATTACCATTATTGACCATCTGGAAAAAGTTCGACAGGTCACGGGTCATCGTTTTTCATCAGAAAATTGATTTTTTGGACTGTAGAAAAATTGATTCAAAATGTCATTAGGATTGAGCCTCATGTTGAATGACTACTTTTTAAAGCCTCAATGTGACCAAAATTGCCATTTTTACAGACTTTTTCTCCTACTCAGAAGCTTCTATTTCGACCTATTCAGGCATTAAAATGACTCTAAACAAACTTATTTTAGTTCCAAGAGTTCTAATTCACATGCAATAGTCATTTAAAGTTCAAAAATTAAACTTTAAAAAATTACCATTTTTGACCATCTGGAAAATGTTCGACAGGTCACGGGTCATCGTTTTTCATCAGAAAATTGATTTTTTGGACTGTAGAAAAATTGATTCAAAATGTCATTTGGATTGAGCCTCATGTTGAATAACTACTTTTCAAAGCCTCAATGTGACCAAAATTGAAATTTTTACAGACTTTTTCTCCTACTCAGAAGCTTCTATTTCGACCTATTTCAGGCATTAATACGACTCCAAACACACTTATTTTAGTTCCAAGAGTTCTAATTCACATGCAATAGTCATTTACAGTCCAAAAATTAAACTTTAAAAAATTACCATTTTTGACCATCTGGAAAAAGTTCGACAGGTCTCGGGTCATCGTTTTTCATCCGAAAATTGATTTTTTGGACTGTAGAACAATTGATTCAAAATGTCATTTGGATTGAGCCTCATGTTGAATAACTACTTTTTAAAGCCTCAATGTGACCAAAATTGCCATTTTTACAGACTTTTTCTCCTACTCAGAAGCTTCTATTTCGACCTATTCAGACATTAAAATGACTCTAAACACACTTATTTTAGTTCCAAGAGTTCTAATTCACATGCAATAGTCATTTACAGTCCAAAAATTAAACTGTAAAAAATTACCATTTTTGACCATCTGGAAAAAGTTCGACAGGCCACGGGTCATCGTTTTTCATCAGAAAATTGATTTTTTGGACTGTAGAAAAATTGATTCAAAATGTCATTTGGATTGAGCCTCATGTTGAATAACTACTTTTTAAAGCCTCAATGTGACAGAAATTGCCATTTTTACTGACTTTTTCTCCTACTCAGAAGCTTCTATTTCGACCTATTCAGGCATTAAAATGACTCTAAACACACCTATTTTAGTTCCAAGAGTTCTAATTCACATGTAATAGTCATTTACAGTCCAAAAATTAAACTTTAAAAAATTACCATTTTTGACCATCTGGAAAAAGTTTGACAGGTCACGGGTCATCGTTTTTCATCAGAAAATTGATTTTTTGGACTGTAGAAAAATTGATTCAAAATGTCGTTTGGATTGAGCCTCATGTTGAATAACTACTTTTTAAAGCCTCAATGTGACCAAAATTGCCATTTTTACAGACTTTTTCTCCTACTCAGAAGCTTCTATTTCGACCTATTTCAGGCATTAAAATGACTCTAAACACACTTATTTTAGTTCCACGAGTTCTAATTCACATGCAATAGTCATTTACAGTCCAAAAATTAAACTTTAAAAAATTACCATTGTTGACCATCTGGAAAAAGTTCGACAGGTCACGGGTCATCGTTTTTCATCAGAAAATTGATTTTTTGGACTGTAGAAAAATTGATTCAAAACGTCATTTGGATTGAGCCTCATGTTGAATAACTACTTTTTAAAGCCTCAATGTGACCAAAATTGCCATTTTTACAGACTTTTTCTCCTACTCAGAAGCTTCTATTTCGACCTATTTCAGGCATTAAAATGACTCTAAACACACTTATTTTAGTTCCAACAGTTCTAATTCACATGCAATAGTCATTTACAGTCCAAAAATTAAACTTTAAAAAATTACCATTATTGACCATCTGGAAAAAGTTCGACAGGTCACGGGTCATCGTTTTTCATCAGAAAATTGATTTTTTGGACTGTAGAAAAATTGATTCAAAATGTCATTAGGATTGAGCCTCATGTTGAATGACTACTTTTTAAAGCCTCAATGTGACCAAAATTGCCATTTTTACAGACTTTTTCTCCTACTCAGAAGCTTCTATTTCGACCTATTCAGGCATTAAAATGACTCTAAACAAACTTATTTTAGTTCCAAGAGTTCTAATTCACATGCAATAGTCATTTAAAGTTCAAAAATTAAACTTTAAAAAATTACCATTTTTGACCATCTGGAAAATGTTCGACAGGTCACGGGTCATCGTTTTTCATCAGAAAATTGATTTTTTGGACTGTAGAACAATTGATTCAAAATGTCATTTGGATTGAGCCTCATGTTGAATAACTACTTTTTAAAGCCTCAATGTGACCAAAATTGCCATTTTTACAGACTTTTTCTCCTACTCAGAAGCTTCTATTTCGACCTATTCAGACATTAAAATGACTCTAAACACACTTATTTTAGTTCCAAGAGTTCTAATTCACATGCAATAGTCATTTACAGTCCAAAAATTAAACTGTAAAAAATTACCATTTTTGACCATCTGGAAAAAGTTCGACAGGCCACGGGTCATCGTTTTTCATCAGAAAATTGATTTTTTGGACTGTAGAAAAATTGATTCAAAATGTCATTTGGATTGAGCCTCATGTTGAATAACTACTTTTTAAAGCCTCAATGTGACAGAAATTGCCATTTTTACTGACTTTTTCTCCTACTCAGAAGCTTCTATTTCGACCTATTCAGGCATTAAAATGATTCTAAACACACCTATTTTAGTTCCAAGAGTTCTAATTCACATGTAATAGTCATTTACAGTCCAAAAATTAAACTTTAAAAAATTACCATTTTTGACCATCTGGAAAAAGTTTGACAGGTCACGGGTCATCGTTTTTCATCAGAAAATTGATTTTTTGGACTGTAGAAAAATTGATTCAAAATGTCATTAGGATTGAGCCTCATGTTGAATGACTACTTTTTAAAGCCTCAATGTGACCAAAATTGCCATTTTTACAGACTTTTTCTCCTACTCAGAAGCTTCTATTTCGACCTATTCAGGCATTAAAATGACTCTAAACAAACTTATTTTAGTTCCAAGAGTTCTAATTCACATGCAATAGTCATTTAAAGTTCAAAAATTAAACTTTAAAAAATTACCATTTTTGACCATCTGGAAAATGGTCGACAGGTCACGGGTCATCGTTTTTCATCAGAAAATTTATTTTTTGGACTGTAGAAAAATTGATTCAAAATGTCATTTGGATTGAGCCTCATGTTGAATAACTACTTTTCAAAGCCTCAATGTGACCAAAATTGAAATTTTTACAGACTTTTTCTCCTACTCAGAAGCTTCTATTTCGACCTATTTCAGGCATTAATACGACTCCAAACACACTTATTTTAGTTCCAAGAGTTCTAATTCACATGCAATAGTCATTTACAGTCCAAAAATTAAACTTTAAAAAATTACCATTTTTGACCATCTGGAAAAAGTTCGACAGGTCTCGGGTCATCGTTTTTCATCCGAAAATTGATTTTTTGGACTGTAGAACAATTGATTCAAAATGTCATTTGGATTGAGCCTCATGTTGAATAACTACTTTTTAAAGCCTCAATGTGACCAAAATTGCCATTTTTACAGACTTTTTCTCCTACTCAGAAGCTTCTATTTCGACCTATTCAGACATTAAAATGGCTCTAAACACACTTATTTTAGTTCCAAGAGTTCTAATTCACATGCAATAGTCATTTACAGTCCAAAAATTAAACTGTAAAAAATTACCATTTTTGACCATCTGGAAAAAGTTCGACAGGCCACGGGTCATCGTTTTTCATCAGAAAATTGATTTTTTGGACTGTAGAAAAATTGATTCAAAATGTCATTTGGATTGAGCCTCATGTTGAATAACTACTTTTTAAAGCCTCAATGTGACAGAAATTGCCATTTTTACTGACTTTTTCTCCTACTCAGAAGCTTCTATTTCGACCTATTCAGGCATTAAAATGACTCTAAACACACCTATTTTAGTTCCAAGAGTTCTAATTCACATGTAATAGTCATTTACAGTCCAAAAATTAAACTTTAAAAAATTACCATTTTTGACCATCTGGAAAAAGTTTGACAGGTCACGGGTCATCGTTTTTCATCAGAAAATTGATTTTTTGGACTGTAGAAAAATTGATTCAAAATGTCGTTTGGATTGAGCCTCATGTTGAATAACTACTTTTTAAAGCCTCAATGTGACCAAAATTGCCATTTTTACAGACTTTTTCTCCTACTCAGAAGCTTCTATTTCGACCTATTTCAGGCATTAAAATGACTCTAAACACACTTATTTTAGTTCCACGAGTTCTAATTCACATGCAATAGTCATTTACAGTCCAAAAATTAAACTTTAAAAAATTACCATTGTTGACCATCTGGAAAAAGTTCGACAGGTCATCGTTTTTCATCAGAAAATTGATTTTTTGGACTGTAGAAAAATTGATTCAAAACGTCATTTGGATTGAGCCTCATGTTGAATAACTACTTTTTAAAGCCTCAATGTGACCAAAATTGCCATTTTTACAGACTTTTTCTCCTACTCAGAAGCTTCTATTTCGACCTATTTCAGGCATTAAAATGACTCTAAACACACTTATTTTAGTTCCAAGAGTTCTAATTCACATGCAATAGTCATTTACAGTCCAAAAATTAAACTTTAAAAAATTACCATTATTGACCATCTGGAAAAAGTTCGACAGGTCACGGGTCATCGTTTTTCATCAGAAAATTGATTTTTTGGACTGTAGAAAAATTGATTCAAAATGTCATTAGGATTGAGCCTCATGTTGAATGACTACTTTTTAAAGCCTCAATGTGACCAAAATTGCCATTTTTACAGACTTTTTCTCCTACTCAGAAGCTTCTATTTCGACCTATTCAGGCATTAAAATGACTCTAAACAAACTTATTTTAGTTCCAAGAGTTCTAATTCACATGCAATAGTCATTTAAAGTTCAAAAATTAAACTTGAAAAAATTACCATTTTTGACCATCTGGAAAAAGTTCGACAGGGTCATCGTTTTTCATCAGAAAATTGATTTTTTGGACTGTAGAAAAATTGATTCAAAATGTCATTTGGATTGAGCCTCATGTTGAATAACTACTTTTTAAAGCCTCAATGTGACCAAAATTGAAATTTTTACAGACTTTTTCTCCTACTCAGAAGCTTCTATTTCGACATATTTCAGGCATTAAAATGACTCCAAACACACTTATTTTAGTTCCAAGAGTTCTAATTCACATGCAATAGTCATTTACAGTCCAAAAATTAAACTTTAAAAAATTACCATTTTTGACCATCTGGAAAAAGTTCGACAGGTCTCGGGTCACCGTTTTTCATCCGAAAATTGATTTTTTGGACTGTAGAACAATTGATTCAAAATGTCATTTGGATTGAGCCTCATGTTAAATAACTACTTTTTAAAGCCTCAATGTGACCAAAATTGCCATTTTTACAGACTTTTTCTCCTACTCAGAAGCTTCTATTTCGACCTATTCAGACATTAAAATGACTCTAAACACACTTGTTTTAGTTCCAAGAGTTCTAATTCACATGCAATAGTCATTTACAGTCCAAAAATTGTACTGTAAAAAATTACCATTTTTGACCATCTGGAAAAAGTTCGACAGGTCACGGGTCATCGTTTTTCATCAGAAAATTGATTTTTTGGACTGTAGAAAAATTGATTCAAAATGTCATTTGGATTGAGCCTCATGTTGAATAACTACTTTTTAAAGCCTCAATGTGACAGAAATTGCCATTTTTACTGACTTTTTCTCCTACTCAGAAGCTTCTATTTCGACCTATTTCAGGCATTAAAATGACTCTAAACACACCTATTTTAGTTCCAAGAGTTCTAATTCACATGCAATAGTCATTTACAGTCCAAAAATTAAACTTTAAAAAATTACCATTGTTGACCATCTGGAAAAAGTTCGACAGGTCACGGGTCATCGTTTTTCATCAGAAAATTGATTTTTTGGACTGTAGAAAAATTGATTCAAAATGTCATTTGGATTGAGCCTCATGTTGAATAACTACTTTTTAAAGCCTTAATGTGACCAAAATTGCCATGTTTACAGACTTTTTATCCTATTCAGAAGGTTCTATTTTGACCAATTTCAGGCATTAAAATGACTCTAAACACACTTATTTTAGTTCCAAGAGTTCTAATTCACATGCAATAGTCATTTACAGTCCAAAAATTAAACTTTAAAAAATTACCATTCTTGACCATCTGGAAAAAGTTCGACAGGTCACGGGTCATCGTTTTTCATCAGAAAATTGATTTTTTGGACTGTAGAAAAATTGATTCAAAATGTCATTAGGATTGAGCCTCATGTTGAATGACTACTTTTTAAAGCCTCAATGTGACCAAAATTGCCATTTTTACAGACTTTTTCTCCTACTCAGAAGCTTCTATTTCGACCTATTCAGGCATTAAAATGACTCTAAACAAACTTATTTTAGTTCCAAGAGTTCTAATTCACATGCAATAGTCATTTAAAGTTCAAAAATTAAACTTTAAAAAATTACCATTTTTGACCATCTGGAAAAAGTTCGACAGGTCACGGGTCATCGTTTTTCATCAGAACATTGATTTTTTGGACTGTAGAAAAATTGATTCAAAATGTCATTTGGATTGAGCCTCATGTTGAATAACTACTTTTTAAAGCCTCAATGTGACCAAAATTGAAATTTTTACAGACTTTTTCTCCTACTCAGAAGCTTCTATTTCGACCTATTTCAGGCATTAAAATGACTCCAAACACACTTATTTTAGTTCCAAGAGTTCTAATTCACATGCAATAGTCATTTACAGTCCAAAAATTAAACTTTAAAAAATTACCATTTTTGACCATCTGGAAAAAGTTCGACAGGTCTCGGGTCACCGTTTTTCATCCGAAAATTGATTTTTTGGACTGTAGAACAATTGATTCAAAATGTCATTTGGATTGAGCCTCATGTTGAATAACTACTTTTTAAAGCCTCAATGTGACCAAAATTGCCATTTTTACAGACTTTTTCTCCTACTCAGAAGCTTCTATTTCGACCTATTCAGACATTAAAATGACTCTAAACACACTTATTTTAGTTCCAAGAGTTCTAATTCACATGCAATAGTCATTTACAGTCCAAAAATTAAACTGTAAAAAATTACCATTTTTGACCATCTGGAAAAAGTTCGACAGGTCACGGGTCATCGTTTTTCATCAGAAAATGGATTTTTTGGACTGTAGAAAAATTGATTCAAAATGTCATTTGGATTGAGCCTCATGTTGAATAACTACTTTTTAAAGCCTCAATGTGACAGAAATTGCCATTTTTACTGACTTTTTCTCCTACTCAGAAGCTTCTATTTCGACCTATTCAGGCATTAAAATGACTCTAAACACACCTATTTTAGTTCCAAGAGTTCTAATTCACATGCAATAGTCATTTACAGTCCAAAAATTAAACTTTAAAAAATTACCATTTTTGACCATCTGGAAAAAGTTTGACAGGTCACGGGTCATCGTTTTTCATCAGAAAATTGATTTTTTGGACTGTAGAAAAATTGATTCAAAATGTCGTTTGGATTGAGCCTCATGTTGAATAACTACTTTTTAAAGCCTCAATGTGACCAAAATTGCCATTTTTACAGACTTTTTCTCCTACTCAGAAGCTTCTATTTCGACCTATTTCAGGCATTAAAATGACTCTAAACACACCTATTTTAGTTCCAAGAGTTCTAATTCACATGCAATAGTCATTTACAGTCCAAAAATTAAACTTTAAAAAATTACCATTGTTGACCATCTGGAAAAAGATCGACAGGTCACGGGTCATCGGTTTTTCATCAGAAAATTGATTTTTTGGACTGTAGAAAAATTGATTCAAAATGTCATTAGGATTGAGCCTCATGTTGAATGACTACTTTTTAAAGCCTCAATGTGACCAAAATTGCCATTTTTACAGACTTTTTCTCCTACTCAGAAGCTTCTATTTCGACCTATTCAGGCATTAAAATGACTCTAAACAAACTTATTTTAGTTCCAAGAGTTCTACATCACATGCAATAGTCATTTAAAGTTCAAAAATTAAACTTTAAAAAATTACCATTTTTGACCATCTGGAAAAAGTTCGACAGGTCACGGGTCATCGTTTTTCATCAGAAAATTGATTTTTTGGACTGTAGAAAAATTGATTCAAAATGTCATTTGGATTGAGCCTCATGTTGAATAACTACTTTTCAAAGCCTCAATGTGACCAAAATTGAAATTTTTACAGACTTTTTCTCCTACTCAGAAGCTTCTATTTCGACCTATTTCAGGCATTAATACGACTCCAAACACACTTATTTTAGTTCCAAGAGTTCTAATTCACATGCAATAGTCATTTACAGTCCAAAAATTAAACTTTAAAAAATTACCATTTTTGACCATCTGGAAAAAGTTCGACAGGTCTCGGGTCATCGTTTTTCATCCGAAAATTGATTTTTTGGACTGTAGAACAATTGATTCAAAATGTCATTTGGATTGAGCCTCATGTTGAATAACTACTTTTTAAAGCCTCAATGTGACCAAAATTGCCATTTTTACAGACTTTTTCTCCTACTCAGAAGCTTCTATTTCGACCTATTCAGACATTAAAATGACTCTAAACACACTTATTTTAGTTCCAAGAGTTCTAATTCACATGCAATAGTCATTTACAGTCCAAAAATTAAACTGTAAAAAATTACCATTTTTGACCATCTGGAAAAAGTTCGACAGGCCACGGGTCATCGTTTTTCATCAGAAAATTGATTTTTTGGACTGTAGAAAAATTGATTCAAAATGTCATTTGGATTGAGCCTCATGTTGAATAACTACTTTTTAAAGCCTCAATGTGACAGAAAGTGCCATTTTTACTGACTTTTTCTCCTACTCAGAAGCTTCTATTTCGACCTATTCAGGCATTAAAATGACTCTAAACACACCTATTTTAGTTCCAAGAGTTCTAATTCACATGTAATAGTCATTTACAGTCCAAAAATTAAACTTTAAAAAATTACCATTTTTGACCATCTGGAAAAAGTTTGACAGGTCACGGGTCATCGTTTTTCATCAGAAAATTGATTTTTTGGACTGTAGAAAAATTGATTCAAAATGTCGTTTGGATTGAGCCTCATGTTGAATAACTACTTTTTAAAGCCTCAATGTGACCAAAATTGCCATTTTTACAGACTTTTTCTCCTACTCAGAAGCTTCTATTTCGACCTATTTCAGGCATTAAAATGACTCTAAACACACTTATTTTAGTTCCACGAGTTCTAATTCACATGCAATAGTCATTTACAGTCCAAAAATTAAACTTTAAAAAATTACCATTGTTGACCATCTGGAAAAAGTTCGACAGGTCACGGGTCATCGTTTTTCATCAGTAAATTGATTTTTTGGACTGTAGAAAAATTGATTCAAAACGTCATTTGGATTGAGCCTCATGTTGAATAACTACTTTTTAAAGCCTCAATGTGACCAAAATTGCCATTTTTACAGACTTTTTCTCCTACTCAGAAGCTTCTATTTCGACCTATTTCAGGCATTAAAATGACTCTAAACACACTTATTTTAGTTCCAAGAGTTCTAATTCACATGCAATAGTCATTTACAGTCCAAAAATTAAACTTTAAAAAATTACCATTATTGACCATCTGGAAAAAGTTCGACAGGTCACGGGTCATCGTTTTTCATCAGAAAATTGATTTTTTGGACTGTAGAAAAATTGATTCAAAATGTCATTAGGATTGAGCCTCATGTTGAATGACTACTTTTTAAAGCCTCAATGTGACCAAAATTGCCATTTTTACAGACTTTTTCTCCTACTCAGAAGCTTCTATTTCGACCTATTCAGGCATTAAAATGACTCTAAACAAACTTATTTTAGTTCCAAGAGTTCTAATTCACATGCAATAGTCATTTAAAGTTCAAAAATTAAACTTGAAAAAATTACCATTTTTGACCATCTGGAAAAAGTTCGACAGGTCACGGGTCATCGTTTTTCATCAGAAAATTGATTTTTTGGACTGTAGAAAAATTGATTCAAAATGTCATTTGGATTGAGCCTCATGTTGAATAACTACTTTTTAAAGCCTCAATGTGACCAAAATTGAAATTTTTACAGACTTTTTCTCCTACTCAGAAGCTTCTATTTCGACCTATTTCAGGCATTAAAATGACTCCAAACACACTTATTTTAGTTCCAAGAGTTCTAATTCACATGCAATAGTCATTTACAGTCCAAAAATTAAACTTTAAAAAATTACCATTTTTGACCATCTGGAAAAAGTTCGACAGGTCTCGGGTCACCGTTTTTCATCCGAAAATTGATTTTTTGGACTGTAGAACAATTGATTCAAAATGTCATTTGGATTGAGCCTCATGTTGAATAACTACTTTTTAAAGCCTCAATGTGACCAAAATTGCCATTTTTACAGACTTTTTCTCCTACTCAGAAGCTTCTATTTCGACCTATTCAGACATTAAAATGACTCTAAACACACTTATTTTAGTTCCAAGAGTTCTAATTCACATGCAATAGTCATTTACAGTCCAAAAATTGTACTGTAAAAAATTACCATTTTTGACCATCTGGAAAAAGTTCGACAGGTCACGGGTCATCGTTTTTCATCAGAAAATTGATTTTTTGGACTGTAGAAAAATTGATTCAAAATGTCATTTGGATTGAGCCTCATGTTGAATAACTACTTTTTAAAGCCTCAATGTGACAGAAATTGCCATTTTTACTGACTTTTTCTCCTACTCAGAAGCTTCTATTTCGACCTATTTCAGGCATTAAAATGACTCTAAACACACCTATTTTAGTTCCAAGAGTTCTAATTCACATGCAATAGTCATTTACAGTCCAAAAATTAAACTTTAAAAAATTACCATTGTTGACCATCTGGAAAAAGTTCGACAGGTCACGGGTCATCGTTTTTCATCAGAAAATTGATTTTTTGGACTGTAGAAAAATTGATTCAAAATGTCATTTGGATTGAGCCTCATGTTGAATAACTACTTTTTAAAGCCTTAATGTGACCAAAATTGCCATGTTTACAGACTTTTTATCCTATTCAGAAGGTTCTATTTTGACCAATTTCAGGCATTAAAATGACTCTAAACACACTTATTTTAGTTCCAAGAGTTCTAATTCACATGCAATAGTCATTTACAGTCCAAAAATTAAACTTTAAAAAATTACCATTCTTGACCATCTGGAAAAAGTTCGACAGGTCACGGGTCATCGTTTTTCATCAGAAAATTGATTTTTTGGACTGTAGAAAAATTGATTCAAAATGTCATTAGGATTGAGCCTCATGTTGAATGACTACTTTTTAAAGCCTCAATGTGACCAAAATTGCCATTTTTACAGACTTTTTCTCCTACTCAGAAGCTTCTATTTCGACCTATTCAGGCATTAAAATGACTCTAAACAAACTTATTTTAGTTCCAAGAGTTCTAATTCACATGCAATAGTCATTTAAAGTTCAAAAATTAAACTTTAAAAAATTACCATTTTTGACCATCTGGAAAAAGTTCGACAGGTCACGGGTCATCGTTTTTCATCAGAAAATTGATTTTTTGGACTGTAGAAAAATTGATTCAAAATGTCATTAGGATTGAGCCTCATGTTGAATGACTACTTTTTAAAGCCTCAATGTGACCAAAATTGCCATTTTTACAGACTTTTTCTCCTACTCAGAAGCTTCTATTTCGACCTATTCAGGCATTAAAATGACTCTAAACAAACTTATTTTAGTTCCAAGAGTTCTAATTCACATGCAATAGTCATTTAAAGTTCAAAAATTAAACTTTAAAAAATTACCATTTTTGACCATCTGGAAAAAGTTCGACAGGTCACGGGTCATCGTTTTTCATCAGAACATTGATTTTTTGGACTGTAGAAAAATTGATTCAAAATGTCATTTGGATTGAGCCTCATGTTGAATAACTACTTTTTAAAGCCTCAATGTGACCAAAATTGAAATTTTTACAGACTTTTTCTCCTACTCAGAAGCTTCTATTTCGACCTATTTCAGGCATTAAAATGACTCCAAACACACTTATTTTAGTTCCAAGAGTTCTAATTCACATGCAATAGTCATTTACAGTCCAAAAATTAAACTTTAAAAAATTACCATTTTTGACCATCTGGAAAAAGTTCGACAGGTCTCGGGTCACCGTTTTTCATCCGAAAATTGATTTTTTGGACTGTAGAACAATTGATTCAAAATGTCATTTGGATTGAGCCTCATGTTGAATAACTACTTTTTAAAGCCTCAATGTGACCAAAATTGCCATTTTTACAGACTTTTTCTCCTACTCAGAAGCTTCTATTTCGACCTATTCAGACATTAAAATGACTCTAAACACACTTATTTTAGTTCCAAGAGTTCTAATTCACATGCAATAGTCATTTACAGTCCAAAAATTAAACTGTAAAAAATTACCATTTTTGACCATCTGGAAAAAGTTCGACAGGTCACGGGTCATCGTTTTTCATCAGAAAATGGATTTTTTGGACTGTAGAAAAATTGATTCAAAATGTCATTTGGATTGAGCCTCATGTTGAATAACTACTTTTTAAAGCCTCAATGTGACAGAAATTGCCATTTTTACTGACTTTTTCTCCTACTCAGAAGCTTCTATTTCGACCTATTCAGGCATTAAAATGACTCTAAACACACCTATTTTAGTTCCAAGAGTTCTAATTCACATGCAATAGTCATTTACAGTCCAAAAATTAAACTTTAAAAAATTACCATTTTTGACCATCTGGAAAAAGTTTGACAGGTCACGGGTCATCGTTTTTCATCAGAAAATTGATTTTTTGCACTGTAGAAAAATTGATTCAAAATGTCGTTTGGATTGAGCCTCATGTTGAATAACTACTTTTTAAAGCCTCAATGTGACCAAAATTGCCATTTTTACAGACTTTTTCTCCTACTCAGAAGCTTCTATTTCGACCTATTTCAGGCATTAAAATGACTCTAAACACACCTATTTTAGTTCCAAGAGTTCTAATTCACATGCAATAGTCATTTACAGTCCAAAAATTAAACTTTAAAAAATTACCATTGTTGACCATCTGGAAAAAGTTCGACAGGTCACGGGTCATCGGTTTTTCATCAGAAAATTGATTTTTTGGACTGTAGAAAAATTGATTCAAAATGTCATTAGGATTGAGCCTCATGTTGAATGACTACTTTTTAAAGCCTCAATGTGACCAAAATTGCCATTTTTACAGACTTTTTCTCCTACTCAGAAGCTTCTATTTCGACCTATTCAGGCATTAAAATGACTCTAAACAAACTTATTTTAGTTCCAAGAGTTCTACATCACATGCAATAGTCATTTAAAGTTCAAAAATTAAACTTTAAAAAATTACCATTTTTGACCATCTGGAAAAAGTTCGACAGGTCACGGGTCATCGTTTTTCATCAGAAAATTGATTTTTTGGACTGTAGAAAAATTGATTCAAAATGTCGTTTGGATTGAGCCTCATGTTGAATAACTACTTTTTAAAGCCTCAATGTGACCAAAATTGCCATTTTTACAGACTTTTTCTCCTACTCAGAAGCTTCTATTTCGACCTATTTCAGGCATTAATACGACTCCAAACACACTTATTTTAGTTCCAAGAGTTCTAATTCACATGCAATAGTCATTTACAGTCCAAAAATTAAACTTTAAAAAATTACCATTTTTGACCATCTGGAAAAAGTTCGACAGGTCTCGGGTCATCGTTTTTCATCCGAAAATTTATTTTTTGGACTGTAGAACAATTGATTCAAAATGTCATTTGGATTGAGCCTCATGTTGAATAACTACTTTTTAAAGCCTCAATGTGACCAAAATTGCCATTTTTACAGACTTTTTCTCCTACTCAGAAGCTTCTATTTCGACCTATTCAGACATTAAAATGACTCTAAACACACTTATTTTAGTTCCAAGAGTTCTAATTCACATGCAATAGTCATTTACAGTCCAAAAATTAAACTGTAAAAAATTACCATTTTTGACCATCTGGAAAAAGTTCGACAGGCCACGGGTCATCGTTTTTCATCAGAAAATTGATTTTTTGGACTGTAGAAAAATTGATTCAAAATGTCATTTGGATTGAGCCTCATGTTGAATAACTACTTTTTAAAGCCTCAATGTGACAGAAATTGCCATTTTTACTGACTTTTTCTCCTACTCAGAAGCTTCTATTTCGACCTATTCAGGCATTAAAATGACTCTAAACACACCTATTTTAGTTCCAAGAGTTCTAATTCACATGTAATAGTCATTTACAGTCCAAAAATTAAACTTTAAAAAATTACCATTTTTGACCATCTGGAAAAAGTTTGACAGGTCACGGGTCATCGTTTTTCATCAGAAAATTGATTTTTTGGACTGTAGAAAAATTGATTCAAAATGTCGTTTGGATTGAGCCTCATGTTGAATAACTACTTTTTAAAGCCTCAATGTGACCAAAATTGCCATTTTTACAGACTTTTTCTCCTACTCAGAAGCTTCTATTTCGACCTATTTCAGGCATTAAAATGACTCTAAACACACTTATTTTAGTTCCACGAGTTCTAATTCACATGCAATAGTCATTTACAGTCCAAAAATTAAACTTTAAAAAATTACCATTGTTGACCATCTGGAAAAAGTTCGACAGGTCACGGGTCATCGTTTTTCATCAGAAAATTGATTTTTTGGACTGTAGAAAAATTGATTCAAAACGTCATTTGGATTGAGCCTCATGTTGAATAACTACTTTTTAAAGCCTCAATGTGACCAAAATTGCCATTTTTACAGACTTTTTCTCCTACTCAGAAGCTTCTATTTCGACCTATTTCAGGCATTAAAATGACTCTAAACACACTTATTTTAGTTCCAAGAGTTCTAATTCACATGCAATAGTCATTTACAGTCCAAAAATTAAACTTTAAAAAATTACCATTATTGACCATCTGGAAAAAGTTCGACAGGTCACGGGTCATCGTTTTTCATCAGAAAATTGATTTTTTGGACTGTAGAAAAATTGATTCAAAATGTCATTAGGATTGAGCCTCATGTTGAATGACTACTTTTTAAAGCCTCAATGTGACCAAAATTGCCATTTTTACAGACTTTTTCTCCTACTCAGAAGCTTCTATTTCGACCTATTCAGGCATTAAAATGACTCTAAACAAACTTATTTTAGTTCCAAGAGTTCTAATTCACATGCAATAGTCATTTAAAGTTCAAAAATTAAACTTTAAAAAATTACCATTTTTGACCATCTGGAAAAAGTTCGACAGGTCACGGGTCATCGTTTTTCATCAGAAAATTGTTTTTTTGGACTGTAGAAAAATTGATTCAAAATGTCATTTGGATTGAGCCTCATGTTGAATAACTACTTTTCAAAGCCTCAATGTGACCAAAATTGAAATTTTTACAGACTTTTTCTCCTACTCAGAAGCTTCTATTTCGACCTATTTCAGGCATTAATACGACTCCAAACACACTTATTTTAGTTCCAAGAGTTCTAATTCACATGCAATAGTCATTTACAGTCCAAAAATTAAACTTTAAAAAATTACCATTTTTGACCATCTGGAAAAAGTTCGACAGGTCTCGGGTCATCGTTTTTCATCCGAAAATTGATTTTTTGGACTGTAGAACAATTGATTCAAAATGTCATTTGGATTGAGCCTCATGTTGAATAACTACTTTTTAAAGCCTCAATGTGACCAAAATTGCCATTTTTACAGACTTTTTCTCCTACTCAGAAGCTTCTATTTCGACCTATTCAGACATTAAAATGACTCTAAACACACTTATTTTAGTTCCAAGAGTTCTAATTCACATGCAATACTCATTTACAGTCCAAAAATTAAACTGTAAAAAATTACCATTTTTGACCATCTGGAAAAAGTTCGACAGGCCACGGGTCATCGTTTTTCATCAGAAAATTGATTTTTTGGACTGTAGAAAAATTGATTCAAAATGTCATTTGGATTGAGCCTCATGTTGAATAACTACTTTTTAAAGCCTCAATGTGACAGAAATTGCCATTTTTACTGACTTTTTCTCCTACTCAGAAGCTTCTATTTCGACCTATTCAGACATTAAAATGACTCTAAACACACTTATTTTAGTTCCAAGAGTTCTAATTCACATGCAATAGTCATTTACAGTCCAAAAATTGTACTGTAAAAAATTACCATTTTTGACCATCTGGAAAAAGTTCGACAGGTCACGGGTCATCGTTTTTCATCAGAAAATTGATTTTTTGGACTGTAGAAAAATTGATTCAAAATGTCATTTGGATTGAGCCTCATGTTGAATAACTACTTTTTAAAGCCTCAATGTGACAGAAATTGCCATTTTTACTGACTTTTTCTCCTACTCAGAAGCTTCTATTTCGACCTATTTCAGGCATTAAAATGACTCTAAACACACCTATTTTAGTTCCAAGAGTTCTAATTCACATGCAATAGTCATTTACAGTCCAAAAATTAAACTTTAAAAAATTACCATTGTTGACCATCTGGAAAAAGTTCGACAGGTCACGGGTCATCGTTTTTCATCAGAAAATTGATTTTTTGGACTGTAGAAAAATTGATTCAAAATGTCATTTGGATTGAGCCTCATGTTGAATAACTACTTTTTAAAGCCTTAATGTGACCAAAATTGCCATGTTTACAGACTTTTTATCCTATTCAGAAGGTTCTATTTTGACCAATTTCAGGCATTAAAATGACTCTAAACACACTTATTTTAGTTCCAAGAGTTCTAATTCACATGCAATAGTCATTTACAGTCCAAAAATTAAACTTTAAAAAATTACCATTCTTGACCATCTGGAAAAAGTTCGACAGGTCACGGGTCATCGTTTTTCATCAGAAAATTGATTTTTTGGACTGTAGAAAAATTGATTCAAAATGTCATTAGGATTGAGCCTCATGTTGAATGACTACTTTTTAAAGCCTCAATGTGACCAAAATTGCCATTTTTACAGACTTTTTCTCCTACTCAGAAGCTTCTATTTCGACCTATTCAGGCATTAAAATGACTCTAAACAAACTTATTTTAGTTCCAAGAGTTCTAATTCACATGCAATAGTCATTTAAAGTTCAAAAATTAAACTTTAAAAAATTACCATTTTTGACCATCTGGAAAAAGTTCGACAGGTCACGGGTCATCGTTTTTCATCAGAAAATTGATTTTTTGGACTGTAGAAAAATTGATTCAAAATGTCATTAGGATTGAGCCTCATGTTGAATGACTACTTTTTAAAGCCTCAATGTGACCAAAATTGCCATTTTTACAGACTTTTTCTCCTACTCAGAAGCTTCTATTTCGACCTATTCAGGCATTAAAATGACTCTAAACAAACTTATTTTAGTTCCAAGAGTTCTAATTCACATGCAATAGTCATTTAAAGTTCAAAAATTAAACTTTAAAAAATTACCATTTTTGACCATCTGGAAAAAGTTCGACAGGTCACGGGTCATCGTTTTTCATCAGAACATTGATTTTTTGGACTGTAGAAAAATTGATTCAAAATGTCATTTGGATTGAGCCTCATGTTGAATAACTACTTTTTAAAGCCTCAATGTGACCAAAATTGAAATTTTTACAGACTTTTTCTCCTACTCAGAAGCTTCTATTTCGACCTATTTCAGGCATTAAAATGACTCCAAACACACTTATTTTAGTTCCAAGAGTTCTAATTCACATGCAATAGTCATTTACAGTCCAAAAATTAAACTTTAAAAAATTACCATTTTTGACCATCTGGAAAAAGTTCGACAGGTCTCGGGTCACCGTTTTTCATCCGAAAATTGATTTTTTGGACTGTAGAACAATTGATTCAAAATGTCATTTGGATTGAGCCTCATGTTGAATAACTACTTTTTAAAGCCTCAATGTGACCAAAATTGCCATTTTTACAGACTTTTTCTCCTACTCAGAAGCTTCTATTTCGACCTATTCAGACATTAAAATGACTCTAAACACACTTATTTTAGTTCCAAGAGTTCTAATTCACATGCAATAGTCATTTACAGTCCAAAAATTAAACTGTAAAAAATTACCATTTTTGACCATCTGGAAAAAGTTCGACAGGTCACGGGTCATCGTTTTTCATCAGAAAATGGATTTTTTGGACTGTAGAAAAATTGATTCAAAATGTCATTTGGATTGAGCCTCATGTTGAATAACTACTTTTTAAAGCCTCAATGTGACAGAAATTGCCATTTTTACTGACTTTTTCTCCTACTCAGAAGCTTCTATTTCGACCTATTCAGGCATTAAAATGACTCTAAACACACCTATTTTAGTTCCAAGAGTTCTAATTCACATGCAATAGTCATTTACAGTCCAAAAATTAAACTTTAAAAAATTACCATTTTTGACCATCTGGAAAAAGTTTGACAGGTCACGGGTCATCGTTTTTCATCAGAAAATTGATTTTTTGCACTGTAGAAAAATTGATTCAAAATGTCGTTTGGATTGAGCCTCATGTTGAATAACTACTTTTTAAAGCCTCAATGTGACCAAAATTGCCATTTTTACAGACTTTTTCTCCTACTCAGAAGCTTCTATTTCGACCTATTTCAGGCATTAAAATGACTCTAAACACACCTATTTTAGTTCCAAGAGTTCTAATTCACATGCAATAGTCATTTACAGTCCAAAAATTAAACTTTAAAAAATTACCATTGTTGACCATCTGGAAAAAGTTCGACAGGTCACGGGTCATCGGTTTTTCATCAGAAAATTGATTTTTTGGACTGTAGAAAAATTGATTCAAAATGTCATTAGGATTGAGCCTCATGTTGAATGACTACTTTTTAAAGCCTCAATGTGACCAAAATTGCCATTTTTACAGACTTTTTCTCCTACTCAGAAGCTTCTATTTCGACCTATTCAGGCATTAAAATGACTCTAAACAAACTTATTTTAGTTCCAAGAGTTCTACATCACATGCAATAGTCATTTAAAGTTCAAAAATTAAACTTTAAAAAATTACCATTTTTGACCATCTGGAAAAAGTTCGACAGGTCACGGGTCATCGTTTTTCATCAGAAAATTGATTTTTTGGACTGTAGAAAAATTGATTCAAAATGTCGTTTGGATTGAGCCTCATGTTGAATAACTACTTTTTAAAGCCTCAATGTGACCAAAATTGCCATTTTTACAGACTTTTTCTCCTACTCAGAAGCTTCTATTTCGACCTATTTCAGGCATTAATACGACTCCAAACACACTTATTTTAGTTCCAAGAGTTCTAATTCACATGCAATAGTCATTTACAGTCCAAAAATTAAACTTTAAAAAATTACCATTTTTGACCATCTGGAAAAAGTTCGACAGGTCTCGGGTCATCGTTTTTCATCCGAAAATTTATTTTTTGGACTGTAGAACAATTGATTCAAAATGTCATTTGGATTGAGCCTCATGTTGAATAACTACTTTTTAAAGCCTCAATGTGACCAAAATTGCCATTTTTACAGACTTTTTCTCCTACTCAGAAGCTTCTATTTCGACCTATTCAGACATTAAAATGACTCTAAACACACTTATTTTAGTTCCAAGAGTTCTAATTCACATGCAATAGTCATTTACAGTCCAAAAATTAAACTGTAAAAAATTACCATTTTTGACCATCTGGAAAAAGTTCGACAGGCCACGGGTCATCGTTTTTCATCAGAAAATTGATTTTTTGGACTGTAGAAAAATTGATTCAAAATGTCATTTGGATTGAGCCTCATGTTGAATAACTACTTTTTAAAGCCTCAATGTGACAGAAATTGCCATTTTTACTGACTTTTTCTCCTACTCAGAAGCTTCTATTTCGACCTATTCAGGCATTAAAATGACTCTAAACACACCTATTTTAGTTCCAAGAGTTCTAATTCACATGTAATAGTCATTTACAGTCCAAAAATTAAACTTTAAAAAATTACCATTTTTGACCATCTGGAAAAAGTTTGACAGGTCACGGGTCATCGTTTTTCATCAGAAAATTGATTTTTTGGACTGTAGAAAAATTGATTCAAAATGTCGTTTGGATTGAGCCTCATGTTGAATAACTACTTTTTAAAGCCTCAATGTGACCAAAATTGCCATTTTTACAGACTTTTTCTCCTACTCAGAAGCTTCTATTTCGACCTATTTCAGGCATTAAAATGACTCTAAACACACTTATTTTAGTTCCACGAGTTCTAATTCACATGCAATAGTCATTTACAGTCCAAAAATTAAACTTTAAAAAATTACCATTGTTGACCATCTGGAAAAAGTTCGACAGGTCACGGGTCATCGTTTTTCATCAGAAAATTGATTTTTTGGACTGTAGAAAAATTGATTCAAAACGTCATTTGGATTGAGCCTCATGTTGAATAACTACTTTTTAAAGCCTCAATGTGACCAAAATTGCCATTTTTACAGACTTTTTCTCCTACTCAGAAGCTTCTATTTCGACCTATTTCAGGCATTAAAATGACTCTAAACACACTTATTTTAGTTCCAAGAGTTCTAATTCACATGCAATAGTCATTTACAGTCCAAAAATTAAACTTTAAAAAATTACCATTATTGACCATCTGGAAAAAGTTCGACAGGTCACGGGTCATCGTTTTTCATCAGAAAATTGATTTTTTGGACTGTAGAAAAATTGATTCAAAATGTCATTAGGATTGAGCCTCATGTTGAATGACTACTTTTTAAAGCCTCAATGTGACCAAAATTGCCATTTTTACAGACTTTTTCTCCTACTCAGAAGCTTCTATTTCGACCTATTCAGGCATTAAAATGACTCTAAACAAACTTATTTTAGTTCCAAGAGTTCTAATTCACATGCAATAGTCATTTAAAGTTCAAAAATTAAACTTTAAAAAATTACCATTTTTGACCATCTGGAAAAAGTTCGACAGGTCACGGGTCATCGTTTTTCATCAGAAAATTGTTTTTTTGGACTGTAGAAAAATTGATTCAAAATGTCATTTGGATTGAGCCTCATGTTGAATAACTACTTTTCAAAGCCTCAATGTGACCAAAATTGAAATTTTTACAGACTTTTTCTCCTACTCAGAAGCTTCTATTTCGACCTATTTCAGGCATTAATACGACTCCAAACACACTTATTTTAGTTCCAAGAGTTCTAATTCACATGCAATAGTCATTTACAGTCCAAAAATTAAACTTTAAAAAATTACCATTTTTGACCATCTGGAAAAAGTTCGACAGGTCTCGGGTCATCGTTTTTCATCCGAAAATTGATTTTTTGGACTGTAGAACAATTGATTCAAAATGTCATTTGGATTGAGCCTCATGTTGAATAACTACTTTTTAAAGCCTCAATGTGACCAAAATTGCCATTTTTACAGACTTTTTCTCCTACTCAGAAGCTTCTATTTCGACCTATTCAGACATTAAAATGACTCTAAACACACTTATTTTAGTTCCAAGAGTTCTAATTCACATGCAATACTCATTTACAGTCCAAAAATTAAACTGTAAAAAATTACCATTTTTGACCATCTGGAAAAAGTTCGACAGGCCACGGGTCATCGTTTTTCATCAGAAAATTGATTTTTTGGACTGTAGAAAAATTGATTCAAAATGTCATTTGGATTGAGCCTCATGTTGAATAACTACTTTTTAAAGCCTCAATGTGACAGAAATTGCCATTTTTACTGACTTTTTCTCCTACTCAGAAGCTTCTATTTCGACCTATTCAGGCATTAAAATGACTCTAAACACACCTATTTTAGTTCCAAGAGTTCTAATTCACATGTAATAGTCATTTACAGTCCAAAAATTAAACTTTAAAAAATTACCATTTTTGACCATCTGGAAAAAGTTTGACAGGTCACGGGTCATCGTTTTTCATCAGAAAATTGATTTTTTGGACTGTAGAAAAATTGATTCAAAATGTCGTTTGGATTGAGCCTCATGTTGAATAACTACTTTTTAAAGCCTCAATGTGACCAAAATTGCCATTTTTACAGACTTTTTCTCCTACTCAGAAGCTTCTATTTCGACCTATTCAGGCATTAAAATGACTCTAAACAAACTTATTTTAGTTCCAAGAGTTCTAATTCACATGCAATAGTCATTTAAAGTTCAAAAATTAAACTTGAAAAAATTACCATTTTTGACCATCTGGAAAAAGTTCGACAGGTCACGGGTCATCGTTTTTCATCAGAAAATTGATTTTTTGGACTGTAGAAAAATTGATTCAAAATGTCATTTGGATTGAGCCTCATGTTGAATAACTACTTTTTAAAGCCTCAATGTGACCAAAATTGAAATTTTTACAGACTTTTTCTCCTACTCAGAAGCTTCTATTTCGACCTATTTCAGGCATTAAAATGACTCCAAACACACTTATTTTAGTTCCAAGAGTTCTAATTCACATGCAATAGTCATTTACAGTCCAAAAATTAAACTTTAAAAAATTACCATTTTTGACCATCTGGAAAAAGTTCGACAGGTCTCGGGTCACCGTTTTTCATCCGAAAATTGATTTTTTGGACTGTAGAACAATTGATTCAAAATGTCATTTGGATTGAGCCTCATGTTGAATAACTACTTTTTAAAGCCTCAATGTGACCAAAATTGCCATTTTTACAGAGTTTTTCTCCTACTCAGAAGCTTCTATTTCGACCTATTCAGACATTAAAATGACTCTAAACACACTTATTTTAGTTCCAAGAGTTCTAATTCACATGCAATAGTCATTTACAGTCCAAAAATTGTACTGTAAAAAATTACCATTTTTGACCATCTGGAAAAAGTTCGACAGGTCACGGGTCATCGTTTTTCATCAGAAAATTGATTTTTTGGACTGTAGAAAAATTGATTCAAAATGTCATTTGGATTGAGCCTCATGTTGAATAACTACTTTTTAAAGCCTCAATGTGACAGAAATTGCCATTTTTACTGACTTTTTCTCCTACTCAGAAGCTTCTATTTCGACCTATTTCAGGCATTAAAATGACTCTAAACACACCTATTTTAGTTCCAAGAGTTCTAATTCACATGCAATAGTCATTTATAGTCCAAAAATTAAACTTTAAAAAATTACCATTGTTGACCATCTGGAAAAAGTTCGACAGGTCACGGGTCATCGTTTTTCATCAGAAAATTGATTTTTTGGACTGTAGAAAAATTGATTCAAAAAGTCATTTAGATTGAGCCTCATGTTGAATAACTACTTTTTAAAGCCTTAATGTGACCAAAATTGCCATGTTTACAGACTTTTTATCCTATTCAGAAGGTTCTATTTTGACCAATTTCAGGCATTAAAATGACTCTAAACACACTTATTTTAGTTCCAAGAGTTCTAATTCACATGCAATAGTCATTTACAGTCCAAAAATTAAACTTTAAAAAATTACCATTCTTGACCATCTGGAAAAAGTTCGACAGGTCACGGGTCATCGTTTTTCATCAGAAAATTGATTTTTTGGACTGTAGAAAAATTGATTCAAAATGTCATTAGGATTGAGCCTCATGTTGAATGACTACTTTTTAAAGCCTCAATGTGACCAAAATTGCCATTTTTACAGACTTTTTCTCCTACTCAGAAGCTTCTATTTCGACCTATTCAGGCATTAAAATGACTCTAAACAAACTTATTTTAGTTCCAAGAGTTCTAATTCACATGCAATAGTCATTTAAAGTTCAAAAATTAAACTTTAAAAAATTACCATTTTTGACCATCTGGAAAAAGTTCGACAGGTCACGGGTCATCGTTTTTCATCAGAAAATTGATTTTTTGGACTGTAGAAAAATTGATTCAAAATGTCATTAGGATTGAGCCTCATGTTGAATGACTACTTTTTAAAGCCTCAATGTGACCAAAATTGCCATTTTTACAGACTTTTTCTCCTACTCAGAAGCTTCTATTTCGACCTATTCAGGCATTAAAATGACTCTAAACAAACTTATTTTAGTTCCAAGAGTTCTAATTCACATGCAATAGTCATTTAAAGTTCAAAAATTAAACTTTAAAAAATTACCATTTTTGACCATCTGGAAAAAGTTCGACAGGTCACGGGTCATCGTTTTTCATCAGAACATTGATTTTTTGGACTGTAGAAAAATTGATTCAAAATGTCATTTGGATTGAGCCTCATGTTGAATACCTACTTTTTAAAGCCTCAATGTGACCAAAATTGAAATTTTTACAGACTTTTTCTCCTACTCAGAAGCTTCTATTTCGACCTATTTCAGCCATTAAAATGACTCCAAACACACTTATTTTAGTTCCAAGAGTTCTAATTCACATGCAATAGTCATTTACAGTCCAAAAATTAAACTTTAAAAAATTACCATTTTTGACCATCTGGAAAAAGTTCGACAGGTCTCGGGTCACCGTTTTTCATCCGAAAATTGATTTTTTGGACTGTAGAACAATTGATTCAAAATGTCATTTGGATTGAGCCTCATGTTGAATAACTACTTTTTAAAGCCTCAATGTGACCAAAATTGCCATTTTTACAGACTTTTTCTCCTACTCAGAAGCTTCTATTTCGACCTATTCAGACATTAAAATGACTCTAAACACACTTATTTTAGTTCCAAGAGTTCTAATTCACATGCAATAGTCATTTACAGTCCAAAAATTAAACTGTAAAAAATTACCATTTTTGACCATCTGGAAAAAGTTCGACAGGTCACGGGTCATCGTTTTTCATCAGAAAATGGATTTTTTGGACTGTAGAAAAATTGATTCAAAATGTCATTTGGATTGAGCCTCATGTTGAATAACTACTTTTTAAAGCCTCAATGTGACAGAAATTGCCATTTTTACTGACTTTTTCTCCTACTCAGAAGCTTCTATTTCGACCTATTCAGGCATTAAAATGACTCTAAACACACCTATTTTAGTTCCAAGAGTTCTAATTCACATGCAATAGTCATTTACAGTCCAAAAATTAAACTTTAAAAAATTACCATTTTTGACCATCTGGAAAAAGTTTGACAGGTCACGGGTCATCGTTTTTCATCAGAAAATTGATTTTTTGGACTGTAGAAAAATTGATTCAAAATGTCGTTTGGATTGAGCCTCATGTTGAATAACTACTTTTTAAAGCCTCAATGTGACCAAAATTGCCATTTTTACAGACTTTTTCTCCTACTCAGAAGCTTCTATTTCGACCTATTTCAGGCATTAAAATGACTCTAAACACACCTATTTTAGTTCCAAGAGTTCTAATTCACATGCAATAGTCATTTACAGTCCAAAAATTAAACTTTAAAAAATTACCATTGTTGACCATCTGGAAAAAGTTCGACAGGTCACGGGTCATCGGTTTTTCATCAGAAAATTGATTTTTTGGACTGTAGAAAAATTGATTCAAAATGTCATTAGGATTGAGCCTCATGTTGAATGACTACTTTTTAAAGCCTCAATGTGACCAAAATTGCCATTTTTACAGACTTTTTCTCCTACTCAGAAGCTTCTATTTCGACCTATTCAGGCATTAAAATGACTCTAAACAAACTTATTTTAGTTCCAAGAGTTCTACATCACATGCAATAGTCATTTAAAGTTCAAAAATTAAACTTTAAAAAATTACCATTTTTGACCATCTGGAAAAAGTTCGACAGGTCACGGGTCATCGTTTTTCATCAGAAAATTGATTTTTTGGACTGTAGAAAAATTGATTCAAAATGTCATTTGGATTGAGCCTCATGTTGAATAACTACTTTTCAAAGCCTCAATGTGACCAAAATTGAAATTTTTACAGACTTTTTCTCCTACTCAGAAGCTTCTATTTCGACCTATTTCAGGCATTAATACGACTCCAAACACACTTATTTTAGTTCCAAGAGTTCTAATTCACATGCAATAGTCATTTACAGTCCAAAAATTAAACTTTAAAAAATTACCATTTTTGACCATCTGGAAAAAGTTCGACAGGTCTCGGGTCATCGTTTTTCATCCGAAAATTGATTTTTTGGACTGTAGAACAATTGATTCAAAATGTGATTTGGATTGAGCCTCATGTTGAATAACTACTTTTTAAAGCCTCAATGTGACCAAAATTGCCATTTTTACAGACTTTTTCTCCTACTCAGAAGCTTCTATTTCGACCTATTCAGACATTAAAATGACTCTAAACACACTTATTTTAGTTCCAAGAGTTCTAATTCACATGCAATAGTCATTTACAGTCCAAAAATTAAACTGTAAAAAATTACCATTTTTGACCATCTGGAAAAAGTTCGACAGGCCACGGGTCATCGTTTTTCATCAGAAAATTGATTTTTTGGACTGTAGAAAAATTGATTCAAAATGTCATTTGGATTGAGCCTCATGTTGAATAACTACTTTTTAAAGCCTCAATGTGACAGAAATTGCCATTTTTACTGACTTTTTCTCCTACTCAGAAGCTTCTATTTCGACCTATTCAGGCATTAAAATGACTCTAAACACACCTATTTTAGTTCCAAGAGTTCTAATTCACATGTAATAGTCATTTACAGTCCAAAAATTAAACTTTAAAAAATTACCATTTTTGACCATCTGGAAAAAGTTTGACAGGTCACGGGTCATCGTTTTTCATCAGAAAATTGATTTTTTGGACTGTAGAAAAATTGATTCAAAATGTCGTTTGGATTGAGCCTCATGTTGAATAACTACTTTTTAAAGCCTCAATGTGACCAAAATTGCCATTTTTACAGACTTTTTCTCCTACTCAGAAGCTTCTATTTCGACCTATTTTAGGCATTAAAATGACTCTAAACACACTTATTTTAGTTCCAAGAGTTCTAATTCACATGCAATAGTCATTTACAGTCCAAAAATTAAACTTTAAAAAATTACCATTATTGACCATCTGGAAAAAGTTCGACAGGTCACGGGTCATCGTTTTTCATCAGAAAATTGATTTTTTGGACTGTAGAAAAATTGATTCAAAATGTCATTAGGATTGAGCCTCATGTTGAATGACTACTTTTTAAAGCCTCAATGTGACCAAAATTGCCATTTTTACAGACTTTTTCTCCTACTCAGAAGCTTCTATTTCGACCTATTCAGGCATTAAAATGACTCTAAACAAACTTATTTTAGTTCCAAGAGTTCTAATTCACATGCAATAGTCATTTAAAGTTCAAAAATTAAACTTTAAAAAATTACCATTTTTGACCATCTGGAAAAAGTTCGACAGGTCACGGGTCATCGTTTTTCATCAGAAAATTGATTTTTTGGACTGTAGAAAAATTGATTCAAAATGTCATTTGGATTGAGCCTCATGTTGAATAACTACTTTTTAAAGCCTCAATGTGACCAAAATTGAAATTTTTACAGACTTTTTCTCCTACTCAGAAGCTTCTATTTCGACCTATTTCAGGCATTAAAATGACTCCAAACACACTTATTTTAGTTCCAAGAGTTCTAATTCACATGCAATAGTCATTTACAGTCCAAAAATTAAACTTTAAAAAATTACCATTTTTGACCATCTGGAAAAAGTTCGACAGGTCTCGGGTCACCGTTTTTCATCCGAAAATTGATTTTTTGGACTGTAGAACAATTGATTCAAAATGTCATTTGGATTGAGCCTCATGTTGAATAACTACTTTTTAAAGCCTCAATGTGACCAAACTTGCCATTTTTACAGACTTTTTCTCCTACTCAGAAGCTTCTATTTCGACCTATTCAGACATTAAAATGACTCTAAACACACTTATTTTAGTTCCAAGAGTTCTAATTCACATGCAATAGTCATTTACAGTCCAAAAATTGTACTGTAAAAAATTACCATTTTTGACCATCTGGAAAAAGTTCGACAGGTCACGGGTCATCGTTTTTCATCAGAAAATTGATTTTTTGGACTGTAGAAAAATTGATTCAAAATGTCATTTGGATTGAGCCTCATGTTGAATAACTACTTTTTAAAGCCTCAATGTGAAAGAAATTGCCATTTTTACTGACTTTTTCTCCTACTCAGAAGCTTCTATTTCGACCTATTTCAGGCATTAAAATGACTCTAAACACACCTATTTTAGTTCCAAGAGTTCTAATTCACATGCAATAGTCATTTACAGTCCAAAAATTAAACTTTAAAAAATTACCATTGTTGACCATCTGGAAAAAGTTCGACAGGTCACGGGTCATCGTTTTTCATCAGAAAATTGATTTTTTGGACTGTAGAAAAATTGATTCAAAATGTCATTTGGATTGAGCCTCATGTTGAATAACTACTTTTTAAAGCCTTAATGTGACCAAAATTGCCATGTTTACAGACTTTTTCTCCTACTCAGAAGCTTCTATTTCGACCTATTCAGACATTAAAATGACTCTAAACACACTTATTTTAGTTCCAAGAGTTCTAATTCACATGCAATACTCATTTACAGTCCAAAAATTAAACTGTAAAAAATTACCATTTTTGACCATCTGGAAAAAGTTCGACAGGCCACGGGTCATCGTTTTTCATCAGAAAATTGATTTTTTGGACTGTAGAAAAATTGATTCAAAATGTCATTTGGATTGAGCCTCATGTTGAATAACTACTTTTTAAAGCCTCAATGTGACAGAAATTGCCATTTTTACTGACTTTTTCTCCTACTCAGAAGCTTCTATTTCGACCTATTCAGGCATTAAAATGACTCTAAACACACCTATTTTAGTTCCAAGAGTTCTAATTCACATGTAATAGTCATTTACAGTCCAAAAATTAAACTTTAAAAAATTACCATTTTTGACCATCTGGAAAAAGTTTGACAGGTCACGGGTCATCGTTTTTCATCAGAAAATTGATTTTTTGGACTGTAGAAAAATTGATTCAAAATGTCGTTTGGATTGAGCCTCATGTTGAATAACTACTTTTTAAAGCCTCAATGTGACCAAAATTGCCATTTTTACAGACTTTTTCTCCTACTCAGAAGCTTCTATTTCGACCTATTCAGGCATTAAAATGACTCTAAACAAACTTATTTTAGTTCCAAGAGTTCTAATTCACATGCAATAGTGATTTAAAGTTCAAAAATTAAACTTGAAAAAATTACCATTTTTGACCATCTGGAAAAAGTTCGACAGGTCACGGGTCATCGTTTTTCATCAGAAAATTGATTTTTTGGACTGTAGAAAAATTGATTCAAAATGTCATTTGGATTGAGCCTCATGTTGAATAACTACTTTTTAAAGCCTCAATGTGACCAAAATTGAAATTTTTACAGACTTTTTCTCCTACTCAGAAGCTTCTATTTCGACCTATTTCAGGCATTAAAATGACTCCAAACACACTTATTTTAGTTCCAAGAGTTCTAATTCACATGCAATAGTCATTTACAGTCCAAAAATTAAACTTTAAAAAATTACCATTTTTGACCATCTGGAAAAAGTTCGACAGGTCTCGGGTCACCGTTTTTCATCCGAAAATTGATTTTTTGGACTGTAGAACAATTGATTCAAAATGTCATTTGGATTGAGCCTCATGTTGAATAACTACTTTTTAAAGCCTCAATGTGACCAAAATTGCCATTTTTACAGACTTTTTCTCCTACTCAGAAGCTTCTATTTCGACCTATTCAGACATTAAAATGACTCTAAACACACTTATTTTAGTTCCAAGAGTTCTAATTCACATGCAATAGTCATTTACAGTCCAAAAATTGTACTGTAAAAAATTACCATTTTTGACCATCTGGAAAAAGTTCGACAGGTCACGGGTCATCGTTTTTCATCAGAAAATTGATTTTTTGGACTGTAGAAAAATTGATTCAAAATGTCATTTGGATTGAGCCTCATGTTGAATAACTACTTTTTAAAGCCTCAATGTGACAGAAATTGCCATTTTTACTGACTTTTTCTCCTACTCAGAAGCTTCTATTTCGACCTATTTCAGGCATTAAAATGACTCTAAACACACCTATTTTAGTTCCAAGAGTTCTAATTCACATGCAATAGTCATTTATAGTCCAAAAATTAAACTTTAAAAAATTACCATTGTTGACCATCTGGAAAAAGTTCGACAGGTCACGGGTCATCGTTTTTCATCAGAAAATTGATTTTTTGGACTGTAGAAAAATTGATTCAAAATGTCATTTGGATTGAGCCTCATGTTGAATAACTACTTTTTAAAGCCTTAATGTGACCAAAATTGCCATGTTTACAGACTTTTTATCCTATTCAGAAGGTTCTATTTTGACCAATTTCAGGCATTAAAATGACTCTAAACACACTTATTTTAGTTCCAAGAGTTCTAATTCACATGCAATAGTCATTTACAGTCCAAAAATTAAACTTTAAAAAATTACCATTCTTGACCATCTGGAAAAAGTTCGACAGGTCACGGGTCATCGTTTTTCATCAGAAAATTGATTTTTTGGACTGTAGAAAAATTGATTCAAAATGTCATTAGGATTGAGCCTCATGTTGAATGACTACTTTTTAAAGCCTCAATGTGACCAAAATTGCCATTTTTACAGACTTTTTCTCCTACTCAGAAGCTTCTATTTCGACCTATTCAGGCATTAAAATGACTCTAAACAAACTTATTTTAGTTCCAAGAGTTCTAATTCACATGCAATAGTCATTTAAAGTTCAAAAATTAAACTTTAAAAAATTACCATTTTTGACCATCTGGAAAAAGTTCGACAGGTCACGGGTCATCGTTTTTCATCAGAAAATTGATTTTTTGGACTGTAGAAAAATTGATTCAAAATGTCATTAGGATTGAGCCTCATGTTGAATGACTACTTTTTAAAGCCTCAATGTGACCAAAATTGCCATTTTTACAGACTTTTTCTCCTACTCAGAAGCTTCTATTTCGACCTATTCAGGCATTAAAATGACTCTAAACAAACTTATTTTAGTTCCAAGAGTTCTAATTCACATGCAATAGTCATTTAAAGTTCAAAAATTAAACTTTAAAAAATTACCATTTTTGACCATCTGGAAAAAGTTCGACAGGTCACGGGTCATCGTTTTTCATCAGAACATTGATTTTTTGGACTGTAGAAAAATTGATTCAAAATGTCATTTGGATTGAGCCTCATGTTGAATACCTACTTTTTAAAGCCTCAATGTGACCAAAATTGAAATTTTTACAGACTTTTTCTCCTACTCAGAAGCTTCTATTTCGACCTATTTCAGCCATTAAAATGACTCCAAACACACTTATTTTAGTTCCAAGAGTTCTAATTCACATGCAATAGTCATTTACAGTCCAAAAATTAAACTTTAAAAAATTACCATTTTTGACCATCTGGAAAAAGTTCGACAGGTCTCGGGTCACCGTTTTTCATCCGAAAATTGATTTTTTGGACTGTAGAACAATTGATTCAAAATGTCATTTGGATTGAGCCTCATGTTGAATAACTACTTTTTAAAGCCTCAATGTGACCAAAATTGCCATTTTTACAGACTTTTTCTCCTACTCAGAAGCTTCTATTTCGACCTATTCAGACATTAAAATGACTCTAAACACACTTATTTTAGTTCCAAGAGTTCTAATTCACATGCAATAGTCATTTACAGTCCAAAAATTAAACTGTAAAAAATTACCATTTTTGACCATCTGGAAAAAGTTCGACAGGTCACGGGTCATCGTTTTTCATCAGAAAATGGATTTTTTGGACTGTAGAAAAATTGATTCAAAATGTCATTTGGATTGAGCCTCATGTTGAATAACTACTTTTTAAAGCCTCAATGTGACAGAAATTGCCATTTTTACTGACTTTTTCTCCTACTCAGAAGCTTCTATTTCGACCTATTCAGGCATTAAAATGACTCTAAACACACCTATTTTAGTTCCAAGAGTTCTAATTCACATGCAATAGTCATTTACAGTCCAAAAATTAAACTTTAAAAAATTACCATTTTTGACCATCTGGAAAAAGTTTGACAGGTCACGGGTCATCGTTTTTCATCAGAAAATTGATTTTTTGGACTGTAGAAAAATTGATTCAAAATGTCGTTTGGATTGAGCCTCATGTTGAATAACTACTTTTTAAAGCCTCAATGTGACCAAAATTGCCATTTTTACAGACTTTTTCTCCTACTCAGAAGCTTCTATTTCGACCTATTTCAGGCATTAAAATGACTCTAAACACACCTATTTTAGTTCCAAGAGTTCTAATTCACATGCAATAGTCATTTACAGTCCAAAAATTAAACTTTAAAAAATTACCATTGTTGACCATCTGGAAAAAGTTCGACAGGTCACGGGTCATCGGTTTTTCATCAGAAAATTGATTTTTTGGACTGTAGAAAAATTGATTCAAAATGTCATTAGGATTGAGCCTCATGTTGAATGACTACTTTTTAAAGCCTCAATGTGACCAAAATTGCCATTTTTACAGACTTTTTCTCCTACTCAGAAGCTTCTATTTCGACCTATTCAGGCATTAAAATGACTCTAAACAAACTTATTTTAGTTCCAAGAGTTCTACATCACATGCAATAGTCATTTAAAGTTCAAAAATTAAACTTTAAAAAATTACCATTTTTGACCATCTGGAAAAAGTTCGACAGGTCACGGGTCATCGTTTTTCATCAGAAAATTGATTTTTTGGACTGTAGAAAAATTGATTCAAAATGTCATTTGGATTGAGCCTCATGTTGAATAACTACTTTTCAAAGCCTCAATGTGACCAAAATTGAAATTTTTACAGACTTTTTCTCCTACTCAGAAGCTTCTATTTCGACCTATTTCAGGCATTAATACGACTCCAAACACACTTATTTTAGTTCCAAGAGTTCTAATTCACATGCAATAGTCATTTACAGTCCAAAAATTAAACTTTAAAAAATTACCATTTTTGACCATCTGGAAAAAGTTCGACAGGTCTCGGGTCATCGTTTTTCATCCGAAAATTGATTTTTTGGACTGTAGAACAATTGATTCAAAATGTGATTTGGATTGAGCCTCATGTTGAATAACTACTTTTTAAAGCCTCAATGTGACCAAAATTGCCATTTTTACAGACTTTTTCTCCTACTCAGAAGCTTCTATTTCGACCTATTCAGACATTAAAATGACTCTAAACACACTTATTTTAGTTCCAAGAGTTCTAATTCACATGCAATAGTCATTTACAGTCCAAAAATTAAACTGTAAAAAATTACCATTTTTGACCATCTGGAAAAAGTTCGACAGGCCACGGGTCATCGTTTTTCATCAGAAAATTGATTTTTTGGACTGTAGAAAAATTGATTCAAAATGTCATTTGGATTGAGCCTCATGTTGAATAACTACTTTTTAAAGCCTCAATGTGACAGAAATTGCCATTTTTACTGACTTTTTCTCCTACTCAGAAGCTTCTATTTCGACCTATTCAGGCATTAAAATGACTCTAAACACACCTATTTTAGTTCCAAGAGTTCTAATTCACATGTAATAGTCATTTACAGTCCAAAAATTAAACTTTAAAAAATTACCATTTTTGACCATCTGGAAAAAGTTTGACAGGTCACGGGTCATCGTTTTTCATCAGAAAATTGATTTTTTGGACTGTAGAAAAATTGATTCAAAATGTCGTTTGGATTGAGCCTCATGTTGAATAACTACTTTTTAAAGCCTCAATGTGACCAAAATTGCCATTTTTACAGACTTTTTCTCCTACTCAGAAGCTTCTATTTCGACCTATTTTAGGCATTAAAATGACTCTAAACACACTTATTTTAGTTCCAAGAGTTCTAATTCACATGCAATAGTCATTTACAGTCCAAAAATTAAACTTTAAAAAATTACCATTATTGACCATCTGGAAAAAGTTCGACAGGTCACGGGTCATCGTTTTTCATCAGAAAATTGATTTTTTGGACTGTAGAAAAATTGATTCAAAATGTCATTAGGATTGAGCCTCATGTTGAATGACTACTTTTTAAAGCCTCAATGTGACCAAAATTGCCATTTTTACAGACTTTTTCTCCTACTCAGAAGCTTCTATTTCGACCTATTCAGGCATTAAAATGACTCTAAACAAACTTATTTTAGTTCCAAGAGTTCTAATTCACATGCAATAGTCATTTAAAGTTCAAAAATTAAACTTTAAAAAATTACCATTTTTGACCATCTGGAAAAAGTTCGACAGGTCACGGGTCATCGTTTTTCATCAGAAAATTGATTTTTTGGACTGTAGAAAAATTGATTCAAAATGTCATTTGGATTGAGCCTCATGTTGAATAACTACTTTTTAAAGCCTCAATGTGACCAAAATTGAAATTTTTACAGACTTTTTCTCCTACTCAGAAGCTTCTATTTCGACCTATTTCAGGCATTAAAATGACTCCAAACACACTTATTTTAGTTCCAAGAGTTCTAATTCACATGCAATAGTCATTTACAGTCCAAAAATTAAACTTTAAAAAATTACCATTTTTGACCATCTGGAAAAAGTTCGACAGGTCTCGGGTCACCGTTTTTCATCCGAAAATTGATTTTTTGGACTGTAGAACAATTGATTCAAAATGTCATTTGGATTGAGCCTCATGTTGAATAACTACTTTTTAAAGCCTCAATGTGACCAAACTTGCCATTTTTACAGACTTTTTCTCCTACTCAGAAGCTTCTATTTCGACCTATTCAGACATTAAAATGACTCTAAACACACTTATTTTAGTTCCAAGAGTTCTAATTCACATGCAATAGTCATTTACAGTCCAAAAATTGTACTGTAAAAAATTACCATTTTTGACCATCTGGAAAAAGTTCGACAGGTCACGGGTCATCGTTTTTCATCAGAAAATTGATTTTTTGGACTGTAGAAAAATTGATTCAAAATGTCATTTGGATTGAGCCTCATGTTGAATAACTACTTTTTAAAGCCTCAATGTGAAAGAAATTGCCATTTTTACTGACTTTTTCTCCTACTCAGAAGCTTCTATTTCGACCTATTTCAGGCATTAAAATGACTCTAAACACACCTATTTTAGTTCCAAGAGTTCTAATTCACATGCAATAGTCATTTACAGTCCAAAAATTAAACTTTAAAAAATTACCATTGTTGACCATCTGGAAAAAGTTCGACAGGTCACGGGTCATCGTTTTTCATCAGAAAATTGATTTTTTGGACTGTAGAAAAATTGATTCAAAATGTCATTTGGATTGAGCCTCATGTTGAATAACTACTTTTTAAAGCCTTAATGTGACCAAAATTGCCATGTTTACAGACTTTTTATCCTATTCAGAAGGTTCTATTTTGACCAATTTCAGGCATTAAAATGACTCTAAACACACTTATTTTAGTTCCAAGAGTTCTAATTCACATGCAATAGTCATTTACAGTCCAAAAATTAAACTTTAAAAAATTACCATTCTTGACCATCTGGAAAAAGTTCGACAGGTCACGGGTCATCGTTTTTCATCAGAAAATTGATTTTTTGGACTGTAGAAAAATTGATTCAAAATGTCATTAGGATTGAGCCTCATGTTGAATGACTACTTTTTAAAGCCTCAATGTGACCAAAATTGCCATTTTTACAGACTTTTTCTCCTACTCAGAAGCTTCTATTTCGACCTATTCAGGCATTAAAATGACTCTAAACAAACTTATTTTAGTTCCAAGAGTTCTAATTCACATGCAATAGTCATTTAAAGTTCAAAAATTAAACTTTAAAAAATTACAATTTTTGACCATCTGGAAAAAGTTCGACAGGTCACGGGTCATCGTTTTTCATCAGAAAATTGATTTTTTGGACTGTAGAAAAATTGATTCAAAATGTCATTAGGATTGAGCCTCATGTTGAATGACTACTTTTTAAAGCCTCAATGTGACCAAAATTGCCATTTTTACAGACTTTTTCTCCTACTCAGAAGCTTCTATTTCGACCTATTCAGGCATTAAAATGACTCTAAACAAACTTATTTTAGTTCCAAGAGTTCTAATTCACATGCAATAGTCATTTAAAGTTCAAAAATTAAACTTTAAAAAATTACCATTTTTGACCATCTGGAAAAAGTTCGACAGGTCACGGGTCATCGTTTTTCATCAGAACATTGATTTTTTGGACTGTAGAAAAATTGATTCAAAATGTCATTTGGATTGAGCCTCATGTTGAATAACTACTTTTTAAAGCCTCAATGTGACCAAAATTGAAATTTTTACAGACTTTTTCTCCTACTCAGAAGCTTCTATTTCGACCTATTTCAGGCATTAAAATGACTCCAAACACACTTATTTTAGTTCCAAGAGTTCTAATTCACATGCAATAGTCATTTACAGTCCAAAAATTAAACTTTAAAAAATTACCATTTTTGACCATCTGGAAAAAGTTCGACAGGTCTCGGGTCACCGTTTTTCATCCGAAAATTGATTTTTTGGACTGTAGAACAATTGATTCAAAATGTCATTTGGATTGAGCCTCATGTTGAATAACTACTTTTTAAAGCCTCAATGTGACCAAAATTGCCATTTTTACAGACTTTTTCTCCTACTCAGAAGCTTCTATTTCGACCTATTCAGACATTAAAATGACTCTAAACACACTTATTTTAGTTCCAAGAGTTCTAATTCACATGCAATAGTCATTTACAGTCCAAAAATTAAACTGTAAAAAATTACCATTTTTGACCATCTGGAAAAAGTTCGACAGGTCACGGGTCATCGTTTTTCATCAGAAAATGGATTTTTTGGACTGTAGAAAAATTGATTCAAAATGTCATTTGGATTGAGCCTCATGTTGAATATCTACTTTTTAAAGCCTCAATGTGACAGAAATTGCCATTTTTACTGACTTTTTCTCCTACTCAGAAGCTTCTATTTCGACCTATTCAGGCATTAAAATGACTCTAAACACACCTATTTTAGTTCCAAGAGTTCTAATTCACATGCAATAGTCATTTACAGTCCAAAAATTAAACTTTAAAAAATTACCATTTTTGACCATCTGGAAAAAGTTTGACAGGTCACGGGTCATCGTTTTTCATCAGAAAATTGATTTTTTGGACTGTAGAAAAATTGATTCAAAATGTCGTTTGGATTGAGCCTCATGTTGAATAACTACTTTTTAAAGCCTCAATGTGACCAAAATTGCCATTTTTACAGACTTTTTCTCCTACTCAGAAGCTTCTATTTCGACCTATTTCAGGCATTAAAATGACTCTAAACACACCTATTTTAGTTCCAAGAGTTCTAATTCACATGCAATAGTCATTTACAGTCCAAAAATTAAACTTTAAAAAATTACCATTGTTGACCATCTGGAAAAAGTTCGACAGGTCACGGGTCATCGGTTTTTCATCAGAAAATTGATTTTTTGGACTGTAGAAAAATTGATTCAAAATGTCATTAGGATTGAGCCTCATGTTGAATGACTACTTTTTAAAGCCTCAATGTGACCAAAATTGCCATTTTTACAGACTTTTTCTCCTACTCAGAAGCTTCTATTTCGACCTATTCAGGCATTAAAATGACTCTAAACAAACTTATTTTAGTTCCAAGAGTTCTACATCACATGCAATAGTCATTTAAAGTTCAAAAATTAAACTTTAAAAAATTACCATTTTTGACCATCTGGAAAAAGTTCGACAGGTCACGGGTCATCGTTTTTCATCAGAAAATTGATTTTTTGGACTGTAGAAAAATTGATTCAAAATGTCATTTGGATTGAGCCTCATGTTGAATAACTACTTTTCAAAGCCTCAATGTGACCAAAATTGAAATTTTTACAGACTTTTTCTCCTACTCAGAAGCTTCTATTTCGACCTATTTCAGGCATTAATACGACTCCAAACACACTTATTTTAGTTCCAAGAGTTCTAATTCACATGCAATAGTCATTTACAGTCCAAAAATTAAACTTTAAAAAATTACCATTTTTGACCATCTGGAAAAAGTTCGACAGGTCTCGGGTCATCGTTTTTCATCCGAAAATTGATTTTTTGGACTGTAGAACAATTGATTCAAAATGTGATTTGGATTGAGCCTCATGTTGAATAACTACTTTTTAAAGCCTCAATGTGACCAAAATTGCCATTTTTACAGACTTTTTCTCCTACTCAGAAGCTTCTATTTCGACCTATTCAGACATTAAAATGACTCTAAACACACTTATTTTAGTTCCAAGAGTTCTAATTCACATGCAATAGTCATTTACAGTCCAAAAATTAAACTGTAAAAAATTACCATTTTTGACCATCTGGAAAAAGTTCGACAGGCCACGGGTCATCGTTTTTCATCAGAAAATTGATTTTTTGGACTGTAGAAAAATTGATTCAAAATGTCATTTGGATTGAGCCTCATGTTGAATAACTACTTTTTAAAGCCTCAATGTGACAGAAATTGCCATTTTTACTGACTTTTTCTCCTACTCAGAAGCTTCTATTTCGACCTATTCAGGCATTAAAATGACTCTAAACACACCTATTTTAGTTCCAAGAGTTCTAATTCACATGTAATAGTCATTTACAGTCCAAAAATTAAACTTTAAAAAATTACCATTTTTGACCATCTGGAAAAAGTTTGACAGGTCACGGGTCATCGTTTTTCATCAGAAAATTGATTTTTTGGACTGTAGAAAAATTGATTCAAAATGTCGTTTGGATTGAGCCTCATGTTGAATAACTACTTTTTAAAGCCTCAATGTGACCAAAATTGCCATTTTTACAGACTTTTTCTCCTACTCAGAAGCTTCTATTTCGACCTATTTTAGGCATTAAAATGACTCTAAACACACTTATTTTAGTTCCAAGAGTTCTAATTCACATGCAATAGTCATTTACAGTCCAAAAATTAAACTTTAAAAAATTACCATTATTGACCATCTGGAAAAAGTTCGACAGGTCACGGGTCATCGTTTTTCATCAGAAAATTGATTTTTTGGACTGTAGAAAAATTGATTCAAAATGTCATTAGGATTGAGCCTCATGTTGAATGACTACTTTTTAAAGCCTCAATGTGACCAAAATTGCCATTTTTACAGACTTTTTCTCCTACTCAGAAGCTTCTATTTCGACCTATTCAGGCATTAAAATGACTCTAAACAAACTTATTTTAGTTCCAAGAGTTCTAATTCACATGCAATAGTCATTTAAAGTTCAAAAATTAAACTTTAAAAAATTACCATTTTTGACCATCTGGAAAAAGTTCGACAGGTCACGGGTCATCGTTTTTCATCAGAAAATTGATTTTTTGGACTGTAGAAAAATTGATTCAAAATGTCATTTGGATTGAGCCTCATGTTGAATAACTACTTTTTAAAGCCTCAATGTGACCAAAATTGAAATTTTTACAGACTTTTTCTCCTACTCAGAAGCTTCTATTTCGACCTATTTCAGGCATTAAAATGACTCCAAACACACTTATTTTAGTTCCAAGAGTTCTAATTCACATGCAATAGTCATTTACAGTCCAAAAATTAAACTTTAAAAAATTACCATTTTTGACCATCTGGAAAAAGTTCGACAGGTCTCGGGTCACCGTTTTTCATCCGAAAATTGATTTTTTGGACTGTAGAACAATTGATTCAAAATGTCATTTGGATTGAGCCTCATGTTGAATAACTACTTTTTAAAGCCTCAATGTGACCAAACTTGCCATTTTTACAGACTTTTTCTCCTACTCAGAAGCTTCTATTTCGACCTATTCAGACATTAAAATGACTCTAAACACACTTATTTTAGTTCCAAGAGTTCTAATTCACATGCAATAGTCATTTACAGTCCAAAAATTGTACTGTAAAAAATTACCATTTTTGACCATCTGGAAAAAGTTCGACAGGTCACGGGTCATCGTTTTTCATCAGAAAATTGATTTTTTGGACTGTAGAAAAATTGATTCAAAATGTCATTTGGATTGAGCCTCATGTTGAATAACTACTTTTTAAAGCCTCAATGTGACAGAAATTGCCATTTTTACTGACTTTTTCTCCTACTCAGAAGCTTCTATTTCGACCTATTTCAGGCATTAAAATGACTCTAAACACACCTATTTTAGTTCCAAGAGTTCTAATTCACATGCAATAGTCATTTACAGTCCAAAAATTAAACTTTAAAAAATTACCATTGTTGACCATCTGGAAAAAGTTCGACAGGTCACGGGTCATCGTTTTTCATCAGAAAATTGATTTTTTGGACTGTAGAAAAATTGATTCAAAATGTCATTTGGATTGAGCCTCATGTTGAATAACTACTTTTTAAAGCCTTAATGTGACCAAAATTGCCATGTTTACAGACTTTTTATCCTATTCAGAAGGTTCTATTTTGACCAATTTCAGGCATTAAAATGACTCTAAACACACTTATTTTAGTTCCAAGAGTTCTAATTCACATGCAATAGTCATTTATAGTCCAAAAATTAAACTTTAAAAAATTACCATTCTTGACCATCTGGAAAAAGTTCGACAGGTCACGGGTCATCGTTTTTCATCAGAAAATTGATTTTTTGGACTGTAGAAAAATTGATTCAAAATGTCATTAGGATTGAGCCTCATGTTGAATGACTACTTTTTAAAGCCTCAATGTGACCAAAATTGCCATTTTTACAGACTTTTTCTCCTACTCAGAAGCTTCTATTTCGACCTATTCAGGCATTAAAATGACTCTAAACAAACTTATTTTAGTTCCAAGAGTTCTAATTCACATGCAATAGTCATTTAAAGTTCAAAAATTAAACTTTAAAAAATTACCATTTTTGACCATCTGGAAAAAGTTCGACAGGTCTCGGGTCACCGTTTTTCATCCGAAAATTGATTTTTTGGACTGTAGAACAATTGATTCAAAATGTCATTTGGATTGAGCCTCATGTTGAATAACTACTTTTTAAAGCCTCAATGTGACCAAAATTGCCATTTTTACAGACTTTTTCTCCTACTCAGAAGCTTCTATTTCGACCTATTCAGACATTAAAATGACTCTAAACACACTTATTTTAGTTCCAAGAGTTCTAATTCACATGCAATAGTCATTTACAGTCCAAAAATTAAACTGTAAAAAATTACCATTTTTGACCATCTGGAAAAAGTTCGACAGGTCACGGGTCATCGTTTTTCATCAGAAAATGGATTTTTTGGACTGTAGAAAAATTGATTCAAAATGTCATTTGGATTGAGCCTCATGTTGAATATCTACTTTTTAAAGCCTCAATGTGACAGAAATTGCCATTTTTACTGACTTTTTCTCCTACTCAGAAGCTTCTATTTCGACCTATTCAGGCATTAAAATGACTCTAAACACACCTATTTTAGTTCCAAGAGTTCTAATTCACATGCAATAGTCATTTACAGTCCAAAAATTAAACTTTAAAAAATTACCATTTTTGACCATCTGGAAAAAGTTTGACAGGTCACGGGTCATCGTTTTTCATCAGAAAATTGATTTTTTGGACTGTAGAAAAATTGATTCAAAATGTCGTTTGGATTGAGCCTCATGTTGAATAACTACTTTTTAAAGCCTCAATGTGACCAAAATTGCCATTTTTACAGACTTTTTCTCCTACTCAGAAGCTTCTATTTCGACCTATTTCAGGCATTAAAATGACTCTAAACACACCTATTTTAGTTCCAAGAGTTCTAATTCACATGCAATAGTCATTTACAGTCCAAAAATTAAACTTTAAAAAATTACCATTGTTGACCATCTGGAAAAAGTTCGACAGGTCACGGGTCATCGGTTTTTCATCAGAAAATTGATTTTTTGGACTGTAGAAAAATTGATTCAAAATGTCATTAGGATTGAGCCTCATGTTGAATGACTACTTTTTAAAGCCTCAATGTGACCAAAATTGCCATTTTTACAGACTTTTTCTCCTACTCAGAAGCTTCTATTTCGACCTATTCAGGCATTAAAATGACTCTAAACAAACTTATTTTAGTTCCAAGAGTTCTACATCACATGCAATAGTCATTTAAAGTTCAAAAATTAAACTTTAAAAAATTACCATTTTTGACCATCTGGAAAAAGTTCGACAGGTCACGGGTCATCGTTTTTCATCAGAAAATTGATTTTTTGGACTGTAGAAAAATTGATTCAAAATGTCATTTGGATTGAGCCTCATGTTGAATAACTACTTTTCAAAGCCTCAATGTGACCAAAATTGAAATTTTTACAGACTTTTTCTCCTACTCAGAAGCTTCTATTTCGACCTATTTCAGGCATTAATACGACTCCAAACACACTTATTTTAGTTCCAAGAGTTCTAATTCACATGCAATAGTCATTTACAGTCCAAAAATTAAACTTTAAAAAATTACCATTTTTGACCATCTGGAAAAAGTTCGACAGGTCTCGGGTCATCGTTTTTCATCCGAAAATTGATTTTTTGGACTGTAGAACAATTGATTCAAAATGTGATTGGGATTGAGCCTCATGTTGAATAACTACTTTTTAAAGCCTCAATGTGACCAAAATTGCCATTTTTACAGACTTTTTCTCCTACTCAGAAGCTTCTATTTCGACCTATTCAGACATTAAAATGACTCTAAACACACTTATTTTAGTTCCAAGAGTTCTAATTCACATGCAATAGTCATTTACAGTCCAAAAATTAAACTGTAAAAAATTACCATTTTTGACCATCTGGAAAAAGTTCGACAGGCCACGGGTCATCGTTTTTCATCAGAAAATTGATTTTTTGGACTGTAGAAAAATTGATTCAAAATGTCATTTGGATTGAGCCTCATGTTGAATAACTACTTTTTAAAGCCTCAATGTGACAGAAATTGCCATTTTTACTGACTTTTTCTCCTACTCAGAAGCTTCTATTTCGACCTATTCAGGCATTAAAATGACTCTAAACACACCTATTTTAGTTCCAAGAGTTCTAATTCACATGTAATAGTCATTTACAGTCCAAAAATTAAACTTTAAAAAATTACCATTTTTGACCATCTGGAAAAAGTTTGACAGGTCACGGGTCATCGTTTTTCATCAGAAAATTGATTTTTTGGACTGTAGAAAAATTGATTCAAAATGTCGTTTGGATTGAGCCTCATGTTGAATAACTACTTTTTAAAGCCTCAATGTGACCAAAATTGCCATTTTTACAGACTTTTTCTCCTACTCAGAAGCTTCTATTTCGACCTATTTTAGGCATTAAAATGACTCTAAACACACTTATTTTAGTTCCAAGAGTTCTAATTCACATGCAATAGTCATTTACAGTCCAAAAATTAAACTTTAAAAAATTACCATTATTGACCATCTGGAAAAAGTTCGACAGGTCACGGGTCATCGTTTTTCATCAGAAAATTGATTTTTTGGACTGTAGAAAAATTGATTCAAAATGTCATTAGGATTGAGCCTCATGTTGAATGACTACTTTTTAAAGCCTCAATGTGACCAAAATTGCCATTTTTACAGACTTTTTCTCCTACTCAGAAGCTTCTATTTCGACCTATTCAGGCATTAAAATGACTCTAAACAAACTTATTTTAGTTCCAAGAGTTCTAATTCACATGCAATAGTCATTTAAAGTTCAAAAATTAAACTTTAAAAAATTACCATTTTTGACCATCTGGAAAAAGTTCGACAGGTCACGGGTCATCGTTTTTCATCAGAAAATTGATTTTTTGGACTGTAGAAAAATTGATTCAAAATGTCATTTGGATTGAGCCTCATGTTGAATAACTACTTTTTAAAGCCTCAATGTGACCAAAATTGAAATTTTTACAGACTTTTTCTCCTACTCAGAAGCTTCTATTTCGACCTATTTCAGGCATTAAAATGACTCCAAACACACTTATTTTAGTTCCAAGAGTTCTAATTCACATGCAATAGTCATTTACAGTCCAAAAATTAAACTTTAAAAAATTACCATTTTTGACCATCTGGAAAAAGTTCGACAGGTCTCGGGTCACCGTTTTTCATCCGAAAATTGATTTTTTGGACTGTAGAACAATTGATTCAAAATGTCATTTGGATTGAGCCTCATGTTGAATAACTACTTTTTAAAGCCTCAATGTGACCAAACTTGCCATTTTTACAGACTTTTTCTCCTACTCAGAAGCTTCTATTTCGACCTATTCAGACATTAAAATGACTCTAAACACACTTATTTTAGTTCCAAGAGTTCTAATTCACATGCAATAGTCATTTACAGTCCAAAAATTGTACTGTAAAAAATTACCATTTTTGACCATCTGGAAAAAGTTCGACAGGTCACGGGTCATCGTTTTTCATCAGAAAATTGATTTTTTGGACTGTAGAAAAATTGATTCAAAATGTCATTTGGATTGAGCCTCATGTTGAATAACTACTTTTTAAAGCCTCAATGTGACAGAAATTGCCATTTTTACTGACTTTTTCTCCTACTCAGAAGCTTCTATTTCGACCTATTTCAGGCATTAAAATGACTCTAAACACACCTATTTTAGTTCCAAGAGTTCTAATTCACATGCAATAGTCATTTACAGTCCAAAAATTAAACTTTAAAAAATTACCATTGTTGACCATCTGGAAAAAGTTCGACAGGTCACGGGTCATCGTTTTTCATCAGAAAATTGATTTTTTGGACTGTAGAAAAATTGATTCAAAATGTCATTTGGATTGAGCCTCATGTTGAATAACTACTTTTTAAAGCCTTAATGTGACCAAAATTGCCATGTTTACAGACTTTTTATCCTATTCAGAAGGTTCTATTTTGACCAATTTCAGGCATTAAAATGACTCTAAACACACTTATTTTAGTTCCAAGAGTTCTAATTCACATGCAATAGTCATTTATAGTCCAAAAATTAAACTTTAAAAAATTACCATTCTTGACCATCTGGAAAAAGTTCGACAGGTCACGGGTCATCGTTTTTCATCAGAAAATTGATTTTTTGGACTGTAGAAAAATTGATTCAAAATGTCATTAGGATTGAGCCTCATGTTGAATGACTACTTTTTAAAGCCTCAATGTGACCAAAATTGCCATTTTTACAGACTTTTTCTCCTACTCAGAAGCTTCTATTTCGACCTATTCAGGCATTAAAATGACTCTAAACAAACTTATTTTAGTTCCAAGAGTTCTAATTCACATGCAATAGTCATTTAAAGTTCAAAAATTAAACTTTAAAAAATTACAATTTTTGACCATCTGGAAAAAGTTCGACAGGTCACGGGTCATCGTTTTTCATCAGAAAATTGATTTTTTGGACTGTAGAAAAATTGATTCAAAATGTCATTAGGATTGAGCCTCATGTTGAATGACTACTTTTTAAAGCCTCAATGTGACCAAAATTGCCATTTTTACAGACTTTTTCTCCTACTCAGAAGCTTCTATTTCGACCTATTCAGGCATTAAAATGACTCTAAACAAACTTATTTTAGTTCCAAGAGTTCTAATTCACATGCAATAGTCATTTAAAGTTCAAAAATTAAACTTTAAAAAATTACCATTTTTGACCATCTGGAAAAAGTTCGACAGGTCACGGGTCATCGTTTTTCATCAGAACATTGATTTTTTGGACTGTAGAAAAATTGATTCAAAATGTCATTTGGATTGAGCCTCATGTTGAATAACTACTTTTTAAAGCCTCAATGTGACCAAAATTGAAATTTTTACAGACTTTTTCTCCTACTCAGAAGCTTCTATTTCGACCTATTTCAGGCATTAAAATGACTCCAAACACACTTATTTTAGTTCCAAGAGTTCTAATTCACATGCAATAGTCATTTACAGTCCAAAAATTAAACTTTAAAAAATTACCATTTTTGACCATCTGGAAAAAGTTCGACAGGTCTCGGGTCACCGTTTTTCATCCGAAAATTGATTTTTTGGACTGTAGAACAATTGATTCAAAATGTCATTTGGATTGAGCCTCATGTTGAATAACTACTTTTTAAAGCCTCAATGTGACCAAAATTGCCATTTTTACAGACTTTTTCTCCTACTCAGAAGCTTCTATTTCGACCTATTCAGACATTAAAATGACTCTAAACACACTTATTTTAGTTCCAAGAGTTCTAATTCACATGCAATAGTCATTTACAGTCCAAAAATTAAACTGTAAAAAATTACCATTTTTGACCATCTGGAAAAAGTTCGACAGGTCACGGGTCATCGTTTTTCATCAGAAAATGGATTTTTTGGACTGTAGAAAAATTGATTCAAAATGTCATTTGGATTGAGCCTCATGTTGAATATCTACTTTTTAAAGCCTCAATGTGACAGAAATTGCCATTTTTACTGACTTTTTCTCCTACTCAGAAGCTTCTATTTCGACCTATTCAGGCATTAAAATGACTCTAAACACACCTATTTTAGTTCCAAGAGTTCTAATTCACATGCAATAGTCATTTACAGTCCAAAAATTAAACTTTAAAAAATTACCATTTTTGACCATCTGGAAAAAGTTTGACAGGTCACGGGTCATCGTTTTTCATCAGAAAATTGATTTTTTGGACTGTAGAAAAATTGATTCAAAATGTCGTTTGGATTGAGCCTCATGTTGAATAACTACTTTTTAAAGCCTCAATGTGACCAAAATTGCCATTTTTACAGACTTTTTCTCCTACTCAGAAGCTTCTATTTCGACCTATTTCAGGCATTAAAATGACTCTAAACACACCTATTTTAGATCCAAGAGTTCTAATTCACATGCAATAGTCATTTACAGTCCAAAAATTAAACTTTAAAAAATTACCATTGTTGACCATCTGGAAAAAGTTCGACAGGTCACGGGTCATCGGTTTTTCATCAGAAAATTGATTTTTTGGACTGTAGAAAAATTGATTCAAAATGTCATTAGGATTGAGCCTCATGTTGAATGACTACTTTTTAAAGCCTCAATGTGACCAAAATTGCCATTTTTACAGACTTTTTCTCCTACTCAGAAGCTTCTATTTCGACCTATTCAGGCATTAAAATGACTCTAAACAAACTTATTTTAGTTCCAAGAGTTCTACATCACATGCAATAGTCATTTAAAGTTCAAAAATTAAACTTTAAAAAATTACCATTTTTGACCATCTGGAAAAAGTTCGACAGGTCACGGGTCATCGTTTTTCATCAGAAAATTGATTTTTTGGACTGTAGAAAAATTGATTCAAAATGTCATTTGGATTGAGCCTCATGTTGAATAACTACTTTTCAAAGCCTCAATGTGACCAAAATTGAAATTTTTACAGACTTTTTCTCCTACTCAGAAGCTTCTATTTCGACCTATTTCAGGCATTAATACGACTCCAAACACACTTATTTTAGTTCCAAGAGTTCTAATTCACATGCAATAGTCATTTACAGTCCAAAAATTAAACTTTAAAAAATTACCATTTTTGACCATCTGGAAAAAGTTCGACAGGTCTCGGGTCATCGTTTTTCATCCGAAAATTGATTTTTTGGACTGTAGAACAATTGATTCAAAATGTCATTTGGATTGAGCCTCATGTTGAATAACTACTTTTTAAAGCCTCAATGTGACCAAAATTGCCATTTTTACAGACTTTTTCTCCTACTCAGAAGCTTCTATTTCGACCTATTCAGACATTAAAATGACTCTAAACACACTTATTTTAGTTCCAAGAGTTCTAATTCACATGCAATAGTCATTTGCAGTCCAAAAATTAAACTGTAAAAAATTACCATTTTTGACCATCTGGAAAAAGTTCGACAGGCCACGGGTCATCGTTTTTCATCAGAAAATTGATTTTTTGGACTGTAGAAAAATTGATTCAAAATGTCATTTGGATTGAGCCTCATGTTGAATAACTACTTTTTAAAGCCTCAATGTGACAGAAATTGCCATTTTTACTGACTTTTTCTCCTACTCAGAAGCCTCTATTTCGACCTATTCAGGCATTAAAATGACTCTAAACACACCTATTTTAGTTCCAAGAGTTCTAATTCACATGTAATAGTCATTTACAGTCCAAAAATTAAACTTTAAAAAATTACCATTTTTGACCATCTGGAAAAAGTTTGACAGGTCACGGGTCATCGTTTTTCATCAGAAAATTGATTTTTTGGACTGTAGAAAAATTGATTCAAAATGTCGTTTGGATTGAGCCTCATGTTGAATAACTACTTTTTAAAGCCTCAATGTGACCAAAATTGCCATTTTTACAGACTTTTTCTCCTACTCAGAAGCTTCTATTTCGACCTATTTCAGGCATTAAAATGACTCTAAACACACTTATTTTAGTTCCACGAGTTCTAATTCACATGCAATAGTCATTTACAGTCCAAAAATTAAACTTTAAAAAATTACCATTGTTGACCATCTGGAAAAAGTTCGACAGGTCACGGGTCATCGTTTTTCATCAGAAAATTGATTTTTTGGACTGTAGAAAAATTGATTCAAAACGTCATTTGGATTGAGCCTCATGTTGAATAACTACTTTTTAAAGCCTCAATGTGACCAAAATTGCCATTTTTACAGACTTTTTCTCCTACTCAGAAGCTTCTATTTCGACCTATTTCAGGCATTAAAATGACTCTAAACACACTTATTTTAGTTCCAAGAGTTCTAATTCACATGCAATAGTCATTTACAGTCCAAAAATTAAACTTTAAAAAATTACCATTATTGACCATCTGGAAAAAGTTCGACAGGTCACGGGTCATCGTTTTTCATCAGAAAATTGAGTTTTTTGGACTGTAGAAAAATTGATTCAAAATGTCATTAGGATTGAGCCTCATGTTGAATGACTACTTTTTAAAGCCTCAATGTGACCAAAATTGCCATTTTTACAGACTTTTTCTCCTACTCAGAAGCTTCTATTTCGACCTATTCAGGCATTAAAATGACTCTAAACAAACTTATTTTAGTTCCAAGAGTTCTAATTCACATGTAATAGTCATTTACAGTCCAAAAATTAAACTTTAAAAAATTACCATTTTTGACCATCTGGAAAAAGTTTGACAGGTCACGGGTCATCGTTTTTCATCAGAAAATTGATTTTTTGGACTGTAGAAAAATTGATTCAAAATGTCATTAGGATTGAGCCTCATGTTGAATGACTACTTTTTAAAGCCTCAATGTGACCAAAATTGCCATTTTTACAGACTTTTTCTCCTACTCAGAAGCTTCTATTTCGACCTATTCAGGCATTAAAATGACTCTAAACAAACTTATTTTAGTTCCAAGAGTTCTAATTCACATGCAATAGTCATTTAAAGTTCAAAAATTAAACTTGAAAAAATTACCATTTTTGACCATCTGGAAAAAGTTCGACAGGTCACGGGTCATCGTTTTTCATCAGAAAATTGATTTTTTGGACTGTAGAAAAATTGATTCAAAATGTCATTTGGATTGAGCCTCATGTTGAATAACTACTTTTTAAAGCCTCAATGTGACCAAAATTGAAATTTTTACAGACTTTTTCTCCTACTCAGAAGCTTCTATTTCGACCTATTTCAGGCATTAAAATGACTCCAAACACACTTATTTTAGTTCCAAGAGTTCTAATTCACATGCAATAGTCATTTACAGTCCAAAAATTAAACTTTAAAAAATTACCATTTTTGACCATCTGGAAAAAGTTCGACAGGTCTCGGGTCACCGTTTTTCATCCGAAAATTGATTTTTTGGACTGTAGAACAATTGATTCAAAATGTCATTTGGATTGAGCCTCATGTTGAATAACTACTTTTTAAAGCCTCAATGTGACCAAAATTGCCATTTTTACAGACTTTTTCTCCTACTCAGAAGCTTCTATTTCGACCTATTCAGACATTAAAATGACTCTAAACACACTTATTTTAGTTCCAAGAGTTCTAATTCACATGCAATAGTCATTTACAGTCCAAAAATTGTACTGTAAAAAATTACCATTTTTGACCATCTGGAAAAAGTTCGACAGGTCACGGGTCATCGTTTTTCATCAGAAAATTGATTTTTTGGACTGTAGAAAAATTGATTCAAAATGTCATTTGGATTGAGCCTCATGTTGAATAACTACTTTTTAAAGCCTCAATGTGACAGAAATTGCCATTTTTACTGACTTTTTCTCCTACTCAGAAGCTTCTATTTCGACCTATTTCAGGCATTAAAATGACTCTAAACACACTTATTTTAGTTCCAAGAGTTCTAATTCACATGCAATAGTCATTTACAGTCCAAAAATTAAACTTTAAAAAATTACCATTATTGACCATCTGGAAAAAGTTCGACAGGTCACGGGTCATCGTTTTTCATCAGAAAATTGATTTTTTGGACTGTAGAAAAATTGATTCAAAATGTCATTAGGATTGAGCCTCATGTTGAATGACTACTTTTTAAAGCCTCAATGTGACCAAAATTGCCATTTTTACAGACTTTTTCTCTTACTCAGAAGCTTCTATTTCGACCTATTCAGGCATTAAAATGACTCTAAACAAACTTATTTTAGTTCCAAGAGTTCTAATTCACATGCAATAGTCATTTAAAGTTCAAAAATTAAACTTTAAAAAATTACCATTTTTGACCATCTGGAAAAAGTTCGACAGGTCACGGGTCATCGTTTTTCATCAGAAAATTGATTTTTTGGACTGTAGAAAAATTGATTCAAAATGTCATTTGGATTGAGCCTCATGTTGAATAACTACTTTTCAAAGCCTCAATGTGACCAAAATTGACATTTTTACAGACTTTTTCTCCTACTCAGAAGCTTCTATTTCGACCTATTTCAGGCATTAATACGACTCCAAACACACTTATTTTAGTTCCAAGAGTTCTAATTCACATGTAATAGTCATTTACAGTCCAAAAATTAAACTTTAAAAAATTACCATTTTTGACCATCTGGAAAAAGTTTGACAGGTCACGGGTCATCGTTTTTCATCAGAAAATTGATTTTTTGGACTGTAGAAAAATTGATTCAAAATGTCATTAGGATTGAGCCTCATGTTGAATGACTACTTTTTAAAGCCTCAATGTGACCAAAATTGCCATTTTTACAGACTTTTTCTCCTACTCAGAAGCTTCTATTTCGACCTATTCAGGCATTAAAATGACTCTAAACAAACTTATTTTAGTTCCAAGAGTTCTAATTCACATGCAATAGTCATTTAAAGTTCAAAAATTAAACTTGAAAAAATTACCATTTTTGACCATCTGGAAAAAGTTCGACAGGTCACGGGTCATCGTTTTTCATCAGAAAATTGATTTTTTGGACTGTAGAAAAATTGATTCAAAATGTCATTTGGATTGAGCCTCATGTTGAATAACTACTTTTTAAAGCCTCAATGTGACCAAAATTGAAATTTTTACAGACTTTTTCTCCTACTCAGAAGCTTCTATTTCGACCTATTTCAGGCATTAAAATGACTCCAAACACACTTATTTTAGTTCCAAGAGTTCTAATTCACATGCAATAGTCATTTACAGTCCAAAAATTAAACTTTAAAAAATTACCATTTTTGACCATCTGGAAAAAGTTTGACAGGTCTCGGGTCACCGTTTTTCATCCGAAAATTGATTTTTTGGACTGTAGAACAATTGATTCAAAATGTCATTTGGATTGAGCCTCATGTTGAATAACTACTTTTTAAAGCCTCAATGTGACCAAAATTGCCATTTTTACAGACCTTTTCTCCTACTCAGAAGCTTCTATTTCGACCTATTCAGACATTAAAATGACTCTAAACACACTTATTTTAGTTCCAAGAGTTCTAATTCACATGCAATAGTCATTTACAGTCCAAAAATTGTACTGTAAAAAATTACCATTTTTGACCATCTGGAAAAAGTTCGACAGGTCACGGGTCATCGTTTTTCATCAGAAAATTGATTTTTTGGACTGTAGAAAAATTGATTCAAAATGTCATTTGGATTGAGCCTCATGTTGAATAACTACTTTTTAAAGCCTCAATGTGACAGAAATTGCCATTTTTACTGACTTTTTCTCCTACTCAGAAGCTTCTATTTCGACCTATTTCAGGCATTAAAATGACTCTAAACACACCTATTTTAGTTCCAAGAGTTCTAATTCACATGCAATAGTCATTTACAGTCCAAAAATTAAACTTTAAAAAATTACCATTGTTGACCATCTAGAAAAAGTTCGACAGGTCACGGGTCATCGTTTTTCATCAGAAAATTGATTTTTTGGACTGTAGAAAAATTGATTCAAAATGTCATTTGGATTGAGCCTCATGTTGAATAACTACTTTTTAAAGCCTTAATGTGACCAAAATTGCCATGTTTACAGACTTTTTATCCTATTCAGAAGGTTCTATTTTGACCAATTTCAGGCATTAAAATGACTCTAAACACACTTATTTTAGTTCCAAGAGTTCTAATTCACATGCAATAGTCATTTACAGTCCAAAAATTAAACTTAAAAAAATTACCATTCTTGACCATCTGGAAAAAGTTCGACAGGTCACGGGTCATCGTTTTTCATCAGAAAATTGATTTTTTGGACTGTAGAAAAATTGATTCAAAATGTCATTAGGATTGAGCCTCATGTTGAATGACTACTTTTTAAAGCCTCAATGTGACCAAAATTGCCATTTTTACAGACTTTTTCTCCTACTCAGAAGCTTCTATTTCGACCTATTCAGGCATTAAAATGACTCTAAACAAACTTATTTTAGTTCCAAGAGTTCTAATTCACATGCAATAGTCATTTAAAGTTCAAAAATTAAACTTTAAAAAATTACCATTTTTGACCATCTGGAAAAAGTTCGACAGGTCACGGGTCATCGTTTTTCATCAGAAAATTGATTTTTTGGACTGTAGAAAAATTGATTCAAAATGTCATTAGGATTGAGCCTCATGTTGAATGACTACTTTTTAAAGCCTCAATGTGACCAAAATTGCCATTTTTACAGACTTTTTCTCCTACTCAGAAGCTTCTATTTCGACCTATTCAGGCATTAAAATGACTCTAAACAAACTTATTTTAGTTCCAAGAGTTCTAATTCACATGCAATAGTCATTTAAAGTTCAAAAATTAAACTTTAAAAAATTACCATTTTTGACCATCTGGAAAAAGTTCGACAGGTCACGGGTCATCGTTTTTCATCAGAACATTGATTTTTTGGACTGTAGAAAAATTGATTCAAAATGTCATTTGGATTGAGCCTCATGTTGAATAACTACTTTTTAAAGCCTCAATGTGACCAAAATTGAAATTTTTACAGACTTTTTCTCCTACTCAGAAGCTTCTATTTCGACCTATTTCAGGCATTAAAATGACTCCAAACACACTTATTTTAGTTCCAAGAGTTCTAATTCACATGCAATAGTCATTTACAGTCCAAAAATTAAACTTTAAAAAATTACCATTTTTGACCATCTGGAAAAAGTTCGACAGGTCTCGGGTCACCGTTTTTCATCCGAAAATTGATTTTTTGGACTGTAGAACAATTGATTCAAAATGTCATTTGGATTGAGCCTCATGTTGAATAACTACTTTTTAAAGCCTCAATGTGACCAAAATTGCCATTTTTACAGACTTTTTCTCCTACTCAGAAGCTTCTATTTCGACCTATTCAGACATTAAAATGACTCTAAACACACTTATTTTAGTTCCAAGAGTTCTAATTCACATGCAATAGTCATTTACAGTCCAAAAATTAAACTGTAAAAAATTACCATTTTTGACCATCTGGAAAAAGTTCGACAGGTCACGGGTCATCGTTTTTCATCAGAAAATGGATTTTTTGGACTGTAGAAAAATTGATTCAAAATGTCATTTGGATTGAGCCTCATGTTGAATAACTACTTTTTAAAGCCTCAATGTGACAGAAATTGCCATTTTTACTGACTTTTTCTCCTACTCAGAAGCTTCTATTTCGACCTATTCAGGCATTAAAATGACTCTAAACAAACTTATTTTAGTTCCAAGAGTTCTAATTCACATGCAATAGTCATTTAAAGTTCAAAAATTAAACTTTAAAAAATTACCATTTTTGACCATCTGGAAAAAGTTCGACAGGTCACGGGTCATCGTTTTTCATCAGAAAATTGTTTTTTTGGACTGTAGAAAAATTGATTCAAAATGTCATTTGGATTGAGCCTCATGTTGAATAACTACTTTTTAAAGCCTCAATGTGACAGAAATTGCCATTTTTACTGACTTTTTCTCCTACTCAGAAGCTTCTATTTCGACCTATTTCAGGCATTAAAATGACTCTAAACACACCTATTTTAGTTCCAAGAGTTCTAATTCACATGCAATAGTCATTTACAGTCCAAAAATTAAACTTTAAAAAATTACCATTGTTGACCATCTAGAAAAAGTTCGACAGGTCACGGGTCATCGTTTTTCATCAGAAAATTGATTTTTTGGACTGTAGAAAAATTGATTCAAAATGTCATTTGGATTGAGCCTCATGTTGAATAACTACTTTTTAAAGCCTTAATGTGACCAAAATTGCCATGTTTACAGACTTTTTATCCTATTCAGAAGGTTCTATTTTGACCAATTTCAGGCATTAAAATGACTCTAAACACACTTATTTTAGTTCCAAGAGTTCTAATTCACATGCAATAGTCATTTACAGTCCAAAAATTAAACTTAAAAAAATTACCATTCTTGACCATCTGGAAAAAGTTCGACAGGTCACGGGTCATCGTTTTTCATCAGAAAATTGATTTTTTGGACTGTAGAAAAATTGATTCAAAATGTCATTAGGATTGAGCCTCATGTTGAATGACTACTTTTTAAAGCCTCAATGTGACCAAAATTGCCATTTTTACAGACTTTTTCTCCTACTCAGAAGCTTCTATTTCGACCTATTCAGGCATTAAAATGACTCTAAACAAACTTATTTTAGTTCCAAGAGTTCTAATTCACATGCAATAGTCATTTAAAGTTCAAAAATTAAACTTTAAAAAAATTACCATTTTTGACCATCTGGAAAAAGTTCGACAGGTCACGGGTCATCGTTTTTCATCAGAAAATTGATTTTTTGGACTGTAGAAAAATTGATTCAAAATGTCATTAGGATTGAGCCTCATGTTGAATGACTACTTTTTAAAGCCTCAATGTGACCAAAATTGCCATTTTTACAGACTTTTTCTCCTACTCAGAAGCTTCTATTTCGACCTATTCAGGCATTAAAATGACTCTAAACAAACTTATTTTAGTTCCAAGAGTTCTAATTCACATGCAATAGGTCATTTAAAGTTCAAAAATTAAACTTTAAAAAATTACCATTTTTGACCATCTGGAAAAAGTTCGACAGGTCACGGGTCATCGTTTTTCATCAGAACATTGATTTTTTTGGACTGTAGAAAAATTGATTCAAAATGTCATTTGGATTGAGCCTCATGTTGAATAACTACTTTTTAAAGCCTCAATGTGACCAAAATTGAAATTTTTACAGACTTTTTCTCCTACTCAGAAGCTTCTATTTCGACCTATTTCAGGCATTAAAATGACTCCAAACACACTTATTTTAGTTCCAAGAGTTCTAATTCACATGCAATAGTCATTTACAGTCCAAAAATTAAACTTTAAAAAATTACCATTTTTGACCATCTGGAAAAAGTTCGACAGGTCTCGGGTCACCGTTTTTCATCCGAAAATTGATTTTTTGGACTGTAGAACAATTGATTCAAAATGTCATTTGGATTGAGCCTCATGTTGAATAACTACTTTTTAAAGCCTCAATGTGACCAAAAATTGCCATTTTTACAGACTTTTTCTCCTACTCAGAAGCTTCTATTTCGACCTATTCAGACATTAAAATGACTCTAAACACACTTATTTTAGTTCCAAGAGTTCTAATTCACATGCAATAGTCATTTACAGTCCAAAAATTAAACTGTAAAAAATTACCATTTTTGACCATCTGGAAAAAGTTCGACAGGTCACGGGTCATCGTTTTTCATCAGAAAATGGATTTTTTGGACTGTAGAAAAATTGATTCAAAATGTCATTTGGATTGAGCCTCATGTTGAATAACTACTTTTTAAAAGCCTCAATGTGACAGAAATTGCCATTTTTACTGACTTTTTCTCCTACTCAGAAGCTTCTATTTCGACCTATTCAGGCATTAAAATGACTCTAAACACACCTATTTTAGTTCCAAGAGTTCTAATTCACATGCAATAGTCATTTACAGTCCAAAAATTAAACTTTAAAAAATTACCATTTTTGACCATCTGGAAAAAGTTTGACAGGTCTCACGGGTCATCGTTTTTCATCAGAAAATTGATTTTTTGGACTGTAGAAAATTGATTCAAAATGTCGTTTGGATTGAGCCTCATGTTGAATAACTACTTTTTAAAGCCTCAATGTGACCAAAATTGCCATTTTTACAGACTTTTTCTCCTACTCAGAAGCTTCTATTTCGACCTATTTCAGGCATTAAAATGACTCTAAACACACCTATTTTAGTTCCAAGAGTTCTAATTCACATGCAATAGTCATTTACAGTCCAAAAATTAAACTTTAAAAAATTACCATTGTTGACCATCTGGAAAAAGTTCGACAGGTCACGGGTCATCGGTTTTTCATCAGAAAATTGATTTTTTGGACTGTAGAAAAATTGATTCAAAATGTCATTAGGATTGAGCCTCATGTTGAATGACTACTTTTTAAAGCCTCAATGTGACCAAAATTGCCATTTTTACAGACTTTTTCTCCTACTCAGAAGCTTCTATTTCGACCTATTCAGGCATTAAAATGACTCTAAACAAACTTATTTTAGTTCCAAGAGTTCTACATCACATGCAATAGTCATTTAAAGTTCAAAAATTAAACTTTAAAAAATTACCATTTTTGACCATCTGGAAAAAGTTCGACAGGTCACGGGTCATCGTTTTTCATCAGAAAATTGATTTTTTGGACTGTAGAAAAATTGATTCAAAATGTCATTTGGATTGAGCCTCATGTTGAATAACTACTTTTCAAAGCCTCAATGTGACCAAAATTGAAATTTTTACAGACTTTTTCTCCTACTCAGAAGCTTCTATTTCGACCTATTTCAGGCATTAATACGACTCCAAACACACTTATTTTAGTTCCAAGAGTTCTAATTCACATGCAATAGTCATTTACAGTCCAAAAATTAAACTTTAAAAAATTACCATTTTTGACCATCTGGAAAAAGTTCGACAGGTCTCGGGTCATCGTTTTTCATCCGAAAATTGATTTTTTGGACTGTAGAACAATTGATTCAAAATGTCATTTGGATTGAGCCTCATGTTGAATAACTACTTTTTAAAGCCTCAATGTGACCAAAATTGCCATTTTTACAGACTTTTTCTCCTACTCAGAAGCTTCTATTTCGACCTATTCAGACATTAAAATGACTCTAAACACACTTATTTTAGTTCCAAGAGTTCTAATTCACATGCAATAGTCATTTACAGTCCAAAAATTAAACTGTAAAAAATTACCATTTTTGACCATCTGGAAAAAGTTCGACAGGCCACGGGTCATCGTTTTTCATCAGAAAATTGATTTTTTGGACTGTAGAAAAATTGATTCAAAATGTCATTTGGATTGAGCCTCATGTTGAATAACTACTTTTTAAAGCCTCAATGTGACAGAAATTGCCATTTTTACTGACTTTTTCTCCTACTCAGAAGCTTCTATTTCGACCTATTCAGGCATTAAAATGACTCTAAACACACCTATTTTAGTTCCAAGAGTTCTAATTCACATGTAATAGTCATTTACAGTCCAAAAATTAAACTTTAAAAAATTACCATTTTTGACCATCTGGAAAAAGTTTGACAGGTCACGGGTCATCGTTTTTCATCAGAAAATTGATTTTTTGGACTGTAGAAAAATTGATTCAAAATGTCGTTTGGATTGAGCCTCATGTTGAATAACTACTTTTTAAAGCCTCAATGTGACCAAAATTGCCATTTTTACAGACTTTTTCTCCTACTCAGAAGCTTCTATTTCGACCTATTTCAGGCATTAAAATGACTCTAAACACACTTATTTTAGTTCCACGAGTTCTAATTCACATGCAATAGTCATTTACAGTCCAAAAATTAAACTTTAAAAAATTACCATTGTTGACCATCTGGAAAAAGTTCGACAGGTCACGGGTCATCGTTTTTCATCAGAAAATTGATTTTTTGGACTGTAGAAAAATTGATTCAAAATGTCATTTGGATTGAGCCTCATGTTGAATAACTACTTTTTAAAGCCTCAATGTGACAGAAATTGCCATTTTTACTGACTTTTTCTCCTACTCAGAAGCTTCTATTTCGACCTATTTCAGGCATTAAAATGACTCTAAACACACCTATTTTAGTTCCAAGAGTTCTAATTCACATGCAATAGTCATTTACAGTCCAAAAATTAAACTTTAAAAAATTACCATTGTTGACCATCTAGAAAAAGTTCGACAGGTCACGGGTCATCGTTTTTCATCAGAAAATTGATTTTTTGGACTGTAGAAAAATTGATTCAAAATGTCATTTGGATTGAGCCTCATGTTGAATAACTACTTTTTAAAGCCTTAATGTGACCAAAATTGCCATGTTTACAGACTTTTTATCCTATTCAGAAGGTTCTATTTTGACCAATTTCAGGCATTAAAATGACTCTAAACACACTTATTTTAGTTCCAAGAGTTCTAATTCACATGCAATAGTCATTTACAGTCCAAAAATTAAACTTAAAAAAATTACCATTCTTGACCATCTGGAAAAAGTTCGACAGGTCACGGGTCATCGTTTTTCATCAGAAAATTGATTTTTTGGACTGTAGAAAAATTGATTCAAAATGTCATTAGGATTGAGCCTCATGTTGAATGACTACTTTTTAAAGCCTCAATGTGACCAAAATTGCCATTTTTACAGACTTTTTCTCCTACTCAGAAGCTTCTATTTCGACCTATTCAGGCATTAAAATGACTCTAAACAAACTTATTTTAGTTCCAAGAGTTCTAATTCACATGCAATAGTCATTTAAAGTTCAAAAATTAAACTTTAAAAAATTACCATTTTTGACCATCTGGAAAAAGTTCGACAGGTCACGGGTCATCGTTTTTCATCAGAAAATTGATTTTTTGGACTGTAGAAAAATTGATTCAAAATGTCATTAGGATTGAGCCTCATGTTGAATGACTACTTTTTAAAGCCTCAATGTGACCAAAATTGCCATTTTTACAGACTTTTTCTCCTACTCAGAAGCTTCTATTTCGACCTATTCAGGCATTAAAATGACTCTAAACAAACTTATTTTAGTTCCAAGAGTTCTAATTCACATGCAATAGTCATTTAAAGTTCAAAAATTAAACTTTAAAAAATTACCATTTTTGACCATCTGGAAAAAGTTCGACAGGTCACGGGTCATCGTTTTTCATCAGAACATTGATTTTTTGGACTGTAGAAAAATTGATTCAAAATGTCATTTGGATTGAGCCTCATGTTGAATAACTACTTTTTAAAGCCTCAATGTGACCAAAATTGAAATTTTTACAGACTTTTTCTCCTACTCAGAAGCTTCTATTTCGACCTATTTCAGGCATTAAAATGACTCCAAACACACTTATTTTAGTTCCAAGAGTTCTAATTCACATGCAATAGTCATTTACAGTCCAAAAATTAAACTTTAAAAAATTACCATTTTTGACCATCTGGAAAAAGTTCGACAGGTCTCGGGTCACCGTTTTTCATCCGAAAATTGATTTTTTGGACTGTAGAACAATTGATTCAAAATGTCATTTGGATTGAGCCTCATGTTGAATAACTACTTTTTAAAGCCTCAATGTGACCAAAATTGCCATTTTTACAGACTTTTTCTCCTACTCAGAAGCTTCTATTTCGACCTATTCAGACATTAAAATGACTCTAAACACACTTATTTTAGTTCCAAGAGTTCTAATTCACATGCAATAGTCATTTACAGTCCAAAAATTAAACTGTAAAAAATTACCATTTTTGACCATCTGGAAAAAGTTCGACAGGTCACGGGTCATCGTTTTTCATCAGAAAATGGATTTTTTGGACTGTAGAAAAATTGATTCAAAATGTCATTTGGATTGAGCCTCATGTTGAATAACTACTTTTTAAAGCCTCAATGTGACAGAAATTGCCATTTTTACTGACTTTTTCTCCTACTCAGAAGCTTCTATTTCGACCTATTCAGGCATTAAAATGACTCTAAACAAACTTATTTTAGTTCCAAGAGTTCTAATTCACATGCAATAGTCATTTAAAGTTCAAAAATTAAACTTTAAAAAATTACCATTTTTGACCATCTGGAAAAAGTTCGACAGGTCACGGGTCATCGTTTTTCATCAGAAAATTGTTTTTTTGGACTGTAGAAAAATTGATTCAAAATGTCATTTGGATTGAGCCTCATGTTGAATAACTACTTTTTAAAGCCTCAATGTGACAGAAATTGCCATTTTTACTGACTTTTTCTCCTACTCAGAAGCTTCTATTTCGACCTATTTCAGGCATTAAAATGACTCTAAACACACCTATTTTAGTTCCAAGAGTTCTAATTCACATGCAATAGTCATTTACAGTCCAAAAATTAAACTTTAAAAAATTACCATTGTTGACCATCTAGAAAAAGTTCGACAGGTCACGGGTCATCGTTTTTCATCAGAAAATTGATTTTTTGGACTGTAGAAAAATTGATTCAAAATGTCATTTGGATTGAGCCTCATGTTGAATAACTACTTTTTAAAGCCTTAATGTGACCAAAATTGCCATGTTTACAGACTTTTTATCCTATTCAGAAGGTTCTATTTTGACCAATTTCAGGCATTAAAATGACTCTAAACACACTTATTTTAGTTCCAAGAGTTCTAATTCACATGCAATAGTCATTTACAGTCCAAAAATTAAACTTAAAAAAATTACCATTCTTGACCATCTGGAAAAAGTTCGACAGGTCACGGGTCATCGTTTTTCATCAGAAAATTGATTTTTTGGACTGTAGAAAAATTGATTCAAAATGTCATTAGGATTGAGCCTCATGTTGAATGACTACTTTTTAAAGCCTCAATGTGACCAAAATTGCCATTTTTACAGACTTTTTCTCCTACTCAGAAGCTTCTATTTCGACCTATTCAGGCATTAAAATGACTCTAAACAAACTTATTTTAGTTCCAAGAGTTCTAATTCACATGCAATAGTCATTTAAAGTTCAAAAATTAAACTTTAAAAAATTACCATTTTTGACCATCTGGAAAAAGTTCGACAGGTCACGGGTCATCGTTTTTCATCAGAAAATTGATTTTTTGGACTGTAGAAAAATTGATTCAAAATGTCATTAGGATTGAGCCTCATGTTGAATGACTACTTTTTAAAGCCTCAATGTGACCAAAATTGCCATTTTTACAGACTTTTTCTCCTACTCAGAAGCTTCTATTTCGACCTATTCAGGCATTAAAATGACTCTAAACAAACTTATTTTAGTTCCAAGAGTTCTAATTCACATGCAATAGTCATTTAAAGTTCAAAAATTAAACTTTAAAAAATTACCATTTTTGACCATCTGGAAAAAGTTCGACAGGTCACGGGTCATCGTTTTTCATCAGAACATTGATTTTTTGGACTGTAGAAAAATTGATTCAAAATGTCATTTGGATTGAGCCTCATGTTGAATAACTACTTTTTAAAGCCTCAATGTGACCAAAATTGAAATTTTTACAGACTTTTTCTCCTACTCAGAAGCTTCTATTTCGACCTATTTCAGGCATTAAAATGACTCCAAACACACTTATTTTAGTTCCAAGAGTTCTAATTCACATGCAATAGTCATTTACAGTCCAAAAATTAAACTTTAAAAAATTACCATTTTTGACCATCTGGAAAAAGTTCGACAGGTCTCGGGTCACCGTTTTTCATCCGAAAATTGATTTTTTGGACTGTAGAACAATTGATTCAAAATGTCATTTGGATTGAGCCTCATGTTGAATAACTACTTTTTAAAGCCTCAATGTGACCAAAATTGCCATTTTTACAGACTTTTTCTCCTACTCAGAAGCTTCTATTTCGACCTATTCAGACATTAAAATGACTCTAAACACACTTATTTTAGTTCCAAGAGTTCTAATTCACATGCAATAGTCATTTACAGTCCAAAAATTAAACTGTAAAAAATTACCATTTTTGACCATCTGGAAAAAGTTCGACAGGTCACGGGTCATCGTTTTTCATCAGAAAATGGATTTTTTGGACTGTAGAAAAATTGATTCAAAATGTCATTTGGATTGAGCCTCATGTTGAATAACTACTTTTTAAAGCCTCAATGTGACAGAAATTGCCATTTTTACTGACTTTTTCTCCTACTCAGAAGCTTCTATTTCGACCTATTCAGGCATTAAAATGACTCTAAACACACCTATTTTAGTTCCAAGAGTTCTAATTCACATGCAATAGTCATTTACAGTCCAAAAATTAAACTTTAAAAAATTACCATTTTTGACCATCTGGAAAAAGTTTGACAGGTCTCACGGGTCATCGTTTTTCATCAGAAAATTGATTTTTTGGACTGTAGAAAAATTGATTCAAAATGTCGTTTGGATTGAGCCTCATGTTGAATAACTACTTTTTAAAGCCTCAATGTGACCAAAATTGCCATTTTTACAGACTTTTTCTCCTACTCAGAAGCTTCTATTTCGACCTATTTCAGGCATTAAAATGACTCTAAACACACCTATTTTAGTTCCAAGAGTTCTAATTCACATGCAATAGTCATTTACAGTCCAAAAATTAAACTTTAAAAAATTACCATTGTTGACCATCTGGAAAAAGTTCGACAGGTCACGGGTCATCGGTTTTTCATCAGAAAATTGATTTTTTGGACTGTAGAAAAATTGATTCAAAATGTCATTAGGATTGAGCCTCATGTTGAATGACTACTTTTTAAAGCCTCAATGTGACCAAAATTGCCATTTTTACAGACTTTTTCTCCTACTCAGAAGCTTCTATTTCGACCTATTCAGGCATTAAAATGACTCTAAACAAACTTATTTTAGTTCCAAGAGTTCTACATCACATGCAATAGTCATTTAAAGTTCAAAAATTAAACTTTAAAAAATTACCATTTTTGACCATCTGGAAAAAGTTCGACAGGTCACGGGTCATCGTTTTTCATCAGAAAATTGATTTTTTGGACTGTAGAAAAATTGATTCAAAATGTCATTTGGATTGAGCCTCATGTTGAATAACTACTTTTCAAAGCCTCAATGTGACCAAAATTGAAATTTTTACAGACTTTTTCTCCTACTCAGAAGCTTCTATTTCGACCTATTTCAGGCATTAATACGACTCCAAACACACTTATTTTAGTTCCAAGAGTTCTAATTCACATGCAATAGTCATTTACAGTCCAAAAATTAAACTTTAAAAAATTACCATTTTTGACCATCTGGAAAAAGTTCGACAGGTCTCGGGTCATCGTTTTTCATCCGAAAATTGATTTTTTGGACTGTAGAACAATTGATTCAAAATGTCATTTGGATTGAGCCTCATGTTGAATAACTACTTTTTAAAGCCTCAATGTGACCAAAATTGCCATTTTTACAGACTTTTTCTCCTACTCAGAAGCTTCTATTTCGACCTATTCAGACATTAAAATGACTCTAAACACACTTATTTTAGTTCCAAGAGTTCTAATTCACATGCAATAGTCATTTACAGTCCAAAAATTAAACTGTAAAAATTACCATTTTTGACCATCTGGAAAAAGTTCGACAGGCCACGGGTCATCGTTTTTCATCAGAAAATTGATTTTTTGGACTGTAGAAAAATTGATTCAAAATGTCATTTGGATTGAGCCTCATGTTGAATAACTACTTTTTAAAGCCTCAATGTGACAGAAATTGCCATTTTTACTGACTTTTTCTCCTACTCAGAAGCTTCTATTTCGACCTATTCAGGCATTAAAATGACTCTAAACACACCTATTTTAGTTCCAAGAGTTCTAATTCACATGTAATAGTCATTTACAGTCCAAAAATTAAACTTTAAAAAATTACCATTTTTGACCATCTGGAAAAAGTTTGACAGGTCACGGGTCATCGTTTTTCATCAGAAAATTGATTTTTTGGACTGTAGAAAAATTGATTCAAAATGTCGTTTGGATTGAGCCTCATGTTGAATAACTACTTTTTAAAGCCTCAATGTGACCAAAATTGCCATTTTTACAGACTTTTTCTCCTACTCAGAAGCTTCTATTTCGACCTATTTCAGGCATTAAAATGACTCTAAACACACTTATTTTAGTTCCACGAGTTCTAATTCACATGCAATAGTCATTTACAGTCCAAAAATTAAACTTTAAAAAAATTACCATTGTTGACCATCTGGAAAAAGTTCGACAGGTCACGGGTCATCGTTTTTCATCAGAAAATTGATTTTTTGGACTGTAGAAAAATTGATTCAAAACGTCATTTGGATTGAGCCTCATGTTGAATAACTACTTTTTAAAGCCTCAATGTGACCAAAATTGCCATTTTTACAGACTTTTTCTCCTACTCAGAAGCTTCTATTTCGACCTATTTCAGGCATTAAAATGACTCTAAACACACTTATTTTAGTTCCAAGAGTTCTAATTCACATGCAATAGTCATTTACAGTCCAAAAATTAAACTTTAAAAAATTACCATTATTGACCATCTGGAAAAAGTTCGACAGGTCACGGGTCATCGTTTTTCATCAGAAAATTGATTTTTGGACTGTAGAAAAATTGATTCAAAATGTCATTAGGATTGAGCCTCATGTTGAATGACTACTTTTTAAAGCCTCAATGTGACCAAAATTGCCATTTTTACAGACTTTTTCTCCTACTCAGAAGCTTCTATTTCGACCTATTCAGGCATTAAAATGACTCTAAACAAACTTATTTTAGTTCCAAGAGTTCTAATTCACATGCAATAGTCATTTAAAGTTCAAAAATTAAACTTTAAAAAATTACCATTTTTTGACCATCTGGAAAAAGTTCGACAGGTCACGGGTCATCGTTTTTCATCAGAAAATTGATTTTTTGGACTGTAGAAAAATTGATTCAAAATGTCATTTGGATTGAGCCTCATGTTGAATAACTACTTTGAAAGCCTCAATGTGACCAAAATTGAAATTTTTACAGACTTTTTCTCCTACTCAGAAGCTTCTATTTCGACCTATTTCAGGCATTAATACGACTCCAAACACACTTATTTTAGTTCCAAGAGTTCTAATTCACATGCAATAGTCATTTACAGTCCAAAAATTAAACTTTAAAAAATTACCATTTTTGACCATCTGGAAAAAGTTCGACAGGTCTCGGGTCATCGTTTTTCATCCGAAAATTGATTTTTTGGACTGTAGAACAATTGATTCAAAATGTCATTTGGATTGAGCCTCATGTTGAATAACTACTTTTTAAAGCCTCAATGTGACCAAAATTGCCATTTTTACAGACTTTTTCTCCTACTCAGAAGCTTCTATTTCGACCTATTCAGACATTAAAATGACTCTAAACACACTTATTTTAGTTCCAAGAGTTCTAATTCACATGCAATAGTCATTTACAGTCCAAAAATTAAACTGTAAAAAATTACCATTATTGACCATCTGGAAAAAGTTCGACAGGTCACGGGTCATCGTTTTTCATCAGAAAATTGATTTTTTGGACTGTAGAAAAATTGATTCAAAATGTCATTAGGATTGAGCCTCATGTTGAATGACTACTTTTTAAAGCCTCAATGTGACCAAAATTGCCATTTTTACAGACTTTTTCTCCTACTCAGAAGCTTCTTTTTCGACCTATTCAGGCATTAAAATGACTCTAAACAAACTTATTTTAGTTCCAAGAGTTCTAATTCACATGCAATAGTCATTTAAAGTTCAAAAATTAAACTTAAAAAATTACCATTTTTGACCATCTGGAAAAAGTTCGACAGGTCACGGGTCATCGTTTTTCATCAGAAAATTGATTTTTTGGACTGTAGAAAAATTGATTCAAAATGTCATTTGGATTGAGCCTCATGTTGAATAACTACTTTTCAAAGCCTCAATGTGACCAAAATTGAAATTTTTACAGACTTTTTCTCCTACTCAGAAGCTTCTATTTCGACCTATTTCAGGCATTAATACGACTCCAAACACACTTATTTTAGTTCCAAGAGTTCTAATTCACATGCAATAGTCATTTACAGTCCAAAAATTAAACTTTAAAAAATTACCATTTTTGACCATCTGGAAAAAGTTCGACAGGTCTCGGGTCATCGTTTTTCATCCGAAAATTGATTTTTTGGACTGTAGAACAATTGATTCAAAATGTCATTTGGATTGAGCCTCATGTTGAATAACTACTTTTTAAAGCCTCAATGTGACCAAAATTGCCATTTTTACAGACTTTTTCTCCTACCAGAAGCTTCTATTTCGACCTATTCAGACATTAAAATGACTCTAAACACACTTATTTTAGTTCCAAGAGTTCTAATTCACATGCAATAGTCATTTACAGTCCAAAAATTAAACTGTAAAAAATTACCATTTTTGACCATCTGGAAAAAGTTCGACAGGCCACGGGTCATCGTTTTTCATCAGAAAATTGATTTTTTGGACTGTAGAAAAATTGATTCAAAATGTCATTTGGATTGAGCCTCATGTTGAATAACTACTTTTTAAAGCCTCAATGTGACAGAAATTGCCATTTTTACTGACTTTTTCTCCTACTCAGAAGCTTCTATTTCGACCTATTCAGGCATTAAAATGACTCTAAACACACCTATTTTAGTTCCAAGAGTTCGAATTCACATGTAATAGTCATTTACAGTCCAAAAATTAAACTTTAAAAAATTACCATTTTTGACCATCTGGAAAAAGTTTGACAGGTCACGGGTCATCGTTTTTCATCAGAAAATTGATTTTTTGGACTGTAGAAAAATTGATTCAAAATGTCGTTTGGATTGAGCCTCATGTTGAATAACTACTTTTTAAAGCCTCAATGTGACCAAAATTGCCATTTTTACAGACTTTTTCTCCTACTCAGAAGCTTCTATTTCGACCTATTTCAGGCATTAAAATGACTCTAAACACACTTATTTTAGTTCCACGAGTTCTAATTCACATGCAATAGTCATTTACAGTCCAAAAATTAAACTTTAAAAAATTACCATTGTTGACCATCTGGAAAAAGTTCGACAGGTCACGGGTCATCGTTTTTCATCAGAAAATTGATTTTTTGGACTGTAGAAAAATTGATTCAAAACGTCATTTGGATTGAGCCTCATGTTGAATAACTACTTTTTAAAGCCTCAATGTGACCAAAATTGCCATTTTTACAGACTTTTTCTCCTTCTCAGAAGCTTCTATTTCGACCTATTTCAGGCATTAAAATGACTCTAAACACACTTATTTTAGTTCCAAGAGTTCTAATTCACATGCAATAGTCATTTACAGTCCAAAAATTAAACTTTAAAAAATTACCATTATTGACCATCTGGAAAAAGTTCGACAGGTCACGGGTCATCGTTTTTCATCAGAAAATTGATTTTTTGGACTGTAGAAAAATTGATTCAAAATGTCATTAGGATTGAGCCTCATGTTGAATGACTACTTTTTAAAGCCTCAATGTGACCAAAATTGCCATTTTTACAGACTTTTTCTCCTACTCAGAAGCTTCTATTTCGACCTATTCAGGCATTAAAATGACTCTAAACAAACTTATTTTAGTTCCAAGAGTTCTAATTCACATGCAATAGTCATTTAAAGTTCAAAAATTAAACTTGAAAAAATTACCATTTTTGACCATCTGGAAAAAGTTCGACAGGTCACGGGTCATCGTTTTTCATCAGAAAATTGATTTTTTGGACTGTAGAAAAATTGATTCAAAATGTCATTTGGATTGAGCCTCATGTTGAATAACTACTTTTTAAAGCCTCAATGTGTCCAAAATTGAAATTTTTACAGACTTTTTCTCCTACTCAGAAGCTTCTATTTCGACCTATTTCAGGCATTAAAATGACTCCAAACACACTTATTTTAGTTCCAAGAGTTCTAATTCACATGCAATAGTCATTTACAGTCCAAAAATTAAACTTTAAAAAATTACCATTTTTGACCATCTGGAAAAAGTTCGACAGGTCTCGGGTCACCGTTTTTCATCCGAAAATTGATTTTTTGGACTGTAGAACAATTGATTCAAAATGTCATTTGGATTGAGCCTCATGTTGAATAACTACTTTTTAAAGCCTCAATGTGACCAAAATTGCCATTTTTACAGACTTTTTCTCCTACTCAGAAGCTTCTATTTCGACCTATTCAGACATTAAAATGACTCTAAACACACTTATTTTAGTTCCAAGAGTTCTAATTCACATGCAATAGTCATTTACAGTCCAAAAATTGTACTGTAAAAAATTACCATTTTTGACCATCTGGAAAAAGTTCGACAGGTCACGGGTCATCGTTTTTCATCAGAAAATTGATTTTTTGGACTGTAGAAAAATTGATTCAAAATGTCATTTGGATTGAGCCTCATGTTGAATAACTACTTTTTAAAGCCTCAATGTGACAGAAATTGCCATTTTTACTGACTTTTTCTCCTACTCAGAAGCTTCTATTTCGACCTATTTCAGGCATTAAAATGACTCTAAACACACCTATTTTAGTTCCAAGAGTTCTAATTCACATGCAATAGTCATTTACAGTCCAAAAATTAAACTTTAAAAAATTACCATTGTTGACCATCTGGAAAAAGTTCGACAGGTCACGGGTCATCGTTTTTCATCAGAAAATTGATTTTTTGGACTGTAGAAAAATTGATTCAAAATGTCATTTGGATTGAGCCTCATGTTGAATAACTACTTTTTAAAGCCTTAATGTGACCAAAATTGCCATTTTTACAGACTTTTTATCCTATTCAGAAGGTTCTATTTTGACCAATTTCAGGCATTAAAATGACTCTAAACACACTTATTTTAGTTCCAAGAGTTCTAATTCACATGCAATAGTCATTTACAGTCCAAAAATTAAACTTTAAAAAATTACCATTCTTGACCATCTGGAAAAAGTTCGACAGGTCACGGGTCATCGTTTTTCATCAGAAAATTGATTTTTTGGACTGTAGAAAAATTGATTCAAAATGTCATTAGGATTGAGCCTCATGTTGAATGACTACTTTTTAAAGCCTCAATGTGACCAAAATTGCCATTTTTACAGACTTTTTCTCCTACTCAGAAGCTTCTATTTCGACCTATTCAGGCATTAAAATGACTCTAAACAAACTTATTTTAGTTCCAAGAGTTCTAATTCACATGCAATAGTCATTTAAAGTTCAAAAATTAAACTTTAAAAAATTACCATTTTTGACCATCTGGAAAAAGTTCGACAGGTCACGGGTCATCGTTTTTCATCAGAAAATTGATTTTTTGGACTGTAGAAAAATTGATTCAAAATGTCATTAGGATTGAGCCTCATGTTGAATGACTACTTTTTAAAGCCTCAATGTGACCAAAATTGCCATTTTTACAGACTTTTTCTCCTACTCAGAAGCTTCTATTTCGACCTATTCAGGCATTAAAATGACTCTAAACAAACTTATTTTAGTTCCAAGAGTTCTAATTCACATGCAATAGTCATTTAAAGTTCAAAAATTAAACTTTAAAAAATTACCATTTTTGACCATCTGGAGAAAGTTCGACAGGTCACGGGTCATCGTTTTTCATCAGAAAATTGATTTTTTGGACTGTAGAAAAATTGATTCAAAATGTCATTTGGATTGAGCCTCATGTTGAATAACTACTTTTTAAAGCCTCAATGTGACCAAAATTGCCATTTTTACAGACTTTTTCTCCTACTCAGAAGCTTCTATTTCGACCTATTTCAGGCATTAAAATGACTCTAAACACACTTATTTTAGTTCCACGAGTTCTAATTCACATGCAATAGTCATTTACAGTCCAAAAATTAAACTTTAAAAAATTACCATTTTTGACCATCTGGAAAAAGTTCGACAGGCCACGGGTCATCGTTTTTCATCAGAAAATTGATTTTTTGGACTGTAGAAAAATTGATTCAAAATGTCATTTGGATTGAGCCTCATGTTGAATAACTACTTTTTAAAGCCTCAATGTGACAGAAATTGCCATTTTTACTGACTTTTTCTCCTACTCAGAAGCTTCTATTTCGACCTATTCAGGCATTAAAATGACTCTAAACACACCTATTTTAGTTCCAAGAGTTCTAATTCACATGTAATAGTCATTTACAGTCCAAAAATTAAACTTTAAAAAATTACCATTTTTGACCATCTGGAAAAAGTTTGACAGGTCACGGGTCATCGTTTTTCATCAGAAAATTGATTTTTTGGACTGTAGAAAAATTGATTCAAAATGTCGTTTGGATTGAGCCTCATGTTGAATAACTACTTTTTAAAGCCTCAATGTGACCAAAATTGCCATTTTTACAGACTTTTTCTCCTACTCAGAAGCTTCTATTTCGACCTATTTCAGGCATTAAAATGACTCTAAACACACTTATTTTAGTTCCACGAGTTCTAATTCACATGCAATAGTCATTTACAGTCCAAAAATTAAACTTTAAAAAATTACCATTGTTGACCATCTGGAAAAAGTTCGACAGGTCACGGGTCATCGTTTTTCATCAGAAAATTGATTTTTTGGACTGTAGAAAAATTGATTCAAAACGTCATTTGGATTGAGCCTCATGTTGAATAACTACTTTTTAAAGCCTCAATGTGACCAAAATTGCCATTTTTACAGACTTTTTCTCCTACTCAGAAGCTTCTATTTCGACCTATTTCAGGCATTAAAATGACTCTAAACACACTTATTTTAGTTCCAAGAGTTCTAATTCACATGCAATAGTCATTTACAGTCCAAAAATTAAACTTTAAAAAATTACCATTATTGACCATCTGGAAAAAGTTCGACAGGTCACGGGTCATCGTTTTTCATCAGAAAATTGATTTTTTGGACTGTAGAAAAATTGATTCAAAATGTCATTAGGATTGAGCCTCATGTTGAATGACTACTTTTTAAAGCCTCAATGTGACCAAAATTGCCATTTTTACAGACTTTTTCTCCTACTCAGAAGCTTCTATTTCGACCTATTCAGGCATTAAAATGACTCTAAACAAACTTATTTTAGTTCCAAGAGTTCTAATTCACATGCAATAGTCATTTAAAGTTCAAAAATTAAACTTTAAAAAATTACCATTTTTGACCATCTGGAAAAAGTTCGACAGGTCACGGGTCATCGTTTTTCATCAGAAAATTGATTTTTTGGACTGTAGAAAAATTGATTCAAAATGTCATTTGGATTGAGCCTCATGTTGAATAACTACTTTTCAAAGCCTCAATGTGACCAAAATTGAAATTTTTACAGACTTTTTCTCCTACTCAGAAGCTTCTATTTCGACCTATTTCAGGCATTAATACGACTCCAAACACACTTATTTTAGTTCCAAGAGTTCTAATTCACATGCAATAGTCATTTACAGTCCAAAAATTAAACTTTAAAAAATTACCATTTTTGACCATCTGGAAAAAGTTCGACAGGTCTCGGGTCATCGTTTTTCATCCGAAAATTGATTTTTTGGACTGTAGAACAATTGATTCAAAATGTCATTTGGATTGAGCCTCATGTTGAATAACTACTTTTTAAAGCCTCAATGTGACCAAAATTGCCATTTTTACAGACTTTTTCTCCTACTCAGAAGCTTCTATTTCGACCTATTCAGACATTAAAATGACTCTAAACACACTTATTTTAGTTCCAAGAGTTCTAATTCACATGCAATAGTCATTTACAGTCCAAAAATTAAACTGTAAAAAATTACCATTTTTGACCATCTGGAAAAAGTTCGACAGGCCACGGGTCATCGTTTTTCATCAGAAAATTGATTTTTTGGACTGTAGAAAAATTGATTCAAAATGTCATTTGGATTGAGCCTCATGTTGAATAACTACTTTTTAAAGCCTCAATGTGACAGAAATTGCCATTTTTACTGACTTTTTCTCCTACTCAGAAGCTTCTATTTCGACCTATTCAGGCATTAAAATGACTCTAAACACACCTATTTTAGTTCCAAGAGTTCTAATTCACATGTAATAGTCATTTACAGTCCAAAAATTAAACTTTAAAAAATTACCATTTTTGACCATCTGGAAAAAGTTTGACAGGTCACGGGTCATCGTTTTTCATCAGAAAATTGATTTTTTGGACTGTAGAAAAATTGATTCAAAATGTCGTTTGGATTGAGCCTCATGTTGAATAACTACTTTTTAAAGCCTCAATGTGACCAAAATTGCCATTTTTACAGACTTTTTCTCCTACTCAGAAGCTTCTATTTCGACCTATTTCAGGCATTAAAATGACTCTAAACACACTTATTTTAGTTCCACGAGTTCTAATTCACATGCAATAGTCATTTACAGTCCAAAAATTAAACTTTAAAAAATTACCATTGTTGACCATCTGGAAAAAGTTCGACAGGTCACGGGTCATCGTTTTTCATCAGAAAATTGATTTTTTGGACTGTAGAAAAATTGATTCAAAACGTCATTTGGATTGAGCCTCATGTTGAATAACTACTTTTTAAAGCCTCAATGTGACCAAAATTGCCATTTTTACAGACTTTTTCTCCTACTCAGAAGCTTCTATTTCGACCTATTTCAGGCATTAAAATGACTCTAAACACACTTATTTTAGTTCCAAGAGTTCTAATTCACATGCAATAGTCATTTACAGTCCAAAAATTAAACTTTAAAAAATTACCATTATTGACCATCTGGAAAAAGTTCGACAGGTCACGGGTCATCGTTTTTCATCAGAAAATTGATTTTTTGGACTGTAGAAAAATTGATTCAAAATGTCATTAGGATTGAGCCTCATGTTGAATGACTACTTTTTAAAGCCTCAATGTGACCAAAATTGCCATTTTTACAGACTTTTTCTCCTACTCAGAAGCTTCTATTTCGACCTATTCAGGCATTAAAATGACTCTAAACAAACTTATTTTAGTTCCAAGAGTTCTAATTCACATGCAATAGTCATTTAAAGTTCAAAAATTAAACTTGAAAAAATTACCATTTTTGACCATCTGGAAAAAGTTCGACAGGTCACGGGTCATCGTTTTTCATCAGAAAATTGATTTTTTGGACTGTAGAAAAATTGATTCAAAATGTCATTTGGATTGAGCCTCATGTTGAATAACTACTTTTTAAAGCCTCAATGTGACCAAAATTGAAATTTTTACAGACTTTTTCTCCTACTCAGAAGCTTCTATTTCGACCTATTTCAGGCATTAAAATGACTCCAAACACACTTATTTTAGTTCCAAGAGTTCTAATTCACATGCAATAGTCATTTACAGTCCAAAAATTAAACTTTAAAAAATTACCATTTTTGACCATCTGGAAAAAGTTCGACAGGTCTCGGGTCACCGTTTTTCATCCGAAAATTGATTTTTTGGACTGTAGAACAATTGATTCAAAATGTCATTTGGATTGAGCCTCATGTTGAATAACTACTTTTTAAAGCCTCAATGTGACCAAAATTGCCATTTTTACAGACTTTTTCTCCTACTCAGAAGCTTCTATTTCGACCTATTCAGACATTAAAATGACTCTAAACACACTTATTTTAGTTCCAAGAGTTCTAATTCACATGCAATAGTCATTTACAGTCCAAAAATTGTACTGTAAAAAATTACCATTTTTGACCATCTGGAAAAAGTTCGACAGGTCACGGGTCATCGTTTTTCATCAGAAAATTGATTTTTTGGACTGTAGAAAAATTGATTCAAAATGTCATTTGGATTGAGCCTCATGTTGAATAACTACTTTTTAAAGCCTCAATGTGACAGAAATTGCCATTTTTACAGACTTTTTCTCCTACTCAGAAGCTTCTATTTCGACCTATTCAGACATTAAAATGACTCTAAACACACTTATTTTAGTTCCAAGAGTTCTAATTCACATGCAATAGTCATTTACAGTCCAAAAATTAAACTGTAAAAAATTACCATTTTTGACCATCTGGAAAAAGTTCGACAGGTCACGGGTCATCGTTTTTCATCAGAAAATGGATTTTTTGGACTGTAGAAAAATTGATTCAAAATGTCATTTGGATTGAGCCTCATGTTGAATAACTACTTTTTAAAGCCTCAATGTGACAGAAATTGCCATTTTTACTGACTTTTTCTCCTACTCAGAAGCTTCTATTTCGACCTATTTCAGGCATTAAAATGACTCTAAACACACCTATTTTAGTTCCAAGAGTTCTAATTCACATGCAATAGTCATTTACAGTCCAAAAATTAAACTTTAAAAAATTACCATTTTTGACCATCTGGAAAAAGTTCGACAGGTCACGGGTCATCGTTTTTCATCAGAAAATTGATTTTTTGGACTGTAGAAAAATTGATTCAAAATGTCATTTGGATTGAGCCTCATGTTGAATAACTACTTTTTAAAGCCTCAATGTGACCAAAATTGAAATTTTTACAGACTTTTTCTCCTACTCAGAAGCTTCTATTTCGACCTATTTCAGGCATTAAAATGACTCCAAACACACTTATTTTAGTTCCAAGAGTTCTAATTCACATGCAATAGTCATTTACAGTCCAAAAATTAAACTTTAAAAAATTACCATTTTTGACCATCTGGAAAAAGTTCGACAGGTCTCGGGTCACCGTTTTTCATCCGAAAATTGATTTTTTGGACTGTAGAACAATTGATTCAAAATGTCATTTGGATTGAGCCTCATGTTGAATAACTACTTTTTAAAGCCTCAATGTGACCAAAATTGCCATTTTTACAGACTTTTTCTCCTACTCAGAAGCTTCTATTTCGACCTATTCAGACATTAAAATGACTCTAAACACACTTATTTTAGTTCCAAGAGTTCTAATTCACATGCAATAGTCATTTACAGTCCAAAAATTAAACTGTAAAAAATTACCATTTTTGACCATCTGGAAAAAGTTCGACAGGTCACGGGTCATCGTTTTTCATCAGAAAATGGATTTTTTGGACTGTAGAAAAATTGATTCAAAATGTCATTTGGATTGAGCCTCATGTTGAATAACTACTTTTTAAAGCCTCAATGTGACAGAAATTGCCATTTTTACTGACTTTTTCTCCTACTCAGAAGCTTCTATTTCGACCTATTCAGGCATTAAAATGACTCTAAACACACCTATTTTAGTTCCAAGAGTTCTAATTCACATGCAATAGTCATTTACAGTCCAAAAATTAAACTTTAAAAAATTACCATTTTTGACCATCTGGAAAAAGTTTGCCAGGTCACGGGTCATCGTTTTTCATCAGAAAATTGATTTTTTGGACTGTAGAAAAATTGATTCAAAATGTCGTTTGGATTGAGCCTCATGTTGAATAACTACTTTTTAAAGCCTCAATGTGACCAAAATTGCCATTTTTACAGACTTTTTCTCCTACTCAGAAGCTTCTATTTCGACCTATTTCAGGCATTAAAATGACTCTAAACACACCTATTTTAGTTCCAAGAGTTCTAATTCACATGCAATAGTCATTTACAGTCCAAAAATTAAACTTTAAAAAATTACCATTGTTGACCATCTGGAAAAAGTTCGACAGGTCACGGGTCATCGGTTTTTCATCAGAAAATTGATTTTTTGGACTGTAGAAAAATTGATTCAAAATGTCATTAGGATTGAGCCTCATGTTGAATGACTACTTTTTAAAGCCTCAATGTGACCAAAATTGCCATTTTTACAGACTTTTTCTCCTACTCAGAAGCTTCTATTTCGACCTATTCAGGCATTAAAATGACTCTAAACAAACTTATTTTAGTTCCAAGAGTTCTACATCACATGCAATAGTCATTTAAAGTTCAAAAATTAAACTTTAAAAAATTACCATTTTTGACCATCTGGAAAAAGTTCGACAGGTCACGGGTCATCGTTTTTCATCAGAAAATTGATTTTTTGGACTGTAGAAAAATTGATTCAAAATGTCGTTTGGATTGAGCCTCATGTTGAATAACTACTTTTTAAAGCCTCAATGTGACCAAAATTGCCATTTTTACAGACTTTTTCTCCTACTCAGAAGCTTCTATTTCGACCTATTTCAGGCATTAAAATGACTCTAAACACACTTATTTTAGTTCCACGAGTTCTAATTCACATGCAATAGTCATTTACAGTCCAAAAATTAAACTTTAAAAAATTACCATTTTTGACCATCTGGAAAAAGTTCGACAGGCCACGGGTCATCGTTTTTCATCAGAAAATTGATTTTTTGGACTGTAGAAAAATTGATTCAAAATGTCATTTGGATTGAGCCTCATGTTGAATAACTACTTTTTAAAGCCTCAATGTGACAGAAATTGCCATTTTTACTGACTTTTTCTCCTACTCAGAAGCTTCTATTTCGACCTATTCAGGCATTAAAATGACTCTAAACACACCTATTTTAGTTCCAAGAGTTCTAATTCACATGTAATAGTCATTTACAGTCCAAAAATTAAACTTTAAAAAATTACCATTTTTGACCATCTGGAAAAAGTTTGACAGGTCACGGGTCATCGTTTTTCATCAGAAAATTGATTTTTTGGACTGTAGAAAAATTGATTCAAAATGTCGTTTGGATTGAGCCTCATGTTGAATAACTACTTTTTAAAGCCTCAATGTGACCAAAATTGCCATTTTTACAGACTTTTTCTCCTACTCAGAAGCTTCTATTTCGACCTATTTCAGGCATTAAAATGACTCTAAACACACTTATTTTAGTTCCACGAGTTCTAATTCACATGCAATAGTCATTTACAGTCCAAAAATTAAACTTTAAAAAATTACCATTGTTGACCATCTGGAAAAAGTTCGACAGGTCACGGGTCATCGTTTTTCATCAGAAAATTGATTTTTTGGACTGTAGAAAAATTGATTCAAAACGTCATTTGGATTGAGCCTCATGTTGAATAACTACTTTTTAAAGCCTCAATGTGACCAAAATTGCCATTTTTACAGACTTTTTCTCCTACTCAGAAGCTTCTATTTCGACCTATTTCAGGCATTAAAATGACTCTAAACACACTTATTTTAGTTCCAAGAGTTCTAATTCACATGCAATAGTCATTTACAGTCCAAAAATTAAACTTTAAAAAATTACCATTATTGACCATCTGGAAAAAGTTCGACAGGTCACGGGTCATCGTTTTTCATCAGAAAATTGATTTTTTGGACTGTAGAAAAATTGATTCAAAATGTCATTAGGATTGAGCCTCATGTTGAATGACTACTTTTTAAAGCCTCAATGTGACCAAAATTGCCATTTTTACAGACTTTTTCTCCTACTCAGAAGCTTCTATTTCGACCTATTCAGGCATTAAAATGACTCTAAACAAACTTATTTTAGTTCCAAGAGTTCTAATTCACATGCAATAGTCATTTAAAGTTCAAAAATTAAACTTTAAAAAATTACCATTTTTGACCATCTGGAAAAAGTTCGACAGGTCACGGGTCATCGTTTTTCATCAGAAAATTGATTTTTTGGACTGTAGAAAAATTGATTCAAAATGTCATTTGGATTGAGCCTCATGTTGAATAACTACTTTTCAAAGCCTCAATGTGACCAAAATTGAAATTTTTACAGACTTTTTCTCCTACTCAGAAGCTTCTATTTCGACCTATTTCAGGCATTAATACGACTCCAAACACACTTATTTTAGTTCCAAGAGTTCTAATTCACATGCAATAGTCATTTACAGTCCAAAAATTAAACTTTAAAAAATTACCATTTTTGACCATCTGGAAAAAGTTCGACAGGTCTCGGGTCATCGTTTTTCATCCGAAAATTGATTTTTTGGACTGTAGAACAATTGATTCAAAATGTCATTTGGATTGAGCCTCATGTTGAATAACTACTTTTTAAAGCCTCAATGTGACCAAAATTGCCATTTTTACAGACTTTTTCTCCTACTCAGAAGCTTCTATTTCGACCTATTCAGACATTAAAATGACTCTAAACACACTTATTTTAGTTCCAAGAGTTCTAATTCACATGCAATAGTCATTTACAGTCCAAAAATTAAACTGTAAAAAATTACCATTTTTGACCATCTGGAAAAAGTTCGACAGGCCACGGGTCATCGTTTTTCATCAGAAAATTGATTTTTTGGACTGTAGAAAAATTGATTCAAAATGTCATTTGGATTGAGCCTCATGTTGAATAACTACTTTTTAAAGCCTCAATGTGACAGAAATTGCCATTTTTACTGACTTTTTCTCCTACTCAGAAGCTTCTATTTCGACCTATTCAGGCATTAAAATGACTCTAAACACACCTATTTTAGTTCCAAGAGTTCTAATTCACATGTAATAGTCATTTACAGTCCAAAAATTAAACTTTAAAAAATTACCATTTTTGACCATCTGGAAAAAGTTTGACAGGTCACGGGTCATCGTTTTTCATCAGAAAATTGATTTTTTGGACTGTAGAAAAATTGATTCAAAATGTCGTTTGGATTGAGCCTCATGTTGAATAACTACTTTTTAAAGCCTCAATGTGACCAAAATTGCCATTTTTACAGACTTTTTCTCCTACTCAGAAGCTTCTATTTCGACCTATTTCAGGCATTAAAATGACTCTAAACACACTTATTTTAGTTCCACGAGTTCTAATTCACATGCAATAGTCATTTACAGTCCAAAAATTAAACTTTAAAAAATTACCATTGTTGACCATCTGGAAAAAGTTCGACAGGTCACGGGTCATCGTTTTTCATCAGAAAATTGATTTTTTGGACTGTAGAAAAATTGATTCAAAACGTCATTTGGATTGAGCCTCATGTTGAATAACTACTTTTTAAAGCCTCAATGTGACCAAAATTGCCATTTTTACAGACTTTTTCTCCTACTCAGAAGCTTCTATTTCGACCTATTTCAGGCATTAAAATGACTCTAAACACACTTATTTTAGTTCCAAGAGTTCTAATTCACATGCAATAGTCATTTACAGTCCAAAAATTAAACTTTAAAAAATTACCATTATTGACCATCTGGAAAAAGTTCGACAGGTCACGGGTCATCGTTTTTCATCAGAAAATTGATTTTTTGGACTGTAGAAAAATTGATTCAAAATGTCATTAGGATTGAGCCTCATGTTGAATGACTACTTTTTAAAGCCTCAATGTGACCAAAATTGCCATTTTTACAGACTTTTTCTCCTACTCAGAAGCTTCTATTTCGACCTATTCAGGCATTAAAATGACTCTAAACAAACTTATTTTAGTTCCAAGAGTTCTAATTCACATGCAATAGTCATTTAAAGTTCAAAAATTAAACTTGAAAAAATTACCATTTTTGACCATCTGGAAAAAGTTCGACAGGTCACGGGTCATCGTTTTTCATCAGAAAATTGATTTTTTGGACTGTAGAAAAATTGATTCAAAATGTCATTTGGATTGAGCCTCATGTTGAATAACTACTTTTTAAAGCCTCAATGTGACCAAAATTGAAATTTTTACAGACTTTTTCTCCTACTCAGAAGCTTCTATTTCGACCTATTTCAGGCATTAAAATGACTCCAAACACACTTATTTTAGTTCCAAGAGTTCTAATTCACATGCAATAGTCATTTACAGTCCAAAAATTAAACTTTAAAAAATTACCATTTTTGACCATCTGGAAAAAGTTCGACAGGTCTCGGGTCACCGTTTTTCATCCGAAAATTGATTTTTTGGACTGTAGAACAATTGATTCAAAATGTCATTTGGATTGAGCCTCATGTTGAATAACTACTTTTTAAAGCCTCAATGTGACCAAAATTGCCATTTTTACAGACTTTTTCTCCTACTCAGAAGCTTCTATTTCGACCTATTCAGACATTAAAATGACTCTAAACACACTTATTTTAGTTCCAAGAGTTCTAATTCACATGCAATAGTCATTTACAGTCCAAAAATTGTACTGTAAAAAATTACCATTTTTGACCATCTGGAAAAAGTTCGACAGGTCACGGGTCATCGTTTTTCATCAGAAAATTGATTTTTTGGACTGTAGAAAAATTGATTCAAAATGTCATTTGGATTGAGCCTCATGTTGAATAACTACTTTTTAAAGCCTCAATGTGACAGAAATTGCCATTTTTACAGACTTTTTCTCCTACTCAGAAGCTTCTATTTCGACCTATTCAGACATTAAAATGACTCTAAACACACTTATTTTAGTTCCAAGAGTTCTAATTCACATGCAATAGTCATTTACAGTCCAAAAATTAAACTGTAAAAAATTACCATTTTTGACCATCTGGAAAAAGTTCGACAGGTCACGGGTCATCGTTTTTCATCAGAAAATGGATTTTTTGGACTGTAGAAAAATTGATTCAAAATGTCATTTGGATTGAGCCTCATGTTGAATAACTACTTTTTAAAGCCTCAATGTGACAGAAATTGCCATTTTTACTGACTTTTTCTCCTACTCAGAAGCTTCTATTTCGACCTATTTCAGGCATTAAAATGACTCTAAACACACCTATTTTAGTTCCAAGAGTTCTAATTCACATGCAATAGTCATTTACAGTCCAAAAATTAAACTTTAAAAAATTACCATTTTTGACCATCTGGAAAAAGTTCGACAGGTCACGGGTCATCGTTTTTCATCAGAAAATTGATTTTTTGGACTGTAGAAAAATTGATTCAAAATGTCATTTGGATTGAGCCTCATGTTGAATAACTACTTTTTAAAGCCTCAATGTGACCAAAATTGAAATTTTTACAGACTTTTTCTCCTACTCAGAAGCTTCTATTTCGACCTATTTCAGGCATTAAAATGACTCCAAACACACTTATTTTAGTTCCAAGAGTTCTAATTCACATGCAATAGTCATTTACAGTCCAAAAATTAAACTTTAAAAAATTACCATTTTTGACCATCTGGAAAAAGTTCGACAGGTCTCGGGTCACCGTTTTTCATCCGAAAATTGATTTTTTGGACTGTAGAACAATTGATTCAAAATGTCATTTGGATTGAGCCTCATGTTGAATAACTACTTTTTAAAGCCTCAATGTGACCAAAATTGCCATTTTTACAGACTTTTTCTCCTACTCAGAAGCTTCTATTTCGACCTATTCAGACATTAAAATGACTCTAAACACACTTATTTTAGTTCCAAGAGTTCTAATTCACATGCAATAGTCATTTACAGTCCAAAAATTGTACTGTAAAAAATTACCATTTTTGACCATCTGGAAAAAGTTCGACAGGTCACGGGTCATCGTTTTTCATCAGAAAATTGATTTTTTGGACTGTAGAAAAATTGATTCAAAATGTCATTTGGATTGAGCCTCATGTTGAATAACTACTTTTTAAAGCCTCAATGTGACAGAAATTGCCATTTTTACAGACTTTTTCTCCTACTCAGAAGCTTCTATTTCGACCTATTCAGACATTAAAATGACTCTAAACACACTTATTTTAGTTCCAAGAGTTCTAATTCACATGCAATAGTCATTTACAGTCCAAAAATTAAACTGTAAAAAATTACCATTTTTGACCATCTGGAAAAAGTTCGACAGGTCACGGGTCATCGTTTTTCATCAGAAAATTGATTTTTTGGACTGTAGAAAAATTGATTCAAAATGTCATTTGGATTGAGCCTCATGTTGAATAACTACTTTTTAAAGCCTCAATGTGACCAAAATTGCCATTTTTACAGACTTTTTCTCCTACTCAGAAGCTTCTATTTCGACCTATTTCAGGCATTAAAATGACTCTAAACACACCTATTTTAGTTCCAAGAGTTCTAATTCACATGCAATAGTCATTTACAGTCCAAAAATTAAACTTTAAAAAATTACCATTGTTGACCATCTGGAAAAAGTTCGACAGGTCACGGGTCATCGGTTTTTCATCAGAAAATTGATTTTTTGGACTGTAGAAAAATTGATTCAAAATGTCATTAGGATTGAGCCTCATGTTGAATGACTACTTTTTAAAGCCTCAATGTGACCAAAATTGCCATTTTTACAGACTTTTTCTCCTACTCAGAAGCTTCTATTTCGACCTATTCAGGCATTAAAATGACTCTAAACAAACTTATTTTAGTTCCAAGAGTTCTACATCACATGCAATAGTCATTTAAAGTTCAAAAATTAAACTTTAAAAAATTACCATTTTTGACCATCTGGAAAAAGTTCGACAGGTCACGGGTCATCGTTTTTCATCAGAAAATTGATTTTTTGGACTGTAGAAAAATTGATTCAAAATGTCATTTGGATTGAGCCTCATGTTGAATAACTACTTTTCAAAGCCTCAATGTGACCAAAATTGAAATTTTTACAGACTTTTTCTCCTACTCAGAAGCTTCTATTTCGACCTATTTCAGGCATTAATACGACTCCAAACACACTTATTTTAGTTCCAAGAGTTCTAATTCACATGCAATAGTCATTTACAGTCCAAAAATTAAACTTTAAAAAATTACCATTTTTGACCATCTGGAAAAAGTTCGACAGGTCTCGGGTCATCGTTTTTCATCCGAAAATTGATTTTTTGGACTGTAGAACAATTGATTCAAAATGTCATTTGGATTGAGCCTCATGTTGAATAACTACTTTTTAAAGCCTCAATGTGACCAAAATTGCCATTTTTACAGACTTTTTCTCCTACTCAGAAGCTTCTATTTCGACCTATTCAGACATTAAAATGACTCTAAACACACTTATTTTAGTTCCAAGAGTTCTAATTCACATGCAATAGTCATTTACAGTCCAAAAATTAAACTGTAAAAAATTACCATTTTTGACCATCTGGAAAAAGTTCGACAGGCCACGGGTCATCGTTTTTCATCAGAAAATTGATTTTTTGGACTGTAGAAAAATTGATTCAAAATGTCATTTGGATTGAGCCTCATGTTGAATAACTACTTTTTAAAGCCTCAATGTGACAGAAATTGCCATTTTTACTGACTTTTTCTCCTACTCAGAAGCTTCTATTTCGACCTATTCAGGCATTAAAATGACTCTAAACACACCTATTTTAGTTCCAAGAGTTCTAATTCACATGTAATAGTCATTTACAGTCCAAAAATTAAACTTTAAAAAATTACCATTTTTGACCATCTGGAAAAAGTTTGACAGGTCACGGGTCATCGTTTTTCATCAGAAAATTGATTTTTTGGACTGTAGAAAAATTGATTCAAAATGTCGTTTGGATTGAGCCTCATGTTGAATAACTACTTTTTAAAGCCTCAATGTGACCAAAATTGCCATTTTTACAGACTTTTTCTCCTACTCAGAAGCTTCTATTTCGACCTATTTCAGGCATTAAAATGACTCTAAACACACTTATTTTAGTTCCACGAGTTCTAATTCACATGCAATAGTCATTTACAGTCCAAAAATTAAACTTTAAAAAATTACCATTGTTGACCATCTGGAAAAAGTTCGACAGGTCACGGGTCATCGTTTTTCATCAGAAAATTGATTTTTTGGACTGTAGAAAAATTGATTCAAAACGTCATTTGGATTGAGCCTCATGTTGAATAACTACTTTTTAAAGCCTCAATGTGACCAAAATTGCCATTTTTACAGACTTTTTCTCCTACTCAGAAGCTTCTATTTCGACCTATTTCAGGCATTAAAATGACTCTAAACACACTTATTTTAGTTCCAAGAGTTCTAATTCACATGCAATAGTCATTTACAGTCCAAAAATTAAACTTTAAAAAATTACCATTATTGACCATCTGGAAAAAGTTCGACAGGTCACGGGTCATCGTTTTTCATCAGAAAATTGATTTTTTGGACTGTAGAAAAATTGATTCAAAATGTCATTAGGATTGAGCCTCATGTTGAATGACTACTTTTTAAAGCCTCAATGTGACCAAAATTGCCATTTTTACAGACTTTTTCTCCTACTCAGAAGCTTCTATTTCGACCTATTCAGGCATTAAAATGACTCTAAACAAACTTATTTTAGTTCCAAGAGTTCTAATTCACATGCAATAGTCATTTAAAGTTCAAAAATTAAACTTTAAAAAATTACCATTTTTGACCATCTGGAAAAAGTTCGACAGGTCACGGGTCATCGTTTTTCATCAGAAAATTGATTTTTTGGACTGTAGAAAAATTGATTCAAAATGTCATTTGGATTGAGCCTCATGTTGAATAACTACTTTTCAAAGCCTCAATGTGACCAAAATTGAAATTTTTACAGACTTTTTCTCCTACTCAGAAGCTTCTATTTCGACCTATTTCAGGCATTAATACGACTCCAAACACACTTATTTTAGTTCCAAGAGTTCTAATTCACATGCAATAGTCATTTACAGTCCAAAAATTAAACTTTAAAAAATTACCATTTTTGACCATCTGGAAAAAGTTCGACAGGTCTCGGGTCATCGTTTTTCATCCGAAAATTGATTTTTTGGACTGTAGAACAATTGATTCAAAATGTCATTTGGATTGAGCCTCATGTTGAATAACTACTTTTTAAAGCCTCAATGTGACCAAAATTGCCATTTTTACAGACTTTTTCTCCTACTCAGAAGCTTCTATTTCGACCTATTCAGACATTAAAATGACTCTAAACACACTTATTTTAGTTCCAAGAGTTCTAATTCACATGCAATAGTCATTTACAGTCCAAAAATTAAACTGTAAAAAATTACCATTTTTGACCATCTGGAAAAAGTTCGACAGGCCACGGGTCATCGTTTTTCATCAGAAAATTGATTTTTTGGACTGTAGAAAAATTGATTCAAAATGTCATTTGGATTGAGCCTCATGTTGAATAACTACTTTTTAAAGCCTCAATGTGACAGAAATTGCCATTTTTACTGACTTTTTCTCCTACTCAGAAGCTTCTATTTCGACCTATTCAGGCATTAAAATGACTCTAAACACACCTATTTTAGTTCCAAGAGTTCTAATTCACATGTAATAGTCATTTACAGTCCAAAAATTAAACTTTAAAAAATTACCATTTTTGACCATCTGGAAAAAGTTTGACAGGTCACGGGTCATCGTTTTTCATCAGAAAATTGATTTTTTGGACTGTAGAAAAATTGATTCAAAATGTCGTTTGGATTGAGCCTCATGTTGAATAACTACTTTTTAAAGCCTCAATGTGACCAAAATTGCCATTTTTACAGACTTTTTCTCCTACTCAGAAGCTTCTATTTCGACCTATTTCAGGCATTAAAATGACTCTAAACACACTTATTTTAGTTCCACGAGTTCTAATTCACATGCAATAGTCATTTACAGTCCAAAAATTAAACTTTAAAAAATTACCATTGTTGACCATCTGGAAAAAGTTCGACAGGTCACGGGTCATCGTTTTTCATCAGAAAATTGATTTTTTGGACTGTAGAAAAATTGATTCAAAACGTCATTTGGATTGAGCCTCATGTTGAATAACTACTTTTTAAAGCCTCAATGTGACCAAAATTGCCATTTTTACAGACTTTTTCTCCTACTCAGAAGCTTCTATTTCGACCTATTTCAGGCATTAAAATGACTCTAAACACACTTATTTTAGTTCCAAGAGTTCTAATTCACATGCAATAGTCATTTACAGTCCAAAAATTAAACTTTAAAAAATTACCATTATTGACCATCTGGAAAAAGTTCGACAGGTCACGGGTCATCGTTTTTCATCAGAAAATTGATTTTTTGGACTGTAGAAAAATTGATTCAAAATGTCATTAGGATTGAGCCTCATGTTGAATGACTACTTTTTAAAGCCTCAATGTGACCAAAATTGCCATTTTTACAGACTTTTTCTCCTACTCAGAAGCTTCTATTTCGACCTATTCAGGCATTAAAATGACTCTAAACAAACTTATTTTAGTTCCAAGAGTTCTAATTCACATGCAATAGTCATTTAAAGTTCAAAAATTAAACTTGAAAAAATTACCATTTTTGACCATCTGGAAAAAGTTCGACAGGTCACGGGTCATCGTTTTTCATCAGAAAATTGATTTTTTGGACTGTAGAAAAATTGATTCAAAATGTCATTTGGATTGAGTCTCATGTTGAATAACTACTTTTTAAAGCCTCAATGTGACCAAAATTGAAATTTTTACAGACTTTTTCTCCTACTCAGAAGCTTCTATTTCGACCTATTTCAGGCATTAAAATGACTCCAAACACACTTATTTTAGTTCCAAGAGTTCTAATTCACATGCAATAGTCATTTACAGTCCAAAAATTAAACTTTAAAAATTACCATTTTTGACCATCTGGAGAAAGTTCGACAGGTCTCGGGTCACCGTTTTTCATCCGAAAATTGATTTTTTGGACAGTAGAACAATTGATTCAAAATGTCATTTGGATTGAGCCTCATGTTGAATAACTACTTTTTAAAGCCTCAATGTGACCAAAATTGCCATTTTTACAGACTTTTTCTCCTACTCAGAAGCTTCTATTTCGACCTATTCAGACATTAAAATGACTCTAAACACACTTATTTTAGTTCCAAGAGTTCTAATTCACATGCAATAGTCATTTACAGTCCAAAAATTGTACTGTAAAAAATTACCATTTTTGACCATCTGGAAAAAGTTCGACAGGTCACGGGTCATCGTTTTTCATCAGAAAATTGATTTTTTGGACTGTAGAAAAATTGATTCAAAATGTCATTTGGATTGAGCCTCATGTTGAATAACTACTTTTTAAAGCCTCAATGTGACAGAAATTGCCATTTTTACTGACTTTTTCTCCTACTCAGAAGCTTCTATTTCGACCTATTTCAGGCATTAAAATGACTCTAAACACACCTATTTTAGTTCCAAGAGTTCTAATTCACATGCAATAGTCATTTACAGTCCAAAAATTAAACTTTAAAAAATTACCATTGTTGACCATCTGGAAAAAGTTCGACAGGTCACGGGTCATCGTTTTTCATCAGAAAATTGATTTTTTGGACTGTAGAAAAATTGATTCAAAATGTCATTTGGATTGAGCCTCATGTTGAATAACTACTTTTTAAAGCCTTAATGTGACCAAAATTGCCATGTTTACAGACTTTTTATCCTATTCAGAAGGTTCTATTTTGACCAATTTCAGGCATTAAAATGACTCTAAACACACTTATTTTAGTTCCAAGAGTTCTAATTCACATGCAATAGTCATTTACAGTCCAAAAATTAAACTTTAAAAAATTACCATTCTTGACCATCTGGAAAAAGTTCGACAGGTCACGGGTCATCGTTTTTCATCAGAAAATTGATTTTTTGGACTGTAGAAAAATTGATTCAAAATGTCATTAGGATTGAGCCTCATGTTGAATGACTACTTTTTAAAGCCTCAATGTGACCAAAATTGCCATTTTTACAGACTTTTTCTCCTACTCAGAAGCTTCTATTTCGACCTATTCAGGCATTAAAATGACTCTAAACAAACTTATTTTAGTTCCAGGAGTTCTAATTCACATGCAATAGTCATTTAAAGTTCAAAAATTAAACTTTAAAAAATTACCATTTTTGACCATCTGGAAAAAGTTCGACAGGTCACGGGTCATCGTTTTTCATCAGAAAATTGATTTGTTGGACTGTAGAAAAATTGATTCAAAATGTCATTAGGATTGAGCCTCATGTTGAATGACTACTTTTTAAAGCCTCAATGTGACCAAAATTGCCATTTTTACAGACTTTTTCTCCTACTCAGAAGCTTCTATTTCGACCTATTCAGGCATTAAAATGACTCTAAACAAACTTATTATAGTTCCAAGAGTTCTAATTCACATGCAATAGTCATTTAAAGTTCAAAAATTAAACTTTAAAAAATTACCATTTTTGACCATCTGGAAAAAGTTCGACAGGTCACGGGTCATCGTTTTTCATCAGAAAATTGATTTTTTGGACTGTAGAAAAATTGATTCAAAATGTCATTTGGATTGAGCCTCATGTTGAATAACTACTTTTTAAAGCCTTAATGTGACCAAAATTGCCATGTTTACAGACTTTTTATCCTATTCAGAAGGTTCTATTTTGACCAATTTCAGGCATTAAAATGACTCTAAACACACTTATTTTAGTTCCAAGAGTTCTAATTCACATGCAATAGTCATTTACAGTCCAAAAATTAAACTTTAAAAAATTACCATTCTTGACCATCTGGAAAAAGTTCGACAGGTCACGGGTCATCGTTTTTCATCAGAAAATTGATTTTTTGGACTGTAGAAAAATTGATTCAAAATGTCATTAGGATTGAGCCTCATGTTGAATGACTACTTTTTAAAGCCTCAATGTGACCAAAATTGCCATTTTTACAGACTTTTTCTCCTACTCAGAAGCTTCTATTTCGACCTATTCAGGCATTAAAATGACTCTAAACAAACTTATTTTAGTTCCAGGAGTTCTAATTCACATGCAATAGTCATTTAAAGTTCAAAAATTAAACTTTAAAAAATTACCATTTTTGACCATCTGGAAAAAGTTCGACAGGTCACGGGTCATCGTTTTTCATCAGAAAATTGATTTGTTGGACTGTAGAAAAATTGATTCAAAATGTCATTAGGATTGAGCCTCATGTTGAATGACTACTTTTTAAAGCCTCAATGTGACCAAAATTGCCATTTTTACAGACTTTTTCTCCTACTCAGAAGCTTCTATTTCGACCTATTCAGGCATTAAAATGACTCTAAACAAACTTATTATAGTTCCAAGAGTTCTAATTCACATGCAATAGTCATTTAAAGTTCAAAAATTAAACTTTAAAAAATTACCATTTTTGACCATCTGGAAAAAGTTCGACAGGTCACGGGTCATCGTTTTTCATCAGAACATTGATTTTTTGGACTGTAGAAAAATTGATTCAAAATGTCATTTGGATTGAGCCTTATGTTGAATAACTACTTTTTAAAGCCTCAATGTGACCAAAATTGAAATTTTTACAGACTTTTTCTCCTACTCAGAAGCTTCTATTTCGACCTATTTCAGGCATTAAAATGACTCCAAACACACTTATTTTAGTTCCAAGAGTTCTAATTCACATGCAATAGTCATTTACAGTCCAAAAATTAAACTTTAAAAAATTACCATTTTTGACCATCTGGAAAAAGTTCGACAGGTCTCGGGTCACCGTTTTTCATCCGAAAATTGATTTTTTGGACTGTAGAACAATTGATTCAAAATGTCATTTGGATTGAGCCTCATGTTGAATAACTACTTTTTAAAGCCTCAATGTGACCAAAATTGCCATTTTTACAGACTTTTTCTCCTACTCAGAAGCTTCTATTTCGACCTATTCAGACATTAAAATGACTCTAAACACACTTATTTTAGTTCCAAGAGTTCTAATTCACATGCAATAGTCATTTACAGTCCAAAAATTAAACTGTAAAAAATTACCATTTTTGACCATCTGGAAAAAGTTCGACAGGTCACGGGTCATCGTTTTTCATCAGAAAATGGATTTTTTGGACTGTAGAAAAATTGATTCAAAATGTCATTTGGATTGAGCCTCATGTTGAATAACTACTTTTTAAAGCCTCAATGTGACAGAAATTGCCATTTTTACTGACTTTTTCTCCTACTCAGAAGCTTCTATTTCGACCTATTCAGGCATTAAAATGACTCTAAACACACCTATTTTAGTTCCAAGAGTTCTAATTCACATGCAATAGTCATTTACAGTCCAAAAATTAAACTTTAAAAAATTACCATTTTTGACCATCTGGAAAAAGTTTGACAGGTCACGGGTCATCGTTTTTCATCAGAAAATTGATTTTTTGGACTGTAGAAAAATTGATTCAAAATGTCGTTTGGATTGAGCCTCATGTTGAATAACTACTTTTTAAAGCCTCAATGTGACCAAAATTGCCATTTTTACAGACTTTTTCTCCTACTCAGAAGCTTCTATTTCGACCTATTTCAGGCATTAAAATGACTCTAAACACACCTATTTTAGTTCCAAGAGTTCTAATTCACATGCAATAGTCATTTACAGTCCAAAAATTAAACTTTAAAAAATTACCATTGTTGACCATCTGGAAAAAGTTCGACAGGTCACGGGTCATCGGTTTTTCATCAGAAAATTGATTTTTTGGACTGTAGAAAAATTGATTCAAAATGTCATTAGGATTGAGCCTCATGTTGAATGACTACTTTTTAAAGCCTCAATGTGACCAAAATTGCCATTTTTACAGACTTTTTCTCCTACTCAGAAGCTTCTATTTCGACCTATTCAGACATTAAAATGACTCTAAACACACTTATTTTAGTTCCAAGAGTTCTAATTCACATGCAATAGTCATTTACAGTCCAAAAATTAAACTGTAAAAAATTACCATTTTTGACCATCTGGAAAAAGTTCGACAGGCCACGGGTCATCGTTTTTCATCAGAAAATTGATTTTTTGGACTGTAGAAAAATTGATTCAAAATGTCATTTGGATTGAGCCTCATGTTGAATAACTACTTTTTAAAGCCTCAATGTGACAGAAATTGCCATTTTTACTGACTTTTTCTCCTACTCAGAAGCTTCTATTTCGACCTATTCAGGCATTAAAATGACTCTAAACACACCTATTTTAGTTCCAAGAGTTCTAATTCACATGTAATAGTCATTTACAGTCCAAAAATTAAACTTTAAAAAATTACCATTGTTGACCATCTGGAAAAAGTTCGACAGGTCACGGGTCATCGGTTTTTCATCAGAAAATTGATTTTTTGGACTGTAGAAAAATTGATTCAAAATGTCGTTTGGATTGAGCCTCATGTTGAATAACTACTTTTTAAAGCCTCAATGTGACCAAAATTGCCATTTTTACAGACTTTTTCTCCTACTCAGAAGCTTCTATTTCGACCTATTTCAGGCATTAAAATGACTCTAAACACACCTATTTTAGTTCCAAGAGTTCTAATTCACATGCAATAGTCATTTACAGTCCAAAAATTAAACTTTAAAAAATTACCATTGTTGACCATCTGGAAAAAGTTCGACAGGTCACGGGTCATCGGTTTTTCATCAGAAAATTGATTTTTTGGACTGTAGAAAAATTGATTCAAAATGTCATTAGGATTGAGCCTCATGTTGAATGACTACTTTTTAAAGCCTCAATGTGACCAAAATTGCCATTTTTACAGACTTTTTCTCCTACTCAGAAGCTTCTATTTCGACCTATTCAGGCATTAAAATGACTCTAAACAAACTTATTTTAGTTCCAAGAGTTCTACATCACATGCAATAGTCATTTAAAGTTCAAAAATTAAACTTTAAAAAATTACCATTTTTGACCATCTGGAAAAAGTTCGACAGGTCACGGGTCATCGTTTTTCATCAGAAAATTGATTTTTTGGACTGTAGAAAAATTGATTCAAAATGTCATTTGGATTGAGCCTCATGTTGAATAACTACTTTTCAAAGCCTCAATGTGACCAAAATTGAAATTTTTACAGACTTTTTCTCCTACTCAGAAGCTTCTATTTCGACCTATTTCAGGCATTAATACGACTCCAAACACACTTATTTTAGTTCCAAGAGTTCTAATTCACATGCAATAGTCATTTACAGTCCAAAAATTAAACTTTAAAAAATTACCATTTTTGACCATCTGGAAAAAGTTCGACAGGTCTCGGGTCATCGTTTTTCATCCGAAAATTGATTTTTTGGACTGTAGAACAATTGATTCAAAATGTCATTTGGATTGAGCCTCATGTTGAATAACTACTTTTTAAAGCCTCAATGTGACCAAAATTGCCATTTTTACAGACTTTTTCTCCTACTCAGAAGCTACTATTTCGACCTATTCAGACATTAAAATGACTCTAAACACACTTATTTTAGTTCCAAGAGTTCTAATTCACATGCAATAGTCATTTACAGTCCAAAAATTAAACTGTAAAAAATTACCATTTTTGACCATCTGGAAAAAGTTCGACAGGCCACGGGTCATCGTTTTTCATCAGAAAATTGATTTTTTGGACTGTAGAAAAATTGATTCAAAATGTCATTTGGATTGAGCCTCATGTTGAATAACTACTTTTTAAAGCCTCAATGTGACAGAAATTGCCATTTTTACTGACTTTTTCTCCTACTCAGAAGCTTCTATTTCGACCTATTCAGGCATTAAAATGACTCTAAACACACCTATTTTAGTTCCAAGAGTTCTAATTCACATGTAATAGTCATTTACAGTCCAAAAATTAAACTTTAAAAAATTACCATTTTTGACCATCTGGAAAAAGTTTGACAGGTCACGGGTCATCGTTTTTCATCAGAAAATTGATTTTTTGGACTGTAGAAAAATTGATTCAAAATGTCGTTTGGATTGAGCCTCATGTTGAATAACTACTTTTTAAAGCCTCAATGTGACCAAAATTGCCATTTTTACAGACTTTTTCTCCTACTCAGAAGCTTCTATTTCGACCTATTTCAGGCATTAAAATGACTCTAAACACACCTATTTTAGTTCCAAGAGTTCTAATTCACATGCAATAGTCATTTACAGTCCAAAAATTAAACTTTAAAAAATTACCATTGTTGACCATCTGGAAAAAGTTCGACAGGTCACGGGTCATCGGTTTTTCATCAGAAAATTGATTTTTTGGACTGTAGAAAAATTGATTCAAAATGTCATTAGGATTGAGCCTCATGTTGAATGACTACTTTTTAAAGCCTCAATGTGACCAAAATTGCCATTTTTACAGACTTTTTCTCCTACTCAGAAGCTTCTATTTCGACCTATTCAGGCATTAAAATGACTCTAAACAAACTTATTTTAGTTCCAAGAGTTCTACATCACATGCAATAGTCATTTAAAGTTCAAAAATTAAACTTTAAAAAATTACCATTTTTGACCATCTGGAAAAAGTTCGACAGGTCACGGGTCATCGTTTTTCATCAGAAAATTGATTTTTTGGACTGTAGAAAAATTGATTCAAAATGTCATTTGGATTGAGCCTCATGTTGAATAACTACTTTTCAAAGCCTCAATGTGACCAAAATTGAAATTTTTACAGACTTTTTCTCCTACTCAGAAGCTTCTATTTCGACCTATTTCAGGCATTAATACGACTCCAAACACACTTATTTTAGTTCCAAGAGTTCTAATTCACATGCAATAGTCATTTACAGTCCAAAAATTAAACTTTAAAAAATTACCATTTTTGACCATCTGGAAAAAGTTCGACAGGTCTCGGGTCATCGTTTTTCATCCGAAAATTGATTTTTTGGACTGTAGAACAATTGATTCAAAATGTCATTTGGATTGAGCCTCATGTTGAATAACTACTTTTTAAAGCCTCAATGTGACCAAAATTGCCATTTTTACAGACTTTTTCTCCTACTCAGAAGCTTCTATTTCGACCTATTCAGACATTAAAATGACTCTAAACACACTTATTTTAGTTCCAAGAGTTCTAATTCACATGCAATAGTCATTTACAGTCCAAAAATTAAACTGTAAAAAATTACCATTTTTGACCATCTGGAAAAAGTTCGACAGGCCACGGGTCATCGTTTTTCATCAGAAAATTGATTTTTTGGACTGTAGAAAAATTGATTCAAAATGTCATTTGGATTGAGCCTCATGTTGAATAACTACTTTTTAAAGCCTCAATGTGACAGAAATTGCCATTTTTACTGACTTTTTCTCCTACTCAGAAGCTTCTATTTCGACCTATTCAGGCATTAAAATGACTCTAAACACACCTATTTTAGTTCCAAGAGTTCTAATTCACATGTAATAGTCATTTACAGTCCAAAAATTAAACTTTAAAAAATTACCATTTTTGACCATCTGGAAAAAGTTTGACAGGTCACGGGTCATCGTTTTTCATCAGAAAATTGATTTTTTGGACTGTAGAAAAATTGATTCAAAATGTCGTTTGGATTGAGCCTCATGTTGAATAACTACTTTTTAAAGCCTCAATGTGACCAAAATTGCCATTTTTACAGACTTTTTCTCCTACTCAGAAGCTTCTATTTCGACCTATATCAGGCATTAAAATGACTCTAAACACACTTATTTTAGTTCCACGAGTTCTAATTCACATGCAATAGTCATTTACAGTCCAAAAATTAAACTTTAAAAAATTACCATTGTTGACCATCTGGAAAAAGTTCGACAGGTCACGGGTCATCGTTTTTCATCAGAAAATTGATTTTTTGGACTGTAGAAAAATTGATTCAAAACGTCATTTGGATTGAGCCTCATGTTGAATAACTACTTTTTAAAGCCTCAATGTGACCAAAATTGCCATTTTTACAGACTTTTTCTCCTACTCAGAAGCTTCTATTTCGACCTATTTCAGGCATTAAAATGACTCTAAACACACTTATTTTAGTTCCAAGAGTTCTAATTCACATGCAATAGTCATTTACAGTCCAAAAATTAAACTTTAAAAAATTACCATTATTGACCATCTGGAAAAAGTTCGACAGGTCACGGGTCATCGTTTTTCATCAGAAAATTGATTTTTTGGACTGTAGAAAAATTGATTCAAAATGTCATTAGGATTGAGCCTCATGTTGAATGACTACTTTTTAAAGCCTCAATGTGACCAAAATTGCCATTTTTACAGACTTTTTCTCCTACTCAGAAGCTTCTATTTCGACCTATTCAGGCATTAAAATGACTCTAAACAAACTTATTTTAGTTCCAAGAGTTCTAATTCACATGCAATAGTCATTTAAAGTTCAAAAATTAAACTTTAAAAAATTACCATTTTTGACCATCTGGAAAAAGTTCGACAGGTCACGGGTCATCGTTTTTCATCAGAAAATTGATTTTTTGGACTGTAGAAAAATTGATTCAAAATGTCATTTGGATTGAGCCTCATGTTGAATAACTACTTTTCAAAGCCTCAATGTGACCAAAATTGAAATTTTTACAGACTTTTTCTCCTACTCAGAAGCTTCTATTTCGACCTATTTCAGGCATTAATACGACTCCAAACACACTTATTTTAGTTCCAAGAGTTCTAATTCACATGCAATAGTCATTTACAGTCCAAAAATTAAACTTTAAAAAATTACCATTTTTGACCATCTGGAAAAAGTTCGACAGGTCTCGGGTCATCGTTTTTCATCCGAAAATTGATTTTTTGGACTGTAGAACAATTGATTCAAAATGTCATTTGGATTGAGCCTCATGTTGAATAACTACTTTTTAAAGCCTCAATGTGACCAAAATTGCCATTTTTACAGACTTTTTCTCCTACTCAGAAGCTTCTATTTCGACCTATTCAGACATTAAAATGACTCTAAACACACTTATTTTAGTTCCAAGAGTTCTAATTCACATGCAATAGTCATTTACAGTCCAAAAATTAAACTGTAAAAAATTACCATTTTTGACCATCTGGAAAAAGTTCGACAGGCCACGGGTCATCGTTTTTCATCAGAAAATTGATTTTTTGGACTGTAGAAAAATTGATTCAAAATGTCATTTGGATTGAGCCTCATGTTGAATAACTACTTTTTAAAGCCTCAATGTGACAGAAATTGCCATTTTTACTGACTTTTTCTCCTACTCAGAAGCTTCTATTTCGACCTATTCAGGCATTAAAATGACTCTAAACACACCTATTTTAGTTCCAAGAGTTCTAATTCACATGTAATAGTCATTTACAGTCCAAAAATTAAACTTTAAAAAATTACCATTTTTGACCATCTGGAAAAAGTTTGACAGGTCACGGGTCATCGTTTTTCATCAGAAAATTGATTTTTTGGACTGTAGAAAAATTGATTCAAAATGTCGTTTGGATTGAGCCTCATGTTGAATAACTACTTTTTAAAGCCTCAATGTGACCAAAATTGCCATTTTTACAGACTTTTTCTCCTACTCAGAAGCTTCTATTTCGACCTATTTCAGGCATTAAAATGACTCTAAACACACTTATTTTAGTTCCACGAGTTCTAATTCACATGCAATAGTCATTTACAGTCCAAAAATTAAACTTTAAAAAATTACCATTGTTGACCATCTGGAAAAAGTTCGACAGGTCACGGGTCATCGTTTTTCATCAGAAAATTGATTTTTTGGACTGTAGAAAAATTGATTCAAAATGTCATTAGGATTGAGCCTCATGTTGCATGACTACTTTTTAAAGCCTCAATGTGACCAAAATTGCCATTTTTACAGACTTTTTCTCCTACTCAGAAGCTTCTATTTCGACCTATTCAGGCATTAAAATGACTCTAAACAAACTTATTTTAGTTCCAAGAGTTCTAATTCACATGCAATAGTCATTTAAAGTTCAAAAATTAAACTTGAAAAAATTACCATTTTTGACCATCTGGAAAAAGTTCGACAGGTCACGGGTCATCGTTTTTCATCAGAAAATTGATTTTTTGGACTGTAGAAAAATTGATTCAAAATGTCATTTGGATTGAGCCTCATGTTGAATAACTACTTTTTAAAGCCTCAATGTGACCAAAATTGAAATTTTTACAGACTTTTTCTCCTACTCAGAAGCTTCTATTTCGACCTATTTCAGGCATTAAAATGACTCCAAACACACTTATTTTAGTTCCAAGAGTTCTAATTCACATGCAATAGTCATTTACAGTCCAAAAATTAAACTTTAAAAAATTACCATTTTTGACCATCTGGAAAAAGTTCGACAGGTCTCGGGTCACCGTTTTTCATCCGAAAATTGATTTTTTGGACTGTAGAACAATTGATTCAAAATGTCATTTGGATTGAGCCTCATGTTGAATAACTACTTTTTAAAGCCTCAATGTGACCAAAATTGCCATTTTTACAGACTTTTTCTCCTACTCAGAAGCTTCTATTTCGACCTATTCAGACATTAAAATGACTCTAAACACACTTATTTTAGTTCCAAGAGTTCTAATTCACATGCAATAGTCATTTACAGTCCAAAAATTGTACTGTAAAAAATTACCATTTTTGACCATCTGGAAAAAGTTCGACAGGTCATGGGTCATCGTTTTTCATCAGAAAATTGATTTTTTGGACTGTAGAAAAATTGATTCAAAATGTCATTTGGATTGAGCCTCATGTTGAATAACTACTTTTTAAAGCCTCAATGTGACAGAAATTGCCATTTTTACTGACTTTTTCTCCTACTCAGAAGCTTCTATTTCGACCTATTTCAGGCATTAAAATGACTCTAAACACACCTATTTTAGTTCCAAGAGTTCTAATTCACATGCAATAGTCATTTACAGTCCAAAAATTAAACTTTAAAAAATTACCATTGTTGACCATCTGGAAAAAGTTCGACAGGTCACGGGTCATCGTTTTTCATCAGAAAATTGATTTTTTGGACTGTAGAAAAATTGATTCAAAATGTCATTTGGATTGAGCCTCATGTTGAATAACTACTTTTTAAAGCCTTAATGTGACCAAAATTGCCATGTTTACAGACTTTTTATCCTATTCAGAAGGTTCTATTTTGACCAATTTCAGGCATTAAAATGACTCTAAACACACTTATTTTAGTTCCAAGAGTTCTAATTCACATGCAATAGTCATTTACAGTCCAAAAATTAAACTTTAAAAAATTACCATTCTTGACCATCTGGAAAAAGTTCGACAGGTCACGGGTCATCGTTTTTCATCAGAAAATTGATTTTTTGGACTGTAGAAAAATTGATTCAAAATGTCATTAGGATTGAGCCTCATGTTGAATGACTACTTTTTAAAGCCTCAATGTGACCAAAATTGCCATTTTTACAGACTTTTTCTCCTACTCAGAAGCTTCTATTTCGACCTATTCAGGCATTAAAATGACTCTAAACAAACTTATTTTAGTTCCAAGAGTTCTAATTCACATGCAATAGTCATTTAAAGTTAAAAAATTAAACTTTAAAAAATTACCATTTTTGACCATCTGGAAAAAGTTCGACAGGTCACGGGTCATCGTTTTTCATCAGAAAATTGATTTTTTGGACTGTAGAAAAATTGATTCAAAATGTCATTAGGATTGAGCCTCATGTTGAATGACTACTTTTTAAAGCCTCAATGTGACCAAAATTGCCATTTTTACAGACTTTTTCTCCTACTCAGAAGCTTCTATTTCGACCTATTCAGGCATTAAAATGACTCTAAACAAACTTATTTTAGTTCCAAGAGTTCTAATTCACATGCAATAGTCATTTAAAGTTCAAAAATTAAACTTTAAAAAATTACCATTTTTGACCATCTGGAAAAAGTTCGACAGGTCTCGGGTCACCGTTTTTCATCCGAAAATTGATTTTTTGGACTGTAGAACAATTGATTCAAAATGTCATTTGGATTGAGCCTCATGTTGAATAACTACTTTTTAAAGCCTCAATGTGACCAAAATTGCCATTTTTACAGACTTTTTCTCCTACTCAGAAGCTTCTATTTCGACCTATTCAGACATTAAAATGACTCTAAACACACTTATTTTAGTTCCAAGAGTTCTAATTCACATGCAATAGTCATTTACAGTCCAAAAATTAAACTGTAAAAAATTACCATTTTTGACCATCTGGAAAAAGTTCGACAGGTCACGGGTCATCGTTTTTCATCAGAAAATTGATTTTTGGACTGTAGAAAAATTGATTCAAAATGTCATTTGGATTGAGCCTCATGTTGAATAACTACTTTTTAAAGCCTCAATGTGACAGAAATTGCCATTTTTACTGACTTTTTCTCCTACTCAGAAGCTTCTATTTCGACCTATTCAGGCATTAAAATGACTCTAAACACACCTATTTTAGTTCCAAGAGTTCTAATTCACATGCAATAGTCATTTACAGTCCAAAAATTAAACTTTAAAAAATTACCATTTTTGACCATCTGGAAAAAGTTTGACAGGTCACGGGTCATCGTTTTTCATCAGAAAATTGATTTTTTGGACTGTAGAAAAATTGATTCAAAATGTCGTTTGGATTGAGCCTCATGTTGAATAACTACTTTTTAAAGCCTCAATGTGACCAAAATTGCCATTTTTACAGACTTTTTCTCCTACTCAGAAGCTTCTATTTCGACCTATTTCAGGCATTAAAATGACTCTAAACACACCTATTTTAGTTCCAAGAGTTCTAATTCACATGCAATAGTCATTTACAGTCCAAAAATTAAACTTTAAAAAATTACCATTGTTGACCATCTGGAAAAAGTTCGACAGGTCACGGGTCATCGTTTTTCATCAGAAAATTGTTTTTTTGGACTGTAGAAAAATTGATTCAAAATGTCATTAGGATTGAGCCTCATGTTGAATGACTACTTTTTAAAGCCTCAATGTGACCAAAATTGCCATTTTTACAGACTTTTTCTCCTACTCAGAAGCTTCTATTTCGACCTATTCAGGCATTAAAATGACTCTAAACAAACTTATTTTAGTTCCAAGAGTTCTAATTCACATGCAATAGTCATTTAAAGTTCAAAAATTAAACTTTAAAAAATTACCATTTTTGACCATCTGGAAAAAGTTCGACAGGTCACGGGTCATCGTTTTTCATCAGAAAATTGATTTTTTGGACTGTAGAAAAATTGATTCAAAATGTCATTTGGATTGAGCCTCATGTTGAATAACTACTTTTTAAAGCCTCAATGTGACAGAAATTGCCATTTTTACTGACTTTTTCTCGTACTCAGAAGCTTCTATTTCGACCTATTCAGGCATTAAAATGACTCTAAACACACCTATTTTAGTTCCAAGAGTTCTAATAAACATGCAATGGTCATTTACAGTCCAAAAATTAAACTTAAAAAAATTACCATTTTTGACCATCTGGAAAAAGTTTGACAGGTCACGGGTCATCGTTTTTCATCAGAAAATGGATTTTTTGGACTGTAGAAAAGTTGATTCAAAATGTCATTTGGATGGAGCCTCATGTTGAATAACTACTTTTTAAAGCCTCAATGTGACCAAAATTGCCATTTTTACAGACTTTTTCTCCTACTCAGAAGCTTCTATTTCGACCTATTTCAGGCATTAACATGACTCTCAACACACTTATTTTAGTTCCAAGAGTTCTAATTCACATGCAATAGTCATTTACAGTCAAAAAATTAAACTTTAAAAAATTACCATTGTTGACCATCTGGAAAAAGTTCGACAGGTCACGGGTCATCGTTTTTCATCAGAAAATTGATTTTTTTGGACTGTAGAAAAATTGATTCAAAACGTCATTTGGATTGAGCCTCATGTTGAATAACTACTTTTTAAAGCCTCAATGTGACCAAAATTGCCATTTTTACAGACTTTTTCTCCTACTCAGAAGCTTCTATTTCGACCTATTTCAGGCATTAAAATGACTCTAAACACAGTTATTTTAGTTCCAAGAGTTCTAATTCACAAGCAATAGTCATTTACAGTCCAAAAATTAAACTTTAAAAAATTACCATTTTTGACCATCTGGAAAAAGTTCGACAGGTCACGGGTCATCGTTTTTCATCAGAAAATAGATTTTTTGGACTGTAGAAAAATTGATTCAAAATGTCATTTGGATTAAGCCTCATGTTGAATAACTACTTTTTAAAGCCTCAATGTGACCAAAATTGCCATGTTTACAGACTTTTTATCCTACTCAGAAGGTTCTATTTCAACCAATTTCAGGCATTAAAATGACTCTAAACACACTTATTTTAGTTCCAAGAGTTCTAATTCACATGCAATAGTCATTTACAGTACAAAAATTAAACTTTAAAAAATTACCATTTTTGACCATCTGGAAAAAGTTCGACAGGTCACGGGTCATCGTTTTTCATCAGAAAATTGATTTTTTGGACTGTGGAAAAATTGATTCAAAATGTCATTTGGATTGAGCATCATGTTGAATAACTACTTTTTAAAGCCTCAATGTGACCAAAATTGAAATTTTTATAGACTTTTTACTCCTACTCAGAAGCTTCTATTTCGACCTATTTCAGGCATTAAAATGACTCCAAACACACTTATTTTAGTTCCAAGAGTTCTAATTCACATGCAATAGTCATTTACAGTCCAAAAATTAAACTTTAAAAAATTACCATTTTTGACCATCTGGAAAAAGTTCGACAGGTCACGGGTCATCGTTTTTCATCAGAAAATTGATTTTTTGAACTGTGGAAAAATTGATTCAAAATGTCATTTGGATTGAGCATCATGTTGAATAACTACTTTTTAAAGCCTCAATGTGACCAAAATTGAAATTTTTATAGACTTTTTACTCCTACTCAGAAGGTTCTATTTTGACCAATTTCAGGCATTAAAATGACTCCAAACACACTTATTTTAGTTCCAAGAGTTCTAATTCACATGCAATAGTCATTTACAGTCCAAAAATTAAACTTTAAAAAATTACCATTCTTGACCATCTGGAAAAAGTTCGACAGGTCACGGGTCATCGTTTTTCATCAGAAAATTGATTTTTTGGACTGTAGAAAAATTGATTCAAAATGTCATTAGGATTGAGCCTCATGTTGAATGACTACTTTTTAAAGCCTCAATGTGACCAAAATTGCCATTTTTACAGACTTTTTCTCCTACTCAGAAGCTTCTATTTCGACCTATTCAGGCATTAAAATGACTCTAAACAAACTTATTTTAGTTCCAAGAGTTCTAATTCACATGCAATAGTCATTTAAAGTTCAAAAATTAAACTTTAAAAAATTACCATTTTTGACCATCTGGAAAAAGTTCGACAGGTCACGGGTCATCGTTTTTCATCAGAAAATTGATTTTTTGGACTGTAGAAAAATTGATTCAAAACGTCATTTGGATTGAGCCTCATGTTGAATAACTACTTTTTAAAGCCTCAATGTGACCAAAATTGCCATTTTTACAGACTTTTTCTCCTACTCAGAAGCTTCTATTTTGACCTATTTCAGGCATTAAAATGACTCTAAACACACTTATTTTAGTTCCAAGAGTTCTAATTCACATGCAATAGTCATTTACAGTCCAAAAATTAAACTTTAAAAAATTACCATTATTGACCATCTGGAAAAAGTTCGACAGGTCACGGGTCATCGTTTTTCATCAGAAAATTGATTTTTTGGACTGTAGAAAAATTGATTCAAAATGTCATTAGGATTGAGCCTCATGTTGAATGACTACTTTTTAAAGCCTCAATGTGACCAAAATTGCCATTTTTACAGACTTTTTCTCCTACTCAGAAGCTTCTATTTCGACCTATTCAGGCATTAAAATGACTCTAAACAAACTTATTTTAGTTCCAAGAGTTCTAATTCACATGCAATAGTCATTTAAAGTTCAAAAATTAAACTTTAAAAAATTACCATTTTTGACCATCTGGAAAAAGTTCGACGGGTCACGGGTCATCGTTTTTCATCAGAAAATTGATTTTTTGGACTGTAGAAAAATTGATTCAAAATGTCATTTGGATTGAGCCTCATGTTGAATAACTACTTTTTAAAGCCTCAATGTGACAGAAATTGCCATTTTTACTGACTTTTTCTCGTACTCAGAAGCTTCTATTTCGACCTATTCAGGCATTAAAATGACTCTAAACACACCTATTTTAGTTCCAAGAGTTCTAATAAACATGCAATGGTCATTTACAGTCCAAAAATTAAACTTAAAAAAATTACCATTTTTGACCATCTGGAAAAAGTTTGACAGGTCACGGGTCATCGTTTTTCATCAGAAAATGGATTTTTTGGACTGTAGAAAAGTTGATTCAAAATGTCATTTGGATGGAGCCTCATGTTGAATAACTACTTTTTAAAGCCTCAATGTGACCAAAATTGCCATTTTTACAGACTTTTTCTCCTACTCAGAAGCTTCTATTTCGACCTATTTCAGGCATTAACATGACTCTCAACACACTTATTTTAGTTCCAAGAGTTCTAATTCACATGCAATAGTCATTTACAGTCAAAAAATTAAACTTTAAAAAATTACCATTGTTGACCATCTGGAAAAAGTTCGACAGGTCACGGGTCATCGTTTTTCATCAGAAAATTGATTTTTTTGGACTGTAGAAAAATTGATTCAAAACGTCATTTGGATTGAGCCTCATGTTGAATAACTACTTTTTAAAGCCTCAATGTGACCAAAATTGCCATTTTTACAGACTTTTTCTCCTACTCAGAAGCTTCTATTTCGACCTATTTCAGGCATTAAAATGACTCTAAACACAGTTATTTTAGTTCCAAGAGTTCTAATTCACAAGCAATAGTCATTTACAGTCCAAAAATTAAACTTTAAAAAATTACCATTTTTGACCATCTGGAAAAAGTTCGACAGGTCACGGGTCATCGTTTTTCATCAGAAAATAGATTTTTTGGACTGTAGAAAAATTGATTCAAAATGTCATTTGGATTAAGCCTCATGTTGAATAACTACTTTTTAAAGCCTCAATGTGACCAAAATTGCCATGTTTACAGACTTTTTATCCTACTCAGAAGGTTCTATTTCAACCAATTTCAGGCATTAAAATGACTCTAAACACACTTATTTTAGTTCCAAGAGTTCTAATTCACATGCAATAGTCATTTACAGTACAAAAATTAAACTTTAAAAAATTACCATTTTTGACCATCTGGAAAAAGTTCGACAGGTCACGGGTCATCGTTTTTCATCAGAAAATTGATTTTTTGGACTGTGGAAAAATTGATTCAAAATGTCATTTGGATTGAGCATCATGTTGAATAACTACTTTTTAAAGCCTCAATGTGACCAAAATTGAAATTTTTATAGACTTTTTACTCCTACTCAGAAGCTTCTATTTCGACCTATTTCAGGCATTAAAATGACTCCAAACACACTTATTTTAGTTCCAAGAGTTCTAATTCACATGCAATAGTCATTTACAGTCCAAAAATTAAACTTTAAAAAATTACCATTTTTGACCATCTGGAAAAAGTTCGACAGGTCACGGGTCATCGTTTTTCATCAGAAAATTGATTTTTTGAACTGTGGAAAAATTGATTCAAAATGTCATTTGGATTGAGCATCATGTTGAATAACTACTTTTTAAAGCCTCAATGTGACCAAAATTGAAATTTTTATAGACTTTTTACTCCTACTCAGAAGGTTCTATTTTGACCAATTTCAGGCATTAAAATGACTCCAAACACACTTATTTTAGTTCCAAGAGTTCTAATTCACATGCAATAGTCATTTACAGTCCAAAAATTAAACTTTAAAAAATTACCATTCTTGACCATCTGGAAAAAGTTCGACAGGTCACGGGTCATCGTTTTTCATCAGAAAATTGATTTTTTGGACTGTAGAAAAATTGATTCAAAATGTCATTAGGATTGAGCCTCATGTTGAATGACTACTTTTTAAAGCCTCAATGTGACCAAAATTGCCATTTTTACAGACTTTTTCTCCTACTCAGAAGCTTCTATTTCGACCTATTCAGGCATTAAAATGACTCTAAACAAACTTATTTTAGTTCCAAGAGTTCTAATTCACATGCAATAGTCATTTAAAGTTCAAAAATTAAACTTTAAAAAATTACCATTTTTGACCATCTGGAAAAAGTTCGACAGGTCACGGGTCATCGTTTTTCATCAGAAAATTGATTTTTTGGACTGTAGAAAAATTGATTCAAAACGTCATTTGGATTGAGCCTCATGTTGAATAACTACTTTTTAAAGCCTCAATGTGACCAAAATTGCCATTTTTACAGACTTTTTCTCCTACTCAGAAGCTTCTATTTTGACCTATTTCAGGCATTAAAATGACTCTAAACACACTTATTTTAGTTCCAAGAGTTCTAATTCACATGCAATAGTCATTTACAGTCCAAAAATTAAACTTTAAAAAATTACCATTATTGACCATCTGGAAAAAGTTCGACAGGTCACGGGTCATCGTTTTTCATCAGAAAATTGATTTTTTGGACTGTAGAAAAATTGATTCAAAATGTCATTAGGATTGAGCCTCATGTTGAATGACTACTTTTTAAAGCCTCAATGTGACCAAAATTGCCATTTTTACAGACTTTTTCTCCTACTCAGAAGCTTCTATTTCGACCTATTCAGGCATTAAAATGACTCTAAACAAACTTATTTTAGTTCCAAGAGTTCTAATTCACATGCAATAGTCATTTAAAGTTCAAAAATTAAACTTTAAAAAATTACCATTTTTGACCATCTGGAAAAAGTTCGACGGGTCACGGGTCATCGTTTTTCATCAGAACATTGATTTTTTGGACTGTAGAAAAATTGATTCAAAATGTCATTTGGATTGAGCCTCATGTTGAATAACTACTTTTTAAAGCCTCAATGTGACCAAAATTGAAATTTTTACAGACTTTTTCTCCTACTCAGAAGCTTCTATTTCGACCTATTTCAGGCATTAAAATGACTCCAAACACACTTATTTTAGTTCCAAGAGTTCTAATTCACATGCAATAGTCATTTACAGTCCAAAAATTAAACTTTAAAAAATTACCATTTTTGACCATCTGGAAAAAGTTCGACAGGTCTCGGGTCACCGTTTTTCATCCGAAAATTGATTTTTTGGACTGTAGAACAATTGATTCAAAATGTCATTTGGATTGAGCCTCATGTTGAATAACTACTTTTTAAAGCCTCAATGTGACCAAAATTGCCATTTTTACAGACTTTTTCTCCTACTCAGAAGCTTCTATTTCGACCTATTCAGACATTAAAATGACTCTAAACACACTTATTTTAGTTCCAAGAGTTCTAATTCACATGCAATAGTCATTTACAGTCCAAAAATTAAACTGTAAAAAATTACCATTTTTGACCATCTGGAAAAAGTTCGACAGGTCACGGGTCATCGTTTTTCATCAGAAAATTGATTTTTTGGACTGTAGAAAAATTGATTCAAAATGTCATTTGGATTGAGCCTCATGTTGAATAACTACTTTTTAAAGCCTCAATGTGACCAAAATTGCCATTTTTACAGACTTTTTCTCCTACTCAGAAGCTTCTATTTCGACCTATTTCAGGCATTAAAATGACTCTAAACACACCTATTTTAGTTCCAAGAGTTCTAATTCACATGCAATAGTCATTTACAGTCCAAAAATTAAACTTTAAAAAATTACCATTGTTGACCATCTGGAAAAAGTTCGACAGGTCACGGGTCATCGTTTTTCATTAGAAAATTGTTTTTTTGGACTGTAGAAAAATTGATTCAAAATGTCATTAGGATTGAGCCTCATGTTGAATGACTACTTTTTAAAGCCTCAATGTGACCAAAATTGCCATTTTTACAGACTTTTTCTCCTACTCAGAAGCTTCTATTTCGACCTATTCAGGCATTAAAATGACTCTAAACAAACTTATTTTAGTTCCAAGAGTTCTAATTCACATGCAATAGTCATTTAAAGTTCAAAAATTAAACTTTAAAAAATTACCATTTTTGACCATCTGGAAAAAGTTCGACAGGTCACGGGTCATCGTTTTTCATCAGAAAATTGATTTTTTGGACTGTAGAAAAATTGATTCAAAATGTCATTTGGATTGAGCCTCAAGTTGAATAACTACTTTTTAAAGCCTCAATGTGACCAAAATTGCCATTTTTACAGACTTTTTCTCCTACTCAGAAGCTTCTATTTCGACCTATTTCAGGCATTAAAATGACTCTAAACACACTTATGTTAGTTCCAAGAGTTCTAATTCACATGCAATAGTCATTTACAGTCAAAAAATTAAACTTTAAAAAATTACCATTATTGACCATCTGGAAAAAGTTCGACAGGTCACGGGTCATCGTTTTTCATCAGAAAATTGATTTTTTGGACTGTAGAAAAATTGATTCAAAATGTCATTAGGATTGAGCCTCATGTTGAATGACTACTTTTTAAAGCCTCAATGTGACCAAAATTGCCATTTTTACAGACTTTTTCTCCTACTCAGAAGCTTCTATTTCGACCTATTCAGGCATTAAAATGACTCTAAACAAACTTATTTTAGTTCCAAGAGTTCTAATTCACATGCAATAGTCATTTAAAGTTCAAAAATTAAACTTTAAAAAATTACCATTTTTGACCATCTGGAAAAAGTTCGACAGGTCTCGGGTCACCGTTTTTCATCCGAAAATTGATTTTTTGGACTGTAGAACAATTGATTCAAATTGTCGTTTGGATTGAGCCTCATGTTGAATAACTACTTTTTAAAGCCTCAATGTGACCAAAATTGCCATTTTTACAGACTTTTTCTCCTACTCAGAAGCTTCTATTTCGACCTATTCAGACATTAAAATGACTCTAAACACACTTATTTTAGTTCCAAGAGTTCTAATTCACATGCAATAGTCATTTACAGTCCAAAAATTAAACTGTAAAAAATTACCATTTTTGACCATCTGGAAAAAGTTCGACAGGTCACGGGTCATCGTTTTTCATCAGAAAATTGATTTTTTGGACTGTAGAAAAATTGATTCAAAATGTCATTTGGATTGAGCCTCATGTTGAATAACTACTTTTTAAAGCCTCAATGTGACCAAAATTGCCATTTTTACAGACTTTTTCTCCTACTCAGAAGCTTCTATTTCGACCTATTTCAGGCATTAAAATGACTCTAAACACACTTATGTTAGTTCCAAGAGTTCTAATTCACATGCAATAGTCATTTACAGTCAAAAAATTAAACTTTAAAAAATTACCATTATTGACCATCTGGAAAAAGTTCGACAGGTCACGGGTCATCGTTTTTCATCAGAAAATTGATTTTTTGGACTGTAGAAAAATTGATTCAAAATGTCATTAGGATTGAGCCTCATGTTGAATGACTACTTTTTAAAGCCTCAATGTGACCAAAATTGCCATTTTTACAGACTTTTTCTCCTACTCAGAAGCTTCTATTTCGACCTATTCAGGCATTAAAATGACTCTAAACAAACTTATTTTAGTTCCAAGAGTTCTAATTCACATGCAATAGTCATTTAAAGTTCAAAAATTAAACTTTAAAAAATTACCATTTTTGACCATCTGGAAAAAGTTCGACGGGTCACGGGTCATCGTTTTTCATCAGAACATTGATTTTTTGGACTGTAGAAAAATTGATTCAAAATGTCATTTGGATTGAGCCTCATGTTGAATAACTACTTTTTAAAGCCTCAATGTGACCAAAATTGAAATTTTTACAGACTTTTTCTCCTACTCAGAAGCTTCTATTTCGACCTATTTCAGGCATTAAAATGACTCCAAACACACTTATTTTAGTTCCAAGAGTTCTAATTCACATGCAATAGTCATTTACAGTCCAAAAATTAAACTTTAAAAAATTACCATTTTTGACCATCTGGAAAAAGTTCGACAGGTCTCGGGTCACCGTTTTTCATCCGAAAATTGATTTTTTGGACTGTAGAACAATTGATTCAAAATGTCATTTGGATTGAGCCTCATGTTGAATAACTACTTTTTAAAGCCTCAATGTGACCAAAATTGCCATTTTTACAGACTTTTTCTCCTACTCAGAAGCTTCTATTTCGACCTATTCAGACATTAAAATGACTCTAAACACACTTATTTTAGTTCCAAGAGTTCTAATTCACATGCAATAGTCATTTACAGTCCAAAAATTAAACTGTAAAAAATTACCATTTTTGACCATCTGGAAAAAGTTCGACAGGTCACGGGTCATCGTTTTTCATCAGAAAATTGATTTTTTGGACTGTAGAAAAATTGATTCAAAATGTCATTTGGATTGAGCCTCATGTTGAATAACTACTTTTTAAAGCCTCAATGTGACCAAAATTGCCATTTTTACAGACTTTTTCTCCTACTCAGAAGCTTCTATTTCGACCTATTTCAGGCATTAAAATGACTCTAAACACACCTATTTTAGTTCCAAGAGTTCTAATTCACATGCAATAGTCATTTACAGTCCAAAAATTAAACTTTAAAAAATTACCATTGTTGACCATCTGGAAAAAGTTCGACAGGTCACGGGTCATCGTTTTTCATTAGAAAATTGTTTTTTTGGACTGTAGAAAAATTGATTCAAAATGTCATTAGGATTGAGCCTCATGTTGAATGACTACTTTTTAAAGCCTCAATGTGACCAAAATTGCCATTTTTACAGACTTTTTCTCCTACTCAGAAGCTTCTATTTCGACCTATTCAGGCATTAAAATGACTCTAAACAAACTTATTTTAGTTCCAAGAGTTCTAATTCACATGCAATAGTCATTTAAAGTTCAAAAATTAAACTTTAAAAAATTACCATTTTTGACCATCTGGAAAAAGTTCGACAGGTCACGGGTCATCGTTTTTCATCAGAAAATTGATTTTTTGGACTGTAGAAAAATTGATTCAAAATGTCATTTGGATTGAGCCTCAAGTTGAATAACTACTTTTTAAAGCCTCAATGTGACCAAAATTGCCATTTTTACAGACTTTTTCTCCTACTCAGAAGCTTCTATTTCGACCTATTCAGACATTAAAATGACTCTAAACACACTTATTTTAGTTCCAAGAGTTCTAATTCACATGCAATAGTCATTTACAGTCCAAAAATTAAACTGTAAAAAATTACCATTTTTGACCATCTGGAAAAAGTTCGACAGGTCACGGGTCATCGTTTTTCATCAGAAAATTGATTTTTGGACTGTAGAAAAATTGATTCAAAATGTCATTTGGATTGAGCCTCATGTTGAATAACTACTTTTTAAAGCCTCAATGTGACAGAAATTGCCATTTTTACTGACTTTTTCTCCTACTCAGAAGCTTCTATTTCGACCTATTCAGGCATTAAAATGACTCTAAACACACCTATTTTAGTTCCAAGAGTTCTAATTCACATGCAATAGTCATTTACAGTCCAAAAATTAAACTTTAAAAAATTACCATTTTTGACCATCTGGAAAAAGTTTGACAGGTCACGGGTCATCGTTTTTCATCAGAAAATTGATTTTTTGGACTGTAGAAAAATTGATTCAAAATGTCGTTTGGATTGAGCCTCATGTTGAATAACTACTTTTTAAAGCCTCAATGTGACCAAAATTGCCATTTTTACAGACTTTTTCTCCTACTCAGAAGCTTCTATTTCGACCTATTTCAGGCATTAAAATGACTCTAAACACACCTATTTTAGTTCCAAGAGTTCTAATTCACATGCAATAGTCATTTACAGTCCAAAAATTAAACTTTAAAAAATTACCATTGTTGACCATCTGGAAAAAGTTCGACAGGTCACGGGTCATCGTTTTTCATCAGAAAATTGTTTTTTTGGACTGTAGAAAAATTGATTCAAAATGTCATTAGGATTGAGCCTCATGTTGAATGACTACTTTTTAAAGCCTCAATGTGACCAAAATTGCCATTTTTACAGACTTTTTCTCCTACTCAGAAGCTTCTATTTCGACCTATTCAGGCATTAAAATGACTCTAAACAAACTTATTTTAGTTCCAAGAGTTCTAATTCACATGCAATAGTCATTTAAAGTTCAAAAATTAAACTTTAAAAAATTACCATTTTTGACCATCTGGAAAAAGTTCGACAGGTCACGGGTCATCGTTTTTCATCAGAAAATTGATTTTTTGGACTGTAGAAAAATTGATTCAAAACGTCATTTGGATTGAGCCTCATGTTGAATAACTACTTTTTAAAGCCTCAATGTGACCAAAATTGCCATTTTTACAGACTTTTTCTCCTACTCAGAAGCTTCTATTTTGACCTATTTCAGGCATTAAAATGACTCTAAACACACTTATTTTAGTTCCAAGAGTTCTAATTCACATGCAATAGTCATTTACAGTCCAAAAATTAAACTTTAAAAAATTACCATTATTGACCATCTGGAAAAAGTTCGACAGGTCACGGGTCATCGTTTTTCATCAGAAAATTGATTTTTTGGACTGTAGAAAAATTGATTCAAAATGTCATTAGGATTGAGCCTCATGTTGAATGACTACTTTTTAAAGCCTCAATGTGACCAAAATTGCCATTTTTACAGACTTTTTCTCCTACTCAGAAGCTTCTATTTCGACCTATTCAGGCATTAAAATGACTCTAAACAAACTTATTTTAGTTCCAAGAGTTCTAATTCACATGCAATAGTCATTTAAAGTTCAAAAATTAAACTTTAAAAAATTACCATTTTTGACCATCTGGAAAAAGTTCGACGGGTCACGGGTCATCGTTTTTCATCAGAACATTGATTTTTTGGACTGTAGAAAAATTGATTCAAAATGTCATTTGGATTGAGCCTCATGTTGAATAACTACTTTTTAAAGCCTCAATGTGACCAAAATTGAAATTTTTACAGACTTTTTCTCCTACTCAGAAGCTTCTATTTCGACCTATTTCAGGCATTAAAATGACTCCAAACACACTTATTTTAGTTCCAAGAGTTCTAATTCACATGCAATAGTCATTTACAGTCCAAAAATTAAACTTTAAAAAATTACCATTTTTGACCATCTGGAAAAAGTTCGACAGGTCTCGGGTCACCGTTTTTCATCCGAAAATTGATTTTTTGGACTGTAGAACAATTGATTCAAAATGTCATTTGGATTGAGCCTCATGTTGAATAACTACTTTTTAAAGCCTCAATGTGACCAAAATTGCCATTTTTACAGACTTTTTCTCCTACTCAGAAGCTTCTATTTCGACCTATTCAGACATTAAAATGACTCTAAACACACTTATTTTAGTTCCAAGAGTTCTAATTCACATGCAATAGTCATTTACAGTCCAAAAATTAAACTGTAAAAAATTACCATTTTTGACCATCTGGAAAAAGTTCGACAGGTCACGGGTCATCGTTTTTCATCAGAAAATTGATTTTTTGGACTGTAGAAAAATTGATTCAAAATGTCATTTGGATTGAGCCTCATGTTGAATAACTACTTTTTAAAGCCTCAATGTGACCAAAATTGCCATTTTTACAGACTTTTTCTCCTACTCAGAAGCTTCTATTTCGACCTATTTCAGGCATTAAAATGACTCTAAACACACCTATTTTAGTTCCAAGAGTTCTAATTCACATGCAATAGTCATTTACAGTCCAAAAATTAAACTTTAAAAAATTACCATTGTTGACCATCTGGAAAAAGTTCGACAGGTCACGGGTCATCGTTTTTCATTAGAAAATTGTTTTTTTGGACTGTAGAAAAATTGATTCAAAATGTCATTAGGATTGAGCCTCATGTTGAATGACTACTTTTTAAAGCCTCAATGTGACCAAAATTGCCATTTTTACAGACTTTTTCTCCTACTCAGAAGCTTCTATTTCGACCTATTCAGGCATTAAAATGACTCTAAACAAACTTATTTTAGTTCCAAGAGTTCTAATTCACATGCAATAGTCATTTAAAGTTCAAAAATTAAACTTTAAAAAATTACCATTTTTGACCATCTGGAAAAAGTTCGACAGGTCACGGGTCATCGTTTTTCATCAGAAAATTGATTTTTTGGACTGTAGAAAAATTGATTCAAAATGTCATTTGGATTGAGCCTCAAGTTGAATAACTACTTTTTAAAGCCTCAATGTGACCAAAATTGCCATTTTTACAGACTTTTTCTCCTACTCAGAAGCTTCTATTTCGACCTATTTCAGGCATTAAAATGACTCTAAACACACTTATGTTAGTTCCAAGAGTTCTAATTCACATGCAATAGTCATTTACAGTCCAAAAATTAAACTTTAAAAAATTACCATTATTGACCATCTGGAAAAAGTTCGACAGGTCACGGGTCATCGTTTTTCATCAGAAAATTGATTTTTTGGACTGTAGAAAAATTGATTCAAAATGTCATTAGGATTGAGCCTCATGTTGAATGACTACTTTTTAAAGCCTCAATGTGACCAAAATTGCCATTTTTACAGACTTTTTCTCCTACTCAGAAGCTTCTATTTCGACCTATTCAGGCATTAAAATGACTCTAAACAAACTTATTTTAGTTCCAAGAGTTCTAATTCACATGCAATAGTCATTTAAAGTTCAAAAATTAAACTTTAAAAAATTACCATTTTTGACCATCTGGAAAAAGTTCGACGGGTCACGGGTCATCGTTTTTCATCAGAACATTGATTTTTTGGACTGTAGAAAAATTGATTCAAAATGTCATTTGGATTGAGCCTCATGTTGAATAACTACTTTTTAAAGCCTCAATGTGACCAAAATTGAAATTTTTACAGACTTTTTCTCCTACTCAGAAGCTTCTATTTCGACCTATTTCAGGCATTAAAATGACTCCAAACACACTTATTTTAGTTCCAAGAGTTCTAATTCACATGCAATAGTCATTTACAGTCCAAAAATTAAACTTTAAAAAATTACCATTTTTGACCATCTGGAAAAAGTTCGACAGGTCTCGGGTCACCGTTTTTCATCCGAAAATTGATTTTTTGGACTGTAGAACAATTGATTCAAATTGTCGTTTGGATTGAGCCTCATGTTGAATAACTACTTTTTAAAGCCTCAATGTGACCAAAATTGCCATTTTTACAGACTTTTTCTCCTACTCAGAAGCTTCTATTTCGACCTATTCAGGCATTAAAATGACTCTAAACAAACTTATTTTAGTTCCAAGAGTTCTAATTCACATGCAATAGTCATTTAAAGTTCAAAAATTAAACTTTAAAAAATTACCATTTTTGACCATCTGGAAAAAGTTCGACGGGTCACGGGTCATCGTTTTTCATCAGAACATTGATTTTTTGGACTGTAGAAAAATTGATTCAAAATGTCATTTGGATTGAGCCTCATGTTGAATAACTACTTTTTAAAGCCTCAATGTGACCAAAATTGAAATTTTTACAGACTTTTTCTCCTACTCAGAAGCTTCTATTTCGACCTATTTCAGGCATTAAAATGACTCCAAACACACTTATTTTAGTTCCAAGAGTTCTAATTCACATGCAATAGTCATTTACAGTCCAAAAATTAAACTTTAAAAAATTACCATTTTTGACCATCTGGAAAAAGTTCGACAGGTCTCGGGTCACCGTTTTTCATCCGAAAATTGATTTTTTGGACTGTAGAACAATTGATTCAAAATGTCATTTGGATTGAGCCTCATGTTGAATAACTACTTTTTAAAGCCTCAATGTGACCAAAATTGCCATTTTTACAGACTTTTTCTCCTACTCAGAAGCTTCTATTTCGACCTATTCAGACATTAAAATGACTCTAAACACACTTATTTTAGTTCCAAGAGTTCTAATTCACATGCAATAGTCATTTACAGTCCAAAAATTAAACTGTAAAAAATTACCATTTTTGACCATCTGGAAAAAGTTCGACAGGTCACGGGTCATCGTTTTTCATCAGAAAATTGATTTTTTGGACTGTAGAAAAATTGATTCAAAATGTCATTTGGATTGAGCCTCATGTTGAATAACTACTTTTTAAAGCCTCAATGTGACCAAAATTGCCATTTTTACAGACTTTTTCTCCTACTCAGAAGCTTCTATTTCGACCTATTTCAGGCATTAAAATGACTCTAAACACACCTATTTTAGTTCCAAGAGTTCTAATTCACATGCAATAGTCATTTACAGTCCAAAAATTAAACTTTAAAAAATTACCATTGTTGACCATCTGGAAAAAGTTCGACAGGTCACGGGTCATCGTTTTTCATTAGAAAATTGTTTTTTTGGACTGTAGAAAAATTGATTCAAAATGTCATTAGGATTGAGCCTCATGTTGAATGACTACTTTTTAAAGCCTCAATGTGACCAAAATTGCCATTTTTACAGACTTTTTCTCCTACTCAGAAGCTTCTATTTCGACCTATTCAGGCATTAAAATGACTCTAAACACACTTATGTTAGTTCCAAGAGTTCTAATTCACATGCAATAGTCATTTACAGTCAAAAAATTAAACTTTAAAAAATTACCATTATTGACCATCTGGAAAAAGTTCGACAGGTCACGGGTCATCGTTTTTCATCAGAAAATTGATTTTTTGGACTGTAGAAAAATTGATTCAAAATGTCATTAGGATTGAGCCTCATGTTGAATGACTACTTTTTAAAGCCTCAATGTGACCAAAATTGCCATTTTTACAGACTTTTTCTCCTACTCAGAAGCTTCTATTTCGACCTATTCAGGCATTAAAATGACTCTAAACAAACTTATTTTAGTTCCAAGAGTTCTAATTCACATGCAATAGTCATTTAAAGTTCAAAAATTAAACTTTAAAAAATTACCATTTTTGACCATCTGGAAAAAGTTCGACGGGTCACGGGTCATCGTTTTTCATCAGAACATTGATTTTTTGGACTGTAGAAAAATTGATTCAAAATGTCATTTGGATTGAGCCTCATGTTGAATAACTACTTTTTAAAGCCTCAATGTGACCAAAATTGAAATTTTTACAGACTTTTTCTCCTACTCAGAAGCTTCTATTTCGACCTATTTCAGGCATTAAAATGACTCCAAACACACTTATTTTAGTTCCAAGAGTTCTAATTCACATGCAATAGTCATTTACAGTCCAAAAATTAAACTTTAAAAAATTACCATTTTTGACCATCTGGAAAAAGTTCGACAGGTCTCGGGTCACCGTTTTTCATCCGAAAATTGATTTTTTGGACTGTAGAACAATTGATTCAAATTGTCGTTTGGATTGAGCCTCATGTTGAATAACTACTTTTTAAAGCCTCAATGTGACCAAAATTGCCATTTTTACAGACTTTTTCTCCTACTCAGAAGCTTCTATTTCGACCTATTCAGACATTAAAATGACTCTAAACACACTTATTTTAGTTCCAAGAGTTCTAATTCACATGCAATAGTCATTTACAGTCCAAAAATTAAACTGTAAAAAATTACCATTTTTGACCATCTGGAAAAAGTTCGACAGGTCACGGGTCATCGTTTTTCATCAGAAAATTGATTTTTTGGACTGTAGAAAAATTGATTCAAAATGTCATTTGGATTGAGCCTCATGTTGAATAACTACTTTTTAAAGCCTCAATGTGACCAAAATTGCCATTTTTACAGACTTTTTCTCCTACTCAGAAGCTTCTATTTCGACCTATTTCAGGCATTAAAATGACTCTAAACACACTTATGTTAGTTCCAAGAGTTCTAATTCACATGCAATAGTCATTTACAGTCCAAAAATTAAACTTTAAAAAATTACCATTATTGACCATCTGGAAAAAGTTCGACAGGTCACGGGTCATCGTTTTTCATCAGAAAATTGATTTTTTGGACTGTAGAAAAATTGATTCAAAATGTCATTAGGATTGAGCCTCATGTTGAATGACTACTTTTTAAAGCCTCAATGTGACCAAAATTGCCATTTTTACAGACTTTTTCTCCTACTCAGAAGCTTCTATTTCGACCTATTCAGGCATTAAAATGACTCTAAACAAACTTATTTTAGTTCCAAGAGTTCTAATTCACATGCAATAGTCATTTAAAGTTCAAAAATTAAACTTTAAAAAATTACCATTTTTGACCATCTGGAAAAAGTTCGACGGGTCACGGGTCATCGTTTTTCATCAGAACATTGATTTTTTGGACTGTAGAAAAATTGATTCAAAATGTCATTTGGATTGAGCCTCATGTTGAATAACTACTTTTTAAAGCCTCAATGTGACCAAAATTGAAATTTTTACAGACTTTTTCTCCTACTCAGAAGCTTCTATTTCGACCTATTTCAGGCATTAAAATGACTCCAAACACACTTATTTTAGTTCCAAGAGTTCTAATTCACATGCAATAGTCATTTACAGTCCAAAAATTAAACTTTAAAAAATTACCATTTTTGACCATCTGGAAAAAGTTCGACAGGTCTCGGGTCACCGTTTTTCATCCGAAAATTGATTTTTTGGACTGTAGAACAATTGATTCAAAATGTCATTTGGATTGAGCCTCATGTTGAATAACTACTTTTTAAAGCCTCAATGTGACCAAAATTGCCATTTTTACAGACTTTTTCTCCTACTCAGAAGCTTCTATTTCGACCTATTCAGACATTAAAATGACTCTAAACACACTTATTTTAGTTCCAAGAGTTCTAATTCACATGCAATAGTCATTTACAGTCCAAAAATTAAACTGTAAAAAATTACCATTTTTGACCATCTGGAAAAAGTTCGACAGGTCACGGGTCATCGTTTTTCATCAGAAAATTGATTTTTTGGACTGTAGAAAAATTGATTCAAAATGTCATTTGGATTGAGCCTCATGTTGAATAACTACTTTTTAAAGCCTCAATGTGACCAAAATTGCCATTTTTACAGACTTTTTCTCCTACTCAGAAGCTTCTATTTCGACCTATTTCAGGCATTAAAATGACTCTAAACACACCTATTTTAGTTCCAAGAGTTCTAATTCACATGCAATAGTCATTTACAGTCCAAAAATTAAACTTTAAAAAATTACCATTGTTGACCATCTGGAAAAAGTTCGACAGGTCACGGGTCATCGTTTTTCATTAGAAAATTGTTTTTTTGGACTGTAGAAAAATTGATTCAAAATGTCATTAGGATTGAGCCTCATGTTGAATGACTACTTTTTAAAGCCTCAATGTGACCAAAATTGCCATTTTTACAGACTTTTTCTCCTACTCAGAAGCTTCTATTTCGACCTATTCAGGCATTAAAATGACTCTAAACAAACTTATTTTAGTTCCAAGAGTTCTAATTCACATGCAATAGTCATTTAAAGTTCAAAAATTAAACTTTAAAAAATTACCATTTTTGACCATCTGGAAAAAGTTCGACAGGTCACGGGTCATCGTTTTTCATCAGAAAATTGATTTTTTGGACTGTAGAAAAATTGATTCAAAATGTCATTTGGATTGAGCCTCAAGTTGAATAACTACTTTTTAAAGCCTCAATGTGACCAAAATTGCCATTTTTACAGACTTTTTCTCCTACTCAGAAGCTTCTATTTCGACCTATTTCAGGCATTAAAATGACTCTAAACACACTTATGTTAGTTCCAAGAGTTCTAATTCACATGCAATAGTCATTTACAGTCAAAAAATTAAACTTTAAAAAATTACCATTATTGACCATCTGGAAAAAGTTCGACAGGTCACGGGTCATCGTTTTTCATCAGAAAATTGATTTTTTGGACTGTAGAAAAATTGATTCAAAATGTCATTAGGATTGAGCCTCATGTTGAATGACTACTTTTTAAAGCCTCAATGTGACCAAAATTGCCATTTTTACAGACTTTTTCTCCTACTCAGAAGCTTCTATTTCGACCTATTCAGGCATTAAAATGACTCTAAACAAACTTATTTTAGTTCCAAGAGTTCTAATTCACATGCAATAGTCATTTAAAGTTCAAAAATTAAACTTTAAAAAATTACCATTTTTGACCATCTGGAAAAAGTTCGACGGGTCACGGGTCATCGTTTTTCATCAGAACATTGATTTTTTGGACTGTAGAAAAATTGATTCAAAATGTCATTTGGATTGAGCCTCATGTTGAATAACTACTTTTTAAAGCCTCAATGTGACCAAAATTGAAATTTTTACAGACTTTTTCTCCTACTCAGAAGCTTCTATTTCGACCTATTTCAGGCATTAAAATGACTCCAAACACACTTATTTTAGTTCCAAGAGTTCTAATTCACATGCAATAGTCATTTACAGTCCAAAAATTAAACTTTAAAAAATTACCATTTTTGACCATCTGGAAAAAGTTCGACAGGTCTCGGGTCACCGTTTTTCATCCGAAAATTGATTTTTTGGACTGTAGAACAATTGATTCAAATTGTCGTTTGGATTGAGCCTCATGTTGAATAACTACTTTTTAAAGCCTCAATGTGACCAAAATTGCCATTTTTACAGACTTTTTCTCCTACTCAGAAGCTTCTATTTCGACCTATTCAGACATTAAAATGACTCTAAACACACTTATTTTAGTTCCAAGAGTTCTAATTCACATGCAATAGTCATTTACAGTCCAAAAATTAAACTGTAAAAAATTACCATTTTTGACCATCTGGAAAAAGTTCGACAGGTCACGGGTCATCGTTTTTCATCAGAAAATTGATTTTTTGGACTGTAGAAAAATTGATTCAAAATGTCATTTGGATTGAGCCTCATGTTGAATAACTACTTTTTAAAGCCTCAATGTGACCAAAATTGCCATTTTTACAGACTTTTTCTCCTACTCAGAAGCTTCTATTTCGACCTATTTCAGGCATTAAAATGACTCTAAACACACCTATTTTAGTTCCAAGAGTTCTAATTCACATGCAATAGTCATTTACAGTCCAAAAATTAAACTTTAAAAAATTACCATTGTTGACCATCTGGAAAAAGTTCGACAGGTCACGGGTCATCGTTTTTCATTAGAAAATTGTTTTTTTGGACTGTAGAAAAATTGATTCAAAATGTCATTAGGATTGAGCCTCATGTTGAATGACTACTTTTTAAAGCCTCAATGTGACCAAAATTGCCATTTTTACAGACTTTTTCTCCTACTCAGAAGCTTCTATTTCGACCTATTCAGGCATTAAAATGACTCTAAACAAACTTATTTTAGTTCCAAGAGTTCTAATTCACATGCAATAGTCATTTAAAGTTCAAAAATTAAACTTTAAAAAATTACCATTTTTGACCATCTGGAAAAAGTTCGACAGGTCACGGGTCATCGTTTTTCATCAGAAAATTGATTTTTTGGACTGTAGAAAAATTGATTCAAAATGTCATTTGGATTGAGCCTCATGTTGAATAACTACTTTTTAAAGCCTCAATGTGACAGAAATTGCCATTTTTACTGACTTTTTCTCGTACTCAGAAGCTTCTATTTCGACCTATTCAGGCATTAAAATGACTCTAAACACACCTATTTTAGTTCCAAGAGTTCTAATTCACATGCAATAGTCATTTACAGTCCAAAAATTAAACTTAAAAAAATTACCATTTTTGACCATCTGGAAAAAGTTTGACAGGTCACGGGTCATCGTTTTTCATCAGAAAATGGATTTTTTGGACTGTAGAAAAGTTGATTCAAAATGTCATTTGGATGGAGCCTCAAGTTGAATAACTACTTTTTAAAGCCTCAATGTGACCAAAATTGCCATTTTTACAGACTTTTTCTCCTACTCAGAAGCTTCTATTTCGACCTATTTCAGGCATTAACATGACTCTCAACACACTTATTTTAGTTCCAAGAGTTCTAATTCACATGCAATAGTCATTTACAGTCAAAAAATTAAACTTTAAAAAATTACCATTGTTGACCATCTGGAAAAAGTTCGACAGGTCACGGGTCATCGTTTTTCATCAGAAAATTGATTTTTTGGACTGTAGAAAAATTGATTCAAAACGTCATTTGGATTGAGCCTCATGTTGAATAACTACTTTTTAAAGCCTCAATGTGACGAAAATTGCCATTTTTACAGACTTTTTCTCCTACTCAGAAGCTTCTATTTCGACCTATTTCAGGCATTAAAATGACTCTAAACACAGTTATTTTAGTTCCAAGAGTTCTAATTCACAAGCAATAGTCATTTACAGTCCAAAAATTAAACTTTAAAAAATTACCATTTTTGACCATCTGGAAAAAGTTCGACAGGTCACGGGTCATCGTTTTTCATCAGAAAATAGATTTTTTGGACTGTAGAAAAATTGATTCAAAATGTCATTTGGATTGAGCCTCATGTTGAATAACTACTTTTTAAAGCCTCAATGTGACCAAAATTGCCATGTTTACAGACTTTTTATCCTACTCAGAAGGTTCTATTTCAACCAATTTCAGGCATTAAAATGACTCTAAACACACTTATTTTAGTTCCAAGAGTTCTAATTCACATGCAATAGTCATTTACAGTCCAAAAATTAAACTTTAAAAAATTACCATTCTTGACCATCTGGAAAAAGTTGGACAGGTCACGGGTCATCGTTTTTCATCAGAAAATTGATTTTTTGGACTGTAGAAAAATTGATTCAAAATGTCATTAGGATTGAGCCTCATGTTGAATGACTACTTTTTAAAGCCTCAATGTGACCAAAATTGCCATTTTTACAGACTTTTTCTCCTACTCAGAAGCTTCTATTTCGACCTATTTCAGGCATTAAAATGACTCTAAACACACTTATTTTAGTTCCAAGAGTTCTAATTCACATGCAATAGTCATTTACAGTCCAAAAATTAAACTTTAAAAAATTACCATTTTTGACCATCTGGAAAAAGTTCGACAGGTCACGGGTCATCGTTTTTCATCAGAAAATTGATTTTTTGAACTGTGGAAAAATTGATTCAAAATGTCATTTGGATTGAGCATCATGTTGAATAACTACTTTTTAAAGCCTCAATGTGACCAAAATTGAAATTTTTATAGACTTTTTACTCCTACACAGAAGCTTCTATTTCGACCTATTTCAGGCATTAAAATGACTCCAAACACACTTATTTTAGTTCCAAGAGTTCTAATTCACATGCAATAGTCATTTACAGTCCAAAAATTAAACTTTAAAAAATTACCATTTTTGACTATCTGGAAAAAGTTCGACAGGTCTCGGGTCATCGTTTTTCATCCGAAAATTGATTTTTTGGACTGTAGAAAAATTGATTCAAAATGTCGTTTGGATTGAGCCTCATGTTAAATAACTACTTTTTAAAGCCTCAATGTGACCAAAATTGCCATTTTTACAGACTTTTTCTCCTACTCAGAAGCTTCTATTTCGACCTATTCAGGCATTAAAATGACTCTAAACAAACTTATTTTAGTTCCAAGAGTTCTAATTCACATGCAATAGTCATTTAAAGTCCAAAAATTAAACTTTAAAAAATTACCATTTTTGACCATCTGGAAAAAGTTCGACAGGTCACGGGTCATCGTTTTTCATCAGAAAATTTATTTTTTGGACTGTAGAAAAATTGATTCAAAATGTCATTTGGATTGAGCCTCATGTTGAATAACTACTTTTTAAAGCCTCAATGTGACCTAAATTGCCATTTTTACAGAGTTTTTCTCCTACTCAGAAGCTTCTATTTCGACCTATTTCAGGCATTAAAATGACTCCAAACACACTTATTTTAGTTCCAAGAGTTCTAATTCACATGCAATAGTCATTTACAGTCCAAAAATTAAACTTTAAAAAATTACCATTTTTGACCATCTGGAAAAAGTTCGACAGGTCACGGGTCATCGTTTTTCATCAGAAAATAGATTTTTTGGACTGTAGAAAAATTGATTCAAAATGTCATTTGGATTGAGCCTCATGTTGAATAACTACTTTTTAAAGCCTCAATGTGACCAAAATTGCCATGTTTACAGACTTTTTATCCTACTCAGAAGGTTCTATTTCAACCAATTTCAGGCATTAAAATGACTCTAAACACACTTATTTTAGTTCCAAGAGTTCTACATCACATTCAATAGTCATTTAAAGTTCAAAAATTAAACTTGAAAAAATTACCATTTTTGACCATCTGGAAAAAGTTCGACAGGTCACGGGTCATCGTTTTTCATCAGAAAATTGATTTTTTGGACTGTAGAAAAATTGATTCAAAATGTCATTTGGATTGAGCCTCATGTTGAATAACTACTTTTCAAAGCCTCAATGTGACCAAAATTGAAATTTTTACAGACTTTTTCTCCTACTCAGAAGCTTCTATTTCGACCTATTTCAGGCATTAATACGACTCCAAACACACTTATTTTAGTTCCAAGAGTTCTAATTCACATGCAATAGTCATTTACAGTCCAAAAATTAAACTTTAAAAAATTACCATTTTTGACCATCTGGAAAAAGTTCGACAGGTCTCGGGTCATCGTTTTTCATCCGAAAATTGATTTTTTGGACTGTAGAACAATTGATTCAAAATGTCATTTGGATTGAGCCTCATGTTGAATAACTACTTTTTAAAGCCTCAATGTGACCAAAATTGCCATTTTTACAGACTTTTTCTCCTACTCAGAAGCTTCTATTTCGACCTATTCAGACATTAAAATGACTCTAAACACACTTATTTTAGTTCCAAGAGTTCTAATTCACATGCAATAGTCATTTACAGTCCAAAAATTAAACTGTAAAAAATTACCATTTTTGACCATCTGGAAAAAGTTTGACAGGCCACGGGTCATCGTTTTTCAACAGAAAATTGATTTTTTGGACTGTAGAAAAATTGATTCAAAATGTCGTTTGGATTGAGCCTCATGTTGAATAACTACTTTTTAAAGCCTCAATGTGACCAAAACTGCCATTTTTACAGACTTTTTCTCCTACACAGAAGCTTCTATTTCGACCTATTTCAGGCATTAAAATGACTCTAAACACACTTATTTTAGTTCCACGAGTTCTAATTCACATGCAATAGTCATTTACAGTCCAAAAATTAAACTTTAAAAAATTACCATTGTTGACCATCTGGAAAAAGTTCGACAGGTCACGGGTCATCGTTTTTCATCAGAAAATTGATTTTTTGGACTGTAGAAAAATTGATTCAAAACGTCATTTCGATTGAGCCTCATGTTGAATAACTACTTTTTAAAGCCTCAATGTGACCAAAATTGCCATTTTTACAGACTTTTTCTCCTACTCAGAAGCTTCTATTTCGACCTATTTCAGGCATAAAATGACTCTAAACACACTTATTTTAGTTCCAAGAGTTCTAATTCACATGCAATAGTCATTTACAGTCCAAAAATTAAACTTTAAAAAATTACCATTATTGACCATCTGGAAAAAGTTCGACAGGTCACGGGTCATCGTTTTTCATCAGAAAATTGATTTTTTGGACTGTAGAAAAATTGATTCAAAATGTCATTAGGATTGAGCCTCATGTTGAATGACTACTTTTTAAAGCCTCAATGTGACCAAAATTGCCATTTTTACAGACTTTTTCTCCTACTCAGAAGCTTCTATTTCGACCTATTCAGGCATTAAAATGACTCTAAACAAACTTATTTTAGTTCCAAGAGTTCTAATTCACATGCAATAGTCATTTAAAGTTCAAAAATTAAACTTTAAAAAATTACCATTTTTGACCATCTGGAAAAAGTTCGACAGGTCACGGGTCATCGTTTTTCATCAGAAAATTGATTTTTTGGACTGTAGAAAAATTGATTCAAAATGTCATTTGGATTGAGCTTCATGTTGAATAACTACTTTTTAAAGCCTCAATGTGACCAAAATTGAAATTTTTACAGACTTTTTCTCCTACTCAGAAGCTTCTATTTCGACCTATTTCAGGCATTAAAATGACTCCAAACACACTTATTTTAGTTCCAAGAGTTCTAATTCACATGCAATAGTCATTTACAGTCCAAAAATTAAACTTTAAAAAATTACCATTTTTGACCATCTGGAAAAAGTTCGACAGGTCTCGGGTCACCGTTTTTCATCCGAAAATTGATTTTTTGGACTGTAGAACAATTGATTCAAAATGTCATTTGGATTGAGCCTCATGTTGAATAACTACTTTTTAAAGCCTCAATGTGACCAAAATTGCCATTTTAACAGTCTTTTTCTCCTACTCAGAAGCTTCTATTTCGACCTATTCAGACATTAAAATGACTCTAAACACACTTATTTTAGTTCCAAGAGTTCTAATTCACATGCAATAGTCATTTACAGTCCAAAAATTGTACTGTAAAAAATTACCATTTTTGACCATCTGGAAAAAGTTCGACAGGTCACGGGGCATCGTTTTTCATCAGAAAATTGACTTTTTGGACTGTAGAAAAATTGATTCAAAATGTCATTTGGATTGAGCCTCATGTTGAATAACTACTTTTTAAAGCCTCAATGTGACAGAAATTGCCATTTTTACTGACTTTTTCTCCTACTCAGAAGCTTCTATTTCGACCTATTTCAGGCATTAAAATGACTCTAAACACACCTATTTTAGTTCCAAGAGTTCTAATTCACATGCAATAGTCATTTACAGTCCAAAAATTAAACTTTAAAAAATTACCATTGTTGACCATCTGGAAAAAGTTCGACAGGTCACGGGTCATCGTTTTTCATCAGAAAATTGATTTTTTGGACTGTAGAAAAATTGATTCAAAATGTCATTTGGATTGAGCCTCATGTTGAATAACTACTTTTTAAAGCCTTAATGTGACCAAAATTGCCATGTTTACAGACTTTTTATCCTATTCAGAAGGTTCTATTTTGACCAATTTCAGGCATTAAAATGACTCTAAACACACTTATTTTAGTTCCAAGAGTTCTAATTCACATGCAATAGTCATTTACAGTCCAAAAATTAAACTTTAAAAAATTACCATTCTTGACCATCTGGAAAAAGTTCGACAGGTCACGGGTCATCGTTTTTCATCAGAAAATTGATTTTTTGGACTATAGAAAAATTGATTCAAAATGTCATTAGGATTGAGCCTCATGTTGAATGACTACTTTTTAAAGCCTCAATGTGACCAAAATTGCCATTTTTACAGACTTTTTCTCCTACTCAGAAGCTTCTATTTCGACCTATTCAGGCATTAAAATGACTCTAAACAAACTTATTTTAGTTCCAAGAGTTCTAATTCACATGCAATAGTCATTTAAAGTTCAAAAATTAAACTTTAAAAAATTACCATTTTTGACCATCTGGAAAAAGTTCGACAGGTCACGGGTCATCGTTTTTCATCAGAAAATTGATTTTTTGGACTGTAGAAAAATTGATTCAAAATGTCATTAGGATTGAGCCTCATGTTGAATGACTACTTTTTAAAGCCTCAATGTGACCAAAATTGCCATTTTTACAGACTTTTTCTCCTACTCAGAAGCTTCTATTTCGACCTATTCAGGCATTAAAATGACTCTAAACAAACTTATTTTAGTTCCAAGAGTTCTAATTCACATGCAATAGTCATTTAAAGTTCAAAAATTAAACTTTAAAAAATTACCATTTTTGACCATCTGGAAAAAGTTCGACAGGTCACGGGTCATCGTTTTTCATCAGAACATTGATTTTTTGGACTGTAGAAAAATTGATTCAAAATGTCATTTGGATTGAGCCTCATGTTGAATAACTACTTTTTAAAGCCTCAATGTGACCAAAATTGCCATTTTTACAGACTTTTTCTCCTACTCAGAAGCTTCTATTTCGACCTATTTCAGGCATTAAAATGACTCCAAACACACTTATTTTAGTTCCAAGAGTTCTAATTCACATGCAATAGTCATTTACAGTCCAAAAATTAAACTTCAAAAAATTACCATTTTTGACCATCTGGAAAAAGTTCGACAGGTCACGGGTCATCGTTTTTCATCAGAAAATTGATTTTTTGGACTGTAGAAAAATTGATTCAAAATGTCATTTGGATTGAGCCTCATGTTGAATAACTACTTTTTAAAGCCTCAATGTGACAGAAATTGCCATTTTTACTGACTTTTTCTCGTACTCAGAAGCTTCTATTTCGACCTATTCAGGCATTAAAATGACTCTAAACACACCTATTTTAGTTCCAAGAGTTCTAATTCACATGCAATAGTCATTTACAGTCCAAAAATTAAACTTAAAAAAATTACCATTTTTGACCATCTGGAAAAAGTTTGACAGGTCACGGGTCATCGTTTTTCATCAGAAAATGGATTTTTTGGACTGTAGAAAAGTTGATTCAAAATGTCATTTGGATGGAGCCTCATGTTGAATAACTACTTTTTAAAGCCTCAATGTGACCAAAATTGCCATTTTTACAGACTTTTTCTCCTACTCAGAAGCTTCTATTTCGACCTATTTCAGGCATTAACATGACTCTCAACACACTTATTTTAGTTCCAAGAGTTCTAATTCACATGCAATAGTCATTTACAGTCAAAAAATTAAACTTTAAAAAATTACCATTGTTGACCATCTGGAAAAAGTTCGACAGGTCACGGGTCATCGTTTTTCATCAGAAAATTGATTTTTTGGACTGTAGAAAAATTGATTCAAAACGTCATTTGGATTGAGCCTCATGTTGAATAACTACTTTTTAAAGCCTCAATGTGACCAAAATTGCCATTTTTACAGACTTTTTCTCCTACTCAGAAGCTTCTATTTCGACCTATTTCAGGCATTAAAATGACTCTAAACACAGTTATTTTAGTTCCAAGAGTTCTAATTCACATGCAATAGTCATTTACAGTCCAAAAATTAAACTTAAAAAAATTACCATTTTTGACCATCTGGAAAAAGTTCGACAGGTCACGGGTCATCGTTTTTCATCAGAAAATAGATTTTTTGGACTGTAGAAAAATTGATTCAAAATGTCATTTGGATTAAGCCTCATGTTGAATAACTACTTTTTAAAGCCTCAATGTGACCAAAATTGCCATGTTTACAGACTTTTTATCCTACTCAGAAGGTTCTATTTCAACCAATTTCAGGCATTAAAATGACTCTAAACACACTTATTTTAGTTCCAAGAGTTCTAATTCACATGCAATAGTCATTTACAGTCCAAAAATTAAACTTGAAAAAATTACCATTCTTGACCATCTGGAAAAAGTTGGACAGGTCACGGGTCATCGTTTTTCATCAGAAAATTGATTTTTTGGACGGTAGAAAAATTAATTCAAAATGTCATTAGGATTGAGCCTCATGTTGAATGACTACTTTTTAAAGCCTCAATGTGACCAAAATTGCCATTTTTACAGACTTTTTCTCCTACTCAGAAGGTTCTATTTCAACCAATTTCAGGCATTAAAATGACTCTAAACACACTTATTTTAGTTCCAAGAGTTCTAATTCACATGCAATAGTCATTTACAGTCCAAAAATTAAACTTTAAAAAATTACCATTCTTGACCATCTGGAAAAAGTTGGACAGGTCACGGGTCATCGTTTTTCATCAGAAAATTGATTTTTTGGACTGTAGAAAAATTGATTCAAAATGTCATTAGGATTGAGCCTCATGTTGAATGACTACTTTTTAAAGCCTCAATGTGACCAAAATTGCCATTTTTACAGACTTTTTCTCCTACTCAGAAGCTTCTATTTCGACCTATTTCAGGCATTAAAATGACTCTAAACACACCTATTTTAGTTCCAAGAGTTCTAATTCACATGCAATAGTCATTTACAGTTCAAAAATTAAACTTTAAAAAATTACCATTGTTGACCATCTGGAAAAAGTTCGACAGGTCACGGGTCATCGGTTTTTCATCAGAAAATTGATTTTTTGGACTGTAGAAAAATTGATTCAAAATGTCATTAGGATTGAGCCTCATGTTGAATGACTACTTTTTAAAGCCTCAATGTGACCAAAATTGCCATTTTTACAGACTTTTTCTCCTACTCAGAAGCTTCTATTTCGACCTATTCAGGCATTAAAATGACTCTAAACAAACTTATTTTAGTTCCAAGAGTTCTACATCACATGCAATAGTCATTTAAAGTTCAAAAATTAAACTTTAAAAAATTACCATTTTTGACCATCTGGAAAAAGTTCGACAGGTCACGGGTCATCGTTTTTCATCAGAAAATTGATTTTTTGGACTGTAGAAAAATTGATTCAAAATGTCATTTGGATTGAGCCTCATGTTGAATAACTACTTTTCAAAGCCTCAATGTGACCAAAATTGAAATTTTTACAGACTTTTTCTCCTACTCAGAAGCTTCTATTTCGACCTATTTCAGGCATTAATACGACTCCAAACACACTTATTTTAGTTCCAAGAGTTCTAATTCACATGCAATAGTCATTTACAGTCCAAAAATTAAACTTTAAAAAATTACCATTTTTGACCATCTGGAAAAAGTTCGACAGGTCTCGGGTCATCGTTTTTCATCCGAAAATTGATTTTTTGGACTGTAGAACAATTGATTCAAAATGTCATTTGGATTGAGCCTCATGTTGAATAACTACTTTTTAAAGCCTCAATGTGACCAAAATTGCCATTTTTACAGACTTTTTCTCCTACTCAGAAGCTTCTATTTCGACCTATTCAGACATTAAAATGACTCTAAACACACTTATTTTAGTTCCAAGAGTTCTAATTCACATGCAATAGTCATTTACAGTCCAAAAATTAAACTGTAAAAAATTACCATTTTTGACCATCTGGAAAAAGTTCGACAGGCCACGGGTCATCGTTTTTTATCAGAAAATAGATTTTTTGGACTGTAGAAAAATTGATTCAAAATGTCATTTGGATTGAGCCTCATGTTGAATAACTACTTTTTAAAGCCTCAATGTGACAGAAATTGCCATTTTTACTGACTTTTTCTCCTACTCAGAAGCTTCTATTTCGACCTATTCAGGCATTAAAATGACTCTAAACACACCTATTTTAGTTCCAAGAGTTCTAATTCACATGTAATAGTCATTTACAGTCCAAAAATTAAACTTTAAAAAATTACCATTTTTGACCATCTGGAAAAAGTTTGACAGGTCACGGGTCATCGTTTTTCATCAGAAAATTGATTTTTTGGACTGTAGAAAAATTGATTCAAAATGTCGTTTGGATTGAGCCTCATGTTGAATAACTACTTTTTAAAGCCTCAATGTGACCAAAATTGCCATTTTTACAGACTTTTTCTCCTACTCAGAAGCTTCTATTTCGACCTATTTCAGGCATTAAAATGACTCTAAACACACTTATTTTAGTTCCACGAGTTCTAATTCACATGCAATAGTCATTTACAGTCCAAAAATTAAACTTTAAAAAATTACCATTGTTGACCATCTGGAAAAAGTTCGACAGGTCACGGGTCATCGTTTTTCATCAGAGAATTGATTTTTTGGACTGTAGAAAAATTGATTCAAAACGTCATTTGGATTGAGCCTCATGTTGAATAACTACTTTTTAAAGCCTCAATGTGACCAAAATTGCCATTTTTACAGACTTTTTCTCCTACTCAGAAGCTTCTATTTCGACCTATTTCAGGCATTAAAATGACTCTAAACACACTTATTTTAGTTCCAAGAGTTCTAATTCACATGCAATAGTCATTTACAGTCCAAAAATTAAACTTTAAAAAATTACCATTATTGACCATCTGGAAAAAGTTCGACAGGTCACGGGTCATCGTTTTTCATCAGAAAATTGATTTTTTGGACTGTAGAAAAATTGATTCAAAATGTCATTAGGATTGAGCCTCATGTTGAATGACTACTTTTTAAAGCCTCAATGTGACCAAAATTGCCATTTTTACAGACTTTTTCTCCTACTCAGAAGCTTCTATTTCGACCTATTCAGGCATTAAAATGACTCTAAACAAACTTATTTTAGTTCCAAGAGTTCTAATTCACATGCAATAGTCATTTAAAGTTCAAAAATTAAACTTTAAAAAATTACCATTTTTGACCATCTGGAAAAAGTTCGACAGGTCACGGGTCATCGTTTTTCATCAGAAAATTGATTTTTTGGACTGTAGAAAAATTGATTCAAAATGTCATTTGGATTGAGCCTCATGTTGAATAACTACTTTTTAAAGCCTCAATGTGACCAAAATTGAGATTTTTACAGACTTTTTCTCCTACTCAGAAGCTTCTATTTCGACCTATTTCAGGCATTAAAATGACTCCAAACACACTTATTTTAGTTCCAAGAGTTCTAATTCACATGCAATAGTCATTTACAGTCCAAAAATTAAACTTTAAAAAATTACCATTTTTGACCATCTGGAAAAAGTTCGACAGGTCTCGGGTCACCGTTTTTCATCCGAAAATTGATTTTTTGGACTGTAGAACAATTGATTCAAAATGTCATTTGGATTGAGCCTCATGTTGAATAACTACTTTTTAAAGCCTCAATGTGACCAAAATTGCCATTTTTACAGACTTTTTCTCCTACTCAGAAGCTTCTATTTCGACCTATTCAGACATTAAAATGACTCTAAACACACTTATTTTAGTTCCAAGAGTTCTAATTCACATGCAATAGTCATTTACAGTCCAAAAATTGTACTGTAAAAAATTACCATTTTTGACCATCTGGAAAAAGTTCGACAGGTCACGGGTTATCGTTTTTCATCAGAAAATTGATTTTTTGGACTGTAGAAAAATTGATTCAAAATGTCATTTGGATTGAGCCTCATGTTGAATAACTACTTTTTAAAGCCTTAATGTGACCAAAATTGCCATGTTTACAGACTTTTTATCCTATTCAGAAGGTTCTATTTTGACCAATTTCAGGCATTAAAATGACTCTAAACACACCTATTTTAGTTCCAAGAGTTCTAATTCACATGCAATAGTCATTTACAGTCCAAAAATTAAACTTTAAAAAATTACCATTGTTGACCATCTGGAAAAAGTTCGACAGGTCACGGGTCATCGTTTTTCATCAGAAAATTGATTTTTTGGACTGTAGAAAAATTGATTCAAAATGTCATTTGGATTGAGCCTCATGTTGAATAACTACTTTTTAAAGCCTTAATGTGACCAAAATTGCCATGTTTACAGACTTTTTATCCTATTCAGAAGGTTCTATTTTGACCAATTTCAGGCATTAAAATGACTCTAAACAAACTTATTTTAGTTCCAAGAGTTCTAATTCACATGCAATAGTCATTTAAAGTTAAAAAATTAAACTTTAAAAAATTACCATTCTTGACCATCTGGAAAAAGTTCGACAGGTCACGGGTCATCGTTTTTCATCAGAAAATTGATTTTTTGGACTGTAGAAAAATTGATTCAAAATGTCATTAGGATTGAGCCTCATGTTGAATGACTACTTTTTAAAGCCTCAATGTGACCAAAATTGCCATTTTTACAGACTTTTTCTCCTACTCAGAAGCTTCTATTTCGACCTATTCAGGCATTAAAATGACTCTAAACAAACTTATTTTAGTTCCAAGAGTTCTAATTCACATGCAATAGTCATTTAAAGTTAAAAAATTAAACTTTAAAAAATTACCATTTTTGACCATCTGGAAAAAGTTCGACAGGTCACGGGTCATCGTTTTTCATCAGAAAATTGATTTTTTGGACTGTAGAAAAATTGATTCAAAATGTCATTAGGATTGAGCCTCATGTTGAATGACTACTTTTTAAAGCCTCAATGTGACCAAAATTGCCATTTTTACAGACTTTTTCTCCTACTCAGAAGCTTCTATTTCGACCTATTCAGGCATTAAAATGACTCTAAACAAACTTATTTTAGTTCCAAGAGTTCTAATTCACATGCAATAGTCATTTAAAGTTCAAAAATTAAACTTTAAAAAATTACCATTTTTGACCATCTGGAAAAAGTTCGACAGGTCACGGGTCATCGTTTTTCATCAGAACATTGATTTTTTGGACTGTAGAAAAATTGATTCAAAATGTCATTTGGATTGAGCCTCATGTTGAATAACTACTTTTTAAAGCCTCAATGTGACCAAAATTGAAATTTTTACAGACTTTTTCTCCTACTCAGAAGCTTCTATTTCGACCTATTTCAGGCATTAAAATGACTCCAAACACACTTATTTTAGTTCCAAGAGTTCTAATTCACATGCAATAGTCATTTACAGTCCAAAAATTAAACTTTAAAAAATTACCATTTTTGACCATCTGGAAAAAGTTCGACAGGTCTCGGGTCACCGTTTTTCATCCGAAAATTGATTTTTTGGACTGTAGAACAATTGATTCAAAATGTCATTTGGATTGAGCCTCATGTTGAATAACTACTTTTTAAAGCCTCAATGTGACCAAAATTGCCATTTTTACAGACTTTTTCTCCTACTCAGAAGCTTCTATTTCGACCTATTCAGACATTAAAATGACTCTAAACACACTTATTTTAGTTCCAAGAGTTCTAATTCACATGCAATAGTCATTTACAGTCCAAAAATTAAACTGTAAAAAATTACCATTTTTGACCATCTGGAAAAAGTTCGACAGGTCACGGGTCATCGTTTTTCATCAGAAAATTGATTTTTTGGACTGTAGAAAAATTGATTCAAAATGTCATTTGGATTGAGCCTCATGTTGAATAACTACTTTTTAAAGCCTCAATGTGACAGAAATTGCCATTTTTACTGACTTTTTCTCCTACTCAGAAGCTTCTATTTCGACCTATTCAGGCATTAAAATGACTCTAAACACACCTATTTTAGTTCCAAGAGTTCTAATTCACATGCAATAGTCATTTACAGTCCAAAAATTAAACTTTAAAAAATTACCATTTTTGACCATCTGGAAAAAGTTTGACAGGTCACGGGTCATCGTTTTTCATCAGAAAATTGATTTTTTGGACTGTAGAAAAATTGATTCAAAATGTCGTTTGGATTGAGCCTCATGTTGAATAACTACTTTTTAAAGCCTCAATGTGACCAAAATTGCCATTTTTACAGACTTTTTCTCCTACTCAGAAGCTTCTATTTCGACCTATTTCAGGCATTAAAATGACTCTAAACACACCTATTTTAGTTCCAAGAGTTCTAATTCACATGCAATAGTCATTTACAGTCCAAAAATTAAACTTTAAAAAATTACCATTGTTGACCATCTGGAAAAAGTTCGACAGGTCACGGGTCATCGTTTTTCATCAGAAAATTGATTTTTTGGACTGTAGAAAAATTGATTCAAAATGTCATTTGGATTGAGCCTCATGTTGAATAACTACTTTTTAAAGCCTCAATGTGACAGAAATTGCCATTTTTACTGACTTTTTCTCGTACTCAGAAGCTTCTATTTCGACCTATTCAGGCATTAAAATGACTCTAAACACACCTATTTTAGTTCCAAGAGTTCTAATTCACATGCAATAGTCATTTACAGTCCAAAAATTAAACTTAAAAAAATTACCATTTTTGACCATCTGGAAAAGTTTGACAGGTCACGGGTCATCGTTTTTCATCAGAAAATGGATTTTTTGGACTGTAGAAAAGTTGATTCAAAATGTCATTTGGATGGAGCCTCATGTTGAATAACTACTTTTTAAAGCCTCAATGTGACCAAAATTGCCATTTTTACAGACTTTTTCTCCTACTCAGAAGCTTCTATTTCGACCTATTTCAGGCATTAACATGACTCTCAACACACTTATTTTAGTTCCAAGAGTTCTAATTCACATGCAATAGTCATTTACAGTCAAAAAATTAAACTTTAAAAAATTACCATTGTTGACCATCTGGAAAAAGTTCGACAGGTCACGGGTCATCGTTTTTCATCAGAAAATTGATTTTTTGGACTGTAGAAAAATTGATTCAAAACGTCATTTGGATTGAGCCTCATGTTGAATAACTACTTTTTAAAGCCTCAATGTGACCAAAATTGCCATTTTTACAGACTTTTTCTCCTACTCAGAAGCTTCTATTTCGACCTATTTCAGGCATTAAAATGACTCTAAACACAGTTATTTTAGTTCCAAGAGTTCTAATTCACAAGCAATAGTCATTTACAGTCCAAAAATTAAACTTTAAAAAATTACCATTTTTGACCATCTGGAAAAAGTTCGACAGGTCACGGGTCATCGTTTTTCATCAGAAAATTGATTTTTTGGACTGTAGAAAAATTGATTCAAAATGTCATTTGGATTGAGCCTCATGTTGAATAACTACTTTTCAAAGCCTCAATGTGACCAAAATTGAAATTTTTACAGACTTTTTCTCCTACTCAGAAGCTTCTATTTCGACCTATTTCAGGCATTAAAATGACTCTAAACACACCTATTTTAGTTCCAAGAGTTCTAATTCACATGTAATAGTCATTTACAGTCCAAAAATTAAACTTTAAAAAATTACCATTTTTGACCATCTGGAAAAAGTTTGACAGGTCACGGGTCATCGTTTTTCATCAGAAAATTGATTTTTTGGACTGTAGAAAAATTGATTCAAAATGTCGTTTGGATTGAGCCTCATGTTGAATAACTACTTTTTAAAGCCTCAATGTGACCAAAATTGCCATTTTTACAGACTTTTTCTCCTACTCAGAAGCTTCTATTTCGACCTATTTCAGGCATTAAAATGACTCTAAACACACTTATTTTAGTTCCACGAGTTCTAATTCACATGCAATAGTCATTTACAGTCCAAAAATTAAACTTTAAAAAATTACCATTGTTGACCATCTGGAAAAAGTTCGACAGGTCACGGGTCATCGTTTTTCATCAGAGAATTGATTTTTTGGTCAGTAGAAAAATTGATTCAAAACGTCATTTGGATTGAGCCTCATGTTGAATAACTACTTTTTAAAGCCTCAATGTGACCAAAATTGCCATTTTTACAGACTTTTTCTCCTACTCAGAAGCTTCTATTTCGACCTATTTCAGGCATTAAAATGACTCTAAACACACTTATTTTAGTTCCAAGAGTTCTAATTCACATGCAATAGTCATTTACAGTCCAAAAATTAAACTTTAAAAAATTACCATTATTGACCATCTGGAAAAAGTTCGACAGGTCACGGGTCATCGTTTTTCATCAGAAAATTGATTTTTTGGACTGTAGAAAAATTGATTCAAAATGTCATTAGGATTGAGCCTCATGTTGAATGACTACTTTTTAAAGCCTCAATGTGACCAAAATTGCCATTTTTACAGACTTTTTCTCCTACTCAGAAGCTTCTATTTCGACCTATTCAGGCATTAAAATGACTCTAAACAAACTTATTTTAGTTCCAAGAGTTCTAATTCACATGCAATAGTCATTTAAAGTTCAAAAATTAAACTTTAAAAAATTACCATTTTTGACCATCTGGAAAAAGTTCGACAGGTCACGGGTCATCGTTTTTCATCAGAAAATTGATTTTTTGGACTGTAGAAAAATTGATTCAAAATGTCATTTGGATTGAGCCTCATGTTGAATAACTACTTTTTAAAGCCTCAATGTGACCAAAATTGAGATTTTTACAGACTTTTTCTCCTACTCAGAAGCTTCTATTTCGACCTATTTCAGGCATTAAAATGACTCCAAACACACTTATTTTAGTTCCAAGAGTTCTAATTCACATGCAATAGTCATTTACAGTCCAAAAATTAAACTTTAAAAAATTACCATTTTTGACCATCTGGAAAAAGTTCGACAGGTCTCGGGTCACCGTTTTTCATCCGAAAATTGATTTTTTGGACTGTAGAACAATTGATTCAAAATGTCATTTGGATTGAGCCTCATGTTGAATAACTACTTTTTAAAGCCTCAATGTGACCAAAATTGCCATTTTTACAGACTTTTTCTCCTACTCAGAAGCTTCTATTTCGACCTATTCAGACATTAAAATGACTCTAAACACACTTATTTTAGTTCCAAGAGTTCTAATTCACATGCAATAGTCATTTACAGTCCAAAAATTGTACTGTAAAAAATTACCATTTTTGACCATCTGGAAAAAGTTCGACAGGTCACGGGTCATCGTTTTTCATCAGAAAATTGATTTTTTGGACTGTAGAAAAATTGATTCAAAATGTCATTTGGATTGAGCCTCATGTTGAATAACTACTTTTTAAAGCCTTAATGTGACCAAAATTGCCATGTTTACAGACTTTTTATCCTATTCAGAAGGTTCTATTTTGACCAATTTCAGGCATTAAAATGACTCTAAACACACCTATTTTAGTTCCAAGAGTTCTAATTCACATGCAATAGTCATTTAAAGTTCAAAAATTAAACTTTAAAAAATTACCATTTTTGACCATCTGGAAAAAGTTCGACAGGTCACGGGTCATCGTTTTTCATCAGAAAATTGATTTTTTGGACTGTAGAAAAATTGATTCAAAATGTCATTTGGATTGAGCCTCATGTTGAATAACTACTTTTTAAAGCCTCAATGTGACCAAAATTGAGATTTTTACAGACTTTTTCTCCTACTCAGAAGCTTCTATTTCGACCTATTTCAGGCATTAAAATGACTCCAAACACACTTATTTTAGTTCCAAGAGTTCTAATTCACATGCAATAGTCATTTACAGTCCAAAAATTAAACTTTAAAAAATTACCATTTTTGACCATCTGGAAAAAGTTCGACAGGTCTCGGGTCACCGTTTTTCATCCGAAAATTGATTTTTTGGACTGTAGAACAATTGATTCAAAATGTCATTTGGATTGAGCCTCATGTTGAATAACTACTTTTTAAAGCCTCAATGTGACCAAAATTGCCATTTTTACAGACTTTTTCTCCTACTCAGAAGCTTCTATTTCGACCTATTCAGACATTAAAATGACTCTAAACACACTTATTTTAGTTCCAAGAGTTCTAATTCACATGCAATAGTCATTTACAGTCCAAAAATTGTACTGTAAAAAATTACCATTTTTGACCATCTGGAAAAAGTTCGACAGGTCACGGGTCATCGTTTTTCATCAGAAAATTGATTTTTTGGACTGTAGAAAAATTGATTCAAAATGTCATTTGGATTGAGCCTCATGTTGAATAACTACTTTTTAAAGCCTTAATGTGACCAAAATTGCCATGTTTACAGACTTTTTATCCTATTCAGAAGGTTCTATTTTGACCAATTTCAGGCATTAAAATGACTCTAAACACACCTATTTTAGTTCCAAGTGTTCTAATTCACATGCAATAGTCATTTACAGTCCAAAAATTAAACTTTAAAAAATTACCATTGTTGACCATCTGGAAAAAGTTCGACAGGTCACGGGTCATCGTTTTTCATCAGAAAATTGATTTTTTGGACTGTAGAAAAATTGATTCAAAATGTCATTTGGATTGAGCCTCATGTTGAATAACTACTTTTTAAAGCCTTAATGTGACCAAAATTGCCATGTTTACAGACTTTTTATCCTATTCAGAAGGTTCTATTTTGACCAATTTCAGGCATTAAAATGACTCTAAACAAACTTATTTTAGTTCCAAGAGTTCTAATTCACATGCAATAGTCATTTAAAGTTAAAAAATTAAACTTTAAAAAATTACCATTCTTGACCATCTGGAAAAAGTTCGACAGGTCATCGTTTTTCATCAGAAAATTGATTTTTTGGACTGTAGAAAAATTGATTCAAAATGTCATTAGGATTGAGCCTCATGTTGAATGACTACTTTTTAAAGCCTCAATGTGACCAAAATTGCCATTTTTACAGACTTTTTCTCCTACTCAGAAGCTTCTATTTCGACCTATTCAGGCATTAAAATGACTCTAAACAAACTTATTTTAGTTCCAAGAGTTCTAATTCACATGCAATAGTCATTTAAAGTTAAAAAATTAAACTTTAAAAAATTACCATTTTTGACCATCTGGAAAAAGTTCGACAGGTCACGGGTCATCGTTTTTCATCAGAAAATTGATTTTTTGGACTGTAGAAAAATTGATTCAAAATGTCATTAGGATTGAGCCTCATGTTGAATGACTACTTTTTAAAGCCTCAATGTGACCAAAATTGCCATTTTTACAGACTTTTTCTCCTACTCAGAAGCTTCTATTTCGACCTATTCAGGCATTAAAATGACTCTAAACAAACTTATTTTAGTTCCAAGAGTTCTAATTCACATGCAATAGTCATTTAAAGTTCAAAAATTAAACTTTAAAAAATTACCATTTTTGACCATCTGGAAAAAGTTCGACAGGTCACGGGTCATCGTTTTTCATCAGAACATTGATTTTTTGGACTGTAGAAAAATTGATTCAAAATGTCATTTGGATTGAGCCTCATGTTGAATAACTACTTTTTAAAGCCTCAATGTGACCAAAATTGAAATTTTTACAGACTTTTTCTCCTACTCAGAAGCTTCTATTTCGACCTATTTCAGGCATTAAAATGACTCCAAACACACTTATTTTAGTTCCAAGAGTTCTAATTCACATGCAATAGTCATTTACAGTCCAAAAATTAAACTTTAAAAAATTACCATTTTTGACCATCTGGAAAAAGTTCGACAGGTCTCGGGTCACCGTTTTTCATCCGAAAATTGATTTTTTGGACTGTAGAACAATTGATTCAAAATGTCATTTGGATTGAGCCTCATGTTGAATAACTACTTTTTAAAGCCTCAATGTGACCAAAATTGCCATTTTTACAGACTTTTTCTCCTACTCAGAAGCTTCTATTTCGACCTATTCAGACATTAAAATGACTCTAAACACACTTATTTTAGTTCCAAGAGTTCTAATTCACATGCAATAGTCATTTACAGTCCAAAAATTAAACTGTAAAAAATTACCATTTTTGACCATCTGGAAAAAGTTCGACAGGTCACGGGTCATCGTTTTTCATCAGAAAATTGATTTTTTGGACTGTAGAAAAATTGATTCAAAATGTCATTTGGATTGAGCCTCATGTTGAATAACTACTTTTTAAAGCCTCAATGTGACAGAAATTGCCATTTTTACTGACTTTTTCTCCTACTCAGAAGCTTCTATTTCGACCTATTCAGGCATTAAAATGACTCTAAACACACCTATTTTAGTTCCAAGAGTTCTAATTCACATGCAATAGTCATTTACAGTCCAAAAATTAAACTTTAAAAAATTACCATTTTTGACCATCTGGAAAAAGTTTGACAGGTCACGGGTCATCGTTTTTCATCAGAAAATTGATTTTTTGGACTGTAGAAAAATTGATTCAAAATGTCGTTTGGATTGAGCCTCATGTTGAATAACTACTTTTTAAAGCCTCAATGTGACCAAAATTGCCATTTTTACAGACTTTTTCTCCTACTCAGAAGCTTCTATTTCGACCTATTTCAGGCATTAAAATGACTCTAAACACACCTATTTTAGTTCCAAGAGTTCTAATTCACACGCAATAGTCATTTACAGTCCAAAAATTAAACTTTAAAAAATTACCATTGTTGACCATCTGGAAAAAGTTCGACAGGTCACGGGTCATCGTTTTTCATCAGAAAATTGTTTTTTTGGACTGTAGAAAAATTGATTCAAAATGTCATTTGGATTGAGCCTCATGTTGAATAACTACTTTTTAAAGCCTCAATGTGACCAAAATTGAGATTTTTACAGACTTTTTCTCCTACTCAGAAGCTTCTATTTCGACCTATTTCAGGCATTAAAATGACTCCAAACACACTTATTTTAGTTCCAAGAGTTCTAATTCACATGCAATAGTCATTTACAGTCCAAAAATTAAACTTTAAAAAATTACCATTTTTGACCATCTGGAAAAAGTTCGACAGGTCTCGGGTCACCGTTTTTCATCCGAAAATTGATTTTTTGGACTGTAGAACAATTGATTCAAAATGTCATTTGGATTGAGCCTCATGTTGAATAACTACTTTTTAAAGCCTCAATGTGACCAAAATTGCCATTTTTACAGACTTTTTCTCCTACTCAGAAGCTTCTATTTCGACCTATTCAGACATTAAAATGACTCTAAACACACTTATTTTAGTTCCAAGAGTTCTAATTCACATGCAATAGTCATTTACAGTCCAAAAATTGTACTGTAAAAAATTACCATTTTTGACCATCTGGAAAAAGTTCGACAGGTCACGGGTCATCGTTTTTCATCAGAAAATTGATTTTTTGGACTGTAGAAAAATTGATTCAAAATGTCATTTGGATTGAGCCTCATGTTGAATAACTACTTTTTAAAGCCTTAATGTGACCAAAATTGCCATGTTTACAGACTTTTTATCCTATTCAGAAGGTTCTATTTTGACCAATTTCAGGCATTAAAATGACTCTAAACACACCTATTTTAGTTCCAAGAGTTCTAATTCACATGCAATAGTCATTTACAGTCCAAAAATTAAACTTTAAAAAATTACCATTGTTGACCATCTGGAAAAAGTTCGACAGGTCACGGGTCATCGTTTTTCATCAGAAAATTGATTTTTTGGACTGTAGAAAAATTGATTCAAAATGTCATTTGGATTGAGCCTCATGTTGAATAACTACTTTTTAAAGCCTTAATGTGACCAAAATTGCCATGTTTACAGACTTTTTATCCTATTCAGAAGGTTCTATTTTGACCAATTTCAGGCATTAAAATGACTCTAAACAAACTTATTTTAGTTCCAAGAGTTCTAATTCACATGCAATAGTCATTTAAAGTTAAAAAATTAAACTTTAAAAAATTACCATTCTTGACCATCTGGAAAAAGTTGGACAGGTCACGGGTCATCGTTTTTCATCAGAAAATTGATTTTTTGGACTGTAGAAAAATTGATTCAAAATGTCATTAGGATTGAGCCTCATGTTGAATGACTACTTTTTAAAGCCTCAATGTGACCAAAATTGCCATTTTTACAGACTTTTTCTCCTACTCAGAAGCTTCTATTTCGACCTATTCAGGCATTAAAATGACTCTAAACAAACTTATTTTAGTTCCAAGAGTTCTAATTCACATGCAATAGTCATTTAAAGTTAAAAAATTAAACTTTAAAAAATTACCATTTTTGACCATCTGGAAAAAGTTCGACAGGTCACGGGTCATCGTTTTTCATCAGAAAATTGATTTTTTGGACTGTAGAAAAATTGATTCAAAATGTCATTAGGATTGAGCCTCATGTTGAATGACTACTTTTTAAAGCCTCAATGTGACCAAAATTGCCATTTTTACAGACTTTTTCTCCTACTCAGAAGCTTCTATTTCGACCTATTCAGGCATTAAAATGACTCTAAACAAACTTATTTTAGTTCCAAGAGTTCTAATTCACATGCAATAGTCATTTAAAGTTCAAAAATTAAACTTTAAAAAATTACCATTTTTGACCATCTGGAAAAAGTTCGACAGGTCACGGGTCATCGTTTTTCATCAGAACATTGATTTTTTGGACTGTAGAAAAATTGATTCAAAATGTCATTTGGATTGAGCCTCATGTTGAATAACTACTTTTTAAAGCCTCAATGTGACCAAAATTGAAATTTTTACAGACTTTTTCTCCTACTCAGAAGCTTCTATTTCGACCTATTTCAGGCATTAAAATGACTCCAAACACACTTATTTTAGTTCCAAGAGTTCTAATTCACATGCAATAGTCATTTACAGTCCAAAAATTAAACTTTAAAAAATTACCATTTTTGACCATCTGGAAAAAGTTCGACAGGTCTCGGGTCACCGTTTTTCATCCGAAAATTGATTTTTTGGACTGTAGAACAATTGATTCAAAATGTCATTTGGATTGAGCCTCATGTTGAATAACTACTTTTTAAAGCCTCAATGTGACCAAAATTGCCATTTTTACAGACTTTTTCTCCTACTCAGAAGCTTCTATTTCGACCTATTCAGACATTAAAATGACTCTAAACACACTTATTTTAGTTCCAAGAGTTCTAATTCACATGCAATAGTCATTTACAGTCCAAAAATTAAACTGTAAAAAATTACCATTTTTGACCATCTGGAAAAAGTTCGACAGGTCACGGGTCATCGTTTTTCATCAGAAAATTGATTTTTTGGACTGTAGAAAAATTGATTCAAAATGTCATTTGGATTCAGCCTCATGTTGAATAACTACTTTTTAAAGCCTCAATGTGACAGAAATTGCCATTTTTACTGACTTTTTCTCCTACTCAGAAGCTTCTATTTCGACCTATTCAGGCATTAAAATGACTCTAAACACACCTATTTTAGTTCCAAGAGTTCTAATTCACATGCAATAGTCATTTACAGTCCAAAAATTAAACTTTAAAAAATTACCATTTTTGACCATCTGGAAAAAGTTTGACAGGTCACGGGTCATCGTTTTTCATCAGAAAATTGATTTTTTGGACTGTAGAAAAATTGATTCAAAATGTCGTTTGGATTGAGCCTCATGTTGAATAACTACTTTTTAAAGCCTCAATGTGACCAAAATTGCCATTTTTACAGACTTTTTCTCCTACTCAGAAGCTTCTATTTCGACCTATTTCAGGCATTAAAATGACTCTAAACACACCTATTTTAGTTCCAAGAGTTCTAATTCACATGCAATAGTCATTTACAGTCCAAAAATTAAACTTTAAAAAATTACCATTGTTGACCATCTGGAAAAAGTTCGACAGGTCACGGGTCATCGTTTTTCATCAGAAAATTGTTTTTTTGGACTGTAGAAAAATTGATTCAAAATGTCATTAGGATTGAGCCTCATGTTGAATGACTACTTTTTAAAGCCTCAATGTGACCAAAATTGCCATTTTTACAGACTTTTTCTCGTACTCAGAAGCTTCTATTTCGACCTATTCAGGCATTAAAATGACTCTAAACACACCTATTTTAGTTCCAAGAGTTCTAATTCACATGCAATAGTCATTTACAGTCCAAAAATTAAACTTAAAAAAATTACCATTTTTGACCATCTGGAAAAAGTTTGACAGGTCACGGGTCATCGTTTTTCATCAGAAAATGGATTTTTTGGACTGTAGAAAAGTTGATTCAAAATGTCATTTGGATGGAGCCTCATGTTGAATAACTACTTTTTAAAGCCTCAATGTGACCAAAATTGCCATTTTTACAGACTTTTTCTCCTACTCAGAAGCTTCTATTTCGACCTATTTCAGGCATTAACATGACTCTCAACACACTTATTTTAGTTCCAAGAGTTCTAATTCACATGCAATAGTCATTTACAGTCAAAAAATTAAACTTTAAAAAATTACCATTGTTGACCATCTGGAAAAAGTTCGACAGGTCACGGGTCATCGTTTTTCATCAGAAAATTGATTTTTTGGACTGTAGAAAAATTGATTCAAAACGTCATTTGGATTGAGCCTCATGTTGAATAACTACTTTTTAAAGCCTCAATGTGACCAAAATTGCCATTTTTACAGACTTTTTCTCCTACTCAGAAGCTTCTATTTCGACCTATTTCAGGCATTAAAATGACTCTAAACACAGTTATTTTAGTTCCAAGAGTTCTAATTCACAAGCAATAGTCATTTACAGTCCAAAAATTAAACTTTAAAAAATTACCATTTTTGACCATCTGGAAAAAGTTCGACAGGTCACGGGTCATCGTTTTTCATCAGAAAATAGATTTTTTGGACTGTAGAAAAATTGATTCAAAATGTCATTTGGATTAAGCCTCATGTTGAATAACTACTTTTTAAAGCCTCAATGTGACCAAAATTGCCATGTTTACAGACTTTTTATCCTACTCAGAAGGTTCTATTTCAACCAATTTCAGGCATTAAAATGACTCTAAACACACTTATTTTAGTTCCAAGAGTTCTAATTCACATGCAATAGTCATTTACAGTCCAAAAATTAAACTTGAAAAAATTACCATTCTTGACCATCTGGAAAAAGTTGGACAGGTCACGGGTCATCGTTTTTCATCAGAAAATTGATTTTTTGGACTGTAGAAAAATTGATTCAAAATGTCATTAGGATTGAGCCTCATGTTGAATGACTACTTTTTAAAGCCTCAATGTGACCAAAATTGCCATTTTTACAGACTTTTTCTCCTACTCAGAAGGTTCTATTTCAACCAATTTCAGGCATTAAAATGACTCTAAACACACTTATTTTAGTTCCAAGAGTTCTAATTCACATGCAATAGTCATTTACAGTCCAAAAATTAAACTTTAAAAAATTACCATTCTTGACCATCTGGAAAAAGTTGGACAGGTCACGGGTCATCGTTTTTCATCAGAAAATTGATTTTTTGGACTGTAGAAAAATTGATTCAAAATGTCATTAGGATTGAGCCTCATGTTGAATAACTACTTTTTAAAGCCTTAATGTGACCAAAATTGCCATGTTTACAGACTTTTTATCCTATTCAGAAGGTTCTATTTTGACCAATTTCAGGCATTAAAATGACTCTAAACACACCTATTTTAGTTCCAAGAGTTCTAATTCACATGCAATAGTCATTTACAGTCCAAAAATTAAACTTTAAAAAATTACCATTGTTGACCATCTGGAAAAAGTTCGACAGGTCACGGGTCATCGTTTTTCATCAGAAAATTGATTTTTTGGACTGTAGAAAAATTGATTCAAAATGTCATTTGGATTGAGCCTCATGTTGAATAACTACTTTTTAAAGCCTTAATGTGACCAAAATTGCCATGTTTACAGACTTTTTATCCTATTCAGAAGGTTCTATTTTGACCAATTTCAGGCATTAAAATGACTCTAAACAAACTTATTTTAGTTCCAAGAGTTCTAATTCACATGCAATAGTCATTTAAAGTTAAAAAATTAAACTTTAAAAAATTACCATTCTTGACCATCTGGAAAAAGTTGGACAGGTCACGGGTCATCGTTTTTCATCAGAAAATTGATTTTTTGGACTGTAGAAAAATTGATTCAAAATGTCATTAGGATTGAGCCTCATGTTGAATGACTACTTTTTAAAGCCTCAATGTGACCAAAATTGCCATTTTTACAGACTTTTTCTCCTACTCAGAAGCTTCTATTTCGACCTATTCAGGCATTAAAATGACTCTAAACAAACTTATTTTAGTTCCAAGAGTTCTAATTCACATGCAATAGTCATTTAAAGTTAAAAAATTAAACTTTAAAAAATTACCATTTTTGACCATCTGGAAAAAGTTCGACAGGTCACGGGTCATCGTTTTTCATCAGAAAATTGATTTTTTGGACTGTAGAAAAATTGATTCAAAATGTCATTAGGATTGAGCCTCATGTTGAATGACTACTTTTTAAAGCCTCAATGTGACCAAAATTGCCATTTTTACAGACTTTTTCTCCTACTCAGAAGCTTCTATTTCGACCTATTCAGGCATTAAAATGACTCTAAACAAACTTATTTTAGTTCCAAGAGTTCTAATTCACATGCAATAGTCATTTAAAGTTCAAAAATTAAACTTTAAAAAATTACCATTTTTGACCATCTGGAAAAAGTTCGACAGGTCACGGGTCATCGTTTTTCATCAGAACATTGATTTTTTGGACTGTAGAAAAATTGATTCAAAATGTCATTTGGATTGAGCCTCATGTTGAATAACTACTTTTTAAAGCCTCAATGTGACCAAAATTGAAATTTTTACAGACTTTTTCTCCTACTCAGAAGCTTCTATTTCGACCTATTTCAGGCATTAAAATGACTCCAAACACACTTATTTTAGTTCCAAGAGTTCTAATTCACATGCAATAGTCATTTACAGTCCAAAAATTAAACTTTAAAAAATTACCATTTTTGACCATCTGGAAAAAGTTCGACAGGTCTCGGGTCACCGTTTTTCATCCGAAAATTGATTTTTTGGACTGTAGAACAATTGATTCAAAATGTCATTTGGATTGAGCCTCATGTTGAATAACTACTTTTTAAAGCCTCAATGTGACCAAAATTGCCATTTTTACAGACTTTTTCTCCTACTCAGAAGCTTCTATTTCGACCTATTCAGACATTAAAATGACTCTAAACACACTTATTTTAGTTCCAAGAGTTCTAATTCACATGCAATAGTCATTTACAGTCCAAAAATTAAACTGTAAAAAATTACCATTTTTGACCATCTGGAAAAAGTTCGACAGGTCACGGGTCATCGTTTTTCATCAGAAAATTGATTTTTTGGACTGTAGAAAAATTGATTCAAAATGTCATTTGGATTGAGCCTCATGTTGAATAACTACTTTTTAAAGCCTCAATGTGACAGAAATTGCCATTTTTACTGACTTTTTCTCCTACTCAGAAGCTTCTATTTCGACCTATTCAGGCATTAAAATGACTCTAAACACACCTATTTTAGTTCCAAGAGTTCTAATTCACATGCAATAGTCATTTACAGTCCAAAAATTAAACTTTAAAAAATTACCATTTTTGACCATCTGGAAAAAGTTTGACAGGTCACGGGTCATCGTTTTTCATCAGAAAATTGATTTTTTGGACTGTAGAAAAATTGATTCAAAATGTCGTTTGGATTGAGCCTCATGTTGAATAACTACTTTTTAAAGCCTCAATGTGACCAAAATTGCCATTTTTACAGACTTTTTCTCCTACTCAGAAGCTTCTATTTCGACCTATTTCAGGCATTAAAATGACTCTAAACACACCTATTTTAGTTCCAAGAGTTCTAATTCACATGCAATAGTCATTTACAGTCCAAAAATTAAACTTTAAAAAATTACCATTGTTGACCATCTGGAAAAAGTTCGACAGGTCACGGGTCATCGTTTTTCATCAGAAAATTGTTTTTTTGGACTGTAGAAAAATTGATTCAAAATGTCATTAGGATTGAGCCTCATGTTGAATGACTACTTTTTAAAGCCTCAATGTGACCAAAATTGCCATTTTTACAGACTTTTTCTCGTACTCAGAAGCTTCTATTTCGACCTATTCAGGCATTAAAATGACTCTAAACACACCTATTTTAGTTCCAAGAGTTCTAATTCACATGCAATAGTCATTTACAGTCCAAAAATTAAACTTAAAAAAATTACCATTTTTGACCATCTGGAAAAAGTTTGACAGGTCACGGGTCATCGTTTTTCATCAGAAAATGGATTTTTTGGACTGTAGAAAAGTTGATTCAAAATGTCATTTGGATGGAGCCTCATGTTGAATAACTACTTTTTAAAGCCTCAATGTGACCAAAATTGCCATTTTTACAGACTTTTTCTCCTACTCAGAAGCTTCTATTTCGACCTATTTCAGGCATTAACATGACTCTCAACACACTTATTTTAGTTCCAAGAGTTCTAATTCACATGCAATAGTCATTTACAGTCAAAAAATTAAACTTTAAAAAATTACCATTGTTGACCATCTGGAAAAAGTTCGACAGGTCACGGGTCATCGTTTTTCATCAGAAAATTGATTTTTTGGACTGTAGAAAAATTGATTCAAAACGTCATTTGGATTGAGCCTCATGTTGAATAACTACTTTTTAAAGCCTCAATGTGACCAAAATTGCCATTTTTACAGACTTTTTCTCCTACTCAGAAGCTTCTATTTCGACCTATTTCAGGCATTAAAATGACTCTAAACACAGTTATTTTAGTTCCAAGAGTTCTAATTCACAAGCAATAGTCATTTACAGTCCAAAAATTAAACTTTAAAAAATTACCATTTTTGACCATCTGGAAAAAGTTCGACAGGTCACGGGTCATCGTTTTTCATCAGAAAATAGATTTTTTGGACTGTAGAAAAATTGATTCAAAATGTCATTTGGATTAAGCCTCATGTTGAATAACTACTTTTTAAAGCCTCAATGTGACCAAAATTGCCATGTTTACAGACTTTTTATCCTACTCAGAAGGTTCTATTTCAACCAATTTCAGGCATTAAAATGACTCTAAACACACTTATTTTAGTTCCAAGAGTTCTAATTCACATGCAATAGTCATTTACAGTCCAAAAATTAAACTTGAAAAAATTACCATTCTTGACCATCTGGAAAAAGTTGGACAGGTCACGGGTCATCGTTTTTCATCAGAAAATTGATTTTTTGGACTGTAGAAAAATTGATTCAAAATGTCATTAGGATTGAGCCTCATGTTGAATGACTACTTTTTAAAGCCTCAATGTGACCAAAATTGCCATTTTTACAGACTTTTTCTCCTACTCAGAAGGTTCTATTTCAACCAATTTCAGGCATTAAAATGACTCTAAACACACTTATTTTAGTTCCAAGAGTTCTAATTCACATGCAATAGTCATTTACAGTCCAAAAATTAAACTTTAAAAAATTACCATTCTTGACCATCTGGAAAAAGTTGGACAGGTCACGGGTCATCGTTTTTCATCAGAAAATTGATTTTTTGGACTGTAGAAAAATTGATTCAAAATGTCATTAGGATTGAGCCTCATGTTGAATGACTACTTTTTAAAGCCTCAATGTGACCAAAATTGCCATTTTTACAGACTTTTTCTCCTACTCAGAAGCTTCTATTTCGACCTATTTCAGGCATTAAAATGACTCTAAACACACTTATTTTAGTTCCAAGAGTTCTAATTCACATGCAATAGTCATTTACAGTCCAAAAATTAAACTTTAAAAAATTACCATTTTTGACCATCTGGAAAAAGTTCGACAGGTCACGGGTCATCGTTTTTCATCAGAAAATTGATTTTTTGGACTGTGGAAAAATTGATTCAAAATGTCATTTGGATTGAGCATCATGTTGAATAACTACTTTTTAAAGCCTCAATGTGACCAAAATTGAAATTTTTATAGACTTTTTACTCCTACTCAGAAGCTTCTATTTCGACCTATTTCAGGCATTAAAATGACTCCAAACACACTTATTTTAGTTCCAAGAGTTCTAATTCACATGCAATAGTCATTTACAGTCCAAAAATTAAACTTTAAAAAATTACCATTTTTGACCATCTGGAAAAAGTTCGACAGGTCACGGGTCATCGTTTTTCATCAGAAAATTGATTTTTTGAACTGTGGAAAAATTGATTCAAAATGTCATTTGGATTGAGCATCATGTTGAATAACTACTTTTTAAAGCCCCAATGTGACCAAAATTGAAATTTTTATAGACTTTTTACTCCTACTCAGAAGGTTCTATTTTGACCAATTTCATGCATTAAAATGACTCCAAACACACTTATTTTAGTTCCAAGAGTTCTAATTCACATGCAATAGTCATTTACAGTCCAAAAATTAAACTTTAAAAAATTACCATTCTTGACCATCTGGAAAAAGTTCGACAGGTCACGGGTCATCGTTTTTCATCAGAAAATTGATTTTTTGGACTGTAGAAAAATTGATTCAAAATGTCATTAGGATTGAGCCTCATGTTGAATGACTACTTTTTAAAGCCTCAATGTGACCAAAATTGCCATTTTTACAGACTTTTTCTCCTACTCAGAAGCTTCTATTTCGACCTATTCAGGCATTAAAATGACTCTAAACAAACTTATTTTAGTTCCAAGAGTTCTAATTCACATGCAATAGTCATTTAAAGTTCAAAAATTAAACTTTAAAAAATTACCATTTTTGACCATCTGGAAAAAGTTCGACAGGTCACGGGTCATCGTTTTTCATCAGAAAATTGATTTTTTGGACTGTAGAAAAATTGATTCAAAACGTCATTTGGATTGAGCCTCATGTTGAATAACTACTTTTTAAAGCCTCAATGTGACCAAAATTGCCATTTTTACAGACTTTTTCTCCTACTCAGAAGCTTCTATTTCGACCTATTTCAGGCATTGAAATGACTCTAAACACACTTATTTTAGTTCCAAGAGTTCTAATTCACATGCAATAGTCATTTACAGTCCAAAAATTAAACTTTAAAAAATTACCATTATTGACCATCTGGAAAAAGTTCGACAGGTCACGGGTCATCGTTTTTCATCAGAAAATTGATTTTTTGGACTGTAGAAAAATTGATTCAAAATGTCATTAGGATTGAGCCTCATGTTGAATGACTACTTTTTAAAGCCTCAATGTGACCAAAATTGCCATTTTTACAGACTTTTTCTCCTACTCAGAAGCTTCTATTTCGACCTATTCAGGCATTAAAATGACTCTAAACAAACTTATTTTAGTTCCAAGAGTTCTAATTCACATGCAATAGTCATTTAAAGTTCAAAAATTAAACTTTAAAAAATTACCATTTTTGACCATCTGGAAAAAGTTCGACGGGTCACGGGTCATCGTTTTTCATCAGAACATTGATTTTTTGGACTGTAGAAAAATTGATTCAAAATGTCATTTGGATTGAGCCTCATGTTGAATAACTACTTTTTAAAGCCTCAATGTGACCAAAATTGAAATTTTTACAGACTTTTTCTCCTACTCAGAAGCTTCTATTTCGACCTATTTCAGGCATTAAAATGACTCCAAACACACTTATTTTAGTTCCAAGAGTTCTAATTCACATGCAATAGTCATTTACAGTCCAAAAATTAAACTTTAAAAAATTACCATTTTTGACCATCTGGAAAAAGTTCGACAGGTCTCGGGTCACCGTTTTTCATCCGAAAATTGATTTTTTGGACTGTAGAACAATTGATTCAAAATGTCATTTGGATTGAGCCTCATGTTGAATAACTACTTTTTAAAGCCTCAATGTGACCAAAATTGCCATTTTTACAGACTTTTTCTCCTACTCAGAAGCTTCTATTTCGACCTATTCAGACATTAAAATGACTCTAAACACACTTATTTTAGTTCCAAGAGTTCTAATTCACATGCAATAGTCATTTACAGTCCAAAAATTAAACTGTAAAAAATTACCATTTTTGACCATCTGGAAAAAGTTCGACAGGTCACGGGTCATCGTTTTTCATCAGAAAATTGATTTTTTGGACTGTAGAAAAATTTATTCAAAATGTCATTTGGATTGAGCCTCATGTTGAATAACTACTTTTTAAAGCCTCAATGTGACCAAAATTGCCATTTTTACAGACTTTTTCTCCTACTCAGAAGCTTCTATTTCGACCTATTTCAGGCATTAAAATGACTCTAAACACACCTATTTTAGTTCCAAGAGTTCTAATTCACATGCAATAGTCATTTACAGTCCAAAAATTAAACTTTAAAAAATTACCATTGTTGACCATCTGGAAAAAGTTCGACAGGTCACGGGTCATCGTTTTTCATTAGAAAATTGTTTTTTTGGACTGTAGAAAAATTGATTCAAAATGTCATTAGGATTGAGCCTCATGTTGAATGACTACTTTTTAAAGCCTCAATGTGACCAAAATTGCCATTTTTACAGACTTTTTCTCCTACTCAGAAGCTTCTATTTCGACCTATTCAGGCATTAAAATGACTCTAAACAAACTTATTTTAGTTCCAAGAGTTCTAATTCACATGCAATAGTCATTTAAAGTTCAAAAATTAAACTTTAAAAAATTACCATTTTTGACCATCTGGAAAAAGTTCGACAGGTCACGGGTCATCGTTTTTCATCAGAAAATTGATTTTTTGGACTGTAGAAAAATTGATTCAAAATGTCATTTGGATTGAGCCTCATGTTGAATAACTACTTTTTAAAGCCTCAATGTGACAGAAATTGCCATTTTTACTGACTTTTTCTCGTACTCAGAAGCTTCTATTTCGACCTATTCAGGCATTAAAATGACTCTAAACACACCTATTTTAGTTCCAAGAGTTCTAATTCACATGCAATAGTCATTTACAGTCCAAAAATTAAACTTAAAAAAATTACCATTTTTGACCATCTGGAAAAAGTTTGACAGGTCACGGGTCATCGTTTTTCATCAGAAAATGGATTTTTTGGACTGGAGAAAAGTTGATTCAAAATGTCATTTGGATGGAGCCTCATGTTGAATAACTACTTTTTAAAGCCTCAATGTGACCAAAATTGCCATTTTTACAGACTTTTTCTCCTACTCAGAAGCTTCTATTTCGACCTATTTCAGGCATTAACATGACTCTCAACACACTTATTTTAGTTCCAAGAGTTCTAATTCACATGCAATAGTCATTTACAGTCAAAAAATTAAACTTTAAAAAATTACCATTGTTGACCATCTGGAAAAAGTTCGACAGGTCACGGGTCATCGTTTTTCATCAGAAAATTGATTTTTTGGACTGTAGAAAAATTGATTCAAAACATCATTTGGATTGAGCCTCATGTTGAATAACTACTTTTTAAAGCCTCAATGTGACCAAAATTGCCATTTTTACAGACTTTTTCTCCTACTCAGAAGCTTCTATTTCGACCTATTTCAGGCATTAAAATGACTCTAAACACAGTTATTTTAGTTCCAAGAGTTCTAATTCACAAGCAATAGTCATTTACAGTCCAAAAATTAAACTTTAAAAAATTACCATTTTTGACCATCTGGAAAAAGTTCGACAGGTCACGGGTCATCGTTTTTCATCAGAAAATAGATTTTTTGGACTGTAGAAAAATTGATTCAAAATGTCATTTGGATTGAGCCTCATGTTGAATAACTACTTTTTAAAGCCTCAATGTGACCAAAATTGCCATGTTTACAGACTTTTTATCCTACTCAGAAGGTTCTATTTCAACCAATTTCAGGCATTAAAATGACTCTAAACACACTTATTTTAGTTCCAAGAGTTCTAATTCACATGCAATAGTCATTTACAGTCAAAAAATTAAACTTTAAAAAATTACCATTGTTGACCATCTGGAAAAAGTTCGACAGGTCACGGGTCATCGTTTTTCATCAGAAAATTGATTTTTTGGACTGTAGAAAAATTGATTCAAAATGTCATTTGGATTGAGCCTCATGTTGAATAACTACTTTTTAAAGCCTCAATGTGACCAAAATTGCCATTTTTACAGACTTTTTCTCCTACTCAGAAGCTTCTATTTCGACCTATTTCAGGCATTAAAATGACTCTAAACACAGTTATTTTAGTTCCAAGAGTTCTAATTCACAAGCAATAGTCATTTACAGTCCAAAAATTAAACTTTAAAAAATTACCATTTTTGACCATCTGGAAAAAGTTCGACAGGTCACGGGTCATCGTTTTTCATCAGAAAATAGATTTTTTGGACTGTAGAAAAATTGATTCAAAATGTCATTTGGATTGAGCCTCATGTTGAATAACTACTTTTTAAAGCCTCAATGTGACCAAAATTGCCATGTTTACAGACTTTTTATCCTACTCAGAAGGTTCTATTTCAACCACATTCAGGCATTAAAATGACTCTAAACACACTTATTTTAGTTCCAAGAGTTCTAATTCACATGCAATAGTCATTTACAGTCCAAAAATTAAACTTTAAAAAATTACCATTCTTGACCATCTGGAAAAAGTTGGACAGGTCACGGGTCATCGTTTTTCATCAGAAAATTGATTTTTTGGACTGTAGAAAAATTGATTCAAAATGTCATTAGGATTGAGCCTCATGTTGAATGACTACTTTTTAAAGCCTCAATGTGACCAAAATTGCCATTTTTACAGACTTTTTCTCCTACTCAGAAGCTTCTATTTCGACCTATTCAGGCATTAAAATGACTCTAAACAAACTTATTTTAGTTCCAAGAGTTCTAATTCACATGCAATAGTCATTTAAAGTTAAAAAATTAAACTTTAAAAAATTACCATTTTTGACCATCTGGAAAAAGTTCGACAGGTCACGGGTCATCGTTTTTCATCAGAAAATTGATTTTTTGGACTGTAGAAAAATTGATTCAAAATGTCATTAGGATTGAGCCTCATGTTGAATGACTACTTTTTAAAGCCTCAATGTGACCAAAATTGCCATTTTTACAGACTTTTTCTCCTACTCAGAAGCTTCTATTTCGACCTATTCAGGCATTAAAATGACTCTAAACAAACTTATTTTAGTTCCAAGAGTTCTAATTCACATGCAATAGTCATTTAAAGTTCAAAAATTAAACTTTAAAAAATTACCATTTTTGACCATCTGGAAAAAGTTCGACAGGTCACGGGTCATCGTTTTTCATCAGAACATTGATTTTTTGGACTGTAGAAAAATTGATTCAAAATGTCATTTGGATTGAGCCTCATGTTGAATAACTACTTTTTAAAGCCTCAATGTGACCAAAATTGAAATTTTTACAGACTTTTTCTCCTACTCAGAAGCTTCTATTTCGACCTATTTCAGGCATTAAAATGACTCCAAACACACTTATTTTAGTTCCAAGAGTTCTAATTCACATGCAATAGTCATTTACAGTCCAAAAATTAAACTTTAAAAAATTACCATTTTTGACCATCTGGAAAAAGTTCGACAGGTCTCGGGTCACCGTTTTTCATCCGAAAATTGATTTTTTGGACTGTAGAACAATTGATTCAAAATGTCATTTGGATTGAGCCTCATGTTGAATAACTACTTTTTAAAGCCTCAATGTGACCAAAATTGCCATTTTTACAGACTTTTTCTCCTACTCAGAAGCTTCTATTTCGACCTATTCAGACATTAAAATGACTCTAAACACACTTATTTTAGTTCCAAGAGTTCTAATTCACATGCAATAGTCATTTACAGTCCAAAAATTAAACTGTAAAAAATTACCATTTTTGACCATCTGGAAAAAGTTCGACAGGTCACGGGTCATCGTTTTTCATCAGAAAATTGATTTTTTGGACTGTAGAAAAATTTATTCAAAATGTCATTTGGATTGAGCCTCATGTTGAATAACTACTTTTTAAAGCCTCAATGTGACCAAAATTGCCATTTTTACTGACTTTTTCTCCTACTCAGAAGCTTCTATTTCGACCTATTTCAGGCATTAAAATGACTCTAAACACACCTATTTTAGTTCCAAGAGTTCTAATTCACATGCAATAGTCATTTACAGTCCAAAAATTAAACTTTAAAAAATTACCATTGTTGACCATCTGGAAAAAGTTCGACAGGTCACGGGTCATCGTTTTTCATTAGAAAATTGTTTTTTTGGACTGTAGAAAAATTGATTCAAAATGTCATTAGGATTGAGCCTCATGTTGAATGACTACTTTTTAAAGCCTCAATGTGACCAAAATTGCCATTTTTACAGACTTTTTCTCCTACTCAGAAGCTTCTATTTCGACCTATTCAGGCATTAAAATGACTCTAAACAAACTTATTTTAGTTCCAAGAGTTCTAATTCACATGCAATAGTCATTTAAAGTTCAAAAATTAAACTTTAAAAAATTACCATTTTTGACCATCTGGAAAAAGTTCGACAGGTCACGGGTCATCGTTTTTCATCAGAAAATTGATTTTTTGGACTGTAGAAAAATTGATTCAAAATGTCATTTGGATTGAGCCTCATGTTGAATAACTACTTTTTAAAGCCTCAATGTGACAGAAATTGCCATTTTTACTGACTTTTTCTCGTACTCAGAAGCTTCTATTTCGACCTATTCAGGCATTAAAATGACTCTAAACACACCTATTTTAGTTCCAAGAGTTCTAATTCACATGCAATAGTCATTTACAGTCCAAAAATTAAACTTAAAAAAATTACCATTTTTGACCATCTGGAAAAAGTTTGACAGGTCACGGGTCATCGTTTTTCATCAGAAAATGGATTTTTTGGACTGGAGAAAAGTTGATTCAAAATGTCATTTGGATGGAGCCTCATGTTGAATAACTACTTTTTAAAGCCTCAATGTGACCAAAATTGCCATTTTTACAGACTTTTTCTCCTACTCAGAAGCTTCTATTTCGACCTATTTCAGGCATTAACATGACTCTCAACACACTTATTTTAGTTCCAAGAGTTCTAATTCACATGCAATAGTCATTTACAGTCAAAAAATTAAACTTTAAAAAATTACCATTGTTGACCATCTGGAAAAAGTTCGACAGGTCACGGGTCATCGTTTTTCATCAGAAAATTGATTTTTTGGACTGTAGAAAAATTGATTCAAAACGTCATTTGGATTGAGCCTCATGTTGAATAACTACTTTTTAAAGCCTCAATGTGACCAAAATTGCCATTTTTACAGACTTTTTCTCCTACTCAGAAGCTTCTATTTCGACCTATTTCAGGCATTAAAATGACTCTAAACACAGTTATTTTAGTTCCAAGAGTTCTAATTCACAAGCAATAGTCATTTACAGTCCAAAAATTAAACTTTAAAAAATTACCATTTTTGACCATCTGGAAAAAGTTCGACAGGTCACGGGTCATCGTTTTTCATCAGAAAATAGATTTTTTGGACTGTAGAAAAATTGATTCAAAATGTCATTTGGATTGAGCCTCATGTTGAATAACTACTTTTTAAAGCCTCAATGTGACCAAAATTGCCATGTTTACAGACTTTTTATCCTACTCAGAAGGTTCTATTTCAACCAATTTCAGGCATTAAAATGACTCTAAACACACTTATTTTAGTTCCAAGAGTTCTAATTCACATGCAATAGTCATTTACAGTCAAAAAATTAAACTTTAAAAAATTACCATTGTTGACCATCTGGAAAAAGTTCGACAGGTCACGGGTCATCGTTTTTCATCAGAAAATTGATTTTTTGGACTGTAGAAAAATTGATTCAAAATGTCATTTGGATTGAGCCTCATGTTGAATAACTACTTTTTAAAGCCTCAATGTGACCAAAATTGCCATTTTTACAGACTTTTTCTCCTACTCAGAAGCTTCTATTTCGACCTATTTCAGGCATTAAAATGACTCTAAACACAGTTATTTTAGTTCCAAGAGTTCTAATTCACAAGCAATAGTCATTTACAGTCCAAAAATTAAACTTTAAAAAATTACCATTTTTGACCATCTGGAAAAAGTTCGACAGGTCACGGGTCATCGTTTTTCATCAGAAAATAGATTTTTTGGACTGTAGAAAAATTGATTCAAAATGTCATTTGGATTGAGCCTCATGTTGAATAACTACTTTTTAAAGCCTCAATGTGACCAAAATTGCCATGTTTACAGACTTTTTATCCTACTCAGAAGGTTCTATTTCAACCACATTCAGGCATTAAAATGACTCTAAACACACTTATTTTAGTTCCAAGAGTTCTAATTCACATGCAATAGTCATTTACAGTCCAAAAATTAAACTTTAAAAAATTACCATTCTTGACCATCTGGAAAAAGTTGGACAGGTCACGGGTCATCGTTTTTCATCAGAAAATTGATTTTTTGGACTGTAGAAAAATTGATTCAAAATGTCATTAGGATTGAGCCTCATGTTGAATGACTACTTTTTAAAGCCTCAATGTGACCAAAATTGCCATTTTTACAGACTTTTTCTCCTACTCAGAAGGTTCTATTTCAACCAATTTCAGGCATTAAAATGACTCTAAACACACTTATTTTAGTTCCAAGAGTTCTAATTCACATGCAATAGTCATTTACAGTCCAAAAATTAAACTTTAAAAAATTACCATTCTTGACCATCTGGAAAAAGTTGGACAGGTCACGGGTCATCGTTTTTCATCAGAAAATTGATTTTTTGGACTGTAGAAAAATTGATTCAAAATGTCATTAGGATTGAGCCTCATGTTGAATGACTACTTTTTAAAGCCTCAATGTGACCAAAATTGCCATTTTTACAGACTTTTTCTCCTACTCAGAAGCTTCTATTTCGACCTATTCAGGCATTAAAATGACTCTAAACAAACTTATTTTAGTTCCAAGAGTTCTAATTCACATGCAATAGTCATTTAAAGTTCAAAAATTAAACTTTAAAAAATTACCATTTTTGACCATCTGGAAAAAGTTCGACAGGTCACGGGTCATCGTTTTTCATCAGAACATTGATTTTTTGGACTGTAGAAAAATTGATTCAAAATGTCATTTGGATTGAGCCTCATGTTGAATAACTACTTTTTAAAGCCTCAATGTGACCAAAATTGAAATTTTTACAGACTTTTTCTCCTACTCAGAAGCTTCTATTTCGACCTATTTCAGGCATTAAAATGACTCCAAACACACTTATTTTAGTTCCAAGAGTTCTAATTCACATGCAATAGTCATTTACAGTCCAAAAATTAAACTTTAAAAAATTACCATTTTTGACCATCTGGAAAAAGTTCGACAGGTCTCGGGTCACCGTTTTTCATCCGAAAATTGATTTTTTGGACTGTAGAACAATTGATTCAAAATGTCATTTGGATTGAGCCTCATGTTGAATAACTACTTTTTAAAGCCTCAATGTGACCAAAATTGCCATTTTTACAGACTTTTTCTCCTACTCAGAAGCTTCTATTTCGACCTATTCAGACATTAAAATGACTCTAAACACACTTATTTTAGTTCCAAGAGTTCTAATTCACATGCAATAGTCATTTACAGTCCAAAAATTAAACTGTAAAAAATTACCATTTTTGACCATCTGGAAAAAGTTCGACAGGTCACGGGTCATCGTTTTTCATCAGAAAATTGATTTTTTGGACTGTAGAAAAATTGATTCAAAATGTCATTTGGATTGAGCCTCATGTTGAATAACTACTTTTTAAAGCCTCAATGTGACAGAAATTGCCATTTTTACTGACTTTTTCTCCTACTCAGAAGCTTCTATTTCGACCTATTCAGGCATTAAAATGACTCTAAACACACCTATTTTAGTTCCAAGAGTTCTAATTCACATGCAATAGTCATTTACAGTCCAAAAATTAAACTTTAAAAAATTACCATTTTTGACCATCTGGAAAAAGTTTGACAGGTCACGGGTCATCGTTTTTCATCAGAAAATTGATTTTTTGGACTGTAGAAAAATTGATTCAAAATGTCGTTTGGATTGAGCCTCATGTTGAATAACTACTTTTTAAAGCCTCAATGTGACCAAAATTGCCATTTTTACAGACTTTTTCTCCTACTCAGAAGCTTCTATTTCGACCTATTTCAGGCATTAAAATGACTCTAAACACACCTATTTTAGTTCCAAGAGTTCTAATTCACATGCAATAGTCATTTACAGTCCAAAAATTAAACTTTAAAAAATTACCATTGTTGACCATCTGGAAAAAGTTCGACAGGTCACGGGTCATCGTTTTTCATCAGAAAATTGTTTTTTTGGACTGTAGAAAAATTGATTCAAAATGTCATTAGGATTGAGCCTCATGTTGAATGACTACTTTTTAAAGCCTCAATGTGACCAAAATTGCCATTTTTACAGACTTTTTCTCGTACTCAGAAGCTTCTATTTCGACCTATTCAGGCATTAAAATGACTCTAAACACACCTATTTTAGTTCCAAGAGTTCTAATTCACATGCAATAGTCATTTACAGTCCAAAAATTAAACTTAAAAAAATTACCATTTTTGACCATCTGGAAAAAGTTTGACAGGTCACGGGTCATCGTTTTTCATCAGAAAATGGATTTTTTGGACTGTAGAAAAGTTGATTCAAAATGTCATTTGGATGGAGCCTCATGTTGAATAACTACTTTTTAAAGCCTCAATGTGACCAAAATTGCCATTTTTACAGACTTTTTCTCCTACTCAGAAGCTTCTATTTCGACCTATTTCAGGCATTAACATGACTCTCAACACACTTATTTTAGTTCCAAGAGTTCTAATTCACATGCAATAGTCATTTACAGTCAAAAAATTAAACTTTAAAAAATTACCATTGTTGACCATCTGGAAAAAGTTCGACAGGTCACGGGTCATCGTTTTTCATCAGAAAATTGATTTTTTGGACTGTAGAAAAATTGATTCAAAACGTCATTTGGATTGAGCCTCATGTTGAATAACTACTTTTTAAAGCCTCAATGTGACCAAAATTGCCATTTTTACAGACTTTTTCTCCTACTCAGAAGCTTCTATTTCGACCTATTTCAGGCATTAAAATGACTCTAAACACAGTTATTTTAGTTCCAAGAGTTCTAATTCACAAGCAATAGTCATTTACAGTCCAAAAATTAAACTTTAAAAAATTACCATTTTTGACCATCTGGAAAAAGTTCGACAGGTCACGGGTCATCGTTTTTCATCAGAAAATAGATTTTTTGGACTGTAGAAAAATTGATTCAAAATGTCATTTGGATTAAGCCTCATGTTGAATAACTACTTTTTAAAGCCTCAATGTGACCAAAATTGAAATTTTTATAGACTTTTTACTCCTACTCAGAAGGTTCTATTTTGACCAATTTCAGGCATTAAAATGACTCCAAACACACTTATTTTAGTTCCAAGAGTTCTAATTCACATGCAATAGTCATTTACAGTCCAAAAATTAAACTTTAAAAAATTACCATTCTTGACCATCTGGAAAAAGTTCGACAGGTCACGGGTCATCGTTTTTCATCAGAAAATTGATTTTTTGGACTGTAGAAAAATTGATTCAAAATGTCATTAGGATTGAGCCTCATGTTGAATGACTACTTTTTAAAGCCTCAATGTGACCAAAATTGCCATTTTTACAGACTTTTTCTCCTACTCAGAAGCTTCTATTTCGACCTATTCAGGCATTAAAATGACTCTAAACAAACTTATTTTAGTTCCAAGAGTTCTAATTCACATGCAATAGTCATTTAAAGTTCAAAAATTAAACTTTAAAAAATTACCATTTTTGACCATCTGGAAAAAGTTCGACAGGTCACGGGTCATCGTTTTTCATCAGAAAATTGATTTTTTGGACTGTAGAAAAATTGATTCAAAACGTCATTTGGATTGAGCCTCATGTTGAATAACTACTTTTTAAAGCCTCAATGTGACCAAAATTGCCATGTTTACAGACTTTTTATCCTACTCAGAAGGTTCTATTTCAACCAATTTCAGGCATTAAAATGACTCTAAACACACTTATTTTAGTTCCAAGAGTTCTAATTCACATGCAATAGTCATTTACAGTCAAAAAATTAAACTTTAAAAAATTACCATTGTTGACCATCTGGAAAAAGTTCGACAGGTCACGGGTCATCGTTTTTCATCAGAAAATTGATTTTTTGGACTGTAGAAAAATTGATTCAAAATGTCATTTGGATTGAGCCTCATGTTGAATAACTACTTTTTAAAGCCTCAATGTGACCAAAATTGCCATTTTTACAGACTTTTTCTCCTACTCAGAAGCTTCTATTTCGACCTATTTCAGGCATTAAAATGACTCTAAACACAGTTATTTTAGTTCCAAGAGTTCTAATTCACAAGCAATAGTCATTTACAGTCCAAAAATTAAACTTTAAAAAATTACCATTTTTGACCATCTGGAAAAAGTTCGACAGGTCACGGGTCATCGTTTTTCATCAGAAAATAGATTTTTTGGACTGTAGAAAAATTGATTCAAAATGTCATTTGGATTGAGCCTCATGTTGAATAACTACTTTTTAAAGCCTCAATGTGACCAAAATTGCCATGTTTACAGACTTTTTATCCTACTCAGAAGGTTCTATTTCAACCAATTTCAGGCATTAAAATGACTCTAAACACACTTATTTTAGTTCCAAGAGTTCTAATTCACATGCAATAGTCATTTACAGTCCAAAAATTAAACTTTAAAAAATTACCATTCTTGACCATCTGGAAAAAGTTGGACAGGTCACGGGTCATCGTTTTTCATCAGAAAATTGATTTTTTGGACTGTAGAAAAATTGATTCAAAATGTCATTAGGATTGAGCCTCATGTTGAATGACTACTTTTTAAAGCCTCAATGTGACCAAAATTGCCATTTTTACAGACTTTTTCTCCTACTCAGAAGCTTCTATTTCGACCTATTCAGGCATTAAAATGACTCTAAACAAACTTATTTTAGTTCCAAGAGTTCTAATTCACATGCAATAGTCATTTAAAGTTCAAAAATTAAACTTTAAAAAATTACCATTTTTGACCATCTGGAAAAAGTTCGACAGGTCACGGGTCATCGTTTTTCATCAGAACATTGATTTTTTGGACTGTAGAAAAATTGATTCAAAATGTCATTTGGATTGAGCCTCATGTTGAATAACTACTTTTTAAAGCCTCAATGTGACCAAAATTGAAATTTTTACAGACTTTTTCTCCTACTCAGAAGCTTCTATTTCGACCTATTTCAGGCATTAAAATGACTCCAAACACACTTATTTTAGTTCCAAGAGTTCTAATTCACATGCAATAGTCATTTACAGTCCAAAAATTAAACTTTAAAAAATTACCATTTTTGACCATCTGGAAAAAGTTCGACAGGTCTCGGGTCACCGTTTTTCATCCGAAAATTGATTTTTTGGACTGTAGAACAATTGATTCAAAATGTCATTTGGATTGAGCCTCATGTTGAATAACTACTTTTTAAAGCCTCAATGTGACCAAAATTGCCATTTTTACAGACTTTTTCTCCTACTCAGAAGCTTCTATTTCGACCTATTCAGACATTAAAATGACTCTAAACACACTTATTTTAGTTCCAAGAGTTCTAATTCACATGCAATAGTCATTTACAGTCCAAAAATTAAACTGTAAAAAATTACCATTTTTGACCATCTGGAAAAAGTTCGACAGGTCACGGGTCATCGTTTTTCATCAGAAAATTGATTTTTTGGACTGTAGAAAAATTGATTCAAAATGTCATTTGGATTGAGCCTCATGTTGAATAACTACTTTTTAAAGCCTCAATGTGACAGAAATTGCCATTTTTACTGACTTTTTCTCCTACTCAGAAGCTTCTATTTCGACCTATTCAGGCATTAAAATGACTCTAAACACACCTATTTTAGTTCCAAGAGTTCTAATTCACATGCAATAGTCATTTACAGTCCAAAAATTAAACTTTAAAAAATTACCATTTTTGACCATCTGGAAAAAGTTTGACAGGTCACGGGTCATCGTTTTTCATCAGAAAATTGATTTTTTGGACTGTAGAAAAATTGATTCAAAATGTCGTTTGGATTGAGCCTCATGTTGAATAACTACTTTTTAAAGCCTCAATGTGACCAAAATTGCCATTTTTACAGACTTTTTCTCCTACTCAGAAGCTTCTATTTCGACCTATTTCAGGCATTAAAATGACTCTAAACACACCTATTTTAGTTCCAAGAGTTCTAATTCACATGCAATAGTCATTTACAGTCCAAAAATTAAACTTTAAAAAATTACCATTGTTGACCATCTGGAAAAAGTTCGACAGGTCACGGGTCATCGTTTTTCATCAGAAAATTGTTTTTTTGGACTGTAGAAAAATTGATTCAAAATGTCATTAGGATTGAGCCTCATGTTGAATGACTACTTTTTAAAGCCTCAATGTGACCAAAATTGCCATTTTTACAGACTTTTTCTCGTACTCAGAAGCTTCTATTTCGACCTATTCAGGCATTAAAATGACTCTAAACACACCTATTTTAGTTCCAAGAGTTCTAATTCACATGCAATAGTCATTTACAGTCCAAAAATTAAACTTAAAAAAATTACCATTTTTGACCATCTGGAAAAAGTTTGACAGGTCACGGGTCATCGTTTTTCATCAGAAAATGGATTTTTTGGACTGTAGAAAAGTTGATTCAAAATGTCATTTGGATGGAGCCTCATGTTGAATAACTACTTTTTAAAGCCTCAATGTGACCAAAATTGCCATTTTTACAGACTTTTTCTCCTACTCAGAAGCTTCTATTTCGACCTATTTCAGGCATTAACATGACTCTCAACACACTTATTTTAGTTCCAAGAGTTCTAATTCACATGCAATAGTCATTTACAGTCAAAAAATTAAACTTTAAAAAATTACCATTGTTGACCATCTGGAAAAAGTTCGACAGGTCACGGGTCATCGTTTTTCATCAGAAAATTGATTTTTTGGACTGTAGAAAAATTGATTCAAAACGTCATTTGGATTGAGCCTCATGTTGAATAACTACTTTTTAAAGCCTCAATGTGACCAAAATTGCCATTTTTACAGACTTTTTCTCCTACTCAGAAGCTTCTATTTCGACCTATTTCAGGCATTAAAATGACTCTAAACACAGTTATTTTAGTTCCAAGAGTTCTAATTCACAAGCAATAGTCATTTACAGTCCAAAAATTAAACTTTAAAAAATTACCATTTTTGACCATCTGGAAAAAGTTCGACAGGTCACGGGTCATCGTTTTTCATCAGAAAATAGATTTTTTGGACTGTAGAAAAATTGATTCAAAATGTCATTTGGATTAAGCCTCATGTTGAATAACTACTTTTTAAAGCCTCAATGTGACCAAAATTGCCATGTTTACAGACTTTTTATCCTACTCAGAAGGTTCTATTTCAACCAATTTCAGGCATTAAAATGACTCTAAACACACTTATTTTAGTTCCAAGAGTTCTAATTCACATGCAATAGTCATTTACAGTCCAAAAATTAAACTTGAAAAAATTACCATTCTTGACCATCTGGAAAAAGTTGGACAGGTCACGGGTCATCGTTTTTCATCAGAAAATTGATTTTTTGGACTGTAGAAAAATTGATTCAAAATGTCATTAGGATTGAGCCTCATGTTGAATGACTACTTTTTAAAGCCTCAATGTGACCAAAATTGCCATTTTTACAGACTTTTTCTCCTACTCAGAAGGTTCTATTTCAACCAATTTCAGGCATTAAAATGACTCTAAACACACTTATTTTAGTTCCAAGAGTTCTAATTCACATGCAATAGTCATTTACAGTCCAAAAATTAAACTTTAAAAAATTACCATTCTTGACCATCTGGAAAAAGTTGGACAGGTCACGGGTCATCGTTTTTCATCAGAAAATTGATTTTTTGGACTGTAGAAAAATTGATTCAAAATGTCATTAGGATTGAGCCTCATGTTGAATGACTACTTTTTAAAGCCTCAATGTGACCAAAATTGCCATTTTTACAGACTTTTTCTCCTACTCAGAAGCTTCTATTTCGACCTATTTCAGGCATTAAAATGACTCTAAACACACTTATTTTAGTTCCAAGAGTTCTAATTCACATGCAATAGTCATTTACAGTCCAAAAATTAAACTTTAAAAAATTACCATTTTTGACCATCTGGAAAAAGTTCGACAGGTCACGGGTCATCGTTTTTCATCAGAAAATTGATTTTTTGGACTGTGGAAAAATTGATTCAAAATGTCATTTGGATTGAGCATCATGTTGAATAACTACTTTTTAAAGCCTCAATGTGACCAAAATTGAAATTTTTATAGACTTTTTACTCCTACTCAGAAGCTTCTATTTCGACCTATTTCAGGCATTAAAATGACTCCAAACACACTTATTTTAGTTCCAAGAGTTCTAATTCACATGCAATAGTCATTTACAGTCCAAAAATTAAACTTTAAAAAATTACCATTTTTGACCATCTGGAAAAAGTTCGACAGGTCACGGGTCATCGTTTTTCATCAGAAAATTGATTTTTTGAACTGTGGAAAAATTGATTCAAAATGTCATTTGGATTGAGCATCATGTTGAATAACTACTTTTTAAAGCCTCAATGTGACCAAAATTGAAATTTTTATAGACTTTTTACTCCTACTCAGAAGGTTCTATTTTGACCAATTTCAGGCATTAAAATGACTCCAAACACACTTATTTTAGTTCCAAGAGTTCTAATTCACATGCAATAGTCATTTACAGTCCAAAAATTAAACTTTAAAAAATTACCATTCTTGACCATCTGGAAAAAGTTCGACAGGTCACGGGTCATCGTTTTTCATCAGAAAATTGATTTTTTGGACTGTAGAAAAATTGATTCAAAATGTCATTAGGATTGAGCCTCATGTTGAATGACTACTTTTTAAAGCCTCAATGTGACCAAAATTGCCATTTTTACAGACTTTTTCTCCTACTCAGAAGCTTCTATTTCGACCTATTCAGGCATTAAAATGACTCTAAACAAACTTATTTTAGTTCCAAGAGTTCTAATTCACATGCAATAGTCATTTAAAGTTCAAAAATTAAACTTTAAAAAATTACCATTTTTGACCATCTGGAAAAAGTTCGACAGGTCACGGGTCATCGTTTTTCATCAGAAAATTGATTTTTTGGACTGTAGAAAAATTGATTCAAAACGTCATTTGGATTGAGCCTCATGTTGAATAACTACTTTTTAAAGCCTCAATGTGACCAAAATTGCCATTTTTACAGACTTTTTCTCCTACTCAGAAGCTTCTATTTCGACCTATTTCAGGCATTAAAATGACTCTAAACACACTTATTTTAGTTCCAAGAGTTCTAATTCACATGCAATAGTCATTTACAGTCCAAAAATTAAACTTTAAAAAATTACCATTATTGACCATCTGGAAAAAGTTCGACAGGTCACGGGTCATCGTTTTTCATCAGAAAATTGATTTTTTGGACTGTAGAAAAATTGATTCAAAATGTCATTAGGATTGAGCCTCATGTTGAATGACTACTTTTTAAAGCCTCAATGTGACCAAAATTGCCATTTTTACAGACTTTTTCTCCTACTCAGAAGCTTCTATTTCGACCTATTCAGGCATTAAAATGACTCTAAACAAACTTATTTTAGTTCCAAGAGTTCTAATTCACATGCAATAGTCATTTAAAGTTCAAAAATTAAACTTTAAAAAATTACCATTTTTGACCATCTGGAAAAAGTTCGACGGGTCACGGGTCATCGTTTTTCATCAGAACATTGATTTTTTGGACTGTAGAAAAATTGATTCAAAATGTCATTTGGATTGAGCCTCATGTTGAATAACTACTTTTTAAAGCCTCAATGTGACCAAAATTGAAATTTTTACAGACTTTTTCTCCTACTCAGAAGCTTCTATTTCGACCTATTTCAGGCATTAAAATGACTCCAAACACACTTATTTTAGTTCCAAGAGTTCTAATTCACATGCAATAGTCATTTACAGTCCAAAAATTAAACTTTAAAAAATTACCATTTTTGACCATCTGGAAAAAGTTCGACAGGTCTCGGGTCACCGTTTTTCATCCGAAAATTGATTTTTTGGACTGTAGAACAATTGATTCAAAATGTCATTTGGATTGAGCCTCATGTTGAATAACTACTTTTTAAAGCCTCAATGTGACCAAAATTGCCATTTTTACAGACTTTTTCTCCTACTCAGAAGCTTCTATTTCGACCTATTCAGACATTAAAATGACTCTAAACACACTTATTTTAGTTCCAAGAGTTCTAATTCACATGCAATAGTCATTTACAGTCCAAAAATTAAACTGTAAAAAATTACCATTTTTGACCATCTGGAAAAAGTTCGACAGGTCACGGGTCATCGTTTTTCATCAGAAAATTGATTTTTTGGACTGTAGAAAAATTTATTCAAAATGTCATTTGGATTGAGCCTCATGTTGAATAACTACTTTTTAAAGCCTCAATGTGACCAAAATTGCCATTTTTACAGACTTTTTCTCCTACTCAGAAGCTTCTATTTCGACCTATTTCAGGCATTAAAATGACTCTAAACACACCTATTTTAGTTCCAAGAGTTCTAATTCACATGCAATAGTCATTTACAGTCCAAAAATTAAACTTTAAAAAATTACCATTGTTGACTATCTGGAAAAAGTTCGACAGGTCACGGGTCATCGTTTTTCATTAGAAAATTGTTTTTTTGGACTGTAGAAAAATTGATTCAAAATGTCATTAGGATTGAGCCTCATGTTGAATGACTACTTTTTAAAGCCTCAATGTGACCAAAATTGCCATTTTTACAGACTTTTTCTCCTACTCAGAAGCTTCTATTTCGACCTATTCAGGCATTAAAATGACTCTAAACAAACTTATTTTAGTTCCAAGAGTTCTAATTCACATGCAATAGTCATTTAAAGTTCAAAAATTAAACTTTAAAAAATTACCATTTTTGACCATCTGGAAAAAGTTCGACAGGTCACGGGTCATCGTTTTTCATCAGAAAATTGATTTTTTGGACTGTAGAAAAATTGATTCAAAATGTCATTTGGATTGAGCCTCATGTTGAATAACTACTTTTTAAAGCCTCAATGTGACAGAAATTGCCATTTTTACTGACTTTTTCTCGTACTCAGAAGCTTCTATTTCGACCTATTCAGGCATTAAAATGACTCTAAACACACCTATTTTAGTTCCAAGAGTTCTAATTCACATGCAATAGTCATTTACAGTCCAAAAATTAAACTTAAAAAAATTACCATTTTTGACCATCTGGAAAAAGTTTGACAGGTCACGGGTCATCGTTTTTCATCAGAAAATGGATTTTTTGGACTGTAGAAAAGTTGATTCAAAATGTCATTTGGATGGAGCCTCATGTTGAATAACTACTTTTTAAAGCCTCAATGTGACCAAAATTGCCATTTTTACAGACTTTTTCTCCTACTCAGAAGCTTCTATTTCGACCTATTTCAGGCATTAACATGACTCTCAACACACTTATTTTAGTTCCAAGAGTTCTAATTCACATGCAATAGTCATTTACAGTCAAAAAATTAAACTTTAAAAAATTACCATTGTTGACCATCTGGAAAAAGTTCGACAGGTCACGGGTCATCGTTTTTCATCAGAAAATTGATTTTTTGGACTGTAGAAAAATTGATTCAAAACGTCATTTGGATTGAGCCTCATGTTGAATAACTACTTTTTAAAGCCTCAATGTGACCAAAATTGCCATTTTTACAGACTTTTTCTCCTACTCAGAAGCTTCTATTTCGACCTATTTCAGGCATTAAAATGACTCTAAACACAGTTATTTTAGTTCCAAGAGTTCTAATTCACAAGCAATAGTCATTTACAGTCCAAAAATTAAACTTTAAAAAATTACCATTTTTGACCATCTGGAAAAAGTTCGACAGGTCACGGGTCATCGTTTTTCATCAGAAAATAGATTTTTTGGACTGTAGAAAAATTGATTCAAAATGTCATTTGGATTGAGCCTCATGTTGAATAACTACTTTTTAAAGCCTCAATGTGACCAAAATTGCCATGTTTACAGACTTTTTATCCTACTCAGAAGGTTCTATTTCAACCAATTTCAGGCATTAAAATGACTCTAAACACACTTATTTTAGTTCCAAGAGTTCTAATTCACATGCAATAGTCATTTACAGTCAAAAAATTAAACTTTAAAAAATTACCATTGTTGACCATCTGGAAAAAGTTCGACAGGTCACGGGTCATCGTTTTTCATCAGAAAATTGATTTTTTGGACTGTAGAAAAATTGATTCAAAATGTCATTTGGATTGAGCCTCATGTTGAATAACTACTTTTTAAAGCCTCAATGTGACCAAAATTGCCATTTTTACAGACTTTTTCTCCTACTCAGAAGCTTCTATTTCGACCTATTTCAGGCATTAAAATGACTCTAAACACAGTTATTTTAGTTCCAAGAGTTCTAATTCACAAGCAATAGTCATTTACAGTCCAAAAATTAAACTTTAAAAAATTACCATTTTTGACCATCTGGAAAAAGTTCGACAGGTCACGGGTCATCGTTTTTCATCAGAAAATAGATTTTTTGGACTGTAGAAAAATTGATTCAAAATGTCATTTGGATTGAGCCTCATGTTGAATAACTACTTTTTAAAGCCTCAATGTGACCAAAATTGCCATGTTTACAGACTTTTTATCCTACTCAGAAGGTTCTATTTCAACCAATTTCAGGCATTAAAATGACTCTAAACACACTTATTTTAGTTCCAAGAGTTCTAATTCACATGCAATAGTCATTTACAGTCCAAAAATTAAACTTTAAAAAATTACCATTCTTGACCATCTGGAAAAAGTTGGACAGGTCACGGGTCATCGTTTTTCATCAGAAAATTGATTTTTTGGACTGTAGAAAAATTGATTCAAAATGTCATTAGGATTGAGCCTCATGTTGAATGACTACTTTTTAAAGCCTCAATGTGACCAAAATTGCCATTTTTACAGACTTTTTCTCCTACTCAGAAGCTTCTATTTCGACCTATTTCAGGCATTAAAATGACTCTAAACACACTTATTTTAGTTCCAAGAGTTCTAATTCACATGCAATAGTCATTTACAGTCCAAAAATTAAGCTTTAAAAAATTACCATTTTTGACCATCTGGAAAAAGTTCGACAGGTCACGGGTCATCGTTTTTCATCAGAAAATTGATTTTTTGAACTGTGGAAAAATTGATTCAAAATGTCATTTGGATTGAGCATCATGTTGAATAACTACTTTTTAAAGCCTCAATGTGACCAAAATTGAAATTTTTATAGACATTTTACTCCTACACAGAAGCTTCTATTTCGACCTATTTCAGGCATTAAAATGACTCCAAACACACTTATTTTAGTTCCAAGAGTTCTAATTCACATGCAATAGTCATTTACAGTCCAAAAATTAAACTTTAAAAAATTACCATTTTTGACTATCTGGAAAAAGTTCGACAGGTCTCGGGTCATCGTTTTTCATCCGAAAATTGATTTTTTGGACTGTAGAAAAATTGATTCAAAATGTCGTTTGGATTGAGCCTCATGTTAAATAACTACTTTTTAAAGCCTCAATGTGACCAAAATTGCCATTTTTACAGACTTTTTCTCCTACTCAGAAGCTTCTATTTCGACCTATTCAGGCATTAAAATGACTCTAAACAAACTTATTTTAGTTCCAAGAGTTCTAATTCACATGCAATAGTCATTTAAAGTCCAAAAATTAAACTTTAAAAAATTACCATTTTTGACCATCTGGAAAAAGTTCGACAGGTCACGGGTCATCGTTTTTCATCAGAAAATTTATTTTTTGGACTGTAGAAAAATTGATTCAAAATGTCATTTGGATTGAGCCTCATGTTGAATAACTACTTTTTAAAGCCTCAATGTGACCTAAATTGCCATTTTTACAGAGTTTTTCTCCTACTCAGAAGCTTCTATTTCGACCTATTTCAGGCATTAAAATGACTCCAAACACACTTATTTTAGTTCCAAGAGTTCTAATTCACATGCAATAGTCATTTACAGTCCAAAAATTAAACTTTAAAAAATTACCATTTTTGACCATCTGGAAAAAGTTCGACAGGTCACGGGTCATCGTTTTTCATCAGAAAATAGATTTTTTGGACTGTAGAAAAATTGATTCAAAATGTCATTTGGATTGAGCCTCATGTTGAATAACTACTTTTTAAAGCCTCAATGTGACCAAAATTGCCATGTTTACAGACTTTTTATCCTACTCAGAAGGTTCTATTTCAACCAATTTCAGGCATTAAAATGACTCTAAACACACTTATTTTAGTTCCAAGAGTTCTAATTCACATGCAATAGTCATTTACAGTCCAAAAATTAAACTTTAAAAAATTACCATTCTTGACCATCTGGAAAAAGTTGGACAGGTCACGGGTCATCGTTTTTCATCAGAAAATTGATTTTTTGGACTGTAGAAAAATTGATTCAAAATGTCATTAGGATTGAGCCTCATGTTGAATGACTACTTTTTAAAGCCTCAATGTGACCAAAATTGCCATTTTTACAGACTTTTTCTCCTACTCAGAAGCTTCTATTTCGACCTATTTCAGGCATTAAAATGACTCTAAACACACTTATTTTAGTTCCAAGAGTTCTAATTCACATGCAATAGTCATTTACAGTCCAAAAATTAAACTTTAAAAAATTACCATTTTTGACCATCTGGAAAAAGTTCGACAGGTCACGGGTCATCGTTTTTCATCAGAAAATTGATTTTTTGGACTGTGGAAAAATTGATTCAAAATGTCATTTGGATTGAGCATCATGTTGAATAACTACTTTTTAAAGCCTCAATGTGACCAAAATTGAAATTTTTATAGACTTTTTACTCCTACTCAGAAGCTTCTATTTCGACCTATTTCAGGCATTAAAATGACTCCAAACACACTTATTTTAGTTCCAAGAGTTCTAATTCACATGCAATAGTCATTTACAGTCCAAAAATTAAACTTTAAAAAATTACCATTTTTGACTATCTGGAAAAAGTTCGACAGGTCTCGGGTCATCGTTTTTCATCCGAAAATTGATTTTTTGGACTGTAGAAAAATTGATTCAAAATGTCGTTTGGATTGAGCCTCATGTTGAATAACTACTTTTTAAAGCCTCAATGTGACCAAAATTGCCATTTTTACAGACTTTTTCTCCTACTCAGAAGCTTCTATTTCGACCTATTCAGGCATTAAAATGACTCTAAACAAACTTATTTTAGTTCCAAGAGTTCTAATTCACATGCAATAGTCATTTAAAGTCCAAAAATTAAACTTTAAAAAATTACCATTTTTGACCATCTGGAAAAAGTTCGACAGGTCACGGGTCATCGTTTTTCATCAGAAAATTGATTTTTTGGACTGTAGAAAAATTGATTCAAAATGTCATTTGGATTGAGCCTCATGTTGAATAACTACTTTTTAAAGCCTCAATGTGACCTAAATTGCCATTTTTACAGAGTTTTTCTCCTACTCAGAAGCTTCTATTTCGACCTATTTCAGGCATTAAAATGACTCCAAACACACTTATTTTAGTTCCAAGAGTTCTAATTCACATGCAATAGTCATTTACAGTCCAAAAATTAAACTTTAAAAAATTACCATTTTTGACCATCTGGAAAAAGTTCGACAGGTCACGGGTCATCGTTTTTCATCAGAAAATGGATTTTTTGGACTGTAGTTAAATTGATTCAAAATGTCGTTTGGATTGAGCCTCATGTTGAATAACTACTTTTTAAAGCCTCAATGTGACCAAAATTGCCATTTTTACAGACTTTTTCTCCTACTCAGAAGCTTCTATTTCGACCTATTTCAGGCATTAAAATGACTCTAAACACACTTATTTTAGTTCCAAGAGTTCTAATTCACATGCAATAGTCATTTACAGTCCAAAAATTAAACTTTAAAAAATTACCATTTTTGACCATCTGGAAAAAGTTCGACAGGTCACGGGTCATCGTTTTTCATCAGAAAATAGATTTTTTGGACTGTAGAAAAATTGATTCAAAATGTCATTAGGATTGAGCCTCATGTTGAATGACTACTTTTTAAAGCCTCAATGTGACCAAAATTGCCATTTTTACAGACTTTTTCTCCTACTCAGAAGCTTCCATTTCGACCTATTCAGGCATTAAAATGACTCTGAACAAACTTATTTTAGTTCCAAGAGTTCTAATTCACATGCAATAGTCATTTAAAGTTAAAAAATTAAACTTTAAAAAATTACCATTTTTGACCATCTGGAAAAAGTTCGACAGGTCACGGGTCATCGTTTTTCATCAGAAAATTGATTTTTTGGACTGTGGAAAAATTGATTCAAAATGTCATTTGGATTGAGCATCATGTTGAATAACTACTTTTTAAAGCCTCAATGTGACCAAAATTGAAATTTTTATAGACTTTTTCTCCTACTCAGAAGGTTCTATTTCGACCTATTCAGGCATTAAAATGACTCTAAACAAACTTAATTTAGTTCCAAGAGTTCTAATTCACATGCAATAGTCATTTAAAGTCCAAAAATTAAACTTTAAAAAATTACCATTTTTGACCATCTGGAAAAAGTTCGACAGGTCACGGGTCATCGTTTTTCATCAGAAAATTGATTTTTTGGACTGTAGAAAAATTGATTCAAAATGTCATTTGGATTGAGCCTCATGTTGAATAACTACTTTTTAAAGCCTCAATGTGACCTAAATTGCCATTTTTACAGAGTTTTTCTCCTACTCAGAAGCTTCTATTTCGACCTATTTCAGGCATTAAAATGACTCCAAACACACTTATTTTAGTTCCAAGAGTTCTAATTCACATGCAATAGTCATTTACAGTCCAAAAATTAAACTTTAAAAAATTACCATTTTTGACCATCTGGAAAAAGTTCGACAGGTCACGGGTCATCGTTTTTCATCAGAAAATGGATTTTTTGGACTGTAGTTAAATTGATTCAAAATGTCGTTTGGATTGAGCCTCATGTTGAATAACTACTTTTTAAAGCCTCAATGTGACCAAAATTGCCATTTTTACAGACTTTTTCTCCTACTCAGAAGCTTCTATTTCGACCTATTTCAGGCATTAAAATGACTCTAAACACACTTATTTTAGTTCCAAGAGTTCTAATTCACATGCAATAGTCATTTACAGTCCAAAAATTAAACTTTAAAAAATTACCATTTTTGACCATCTGGAAAAAGTTCGACAGGTCACGGGTCATCGTTTTTCATCAGAAAATAGATTTTTTGGACTGTAGAAAAATTGATTCAAAATGTCATTAGGATTGAGCCTCATGTTGAATAACTACTTTTTAAAGCCTCAATGTGACCAAAATTGCCATTTTTACAGACTTTTTCTCCTACTCAGAAGCTTCCATTTCGACCTATTCAGGCATTAAAATGACTCTGAACAAACTTATTTTAGTTCCAAGAGTTCTAATTCACATGCAATAGTCATTTAAAGTTAAAAAATTAAACTTTAAAAAATTACCATTTTTGACCATCTGGAAAAAGTTCGACAGGTCACGGGTCATCGTTTTTCATCAGAAATTTGATTTTTTGGACTGTGGAAAAATTGATTCAAAATGTCATTTGGATTGAGCATCATGTTGAATAACTACTTTTTAAAGCCTCAATGTGACCAAAATTGAAATTTTTATAGACTTTTTACTCCTACTCAGAAGCTTCTATTTCGACCTATTTCAGGCATTAAAATGACTCCAAACACACTTATTTTAGTTCCAAGAGTTCTAATTCACATGCAATAGTCATTTACAGTCCAAAAATTAAACTTTAAAAAATTACCATTTTTGACTATCTGGAAAAAGTTCGACAGGTCTCGGGTCATCGTTTTTCATCCGAAAATTGATTTTTTGGACTGTAGAAAAATTGATTCAAAATGTCGTTTGGATTGAGCCTCATGTTGAATAACTACTTTTTAAAGCCTCAATGTGACCAAAATTGCCATTTTTACAGACTTTTTCTCCTACTCAGAAGCTTCTATTTCGACCTATTCAGGCATTAAAATGACTCTAAACAAACTTATTTTAGTTCCAAGAGTTCTAATTCACATGCAATAGTCATTTAAAGTCCAAAAATTAAACTTCAAAAAATTATCATTTTTGACCATCTGGAAAAAGTTCGACAGGTCACGGGTCATCGTTTTTCATCAGAAAATTGATTTTTTGGACTGTAGGAAAATTGATTCAAAATGTCATTTGGATTGAGCCTCATGTTGAATAACTACTTTTTAAAGCCTCAATGTGACCTAAATTGCCATTTTTACAGAGTTTTTCTCCTACTCAGAAGCTTCTATTTCGACCTATTTCAGGCATTAAAATGACTCCAAACACACTTATTTTAGTTCCAAGAGTTCTAATTCACATGCAATAGTCATTTACAGTCCAAAAATTAAACTTTAAAAAATTACCATTTTTGACCATCTGGAAAAAGTTCGACAGGTCACGGGTCATCGTTTTTCATCAGAAAATAGATTTTTTGGACTGTAGAAAAATTGATTCAAAATGTCGTTTGGATTGAGCCTCATGTTGAATAACTACTTTTTAAAGCCTCAATGTGACCAAAATTGCCATTTTTACAGACTTTTTCTCCTACTCAGAAGCTTCTATTTGGACCTATTCAGGCATTAAAATGACTCTAAACACACTTATTTTAGTTCCAAGAGTTCTAATTTACATGCAATAGTCATTTACAGTCCAAAAATTAAACTTTAAAAAATTACCATTGTTGACCATCTGGAAAAAGTTCGACAGGTCACGGGTCATTGTTTTTCATCAGAAAATTGATTTTTTGGACTGTAGAAAAATTGATTCAAAATGTCGTTTGGATTGAGCCTCATGTTGAATAACTACTTTTTAAAGCCTCAATGTGACCAAAATGGCCATTTTTACAGACTTTTTCTCCTACTCAGAAGCTTCTATTTCGACCTATTTCAGGCATTAAAATGACTCTAAACACACTTATTTTAGTTCCAAGAGTTCTAATTCACATGCAATAGTCATTTACAGTCCAAAAATTAAACTTTAAAAAATTACCATTCTTGACCATCTGGAAAAAGTTCGACAGGTCACGGGTCATCGTTTTTCATCAGAAAATTGATTTTTTGGACTGTAGAAAAATTGATTCAAAATGTCATTAGGATTGAGCCCCATGTTGAATGACTACTTTTTAAAGCCTCAATGTGACCAAAATTGCCATTTTTACAGACTTTTTCTCCTACTCAGAAGCTTCTATTTCGACCTATTTCAGGCATTAAAATGACTCCAAACACACTTATTTTAGTTCCAAGAGTTCTAATTCACATGCAATAGTCATTTACAGTCCAAAAATTATACTTTAAAAAATTACCATTTTTGACCATCTGGAAAAAGTTCGACAGGTCACGGGTCATCGTTTTTTATCAGAAAATGGATTTTTTGGACTGTAGAAAAATTGATTCAAAATGTCGTTTGGATTGAGCCTCATGTTGAATAACTACTTTTTAAAGCCTCAATGTGACCAAAATTGCCATTTTTACAGACTTTTTCTCCTACTCAGAAGCTTCTATTTCGACCTATTTCAGGCATTAAAATGACTCTAAACACACTTATTTTAGTTCCAAGAGTTCTAATTCACATGCAATAGTCATTTACAGTCCAAAAATTAAACTTAAAAAAATTACCATTTTTGACCATCTGGAAAAAGTTCGACAGGTCACGGGTCATCGTTTTTCATCAGAAAATGGATTTTTTGGACTGTAGTTAAATTGATTCAAAATGTCGTTTGGATTGAGCCTCATGTTGAATAACTACTTTTTAAAGCCTCAATGTGACCAAAATTGCCATTTTTACAGACTTTTTCTCCTACTCAGAAGCTTCCATTTCGACCTATTCAGGCATTAAAATGACTCTGAACAAACTTATTTTAGTTCCAAGAGTTCTAATTCACATGCAATAGTCATTTAAAGTTAAAAAATTAAACTTTAAAAAATTACCATTTTTGACCATCTGGAAAAAGTTCGACAGGTCACGGGTCATCGTTCTTCATCAGAAAATTGATTTTTTGGACTGTGGAAAAATTGATTCAAAATGTCATTTGGATTGAGCATCATGTTGAATAACTACTTTTTAAAGCCTCAATGTGACCAAAATTGAAATTTTTATAGACTTTTTACTCCTACTCAGAAGCTTCTATTTCGACCTATTTCAGGCATTAAAATGACTCCAAACACACTTATTTTAGTTCCAAGAGTTCTAATTCACATGCAATAGTCATTTACAGTCCAAAAATTAAACTTTAAAAAATTACCATTTTTGACTATCTGGAAAAAGTTCGACAGGTCTCGGGTCATCGTTTTTCATCCGAAAATTGATTTTTTGGACTGTAGAAAAATTGATTCAAAATGTCGTTTGGATTGAGCCTCATGTTGAATAACTACTTTTTAAAGCCTCAATGTGACCAAAATTGCCATTTTTACAGACTTTTTCTCCTACTCAGAAGCTTCTATTTCGACCTATTCAGGCATTAAAATGACTCTAAACAAACTTATTTTAGTTCCAAGAGTTCTAATTCACATGCAATAGTCATTTAAAGTCCAAAAATTAAACTTCAAAAAATTACCATTTTTGACCATCTGGAAAAAGTTCGACAGGTCACGGGTCATCGTTTTTCATCAGAAAATTGATTTTTTGGACTGTAGGAAAATTGATTCAAAATGTCATTTGGATTGAGCCTCATGTTGAATAACTACTTTTTAAAGCCTCAATGTGACCTAAATTGCCATTTTTACAGAGTTTTTCTCCTACTCAGAAGCTTCTATTTCGACCTATTTCAGGCATTAAAATGACTCCAAACACACTTATTTTAGTTCCAAGAGTTCTAATTCACATGCAATAGTCATTTCAGTCCAAAAATTAAACTTTAAAAAATTACCATTTTTGACCATCTGGAAAAAGTTCGACAGGTCACGGGTCATCGTTTTTCATCAGAAAATGGATTTTTTGGACTGTAGAAAAATTGATTCAAAATGTCGTTTGGATTGAGCCTCATGTTGAATAACTACTTTTTAAAGCCTCAATGTGACCAAAATTGCCATTTTTACAGACTTTTTCTCCTACTCAGAAGCTTCTATTTGGACCTATTCAGGCATTAAAATGACTCTAAACACACTTATTTTAGTTCCAAGAGTTCTAATTTACATGCAATAGTCATTTACAGTCCAAAAATTAAACTTTAAAAAATTACCATTCTTGACCATCTGGAAAAAGTTCGACAGGTCACGGGTCATCGTTTTTCATCAGAAAATTGATTTTTTGGACTGTAGAAAAATTGATTCAAAATGTCATTAGGATTGAGCCCCATGTTGAATGACTACTTTTTAAAGCCTCAATGTGACCAAAATTGCCATTTTTACAGACTTTTTCTCCTACTCAGAAGCTTCTATTTCGACCTATTTCAGGCATTAAAATGACTCCAAACACACTTATTTTAGTTCCAAGAGTTCTAATTCACATGCAATAGTCATTTACAGTCCAAAAATTATACTTTAAAAAATTACCATTTTTGACCATCTGGAAAAAGTTCGACAGGTCACGGGTCATCGTTTTTTATCAGAAAATGGATTTTTTGGACTGTAGAAAAATTGATTCAAAATGTCGTTTGGATTGAGCCTCATGTTGAATAACTACTTTTTAAAGCCTCAATGTGACCAAAATTGCCATTTTTACAGACTTTTTCTCCTACTCAGAAGCTTCTATTTCGACCTATTTCAGGCATTAAAATGACTCTAAACACACTTATTTTAGTTCCAAGAGTTCTAATTCACATGCAATAGTCATTTACAGTCCAAAAATTAAACTTTAAAAAATTACCATTTTTGACCATCTGGAAAAAGTTCGACAGGTCACGGGTCATCGTTTTTCATCAGAAAATAGATTTTTGGGACTGTAGAAAAATGTATTCAAAATGTCATTTGGATTGAGCCTCATGTTGAATAACTACTTTTTAAAGCCTCAATGTGACCAAAATTGCCATTTTTACAGCCTTTTTCTCCTACTCAGAAGCTTCTATTTGGACCTATTCAGGCATTAAAATGACTCTAAACACACTTATTTTAGTTCCAAGAGTTCTAATTTACATGCAATAGTCATTTACAGTCCAAAAATTAAACTTTAAAAAATTACCATTGTTGACCATCTGGAAAAAGTTCGACAGGTCACGGGTCATTGTTTTTCATCAGAAAATTGATTTTTTGGACTGTAGAAAAATTGATTCAAAATGTCGTTTGGATTGAGCCTCATGTTGAATAACTACTTTTTAAAGCCTCAATGTGACCAAAATTGCCATTTTTACAGACTTTTTCTCCTACTCAGAAGCTTCTATTTCGACCTATTTCAGGCATTAAAATGACTCTAAACACACTTATTTTAGTTCCAAGAGTTCTAATTCACATGCAATAGTCATTTACAGTCCAAAAATTAAACTTTAAAAAATTACCATTCTTGACCATCTGGAAAAAGTTCGACAGGTCACGGGTCATCGTTTTTCATCAGAAAATTGATTTTTTGGACTGTAGAAAAATTGATTCAAAATGTCATTAGGATTGAGCCCCATGTTGAATGACTACTTTTTAAAGCCTCAATGTGACCAAAATTGCCATTTTTACAGACTTTTTCTCCTACTCAGAAGCTTCTATTTCGACCTATTCAGGCATTAAAATGACTCTAAACAAACTTATTTTAGTTCCAAGAGTTCTAATTCACATGCAATAGTCATTTAAAGTTCAAAAATTAAACTTTAAAAAATTACCATTTTTGACCATCTGGAAAAAGTTCGACAGGTCACGGGTCATCGTTTTTCATCAGAAAATAGATTTTTTGGACTGTAGAAAAATTGATTCAAAATGTCATTTGGATTGAGCCTCATGTTGAATAACTACTTTTTAAAGCCACAATGTGACAGAAATTGCCATTTTTACTGACTTTTTCTCCTACTCAGAAGCTTCTATTTCGACCTATTCAGGCATTAAAATGACTCTAAACACACCTATTTTAGTTCCAAGAGTTCTAATTCACATGCAATAGTCATTTACAGTCCAAAAATTAAACTTTAAAAAATTACCATTTTTGACCATCTGGAAAAAGTTTGACAGGTCACGGGTCATCGTTTTTCATCAGAAAATTGATTTTTTGGACTGTAGAAAAATTGATTCAAAATGTCATTTGGATTGAGCCTCATGTTGAATAACTACTTTTTAAAGCCTCAATGTGACCAAAATTGCCATGTTTACAGACTTTTTATCCCACTCAGAAGGTTCTATTTCAACCAATTTCAGGCATTAAAATGACTCTAAACACACTTATTTTAGTTCCAAGAGTTCTAATTCACATGCAATAGTCATTTACAGTCCAAAAATTAAACTTTAAAAAATTACCATTCTTGACCATCTGGAAAAAGTTGGACAGGTCACGGGTCATCGTTTTTCATCAGAAAATTGATTTTTTGGACTGTAGAAAAATTGATTCAAAATGTCATTAGGATTGAGCCTCATGTTGAATGACTACTTTTTAAAGCCTCAATGTGACCAAAATTGCCATTTTTACAGACTTTTTCTCCTACTCAGAAGCTTCTATTTCGACCTATTTCAGGCATTAAAATGACTCTAAACACACTTATTTTAGTTCCAAGAGTTCTAATTCACATGCAATAGTCATTTACAGTCCAAAAATTAAACTTTAAAAAATTACCATTTTTGACCATCTGGAAAAAGTTCGACAGGTCACGGGTCATCGTTTTTCATCAGAAAATTGATTTTTTGGACTGTGGAAAAATTGATTCAAAATGTCATTTGGATTGAGCATCATGTTGAATAACTACTTTTTAAAGCCTCAATGTGACCAAAATTGAAATTTTTATAGACTTTTTACTCCTACTCAGAAGCTTCTATTTCGACCTATTTCAGGCATTAAAATGACTCCAAACACACTTATTTTAGTTCCAAGAGTTCTAATTCACATGCAATAGTCATTTACAGTCCAAAAATTAAACTTTAAAAAATTACCATTTTTGACTATCTGGAAAAAGTTCGACAGGTCTCGGGTCATCGTTTTTCATCCGAAAATTGATTTTTTGGACTGTAGAAAAATTGATTCAAAATGTCATTAGGATTGAGCCTCATGTTGAATGACTACTTTTTAAAGCCTCAATGTGACCAAAATTGCCATTTTTACAGACTTTTTCTCCTACTCAGAAGCTTCTATTTCGACCTATTCAGGCATTAAAATGACTCTAAACAAACTTATTTTAGTTCCAAGAGTTCTAATTCACATGCAATAGTCATTTAAAGTCCAAAAATTAAACTTTAAAAAATTACCATTTTTGACCATCTGGAAAAAGTTCGACAGGTCACGGGTCATCGTTTTTCATCAGAAAATTGATTTTTTGGACTGTAGAAAAATTGATTCAAAATGTCATTTGGATTGAGCCTCATGTTGAATAACTACTTTTTAAAGCCTCAATGTGACCTAAATTGCCATTTTTACAGAGTTTTTCTCCTACTCAGAAGCTTCTATTTCGACCTATTTCAGGCATTAAAATGACTCCAAACACACTTATTTTAGTTCCAAGAGTTCTAATTCACATGCAATAGTCATTTACAGTCCAAAAATTAAACTTTAAAAAATTACCATTTTTGACCATCTGGAAAAAGTTCGACAGGTCACGGGTCATCGTTTTTCATCAGAAAATGGATTTTTTGGACTGTAGTTAAATTGATTCAAAATGTCGTTTGGATTGAGCCTCATGTTGAATAACTACTTTTTAAAGCCTCAATGTGACCTAAATTGCCATTTTTACAGACTTTTTCTCCTACTCAGAAGCTTCTATTTCGACCTATTTCAGGCATTAAAATGACTCTAAACACACTTATTTTAGTTCCAAGAGTTCTAATTCACATGCAATAGTCATTTACAGTCCAAAAATTAAACTTTAAAAAATTACCATTTTTGACCATCTGGAAAAAGTTCGACAGGTCACGGGTCATCGTTTTTCATCAGAAAATAGATTTTTTGGACTGTAGAAAAATTGATTCAAAATGTCATTTGGATTGAGCCTCATGTTGAATAACTACTTTTTAAAGCCTCAATGTGACCAAAATTGCCATGTTTACAGACTTTTTATCCTACTCAGAAGGTTCTATTTCAACCAATTTCAGGCATTAAAATGACTCTAAACACACTTATTTTAGTTCCAAGAGTTCTAATTCACATGCAATAGTCATTTACAGTCCAAAAATTAAACTTTAAAAAATTACCATTCTTGACCATCTGGAAAAAGTTGGACAGGTCACGGGTCATCGTTTTTCATCAGAAAATTGATTTTTTGGACTGTAGAAAAATTGATTCAAAATGTCATTAGGATTGAGCCTCATGTTGAATGACTACTTTTTAAAGCCTCAATGTGACCAAAATTGCCATTTTTACAGACTTTTTCTCCTACTCAGAAGCTTCTATTTCGACCTATTTCAGGCATTAAAATGACTCTAAACACACTTATTTTAGTTCCAAGAGTTCTAATTCACATGCAATAGTCATTTACAGTCCAAAAATTAAACTTTAAAAAATTACCATTTTTGACCATCTGGAAAAAGTTCGACAGGTCACGGGTCATCGTTTTTCATCAGAAAATTGATTTTTTGGACTGTGGAAAAATTGATTCAAAATGTCATTTGGATTGAGCATCATGTTGAATAACTACTTTTTAAAGCCTCAATGTGACCAAAATTGAAATTTTTATAGACTTTTTACTCCTACTCAGAAGCTTCTATTTCGACCTATTTCAGGCATTAAAATGACTCCAAACACACTTATTTTAGTTCCAAGAGTTCTAATTCACATGCAATAGTCATTTACAGTCCAAAAATTAAACTTTAAAAAATTACCATTTTTGACTATCTGGAAAAAGTTCGACAGGTCTCGGGTCATCGTTTTTCATCCGAAAATTGATTTTTTGGACTGTAGAAAAATTGATTCAAAATGTCGTTTGGATTGAGCCTCATGTTGAATAACTACTTTTTAAAGCCTCAATGTGACCAAAATTGCCATTTTTACAGACTTTTTCTCCTACTCAGAAGCTTCTATTTCGACCTATTCAGGCATTAAAATGACTCTAAACAAACTTATTTTAGTTCCAAGAGTTCTAATTCACATGCAATAGTCATTTAAAGTCCAAAAATTAAACTTTAAAAAATTACCATTTTTGACCATCTGGAAAAAGTTCGACAGGTCACGGGTCATCGTTTTTCATCAGAAAATTGATTTTTTGGACTGTAGAAAAATTGATTCAAAATGTCATTTGGATTGAGCCTCATGTTGAATAACTACTTTTTAAAGCCTCAATGTGACCTAAATTGCCATTTTTACAGAGTTTTTCTCCTACTCAGAAGCTTCTATTTCGACCTATTTCAGGCATTAAAATGACTCCAAACACACTTATTTTAGTTCCAAGAGTTCTAATTCACATGCAATAGTCATTTACAGTCCAAAAATTAAACTTTAAAAAATTACCATTTTTGACCATCTGGAAAAAGTTCGACAGGTCACGGGTCATCGTTTTTCATCAGAAAATGGATTTTTTGGACTGTAGTTAAATTGATTCAAAATGTCGTTTGGATTGAGCCTCATGTTGAATAACTACTTTTTAAAGCCTCAATGTGACCAAAATTGCCATTTTTACAGACTTTTTCTCCTACTCAGAAGCTTCTATTTCGACCTATTTCAGGCATTAAAATGACTCTAAACACACTTATTTTAGTTCCAAGAGTTCTAATTCACATGCAATAGTCATTTACAGTCCAAAAATTAAACTTTAAAAAATTACCATTTTTGACCATCTGGAAAAAGTTCGACAGGTCACGGGTCATCGTTTTTCATCAGAAAATAGATTTTTTGGACTGTAGAAAAATTGATTCAAAATGTCATTAGGATTGAGCCTCATGTTGAATGACTACTTTTTAAAGCCTCAATGTGACCAAAATTGCCATTTTTACAGACTTTTTCTCCTACTCAGAAGCTTCCATTTCGACCTATTCAGGCATTAAAATGACTCTGAACAAACTTATTTTAGTTCCAAGAGTTCTAATTCACATGCAATAGTCATTTAAAGTTAAAAAATTAAACTTTAAAAAATTACCATTTTTGACCATCTGGAAAAAGTTCGACAGGTCACGGGTCATCGTTTTTCATCAGAAAATTGATTTTTTGGACTGTGGAAAAATTGATTCAAAATGTCATTTGGATTGAGCATCATGTTGAATAACTACTTTTTAAAGCCTCAATGTGACCAAAATTGAAATTTTTATAGACTTTTTCTCCTACTCAGAAGGTTCTATTTCGACCTATTCAGGCATTAAAATGACTCTAAACAAACTTAATTTAGTTCCAAGAGTTCTAATTCACATGCAATAGTCATTTAAAGTCCAAAAATTAAACTTTAAAAAATTACCATTTTTGACCATCTGGAAAAAGTTCGACAGGTCACGGGTCATCGTTTTTCATCAGAAAATTGATTTTTTGGACTGTAGAAAAATTGATTCAAAATGTCATTTGGATTGAGCCTCATGTTGAATAACTACTTTTTAAAGCCTCAATGTGACCTAAATTGCCATTTTTACAGAGTTTTTCTCCTACTCAGAAGCTTCTATTTCGACCTATTTCAGGCATTAAAATGACTCCAAACACACTTATTTTAGTTCCAAGAGTTCTAATTCACATGCAATAGTCATTTACAGTCCAAAAATTAAACTTTAAAAAATTACCATTTTTGACCATCTGGAAAAAGTTCGACAGGTCACGGGTCATCGTTTTTCATCAGAAAATGGATTTTTTGGACTGTAGTTAAATTGATTCAAAATGTCGTTTGGATTGAGCCTCATGTTGAATAACTACTTTTTAAAGCCTCAATGTGACCAAAATTGCCATTTTTACAGACTTTTTCTCCTACTCAGAAGCTTCTATTTCGACCTATTTCAGGCATTAAAATGACTCTAAACACACTTATTTTAGTTCCAAGAGTTCTAATTCACATGCAATAGTCATTTACAGTCCAAAAATTAAACTTTAAAAAATTACCATTTTTGACCATCTGGAAAAAGTTCGACAGGTCACGGGTCATCGTTTTTCATCAGAAAATAGATTTTTTGGACTGTAGAAAAATTGATTCAAAATGTCATTAGGATTGAGCCTCATGTTGAATAACTACTTTTTAAAGCCTCAATGTGACCAAAATTGCCATTTTTACAGACTTTTTCTCCTACTCAGAAGCTTCCATTTCGACCTATTCAGGCATTAAAATGACTCTGAACAAACTTATTTTAGTTCCAAGAGTTCTAATTCACATGCAATAGTCATTTAAAGTTAAAAAATTAAACTTTAAAAAATTACCATTTTTGACCATCTGGAAAAAGTTCGACAGGTCACGGGTCATCGTTTTTCATCAGAAATTTGATTTTTTGGACTGTGGAAAAATTGATTCAAAATGTCATTTGGATTGAGCATCATGTTGAATAACTACTTTTTAAAGCCTCAATGTGACCAAAATTGAAATTTTTATAGACTTTTTACTCCTACTCAGAAGCTTCTATTTCGACCTATTTCAGGCATTAAAATGACTCCAAACACACTTATTTTAGTTCCAAGAGTTCTAATTCACATGCAATAGTCATTTACAGTCCAAAAATTAAACTTTAAAAAATTACCATTTTTGACTATCTGGAAAAAGTTCGACAGGTCTCGGGTCATCGTTTTTCATCCGAAAATTGATTTTTTGGACTGTAGAAAAATTGATTCAAAATGTCGTTTGGATTGAGCCTCATGTTGAATAACTACTTTTTAAAGCCTCAATGTGACCAAAATTGCCATTTTTACAGACTTTTTCTCCTACTCAGAAGCTTCTATTTCGACCTATTCAGGCATTAAAATGACTCTAAACAAACTTATTTTAGTTCCAAGAGTTCTAATTCACATGCAATAGTCATTTAAAGTCCAAAAATTAAACTTTAAAAAATTACCATTTTTGACCATCTGGAAAAAGTTCGACAGGTCACGGGTCATCGTTTTTCATCAGAAAATTGATTTTTTGGACTGTAGAAAAATTGATTCAAAATGTCATTTGGATTGAGCCTCATGTTGAATAACTACTTTTTAAAGCCTCAATGTGACCTAAATTGCCATTTTTACAGAGTTTTTCTCCTACTCAGAAGCTTCTATTTCGACCTATTTCAGGCATTAAAATGACTCCAAACACACTTATTTTAGTTCCAAGAGTTCTAATTCACATGCAATAGTCATTTACAGTCCAAAAATTAAACTTTAAAAAATTACCATTTTTGACCATCTGGAAAAAGTTCGACAGGTCACGGGTCATCGTTTTTCATCAGAAAATGGATTTTTTGGACTGTAGTTAAATTGATTCAAAATGTCGTTTGGATTGAGCCTCATGTTGAATAACTACTTTTTAAAGCCTCAATGTGACCTAAATTGCCATTTTTACAGACTTTTTCTCCTACTCAGAAGCTTCTATTTCGACCTATTTCAGGCATTAAAATGACTCTAAACACACTTATTTTAGTTCCAAGAGTTCTAATTCACATGCAATAGTCATTTACAGTCCAAAAATTAAACTTTAAAAAATTACCATTTTTGACCATCTGGAAAAAGTTCGACAGGTCACGGGTCATCGTTTTTCATCAGAAAATAGATTTTTTGGACTGTAGAAAAATTGATTCAAAATGTCATTTGGATTGAGCCTCATGTTGAATAACTACTTTTTAAAGCCTCAATGTGACCAAAATTGCCATGTTTACAGACTTTTTATCCTACTCAGAAGGTTCTATTTCAACCAATTTCAGGCATTAAAATGACTCTAAACACACTTATTTTAGTTCCAAGAGTTCTAATTCACATGCAATAGTCATTTACAGTCCAAAAATTAAACTTTAAAAAATTACCATTCTTGACCATCTGGAAAAAGTTGGACAGGTCACGGGTCATCGTTTTTCATCAGAAAATTGATTTTTTGGACTGTAGAAAAATTGATTCAAAATGTCATTAGGATTGAGCCTCATGTTGAATGACTACTTTTTAAAGCCTCAATGTGACCAAAATTGCCATTTTTACAGACTTTTTCTCCTACTCAGAAGCTTCTATTTCGACCTATTTCAGGCATTAAAATGACTCTAAACACACTTATTTTAGTTCCAAGAGTTCTAATTCACATGCAATAGTCATTTACAGTCCAAAAATTAAACTTTAAAAAATTACCATTTTTGACCATCTGGAAAAAGTTCGACAGGTCACGGGTCATCGTTTTTCATCAGAAAATTGATTTTTTGGACTGTGGAAAAATTGATTCAAAATGTCATTTGGATTGAGCATCATGTTGAATAACTACTTTTTAAAGCCTCAATGTGACCAAAATTGAAATTTTTATAGACTTTTTACTCCTACTCAGAAGCTTCTATTTCGACCTATTTCAGGCATTAAAATGACTCCAAACACACTTATTTTAGTTCCAAGAGTTCTAATTCACATGCAATAGTCATTTACAGTCCAAAAATTAAACTTTAAAAAATTACCATTTTTGACTATCTGGAAAAAGTTCGACAGGTCTCGGTTCATCGTTTTTCATCCGAAAATTGATTTTTTGGACTGTAGAAAAATTGATTCAAAATGTCGTTTGGATTGAGCCTCATGTTGAATAACTACTTTTTAAAGCCTCAATGTGACCAAAATTGCCATTTTTACAGACTTTTTCTCCTACTCAGAAGCTTCTATTTCGACCTATTCAGGCATTAAAATGACTCTAAACAAACTTATTTTAGTTCCAAGAGTTCTAATTCACATGCAATAGTCATTTAAAGTCCAAAAATTAAACTTTAAAAAATTACCATTTTTGACCATCTGGAAAAAGTTCGACAGGTCACGGGTCATCGTTTTTCATCAGAAAATTGATTTTTTGGACTGTAGAAAAATTGATTCAAAATGTCATTTGGATTGAGCCTCATGTTGAATAACTACTTTTTAAAGCCTCAATGTGACCTAAATTGCCATTTTTACAGAGTTTTTCTCCTACTCAGAAGCTTCTATTTCGACCTATTTCAGGCATTAAAATGACTCCAAACACACTTATTTTAGTTCCAAGAGTTCTAATTCACATGCAATAGTCATTTACAGTCCAAAAATTAAACTTTAAAAAATTACCATTTTTGACCATCTGGAAAAAGTTCGACAGGTCACGGGTCATCGTTTTTCATCAGAAAATGGATTTTTGGGACTGTAGTTAAATTGATTCAAAATGTCGTTTGGATTGAGCCTCATGTTGAATAACTACTTTTTAAAGCCTCAATGTGACCAAAATTGCCATTTTTACAGACTTTTTCTCCTACTCAGAAGCTTCTATTTCGACCTATTTCAGGCATTAAAATGACTCTAAACACACTTATTTTAGTTCCAAGAGTTCTAATTCACATGCAATAGTCATTTACAGTCCAAAAATTAAACTTTAAAAAATTACCATTTTTGACCATCTGGAAAAAGTTCGACAGGTCACGGGTCATCGTTTTTCATCAGAAAATAGATTTTTTGGACTGTAGAAAAATTGATTCAAAATGTCATTAGGATTGAGCCTCATGTTGAATGACTACTTTTTAAAGCCTCAATGTGACCAAAATTGCCATTTTTACAGACTTTTTCTCCTACTCAGAAGCTTCCATTTCGACCTATTCAGGCATTAAAATGACTCTGAACAAACTTATTTTAGTTCCAAGAGTTCTAATTCACATGCAATAGTCATTTAAAGTTAAAAAATTAAACTTTAAAAAATTACCATTTTTGACCATCTGGAAAAAGTTCGACAGGTCACGGGTCATCGTTTTTCATCAGAAAATTGATTTTTTGGACTGTGGAAAAATTGATTCAAAATGTCATTTGGATTGAGCATCATGTTGAATAACTACTTTTTAAAGCCTCAATGTGACCAAAATTGAAATTTTTATAGACTTTTTCTCCTACTCAGAAGGTTCTATTTCGACCTATTCAGGCATTAAAATGACTCTAAACAAACTTAATTTAGTTCCAAGAGTTCTAATTCACATGCAATAGTCATTTAAAGTCCAAAAATTAAACTTTAAAAAATTACCATTTTTGACCATCTGGAAAAAGTTCGACAGGTCACGGGTCATCGTTTTTCATCAGAAAATTGATTTTTTGGACTGTAGAAAAATTGATTCAAAATGTCATTTGGATTGAGCCTCATGTTGAATAACTACTTTTTAAAGCCTCAATGTGACCTAAATTGCCATTTTTACAGAGTTTTTCTCCTACTCAGAAGCTTCTATTTCGACCTATTTCAGGCATTAAAATGACTCCAAACACACTTATTTTAGTTCCAAGAGTTCTAATTCACATGCAATAGTCATTTACAGTCCAAAAATTAAACTTTAAAAAATTACCATTTTTGACCATCTGGAAAAAGTTCGACACGTCACGGGTCATCGTTTTTCATCAGAAAATGGATTTTTTGGACTGTAGTTAAATTGATTCAAAATGTCGTTTGGATTGAGCCTCATGTTGAATAACTACTTTTTAAAGCCTCAATGTGACCAAAATTGCCATTTTTACAGACTTTTTCTCCTACTCAGAAGCTTCTATTTCGACCTATTTCAGGCATTAAAATGACTCTAAACACACTTATTTTAGTTCCAAGAGTTCTAATTCACATGCAATAGTCATTTACAGTCCAAAAATTAAACTTTAAAAAATTACCATTTTTGACCATCTGGAAAAAGTTCGACAGGTCACGGGTCATCGTTTTTCATCAGAAAATAGATTTTTTGGACTGTAGAAAAATTGATTCAAAATGTCATTAGGATTGAGCCTCATGTTGAATAACTACTTTTTAAAGCCTCAATGTGACCAAAATTGCCATTTTTACAGACTTTTTCTCCTACTCAGAAGCTTCCATTTCGACCTATTCAGGCATTAAAATGACTCTGAACAAACTTATTTTAGTTCCAAGAGTTCTAATTCACATGCAATAGTCATTTAAAGTTAAAAAATTAAACTTTAAAAAATTACCATTTTTGACCATCTGGAAAAAGTTCGACAGGTCACGGGTCATCGTTTTTCATCAGAAATTTGATTTTTTGGACTGTGGAAAAATTGATTCAAAATGTCATTTGGATTGAGCATCATGTTGAATAACTACTTTTTAAAGCCTCAATGTGACCAAAATTGAAATTTTTATAGACTTTTTACTCCTACTCAGAAGCTTCTATTTCGACCTATTTCAGGCATTAAAATGACTCCAAACACACTTATTTTAGTTCCAAGAGTTCTAATTCACATGCAATAGTCATTTACAGTCCAAAAATTAAACTTTAAAAAATTACCATTTTTGACTATCTGGAAAAAGTTCGACAGGTCTCGGGTCATCGTTTTTCATCCGAAAATTGATTTTTTGGACTGTAGAAAAATTGATTCAAAATGTCGTTTGGATTGAGCCTCATGTTGAATAACTACTTTTTAAAGCCTCAATGTGACCAAAATTGCCATTTTTACAGACTTTTTCTCCTACTCAGAAGCTTCTATTTCGACCTATTCAGGCATTAAAATGACTCTAAACAAACTTATTTTAGTTCCAAGAGTTCTAATTCACATGCAATAGTCATTTAAAGTCCAAAAATTAAACTTCAAAAAATTATCATTTTTGACCATCTGGAAAAAGTTCGACAGGTCACGGGTCATCGTTTTTCATCAGAAAATTGATTTTTTGGACTGTAGGAAAATTGATTCAAAATGTCATTTGGATTGAGCCTCATGTTGAATAACTACTTTTTAAAGCCTCAATGTGACCTAAATTGCCATTTTTACAGAGTTTTTCTCCTACTCAGAAGCTTCTATTTCGACCTATTTCAGGCATTAAAATGACTCCAAACACACTTATTTTAGTTCCAAGAGTTCTAATTCACATGCAATAGTCATTTACAGTCCAAAAATTAAACTTTAAAAAATTACCATTTTTGACCATCTGGAAAAAGTTCGACAGGTCACGGGTCATCGTTTTTCATCAGAAAATAGATTTTTTGGACTGTAGAAAAATTGATTCAAAATGTCGTTTGGATTGAGCCTCATGTTGAATAACTACTTTTTAAAGCCTCAATGTGACCAAAATTGCCATTTTTACAGACTTTTTCTCCTACTCAGAAGCTTCTATTTGGACCTATTCAGGCATTAAAATGACTCTAAACACACTTATTTTAGTTCCAAGAGTTCTAATTTACATGCAATAGTCATTTACAGTCCAAAAATTAAACTTTAAAAAATTACCATTGTTGACCATCTGGAAAAAGTTCGACAGGTCACGGGTCATTGTTTTTCATCAGAAAATTGATTTTTTGGACTGTAGAAAAATTGATTCAAAATGTCGTTTGGATTGAGCCTCATGTTGAATAACTACTTTTTAAAGCCTCAATGTGACCAAAATGGCCATTTTTACAGACTTTTTCTCCTACTCAGAAGCTTCTATTTCGACCTATTTCAGGCATTAAAATGACTCTAAACACACTTATTTTAGTTCCAAGAGTTCTAATTCACATGCAATAGTCATTTACAGTCCAAAAATTAAACTTTAAAAAATTACCATTCTTGACCATCTGGAAAAAGTTCGACAGGTCACGGGTCATCGTTTTTCATCAGAAAATTGATTTTTTGGACTGTAGAAAAATTGATTCAAAATGTCATTAGGATTGAGCCCCATGTTGAATGACTACTTTTTAAAGCCTCAATGTGACCAAAATTGCCATTTTTACAGACTTTTTCTCCTACTCAGAAGCTTCTATTTCGACCTATTTCAGGCATTAAAATGACTCCAAACACACTTATTTTAGTTCCAAGAGTTCTAATTCACATGCAATAGTCATTTACAGTCCAAAAATTATACTTTAAAAAATTACCATTTTTGACCATCTGGAAAAAGTTCGACAGGTCACGGGTCATCGTTTTTTATCAGAAAATGGATTTTTTGGACTGTAGAAAAATTGATTCAAAATGTCGTTTGGATTGAGCCTCATGTTGAATAACTACTTTTTAAAGCCTCAATGTGACCAAAATTGCCATTTTTACAGACTTTTTCTCCTACTCAGAAGCTTCTATTTCGACCTATTTCAGGCATTAAAATGACTCTAAACACACTTATTTTAGTTCCAAGAGTTCTAATTCACATGCAATAGTCATTTACAGTCCAAAAATTAAACTTTAAAAAATTACCATTTTTGACCATCTGGAAAAAGTTCGACAGGTCACGGGTCATCGTTTTTCATCAGAAAATGGATTTTTTGGACTGTAGTTAAATTGATTCAAAATGTCGTTTGGATTGAGCCTCATGTTGAATAACTACTTTTTAAAGCCTCAATGTGACCAAAATTGCCATTTTTACAGACTTTTTCTCCTACTCAGAAGCTTCTATTTCGACCTATTTCAGGCATTAAAATGACTTTAAACACACTTATTTTAGTTCCAAGAGTTCTAATTCACATGCAATAGTCATTTACAGTCCAAAAATTAAACTTTAAAAAATTACCATTTTTGACCATCTGGAAAAAGTTCGACAGGTCACGGGTCATCGTTTTTCATCAGAAAATAGATTTTTTGGACTGTAGAAAAATTGATTCAAAATGTCATTAGGATTGAGCCTCATGTTGAATGACTACTTTTTAAAGCCTCAATGTGACCAAAATTGCCATTTTTACAGACTTTTTCTCCTACTCAGAAGCTTCCATTTCGACCTATTCAGGCATTAAAATGACTCTGAACAAACTTATTTTAGTTCCAAGAGTTCTAATTCACATGCAATAGTCATTTAAAGTTAAAAAATTAAACTTTAAAAAATTACCATTTTTGACCATCTGGAAAAAGTTCGACAGGTCACGGGTCATCGTTTTTCATCAGAAAATTGATTTTTTGGACTGTGGAAAAATTGATTCAAAATGTCATTTGGATTGAGCATCATGTTGAATAACTACTTTTTAAAGCCTCAATGTGACCAAAATTGAAATTTTTATAGACTTTTTACTCCTACTCAGAAGCTTCTATTTCGACCTATTTCAGGCATTAAAATGACTCCAAACACACTTATTTTAGTTCCAAGAGTTCTAATTCACATGCAATAGTCATTTACAGTCCAAAAATTAAACTTTAAAAAATTACCATTTTTGACTATCTGGAAAAAGTTCGACAGGTCTCGGGTCATCGTTTTTCATCCGAAAATTGATTTTTTGGACTGTAGAAAAATTGATTCAAAATGTCGTTTGGATTGAGCCTCATGTTGAATAACTACTTTTTAAAGCCTCAATGTGACCAAAATTGCCATTTTTACAGACTTTTTCTCCTACTCAGAAGCTTCTATTTCGACCTATTCAGGCATTAAAATGACTCTAAACAAACTTATTTTAGTTCCAAGAGTTCTAATTCACATGCAATAGTCATTTAAAGTCCAAAAATTAAACTTCAAAAAATTACCATTTTTGACCATCTGGAAAAAGTTCGACAGGTCACGGGTCATCGTTTTTCATCAGAAAATTGATTTTTTGGACTGTAGGAAAATTGATTCAAAATGTCATTTGGATTGAGCCTCATGTTGAATAACTACTTTTTAAAGCCTCAATGTGACCTAAATTGCCATTTTTACAGAGTTTTTCTCCTACTCAGAAGCTTCTATTTCGACCTATTTCAGGCATTAAAATGACTCCAAACACACTTATTTTAGTTCCAAGAGTTCTAATTCACATGCAATAGTCATTTACAGTCCAAAAATTAAACTTTAAAAAATTACCATTTTTGACCATCTGGAAAAAGTTCGACAGGTCACGGGTCATCGTTTTTCATCAGAAAATGGATTTTTTGGACTGTAGAAAAATTGATTCAAAATGTCGTTTGGATTGAGCCTCATGTTGAATAACTACTTTTTAAAGCCTCAATGTGACCAAAATTGCCATTTTTACAGACTTTTTCTCCTACTCAGAAGCTTCTATTTGGACCTATTCAGGCATTAAAATGACTCTAAACACACTTATTTTAGTTCCAAGAGTTCTAATTTACATGCAATAGTCATTTACAGTCCAAAAATTAAACTTTAAAAAATTACCATTCTTGACCATCTGGAAAAAGTTCGACAGGTCACGGGTCATCGTTTTTCATCAGAAAATTGATTTTTTGGACTGTAGAAAAATTGATTCAAAATGTCATTAGGATTGAGCCCCATGTTGAATGACTACTTTTTAAAGCCTCAATGTGACCAAAATTGCCATTTTTACAGACTTTTTCTCCTACTCAGAAGCTTCTATTTCGACCTATTTCAGGCATTAAAATGACTCCAAACACACTTATTTTAGTTCCAAGAGTTCTAATTCACATGCAATAGTCATTTACAGTCCAAAAATTATACTTTAAAAAATTACCATTTTTGACCATCTGGAAAAAGTTCGACAGGTCACGGGTCATCGTTTTTTATCAGAAAATGGATTTTTTGGACTGTAGAAAAATTGATTCAAAATGTCGTTTGGATTGAGCCTCATGTTGAATAACTACTTTTTAAAGCCTCAATGTGACCAAAATTGCCATTTTTACAGACTTTTTCTCCTACTCAGAAGCTTCTATTTCGACCTATTTCAGGCATTAAAATGACTCTAAACACACTTATTTTAGTTCCAAGAGTTCTAATTCACATGCAATAGTCATTTACAGTCCAAAAATTAAACTTTAAAAAATTACCATTTTTGACCATCTGGAAAAAGTTCGACAGGTCACGGGTCATCGTTTTTCATCAGAAAATAGATTTTTGGGACTGTGGAAAAATGTATTCAAAATGTCATTTGGATTGAGCCTCATGTTGAATAACTACTTTTTAAAGCCTCAATGTGACCAAAATTGCCATTTTTACAGCCTTTTTCTCCTACTCAGAAGCTTCTATTTGGACCTATTCAGGCATTTAAAAGACTCTAAACACACTTATTTTAGTTCCAAGAGTTCTAATTTACATGCAATAGTCATTTACAGTCCAAAAATTAAACTTTAAAAAATTACCATTGTTGACCATCTGGAAAAAGTTCGACAGGTCACGGGTCATTGTTTTTCATCAGAAAATTGATTTTTTGGACTGTAGAAAAATTGATTCAAAATGTCGTTTGGATTGAGCCTCATGTTGAATAACTACTTTTTAAAGCCTCAATGTGACCAAAATTGCCATTTTTACAGACTTTTTCTCCTACTCAGAAGCTTCTATTTCGACCTATTTCAGGCATTAAAATGACTCTAAACACACTTATTTTAGTTCCAAGAGTTCTAATTCACATGCAATAGTCATTTACAGTCCAAAAATTAAACTTTAAAAAATTACCATTCTTGACCATCTGGAAAAAGTTCGACAGGTCACGGGTCATCGTTTTTCATCAGAAAATTGATTTTTTGGACTGTAGAAAAATTGATTCAAAATGTCATTAGGATTGAGCCCCATGTTGAATGACTACTTTTTAAAGCCTCAATGTGACCAAAATTGCCATTTTTACAGACTTTTTCTCCTACTCAGAAGCTTCTATTTCGACCTATTCAGGCATTAAAATGACTCTAAACAAACTTATTTTAGTTCCAAGAGTTCTAATTCACATGCAATAGTCATTTAAAGTTCAAAAATTATACTTTAAAAAATTACCATTTTTGACCATCTGGAAAAAGTTCGACAGGTCACGGGTCATCGTTTTTCATCAGAAAATTGATTTTTTGGACTGTAGAAAAATTGATTCAAAATGTCATTTGGATTGAGCCTCATGTTGAATAACTACTTTTTAAAGCCACAATGTGACAGAAATTGCCATTTTTACTGACTTTTTCTCCTACTCAGAAGCTTCTATTTCGACCTATTCAGGCATTAAAATGACTCTAAACACACCTATTTTAGTTCCAAGAGTTCTAATTCACATGCAATAGTCATTTAAAGTTCAAAAATTAAACTTTAAAAAATTACCATTTTTGACCATCTGGAAAAAGTTTGACAGGTCACGGGTCATCGTTTTTCATCAGAAAATTGATTTTTTGGACTGTAGAAAAATTGATTCAAAATGTCATTTGGATTGAGCCTCATGTTGAATAACTACTTTTTAAAGCCTCAATGTGACCAAAATTGCCATGTTTACAGACTTTTTATCCCACTCAGAAGGTTCTATTTCAACCAATTTCAGGCATTAAAATGACTCTAAACACACTTATTTTAGTTCCAAGAGTTCTAATTCACATGCAATAGTCATTTACAGTCCAAAAATTAAACTTTAAAAAATTACCATTTTTGACCATCTGGAAAAAGTTGGACAGGTCACGGGTCATCGTTTTTCATCAGAAAATTGATTTTTTGGACTGTAGAAAAATTGATTCAAAATGTCATTAGGATTGAGCCTCATGTTGAATGACTACTTTTTAAAGCCTCAATGTGACCAAAATTGCCATTTTTACAGACTTTTTCTCCTACTCAGAAGCTTCTATTTCGACCTATTTCAGGCATTAAAATGACTCTAAACACACTTATTTTAGTTCCAAGAGTTCTAATTCACATGCAATAGTCATTTACAGTCCAAAAATTAAACTTTAAAAAATTACCATTTTTGACCATCTGGAAAAAGTTCGACAGGTCACGGGTCATCGTTTTTCATCAGAAAATTGATTTTTTGGACTGTGGAAAAATTGATTCAAAATGTCATTTGGATTGAGCATCATGTTGAATAACTACTTTTTAAAGCCTCAATGTGACCAAAATTGAAATTTTTATAGACTTTTTACTCCTACTCAGAAGCTTCTATTTCGACCTATTTCAGGCATTAAAATGACTCCAAACACACTTATTTTAGTTCCAAGAGTTCTAATTCACATGCAATAGTCATTTACAGTCCAAAAATTAAACTTTAAAAAATTACCATTTTTGACTATCTGGAAAAAGTTCGACAGGTCTCGGGTCATCGTTTTTCATCCGAAAATTGATTTTTTGGACTGTAGAAAAATTGATTCAAAATGTCATTAGGATTGAGCCTCATGTTGAATGACTACTTTTTAAAGCCTCAATGTGACCAAAATTGCCATTTTTACAGACTTTTTCTCCTACTCAGAAGCTTCTATTTCGACCTATTCAGGCATTAAAATGACTCTAAACAAACTTATTTTAGTTCCAAGAGTTCTAATTCACATGCAATAGTCATTTAAAGTCCAAAAATTAAACTTTAAAAAATTACCATTTTTGACCATCTGGAAAAAGTTCGACAGGTCACGGGTCATCGTTTTTCATCAGAAAATTGATTTTTTGGACTGTAGAAAAATTGATTCAAAATGTCATTTGGATTGAGCCTCATGTTGAATAACTACTTTTTAAAGCCTCAATGTGACCTAAATTGCCATTTTTACAGAGTTTTTCTCCTACTCAGAAGCTTCTATTTCGACCTATTTCAGGCATTAAAATGACTCCAAACACACTTATTTTAGTTCCAAGAGTTCTAATTCACATGCAATAGTCATTTACAGTCCAAAAATTAAACTTTAAAAAATTACCATTTTTGACCATCTGGAAAAAGTTCGACAGGTCACGGGTCATCGTTTTTCATCAGAAAATGGATTTTTTGGACTGTAGAAAAATTGATTCAAAATGTCGTTTGGATTGAGCCTCATGTTGAATAACTACTTTTTAAAGCCTCAATGTGACCAAAATTGCCATTTTTACAGACTTTTTCTCCTACTCAGAAGCTTCTATTTGGACCTATTCAGGCATTAAAATGACTCTAAACACACTTATTTTAGTTCCAAGAGTTCTAATTTACATGCAATAGTCATTTACAGTCCAAAAATTAAACTTTAAAAAATTACCATTGTTGACCATCTGGAAAAAGTTCGACAGGTCACGGGTCATTGTTTTTCATCAGAAAATTGATTTTTTGGACTGTAGAAAAATTGATTCAAAATGTCGTTTGGATTGAGCCTCATGTTGAATAACTACTTTTTAAAGCCTCAATGTGACCAAAATGGCCATTTTTACAGACTTTTTCTCCTACTCAGAAGCTTCTATTTCGACCTATTTCAGGCATTAAAATGACTCTAAACACACTTATTTTAGTTCGAAGAGTTCTAATTCACATGCAATAGTCATTTACAGTCCAAAAATTAAACTTTAAAAAATTACCATTCTTGACCATCTGGAAAAAGTTCGACAGGTCACGGGTCATCGTTTTTCATCAGAAAATTGATTTTTTGGACTGTAGAAAAATTGATTCAAAATGTCGTTTGGATTGAGCCTCATGTTGAATAACTACTTTTTAAAGCCTCAATGTGACCAAAATTGCCATTTTTACAGACTTTTTCTCCTACTCAGAAGCTTCTATTTCGACCTATTTCAGGCATTAAAATGACTCCAAACACACTTATTTTAGTTCCAAGAGTTCTAATTCACATGCAATAGTCATTTACAGTCCAAAAATTATACTTTAAAAAATTACCATTTTTGACCATCTGGAAAAAGTTCGACAGGTCACGGGTCATCGTTTTTCATCAGAAAATAGATTTTTTGGACTGTAGAAAAATGTATTCAAAATGTCATTTGGATTGAGCCTCATGTTGAATAACTACTTTTTAAAGCCTCAATGTGACCAAAATTGCCATTTTTACAGACTTTTTCTCCTACTCAGAAGCTTCTATTTCGACCTATTTCAGGCATTAAAATGACTCTAAACACACTTATTTTAGTTCCAAGAGTTCTAATTCACATGCAATAGTCATTTACAGTCCAAAAATTAAACTTTAAAAAATTACCATTCTTGACCATCTGGAAAAAGTTCGACAGGTCACGGGTCATCGTTTTTCATCAGAAAATTGATTTTTTGGACTGTAGAAAAATTGATTCAAAATGTCATTAGGATTGAGCCCCATGTTGAATGACTACTTTTTAAAGCCTCAATGTGACCAAAATTGCCATTTTTACAGACTTTTTCTCCTACTCAGAAGCTTCTATTTCGACCTATTCAGGCATTAAAATGACTCTAAACAAACTTATTTTAGTTCCAAGAGTTCTAATTCACATGCAATAGTCATTTAAAGTTCAAAAATTAAACTTTAAAAAATTACCATTTTTGACCATCTGGAAAAAGTTCGACAGGTCACGGGTCATCGTTTTTCATCAGAAAATAGATTTTTTGGACTGTAGAAAAATTGATTCAAAATGTCATTTGGATTGAGCCTCATGTTGAATAACTACTTTTTAAAGCCACAATGTGACAGAAATTGCCATTTTTACTGACTTTTTCTCCTACTCAGAAGCTTCTATTTCGACCTATTCAGGCATTAAAATGACTCTAAACACACCTATTTTAGTTCCAAGAGTTCTAATTCACATGCAATAGTCATTTACAGTCCAAAAATTAAACTTTAAAAAATTACCATTTTTGACCATCTGGAAAAAGTTTGACAGGTCACGGGTCATCGTTTTTCATCAGAAAATTGATTTTTTGGACTGTAGAAAAATTGATTCAAAATGTCGTTTGGATTGAGCCTCATGTTGAATAACTACTTTTTAAAGCCTCAATGTGACCAAAATTGCCATTTTTACAGACTTTTTCTCCTACTCAGAAGCTTCTATTTCGACCTATTTCAGGCATTAAAATGACTCTAAACACACTTATTTTAGTTCCAAGAGTTCTAATTCACATGCAATAGTCATTTACAGTCCAAAAATTAAACTTTAAAAAATTACCATTGTTGACCATCTGGAAAAAGTTCGACATGTCACGGGTCATCGTTTTTCATCAGAAAATAGATTTTTTGGACTGTAGAAAAATTGATTCAAAATGTCATTTGGATTGAGCCTCATGTTGAATAACTACTTTTTAAAGCCTCAATGTGACCAAAATTGCCATTTTTACAGACTTTTTCTCCTACTCAGAAGGTTCTATTTCGACCAATTTCAGGCATTAAAATGTTTCTAAACACACTTATTTTAGTTCCAAGAGTTCTAATTCACATGCAATAGTCATTTACAGTCCAAAAATTAAACTTTAAAAAATTACCATTGTTGACCATCTGGAAAAAGTTCGACAGGTCACGGGTCATTGTTTTTCATCAGAAAATTGATTTTTTGGACTGTAGAAAAATTGATTCAAAATGTCATTTGGATTGAGCCTCATGTTGAATAACTACTTTTCAAAGCCTCAATGTGACCAAAATTGCCATTTTTACAGACTTTTTCTCCTACTCAGAAGCTTCTATTTCGACCTATTTCAGGCATTAACATGACTCTCAACACACTTATTTTAGTTCCAAGAGTTCTAATTCACATGCAATAGTCATTTACAGTCAAAAAATTAAACTTTAAAAAATTACCATTGTTGACCATCTGGAAAAAGTTCGACAGGTCACGGGTCATCGTTTTTCATCAGAAAATTGATTTTTTGGACTGTAGAAAAATTGATTCAAAACGTCATTTGGATTGAGCCTCATGTTGAATAACTACTTTTTAAAGCCTCAATGTGACCAAAATTGCCATTTTTATAGACTTTTTCTCCTACTCAGAAGCTTCTATTTCGACCTATTTCAGGAATTAAAATGACTCTAAACACAGTTATTTTAGTTCCAAGAGTTCTAATTCACAAGCAATAGTCATTTACAGTCCAAAAATTAAACTTTAAAAAATTACCATTTTTGACCATCTGGAAAAAGTTCGACAGGTCTCGGGTCATCGTTTTTCATCCGAAAATTGATTTTTTGGACTGTAGAACAATTGATTCAAAATGTCATTTGGATTGAGCCTCATGTTGAATAACTACTTTTTAAAGCCTCAATGTGACCAAAATTGCCATTTTTACTGACTTTTTCTCCTACTCAGAAGCTTCTATTTCGACCTATTCAGGCATTAAAATGACTCTAAACACACCTATTTTAGTTCCAAGAGTTCTAATTCACATGCAATAGTCATTTACAGTCCAAAAATTAAACTTAAAAAAATTACCATTTTTGACCATCTGGAAAAAGTTTGACAGGTCACGGGTCATCGTTTTTCATCAGAAAATTGATTTTTTGGACTGTAGAAAAATTGATTCAAAATGTCGTTTGGATTGAGCCTCATGTTGAATAACTACTTTTTAAAGCCTCAATGTGACCAAAATTGCCATTTTTACAGCCTTTTTCTCCTACTCAGAAGCTTCTATTTGGACCTATTCAGGCATTAAAATGACTCTAAACACACTTATTTTAGTTCCAAGAGTTCTAATTCACATGCAATAGTCATTTACAGTCCAAAAATTAAACTTTAAAAAATTACCATTGTTGACCATCTGGAAAAAGTTCGACAGGTCACGGGTCATCGTTTTTCATCAGAAAATAGATTTTTTGGACTGTAGAAAAATTGATTCAAAATGTCATTTGGATTGAGCCTCATGTTGAATAACTACTTTTTAAAGCCTCAATGTGACCAAAATTGCCATTTTTACAGACTTTTTCTCCTACTCAGAAGGTACTATTTCGACCAATTTCAGGCATTAAAATGTTTCTAAACACACTTATTTTAGTTCCAAGAGTTCTAATTCACATGCAATAGTCATTTAAAGTCCAAAAATTAAACTTTAAAAAATTACCATTTTTGACCATCTGGAAAAAGTTCGACAGGTCACGGGTCATCGTTTTTTGGACTGTAGAACAATTGATTCAAAATGTCATTTGGATTGAGCCTCATGTTGAATAACTACTTTTTAAAGCCTCAATGTGACCAAAATTGCCATTTTTACAGACTTTTTCTCCTACTCAGAAGCTTCTATTTCGACCTATTCAGACATTAAAATGACTCTAAACACACTTATTTTAGTTCCAAGAGTTCTAATTCACATGCAATAGTCATTTAAAGTTCAAAAATGAAACTTTAAAAAATTACCATTTTTGACCATCTGGAAAAAGTTCGACAGGTCACGGGTCATCGTTTTTCATCAGAAAATTGATTTTTTGGACTGTAGAAAAATTGATTCAAAATGTCATTTGGATTGAGCCTCATGTTGAATAACTACTTTTTAAAGCCTCAATGTGACAGAAATTGCCATTTTTACTGACTTTTTCTCCTACTCAGAAGCTTCTATTTCGACCTATTCAGGCATTAAAATGACTCTAAACACACCTATTTTAGTTCCAAGAGTTCTAATTCACATGCAATAGTCATTTACAGTCCAAAAATTAAACTTAAAAAAATTACCATTGTTGACCATCTGGAAAAAGTTCGACAGGTCACGGGTCATCGTTTTTCATCAGAAAATAGATTTTTTGGACTGTAGAAAAATTGATTCAAAATGTCATTTGGATTGAGCCTCATGTTGAATAACTACTTTTTAAAGCCTCAATGTGACCAAAATTGCCATTTTTACAGACTTTTTCTCCTACTCAGAAGGTTCTATTTCGACCAATTTCAGGCATTAAAATGTTTCTAAACACACTTATTTTAGTTCCAAGAGTTCTAATTCACATGCAATAGTCATTTAAAGTCCAAAAATTAAACTTTAAAAAATTACCATTTTTGACCATCTGGAAAAAGTTCGACAGGTCACGGGTCATCGTTTTTCATCAGAAAATGGATTTTTTGGACTGTAGAAAAGTTGATTCAAAATGTCATTTGGATGGAGCCTCATGTTGAATAACTACTTTTTAAAGCCTCAATGTGACCAAAATTGCCATTTTTACAGACTTTTTCTCCTACTCAGAAGCTTCTATTTCGACCTATTTCAGGCATTAACATGACTCTCAACACACTTATTTTAGTTCCAAGAGTTCTAATTCACATGCAATAGTCATTTACAGTCAAAAAATTAAACTTTAAAAAATTACCATTGTTGACCATCTGGAAAAAGTTCGACAGGTCACGGGTCATCGTTTTTCATCAGAAAATTGATTTTTTGGACTGTAGAAAAATTGATTCAAAACGTCATTTGGATTGAGCCTCATGTTGAATAACTACTTTTTAAAGCCTCAATGTGACCAAAATTGCCATTTTTACAGACTTTTTCTCCTACTCAGAAGCTTCTATTTCGACCTATTTCAGGCATTAAAATGACTCTAAACACAGTTATTTTAGTTCCAAGAGTTCTAATTCACAAGCAATAGTCATTTACAGTCCAAAAATTAAACTTTAAAAAATTACCATTTTTGACCATCTGGAAAAAGTTCGACAGGTCACGGGTCATCGTTTTTCATCAGAAAATAGATTTTTTGGACTGTAGAAAAATTGATTCAAAATGTCATTTGGATTGAGCCTCATGTTGAATAACTACTTTTTAAAGCCTCAATGTGACCAAAATTGCCATGTTTACAGACTTTTTATCCTACTCAGAAGGTTCTATTTCAACCAATTTCAGGCATTAAAATGACTCTAAACACACTTATTTTAGTTCCAAGAGTTCTTATTCACATGCAATAGTCATTTACAGTCCAAAAATTAAACTTTAAAAAATTACCATTCTTGACCATCTGGAAAAAGTTGGACAGGTCACGGGTCATCGTTTTTCATCAGAAAATTGATTTTTTGGACTGTAGAAAAATTGATTCAAAATGTCATTAGGATTGAGCCTCATGTTGAATGACTACTTTTTAAAGCCTCAATGTGACCAAAATTGCCATTTTTACAGACTTTTTCTCCTACTCAGAAGCTTCTATTTTGACCTATTCAGGCATTAAAATGACTCTGAACAAACTTATTTTAGTTCCAAGAGTTCTAATTCACATGCAATAGTCATTTAAAGTTAAAAAATTAAACTTTAAAAAATTACCATTTTTGACCATCTGGAAAAAGTTCGACAGGTCACGGGTCATCGTTTTTCATCAGAAAATTGATTTTTTGGACTGTAGAAAAATTGATTCAAAATGTCATTTGGATTGAGCCTCATGTTGAATAACTACTTTTTAAAGCCTCAATGTGACCTAAATTGCCATTTTTACAGAGTTTTTCTCCTACTCAGAAGCTTCTATTTCGACCTATTTCAGGCATTAAAATGACTCCAAACACACTTATTTTAGTTCCAAGAGTTCTAATTCACATGCAATAGTCATTTACAGTCCAAAAATTAAACTTAAAAAAATTACCATTTTTGACCATCTGGAAAAAGTTCGACAGGTCACGGGTCATCGTTTTTCATCAGAAAATGGATTTTTTGGACTGTAGAAAAATTGATTCAAAATGTCGTTTGGATTGAGCCTCATGTTGAATAACTACTTTTTAAAGCCTCAATGTGACCAAAATTGCCATTTTTACAGACTTTTTCTCCTACTCAGAAGCTTCTATTTCGACCTATTTCAGGCATTAAAATGACTCTAAACACACTTATTTTAGTTCCAAGAGTTCTAATTCACATGCAATAGTCATTTACAGTCCAAAAATTAAACTTTAAAAAATTACCATATTTGACCATCTGGAAAAAGTTCGACAGGTCACGGGTCATCGTTTTTCATCAGAAAATAGATTTTTTGGACTGTAGAAAAATTGATTCAAAATGTCATTAGGATTGAGCCTCATGTTGAATGACTACTTTTTAAAGCCTCAATGTGACCAAAATTGCCATTTTTACAGACTTTTTCTCCTACTCAGAAGCTTCCATTTCGACCTATTCAGGCATTAAAATGACTCTGAACAAACTTATTTTAGTTCCAAGAGTTCTAATTCACATGCAATAGTCATTTAAAGTTAAAAAATTAAACTTTAAAAAATTACCATTTTTGACCATCTGGAAAAAGTTCGACAGGTCACGGGTCATCGTTTTTCATCAGAAAATTGATTTTTTGGACTGTGGAAAAATTGATTCAAAATGTCATTTGGATTGAGCATCATGTTGAATAACTACTTTTTAAAGCCTCAATGTGACCAAAATTGAAATTTTTATAGACTTTTTACTCGTACTCAGAAGCTTCTATTTCGACCTATTTCAGGCATTAAAATGACTCCAAACACACTTATTTTAGTTCCAAGAGTTCTAATTCACATGCAATAGTCATTTACAGTCCAAAAATTAAACTTTAAAAAATTACCATTTTTGACTATCTGGAAAAAGTTCGACAGGTCTCGGGTCATCGTTTTTCATCCGAAAATTGATTTTTTGGACTGTAGAAAAATTGATTCAAAATGTCGTTTGGATTGAGCCTCATGTTGAATAACTACTTTTTAAAGCCTCAATGTGACCAAAATTGCCATTTTTACAGACTTTTTCTCCTACTCAGAAGCTTCTATTTCGACCTATTCAGGCATTAAAATGACTCTAAACAAACTTATTTTAGTTCCAAGAGTTCTAATTCACATGCAATAGTCATTTAAAGTCCAAAAATTAAACTTCAAAAAATTACCATTTTTGACCATCTGGAAAAAGTTCGACAGGTCACGGGTCATCGTTTTTCATCAGAAAATTGATTTTTTGGACTGTAGAAAAATTGATTCAAAATGTCATTTGGATTGAGCCTCATGTTGAATAACTACTTTTTAAAGCCTCAATGTGACCTAAATTGCCATTTTTACAGAGTTTTTCTCCTACTCAGAAGCTTCTATTTCGACCTATTTCAGGCATTAAAATGACTCCAAACACACTTATTTTAGTTCCAAGAGTTCTAATTCACATGCAATAGTCATTTACAGTCCAAAAATTAAACTTTAAAAAATTACCATTTTTGACCATCTGGAAAAAGTTCGACAGGTCACGGGTCATCGTTTTTCATCAGAAAATGGATTTTTTGGACTGTAGAAAAATTGATTCAAAATGTCGTTTGGATTGAGCCTCATGTTGAATAACTACTTTTTAAAGCCTCAATGTGACCAAAATTGCCATTTTTACAGACTTTTTCTCCTACTCAGAAGCTTCTATTTGGACCTATTCAGGCATTAAAATGACTCTAAACACACTTATTTTAGTTCCAAGAGTTCTAATTTACATGCAATAGTCATTTACAGTCCAAAAATTAAACTTTAAAAAATTACCATTGTTGACCATCTGGAAAAAGTTCGACAGGTCACGGGTCATTGTTTTTCATCAGAAAATTGATTTTTTGGACTGTAGAAAAATTGATTCAAAATGTCGTTTGGATTGAGCCTCATGTTGAATAACTACTTTTTAAAGCCTCAATGTGACCAAAATGGCCATTTTTACAGACTTTTTCTCCTACTCAGAAGCTTCTATTTCGACCTATTTCAGGCATTAAAATGACTCTAAACACACTTATTTTAGTTCCAAGAGTTCTAATTCACATGCAATAGTCATTTACAGTCCAAAAATTAAACTTTAAAAAATTACCATTCTTGACCATCTGGAAAAAGTTCGACAGGTCACGGGTCATCGTTTTTCATCAGAAAATTGATTTTTTGGACTGTAGAAAAATTGATTCAAAATGTCATTAGGATTGAGCCCCATGTTGAATGACTACTTTTTAAAGCCTCAATGTGACCAAAATTGCCATTTTTACAGACTTTTTCTCCTACTCAGAAGCTTCTATTTCGACCTATTTCAGGCATTAAAATGACTCCAAACACACTTATTTTAGTTCCAAGAGTTCTAATTCACATGCAATAGTCATTTACAGTCCAAAAATTATACTTTAAAAAATTACCATTTTTGACCATCTGGAAAAAGTTCGACAGGTCACGGGTCATCGTTTTTCATCAGAAAATGGATTTTTTGGACTGTAGAAAAATTGATTCAAAATGTCGTTTGGATTGAGCCTCATGTTGAATAACTACTTTTTAAAGCCTCAATGTGACCAAAATTGCCATTTTTACAGCCTTTTTCTCCTACTCAGAAGCTTCTATTTCGACCTATTTCAGGCATTAAAATGACTCTAAACACACTTATTTTAGTTCCAAGAGTTCTAATTTACATGCAATAGTCATTTACAGTCCAAAAATTAAACTTTAAAAAATTACCATTTTTGACCATCTGGAAAAAGTTCGACAGGTCACGGGTCATTGTTTTTCATCAGAAAATTGATTTTTTGGACTGTAGAAAAATTGATTCAAAATGTCGTTTGGATTGAGCCTCATGTTGTATAACTACTTTTTAAAGCCTCAATGTGACCAAAATTGCCATTTTTACAGACTTTTTCTCCTACTCAGAAGCTTCTATTTCGACCTATTTCAGGCATTAAAATGACTCTAAACACACTTATTTTAGTTCCAAGAGTTCTAATTCACATGCAATAGTCATTTACAGTCCAAAAATTAAACTTAAAAAAATTACCATTCTTGACCATCTGGAAAAAGTTCGACAGGTCACGGGTCATCGTTTTTCATCAGAAAATTGATTTTTTGGACTGTAGAAAAATTGATTCAAAATGTCATTAGGATTGAGCCCCATGTTGAATGACTACTTTTTAAAGCCTCAATGTGACCAAAATTGCCATTTTTACAGACTTTTTCTCCTACTCAGAAGCTTCTATTTCGACCTATTCAGGCATTAAAATGACTCTAAACAAACTTATTTTAGTTCCAAGAGTTCTAATTCACATGCAATAGTCATTTAAAGTTCAAAAATTAAACTTTAAAAAATTACCATTTTTGACCATCTGGAAAAAGTTCGACAGGTCACGGGTCATCGTTTTTCATCAGAAAATAGATTTTTTGGACTGTAGAAAAATTGATTCAAAATGTCATTTGGATTGAGCCTCATGTTGAATAACTACTTTTTAAAGCCACAATGTGACAGAAATTGCCATTTTTACTGACTTTTTCTCCTACTCAGAAGCTTCTATTTCGACCTATTCAGGCATTAAAATGACTCTAAACACACCTATTTTAGTTCCAAGAGTTCTAATTCACATGCAATAGTCATTTACAGTCCAAAAATTAAACTTTAAAAAATTACCATTTTTGACCATCTGGAAAAAGTTTGACAGGTCACGGGTCATCGTTTTTCATCAGAAAATTGATTTTTTGGACTGTAGAAAAATTGATTCAAAATGTCGTTTGGATTGAGCCTCATGTTGAATAACTACTTTTTAAAGCCTCAATGTGACCAAAATTGCCATTTTTACAGACTTTTTCTCCTACTCAGAAGCTTCTATTTCGACCTATTTCAGGCATTAAAATGACTCTAAACACACTTATTTTAGTTCCAAGAGTTCTAATTCACATGCAATAGTCATTTACAGTCCAAAAATTAAACTTTAAAAAATTACCATTGTTGACCATCTGGAAAAAGTTCGACAGGTCACGGGTCATCGTTTTTCATCTGAAAATAGATTTTTTGTACTGTAGAAAAATTGATTCAAAATGTCATTTGGATTGAGCCTCATGTTGAATAACTACTTTTTAAAGCCTCAATGTGACCAAAATTGCCATTTTTACAGACTTTTTCTCCTACTCAGAAGGTTCTATTTCGACCAATTTCAGGCATTAAAATGTTTCTAAACACACTTATTTTAGTTCCAAGAGTTCTAATTCACATGCAATAGTCATTTACAGTCCAAAAATTAAACTTTAAAAAATTACCATTGTTGACCATCTGGAAAAAGTTCGACAGGTCACGGGTCATTGTTTTTCATCAGAAAATTGATTTTTTGGACTGTAGAAAAATTGATTCAAAATGTCATTTGGATTGAGCCTCATGTTGAATAACTACTTTTCAAAGCCTCAATGTGACCAAAATTGAAATTTTTACAGACTTTTTCTCCTACTCAGAAGCTTCTATTTCGACCTATTTCAGGCATTAATACGACTCCAAACACACTTATTTTAGTTCCAAGAGTTCTAATTCACATGTAGAGTCATTTACAGTCCAAAAATTATACTTTAAAAAATTACCATTTTTGACCATCTGGAAAAAGTTCGACAGGTCACGGGTCATCGTTTTTCATCAGAAAATGGATTTTTTGGACTGTAGAAAAATTGATTCAAAATGTCGTTTGGATTGAGCCTCATGTTGAATAACTACTTTTTAAAGCCTCAATGTGACCAAAATTGCCATTTTTACAGACTTTTTCTCCTACTCAGAAGCTTCTATTTCGACCTATTTCAGGCATTAAAATGACTCTAAACACACTTATTTTAGTTCCAAGAGTTCTAATTCACATGCAATAGTCATTTACAGTCCAAAAATTAAACTTTAAAAAATTACCATTTTTGACCATCTGGAAAAAGTTCGACAGGTCACGGGTCATCGTTTTTCATCAGAAAATAGATTTTTTGGACTGTAGAAAAATGTATTCAAAATGTCATTTGGATTGAGCCTCATGTTGAATAACTACTTTTTAAAGCCTCAATGTGACCAAAATTGCCATTTTTACAGCCTTTTTCTCCTACTCAGAAGCTTCTATTTGGACCTATTCAGGCATTAAAATGACTCTAAACACACTTATTTTAGTTCCAAGAGTTCTAATTTACATGCAATAGTCATTTACAGTCCAAAAATTAAACTTTAAAAAATTACCATTGTTGACCATCTGGAAAAAGTTCGACAGGTCACGGGTCATTGTTTTTCATCAGAAAATTGATTTTTTGGACTGTAGAAAAATTGATTCAAAATGTCGTTTGGATTGAGCCTCATGTTGAATAACTACTTTTTAAAGCCTCAATGTGACCAAAATTGCCATTTTTACAGACTTTTTCTCCTACTCAGAAGCTTCTATTTCGACCTATTTCAGGCATTAAAATGACTCTAAACACACTTATTTTAGTTCCAAGAGTTCTAATTCACATGCAATAGTCATTTACAGTCCAAAAATTAAACTTTAAAAAATTACCATTCTTGACCATCTGGAAAAAGTTCGACAGGTCACGGGTCATCGTTTTTCATCAGAAAATTGATTTTTTGGACTGTAGAAAAATTGATTCAAAATGTCATTAGGATTGAGCCCCATGTTGAATGACTACTTTTTAAAGCCTCAATGTGACCAAAATTGCCATTTTTACAGACTTTTTCTCCTACTCAGAAGCTTCTATTTCGACCTATTCAGGCATTAAAATGACTCTAAACAAACTTATTTTAGTTCCAAGAGTTCTAATTCACATGCAATAGTCATTTAAAGTTCAAAAATTAAACTTTAAAAAATTACCATTTTTGACCATCTGGAAAAAGTTCGACAGGTCACGGGTCATCGTTTTTCATCAGAAAATAGATTTTTTGGACTGTAGAAAAATTGATTCAAAATGTCATTTGGATTGAGCCTCATGTTGAATAACTACTTTTTAAAGCCACAATGTGACAGAAATTGCCATTTTTACTGACTTTTTCTCCTACTCAGAAGCTTCTATTTCGACCTATTCAGGCATTAAAATGACTCTAAACACACCTATTTTAGTTCCAAGAGTTCTAATTCACATGCAATAGTCATTTACAGTCCAAAAATTAAACTTTAAAAAATTACCATTTTTGACCATCTGGAAAAAGTTTGACAGGTCACGGGTCATCGTTTTTCATCAGAAAATTGATTTTTTGGACTGTAGAAAAATTGATTCAAAATGTCGTTTGGATTGAGCCTCATGTTGAATAACTACTTTTTAAAGCCTCAATGTGACCAAAATTGCCATTTTTACAGACTTTTTCTCCTACTCAGAAGCTTCTATTTCGACCTATTTCAGGCATTAAAATGACTCTAAACACACTTATTTTAGTTCCAAGAGTTCTAATTCACATGCAATAGTCATTTACAGTCCAAAAATTAAACTTTAAAAAATTACCATTGTTGACCATCTGGAAAAAGTTCGACAGGTCACGGGTCATCGTTTTTCATCAGAAAATAGATTTTTTGTACTGTAGAAAAATTGATTCAAAATGTCATTTGGATTGAGCCTCATGTTGAATAACTACTTTTTAAAGCCTCAATGTGACCAAAATTGCCATTTTTACAGACTTTTTCTCCTACTCAGAAGGTTCTATTTCGACCAATTTCAGGCATTAAAATGTTTCTAAACACACTTATTTTAGTTCCAAGAGTTCTAATTCACATGCAATAGTCATTTACAGTCCAAAAATTAAACTTTAAAAAATTACCATTGTTGACCATCTGGAAAAAGTTCGACAGGTCACGGGTCATTGTTTTTCATCAGAAAATTGATTTTTTGGACTGTAGAAAAATTGATTCAAAATGTCATTTGGATTGAGCCTCATGTTGAATAACTACTTTTCAAAGCCTCAATGTGACCAAAATTGAAATTTTTACAGACTTTTTCTCCTACTCAGAAGCTTCTATTTCGACCTATTTCAGGCATTAATACGACTCCAAACACACTTATTTTAGTTCCAAGAGTTCTAATTCACATGTAGAGTCATTTACAGTCCAAAAATTAAACTTTAAAAAATTACCATTTTTGACCATCTGGAAAAAGTTCGACAGGTCTCGGGTCATCGTTTTTCATCCGAAAATTGATTTTTTGGACTGTAGAACAATTGATTCAAAATGTCATTTGGATTGAGCCTCATGTTGAATAACTACTTTTTAAAGCCTCAATGTGACCAAAATTGCCATTTTTACAGACTTTTTCTCCTACTCAGAAGCTTCTATTTCGACCTATTCAGACATTAAAATGACTCTAAACACACTTATTTTAGTTCCAAGAGTTCTAATTCACATGCAATAGTCATTTAAAGTTCAAAAATTAAACTTTAAAAAATTACCATTTTTGACCATCTGGAAAAAGTTTGACAGGTCACGGGTCATCGTTTTTCATCAGAAAATTGATTTTTTGGACTGTAGAAAAATTGATTCAAAATGTCATTTGGATTGAGCCTCATGTTGAATAACTACTTTTTAAAGCCACAATGTGACAGAAATTGCCATTTTTACTGACTTTTTCTCCTACTCAGAAGCTTCTATTTCGACCTATTCAGGCATTAAAATGACTCTAAACACACCTATTTTAGTTCCAAGAGTTCTAATTCACATGCAATAGTCATTTACAGTCCAAAAATTAAACTTTAAAAAATTACCATTTTTGACCATCTGGAAAAAGTTTGACAGGTCACGGGTCATCGTTTTTCATCAGAAAATTGATTTTTTGGACTGTAGAAAAATTGATTCAAAATGTCGTTTGGATTGAGCCTCATGTTGAATAACTACTTTTTAAAGCCTCAATGTGACCAAAATTGCCATTTTTACAGACTTTTTCTCCTACTCAGAAGCTTCTATTTCGACCTATTTCAGGCATTAAAATGACTCTAAACACACTTATTTTAGTTCCAAGAGTTCTAATTCACATGCAATAGTCATTTACAGTCCAAAAATTAAACTTTAAAAAATTACCATTGTTGACCATCTGGAAAAAGTTCGACAGGTCACGGGTCATCGTTTTTCATCAGAAAATAGATTTTTTGTACTGTAGAAAAATTGATTCAAAATGTCATTTGGATTGAGCCTCATGTTGAATAACTACTTTTTAAAGCCTCAATGTGACCAAAATTGCCATTTTTACAGACTTTTTCTCCTACTCAGAAGGTTCTATTTCGACCAATTTCAGGCATTAAAATGTTTCTAAACACACTTATTTTAGTTCCAAGAGTTCTAATTCACATGCAATAGTCATTTACAGTCCAAAAATTAAACTTTAAAAAATTACCATTGTTGACCATCTGGAAAAAGTTCGACAGGTCACGGGTCATTGTTTTTCATCAGAAAATTGATTTTTTGGACTGTAGAAAAATTGATTCAAAATGTCATTTGGATTGAGCCTCATGTTGAATAACTACTTTTCAAAGCCTCAATGTGACCAAAATTGAAATTTTTACAGAATTTTTCTCCTACTCAGAAGCTTCTATTTCGACCTATTTCAGGCATTAATACGACTCCAAACACACTTATTTTAGTTCCAAGAGTTCTAATTCACATGTAGAGTCATTTACAGTCCAAAATTATACTTTAAAAAATTACCATTTTTGACCATCTGGAAAAAGTTCGACAGGTCACGGGTCATCGTTTTTCATCAGAAAATGGATTTTTTGGACTGTAGAAAAATTGATTCAAAATGTCGTTTGGATTGAGCCTCATGTTGAATAACTACTTTTTAAAGCCTCAATGTGACCAAAATTGCCATTTTTACAGACTTTTTCTCCTACTCAGAAGCTTCTATTTCGACCTATTTCAGGCATTAAAATGACTCTAAACACACTTATTTTAGTTCCAAGAGTTCTAATTCACATGCAATAGTCATTTACAGTCCAAAAATTAAACTTTAAAAAATTACCATTTTTGACCATCTGGAAAAAGTTCGACAGGTCACGGGTCATCGTTTTTCATCAGAAAATAGATTTTTTGGACTGTAGAAAAATGTATTCAAAATGTCATTTGGATTGAGCCTCATGTTGAATAACTACTTTTTAAAGCCTCAATGTGACCAAAATTGCCATTTTTACAGCCTTTTTCTCCTACTCAGAAGCTTCTATTTGGACCTATTCAGGCATTAAAATGACTCTAAACACACTTATTTTAGTTCCAAGAGTTCTAATTTACATGCAATAGTCATTTACAGTCCAAAAATTAAACTTTAAAAAATTACCATTGTTGACCATCTGGAAAAAGTTCGACAGGTCACGGGTCATCGTTTTTCATCAGAAAATTGATTTTTTGGACTGTAGAAAAATTGATTCAAAATGTCATTAGGATTGAGCCTCATGTTGAATGACTACTTTTTAAAGCCTCAATGTGACCAAAATTGCCATTTTTACTGACTTTTTCTCCTACTCAGAAGCTTCTATTTCGACCTATTCAGGCATTAAAATGACTCTAAACACACCTATTTTAGTTCCAAGAGTTCTAATTCACATGCAATAGTCATTTACAGTCCAAAAATTAAACTTTAAAAAATTACCATTTTTGACCATCTGGAAAAAGTTTGACAGGTCACGGGTCATCGTTTTTCATCAGAAAATTGATTTTTTGGACTGTAGAAAAATTGATTCAAAATGTCGTTTGGATTGAGCCTCATGTTGAATAACTACTTTTTAAAGCCTCAATGTGACCAAAATTGCCATTTTTACAGACTTTTTCTCCTACTCAGAAGCTTCTATTTCGACCTATTTCAGGCATTAAAATGACTCTAAACACACTTATTTTAGTTCCAAGAGTTCTAATTCACATGCAATAGTCATTTACAGTCCAAAAATTAAACTTTAAAAAATTACCATTGTTGACCATCTGGAAAAAGTTCGACAGGTCACGGGTCATCGTTTTTCATCAGAAAATAGATTTTTTGTACTGTAGAAAAATTGATTCAAAATGTCATTTGGATTGAGCCTCATGTTGAATAACTACTTTTTAAAGCCTCAATGTGACCAAAATTGCCATTTTTACAGACTTTTTCTCCTACTCAGAAGGTTCTATTTCGACCAATTTCAGGCATTAAAATGTTTCTAAACACACTTATTTTAGTTCCAAGAGTTCTAATTCACATGCAATAGTCATTTACAGTCCAAAAATTAAACTTTAAAAAATTACCATTGTTGACCATCTGGAAAAAGTTCGACAGGTCACGCGTCATTGTTTTTCATCAGAAAATTGATTTTTTGGACTGTAGAAAAATTGATTCAAAATGTCATTTGGATTGAGCCTCATGTTGAATAACTACTTTTCAAAGCCTCAATGTGACCAAAATTGAAATTTTTACAGAATTTTTCTCCTACTCAGAAGCTTCTATTTCGACCTATTTCAGGCATTATACGACTCCAAACACACTTATTTTAGTTCCAAGAGTTCTAATTCACATGTAGAGTCATTTACAGTCCAAAAATTATACTTTAAAAAATTACCATTTTTGACCATCTGGAAAAAGTTCGACAGGTCACGGGTCATCGTTTTTCATCAGAAAATGGATTTTTTGGACTGTAGAAAAATTGATTCAAAATGTCGTTTGGATTGAGCCTCATGTTGAATAACTACTTTTTAAAGCCTCAATGTGACCAAAATTGCCATTTTTACAGACTTTTTCTCCTACTCAGAAGCTTCTATTTCGACCTATTTCAGGCATTAAAATGACTCTAAACACACTTATTTTAGTTCCAAGAGTTCTAATTCACATGCAATAGTCATTTACAGTCCAAAAATTAAACTTTAAAAAATTACCATTTTTGACCATCTGGAAAAAGTTCGACAGGTCACGGGTCATCGTTTTTCATCAGAAAATAGATTTTTTGGACTGTAGAAAAATGTATTCAAAATGTCATTTGTATTGAGCCTCATGTTGAATAACTACTTTTTAAAGCCTCAATGTGACCAAAATTGCCATTTTTACAGCCTTTTTCTCCTACTCAGAAGCTTCTATTTGGACCTATTCAGGCATTAAAATGACTCTAAACACACTTATTTTAGTTCCAAGAGTTCTAATTTACATGCAATAGTCATTTACAGTCCAAAAATTAAACTTTAAAAAATTACCATTGTTGACCATCTGGAAAAAGTTCGACAGGTCACGGGTCATTGTTTTTCATCAGAAAATTGATTTTTTGGACTGTAGAAAAATTGATTCAAAATGTCGTTTGGATTGAGCCTCATGTTGAATAACTACTTTTTAAAGCCTCAATGTGACCAAAATTGCCATTTTTACAGACTTTTTCTCCTACTCAGAAGCTTCTATTTCGACCTATTTCAGGCATTAAAATGACTCTAAACACACTTATTTTAGTTCCAAGAGTTCTAATTCACATGCAATAGTCATTTACAGTCCAAAAATTAAACTTTAAAAAATTACCATTCTTGACCATCTGGAAAAAGTTCGACAGGTCATGGGTCATCGTTTTTCATCAGAAAATTGATTTTTTGGACTGTAGAAAAATTGATTCAAAATGTCATTAGGATTGAGCCCCATGTTGAATGACTACTTTTTAAAGCCTCAATGTGACCAAAATTGCCATTTTTACAGACTTTTTCTCCTACTCAGAAGCTTCTATTTCGACCTATTCAGGCATTAAAATGACTCTAAACAAACTTATTTTAGTTCCAAGAGTTCTAATTCACATGCAATAGTCATTTAAAGTTCAAAAATTAAACTTTAAAAAATTACCATTTTTGACCATCTGGAAAAAGTTCGACAGGTCACGGGTCATCGTTTTTCATCAGAAAATAGATTTTTTGGACTGTAGAAAAATTGATTCAAAATGTCATTTGGATTGAGCCTCATGTTGAATAACTACTTTTTAAAGCCACAATGTGACAGAAATTGCCATTTTTACTGACTTTTTCTCCTACTCAGAAGCTTCTATTTCGACCTATTCAGGCATTAAAATGACTCTAAACACACCTATTTTAGTTCCAAGAGTTCTAATTCACATGCAATAGTCATTTACAGTCCAAAAATTAAACTTTAAAAAATTACCATTTTTGACCATCTGGAAAAAGTTTGACAGGTCACGGGTCATCGTTTTTCATCAGAAAATTGATTTTTTGGACTGTAGAAAAATTGATTCAAAATGTCGTTTGGATTGAGCCTCATGTTGAATAACTACTTTTTAAAGCCTCAATGTGACCAAAATTGCCATTTTTACAGACTTTTTCTCCTACTCAGAAGCTTCTATTTCGACCTATTTCAGGCATTAAAATGACTCTAAACACACTTATTTTAGTTCCAAGAGTTCTAATTCACATGCAATAGTCATTTACAGTCCAAAAATTAAACTTTAAAAAATTACCATTGTTGACCATCTGGAAAAAGTTCGACAGGTCACGGGTCATCGTTTTTCATCAGAAAATAGATTTTTTGTACTGTAGAAAAATTGATTCAAAATGTCATTTGGATTGAGCCTCATGTTGAATAACTACTTTTTAAAGCCTCAATGTGACCAAAATTGCCATTTTTACAGACTTTTTCTCCTACTCAGAAGGTTCTATTTCGACCAATTTCAGGCATTAAAATGTTTCTAAACACACTTATTTTAGTTCCAAGAGTTCTAATTCACATGCAATAGTCATTTACAGTCCAAAAATTAAACTTTAAAAAATTACCATTGTTGACCATCTGGAAAAAGTTCGACAGGTCACGGGTCATTGTTTTTCATCAGAAAATTGATTTTTTGGACTGTAGAAAAATTGATTCAAAATGTCATTTGGATTGAGCCTCATGTTGAATAACTACTTTTCAAAGCCTCAATGTGACCAAAATTGAAATTTTTACAGACTTTTTCTCCTACTCAGAAGCTTCTATTTCGACCTATTTCAGGCATTAATACGACTCCAAACACACTTATTTTAGTTCCAAGAGTTCTAATTCACATGTAGAGTCATTTACAGTCCAAAAATTAAACTTTAAAAAATTACCATTTTTGACCATCTGGAAAAAGTTCGACAGGTCTCGGGTCATCGTTTTTCATCCGAAAATTGATTTTTTGGACTGTAGAACAATTGATTCAAAATGTCATTTGGATTGAGCCTCATGTTGAATAACTACTTTTTAAAGCCTCAATGTGACAGAAATTGCCATTTTTACTGACTTTTTCTCCTACTCAGAAGCTTCTATTTCGACCTATTCAGGCATTAAAATGACTCTAAACACACCTATTTTAGTTCCAAGAGTTCTAATTCACATGCAATAGTCATTTACTGTCCAAAAATTAAACTTAAAAAAATTACCATTTTTGACCATCTGGAAAAAGTTTGACAGGTCACGGGTCATCGTTTTTCATCAGAAAATTGATTTTTTGGACTGTAGAAAAATTGATTCAAAATGTCGTTTGGATTGAGCCTCATGTTGAATAACTACTTTTTAAAGCCTCAATGTGACCAAAATTGCCATTTTTACAGACTTTTTCTCCTACTCAGAAGCTTCTATTTCGACCTATTTCAGGCATTAAAATGACTCTAAACACACCTATTTTAGTTCCAAGAGTTCTAATTCACATGCAATAGTCATTTACAGTCCAAAAATTAAACTTAAAAAAATTACCATTGTTGACCATCTGGAAAAAGTTCGACAGGTCACGGGTCATCGTTTTTCATCAGAAAATAGATTTTTTGGACTGTAGAAAAATTGATTCAAAATGTCATTTGGATTGAGCCTCATGTTGAATAACTACTTTTTAAAGCCTCAATGTGACCAAAATTGCCATTTTTACAGACTTTTTCTCCTACTCAGAAGGTTCTATTTCGACCAATTTCAGGCATTAAAATGTTTCTAAACACACTTATTTTAGTTCCAAGAGTTCTAATACACATGCAATAGTCATTTAAAGTCCAAAAATTAAACTTTAAAAAATTACCATTTTGGACAATCTGGAAAAAGTTCGACAGGTCACGGGTCATCGTTTTTCATCAGAAAATGGATTTTTTGGACTGTAGAAAAGTTGATTCAAAATGTCATTTGGATGGAGCCTCATCTTGAATAACTACTTTTTAAAGCCTCAATGTGACCAAAATTGCCATTTTTACAGACTTTTTCTCCTACTCAGAAGCTTCTATTTCGACCTATTTCAGGCATTAACATGACTCTCAACACACTTATTTTAGTTCCAAGAGTTCTAATTCACATGCAATAGTCATTTACAGTCAAAAAATTAAACTTTAAAAAATTACCATTGTTGACCATCTGGAAAAAGTTCGACAGGTCACGGGTCATCGTTTTTCATCAGAAAATTGATTTTTTGGACTGTAGAAAAATTGATTTAAAACGTCATTTGGATTGAGCCTCATGTTGAATAACTACTTTTTAAAGCCTCAATGTGACCAAAATTGCCATTTTTACAGACTTTTTCTCCTACTCAGAAGCTTCTATTTCGACCTATTTCAGGAATTAAAATGACTCTAAACACAGTTATTTTAGTTCCAAGAGTTCTAATTCACAAGCAATAGTCATTTACAGTCCAAAAATTAAACTTTAAAAAATTACCATTTTTGACCATCTGGAAAAAGTTCGACAGGTCACGGGTCATCGTTTTTCATCAGAAAATAGATTTTTTGGACTGTAGAAAAATGTATTCAAAATGTCATTTGGATTGAGCCTCATGTTGAATAACTACTTTTTAAAGCCTCAATGTGACCAAAATTGCCATTTTTACAGCCTTTTTCTCCTACTCAGAAGCTTCTATTTGGACCTATTCAGGCATTAAAATGACTCTAAACACACTTATTTTAGTTCCAAGAGTTCTAATTCACATGCAATAGTCATTTACAGTCCAAAAATTAAACTTTAAAAAATTACCATTGTTGACCATCTGGAAAAAGTTCGACAGGTCACGGGTCATCGTTTTTCATCAGAAAATAGATTTTTTGGACTGTAGAAAAATTGATTCAAAATGTCATTTGGATTGAGCCTCATGTTGAATAACTACTTTTTAAAGCCTCAATGTGACCAAAATTGCCATTTTTACAGACTTTTTCTCCTACTCAGAAGGTTCTATTTCGACCAATTTCAGGCATTAAAATGTTTCTAAACACACTTATTTTAGTTCCAAGAGTTCTAATTCACATGCAATAGTCATTTAAAGTCCAAAAATTAAACTTTAAAAAATTACCATTTTTGACCATCTGGAAAAAGTTCGACAGGTCACGGGTCATCGTTTTTTGGACTGTAGAACAATTGATTCAAAATGTCATTTGGATTGAGCCTCATGTTGAATAACTACTTTTTAAAGCCTCAATGTGACCAAAATTGCCATTTTTACAGACTTTTTCTCCTACTCAGAAGCTTCTATTTCGACCTATTCAGACATTAAAATGACTCTAAACACACTTATTTTAGTTCCAAGAGTTCTAATTCACATGCAATAGTCATTTAAAGTTCAAAAATGAAACTTTAAAAAATTACCATTTTTGACCATCTGGAAAAAGTTCGACAGGTCACGGGTCATCGTTTTTCATCAGAAAATTGATTTTTTGGACTGTAGAAAAATTGATTCAAAATGTCATTTGGATTGAGCCTCATGTTGAATAACTACTTTTTAAAGCCTCAATGTGACAGAAATTGCCATTTTTACTGACTTTTTCTCCTACTCAGAAGCTTCTATTTCGACCTATTCAGGCATTAAAATGACTCTAAACACACCTATTTTAGTTCCAAGAGTTCTAATTCACATGCAATAGTCATTTACAGTCCAAAAATTAAACTTAAAAAAATTACCATTGTTGACCATCTGGAAAAAGTTCGACAGGTCACGGGTCATCGTTTTTCATCAGAAAATAGATTTTTTGGACTGTAGAAAAATTGATTCAAAATGTCATTTGGATTGAGCCTCATGTTGAATAACTACTTTTTAAAGCCTCAATGTGACCAAAATTGCCATTTTTACAGACTTTTTCTCCTACTCAGAAGGTTCTATTTCGACCAATTTCAGGCATTAAAATGTTTCTAAACACACTTATTTTAGTTCCAAGAGTTCTAATTCACATGCAATAGTCATTTAAAGTCCAAAAATTAAACTTTAAAAAAATACCATTTTTGACCATCTGGAAAAAGTTCGACAGGTCACGGGTCATCGTTTTTCATCAGAAAATTGATTTTTTGGACTGTAGAAAAATTGATTCAAAACGTCATTTGGATTGAGCCTCATGTTGAATAACTACTTTTTAAAGCCTCAATGTGACCAAAATTGCCATTTTTACAGACTTTTTCTCCTACTCAGAAGCTTCTATTTCGACCTATTTCAGGCATTAAAATGACTCTAAACACAGTTATTTTAGTTCCAAGAGTTCTAATTCACAAGCAATAGTCATTTACAGTCCAAAAATTAAACTTTAAAAAATTACCATTTTTGACCATCTGGAAAAAGTTCGACAGGTCACGGGTCATCGTTTTTCATCAGAAAATAGATTTTTTGGACTGTAGAAAAATTGATTCAAAATGTCATTTGGATTGAGCCTCATGTTGAATAACTACTTTTTAAAGCCTCAATGTGACCAAAATTGCCATGTTTACAGACTTTTTATCCTACTCAGAAGGTTCTATTTCAACCAATTTCAGGCATTAAAATGACTCTAAACACACTTATTTTAGTTCCAAGAGTTCTTATTCACATGCAATAGTCATTTACAGTCCAAAAATTAAACTTTAAAAAATTACCATTCTTGACCATCTGGAAAAAGTTGGACAGGTCACGGGTCATCGTTTTTCATCAGAAAATTGATTTTTTGGACTGTAGAAAAATTGATTCAAAATGTCATTAGGATTGAGCCTCATGTTGAATGACTACTTTTTAAAGCCTCAATGTGACCAAAATTGCCATTTTTACAGACTTTTTCTCCTACTCAGAAGCTTCTATTTCGACCTATTCAGGCATTAAAATGACTCTGAACAAACTTATTTTAGTTCCAAGAGTTCTAATTCACATGCAATAGTCATTTAAAGTTAAAAAATTAAACTTTAAAAAATTACCATTTTTGACCATCTGGAAAAAGTTCGACAGGTCACGGGTCATCGTTTTTCATCAGAAAATTGATTTTTTGGACTGTAGAAAAATTGATTCAAAATGTCATTTGGATTGAGCCTCATGTTGAATAACTACTTTTTAAAGCCTCAATGTGACCTAAATTGCCATTTTTACAGAGTTTTTCTCCTACTCAGAAGCTTCTATTTCGACCTATTTCAGGCATTAAAATGACTCCAAACACACTTATTTTAGTTCCAAGAGTTCTAATTCACATGCAATAGTCATTTACAGTCCAAAAATTAAACTTAAAAAAATTACCATTTTTGACCATCTGGAAAAAGTTCGACAGGTCACGGGTCATCGTTTTTCATCAGAAAATGGATTTTTTGGACTGTAGAAAAATTGATTCAAAATGTCGTTTGGATTGAGCCTCATGTTGAATAACTACTTTTTAAAGCCTCAATGTGACCAAAATTGCCATTTTTACAGACTTTTTCTCCTACTCAGAAGCTTCTATTTCGACCTATTTCAGGCATTAAAATGACTCTAAACACACTTATTTTAGTTCCAAGAGTTCTAATTTACATGCAATAGTCATTTACAGTCCAAAAATTAAACTTTAAAAAATTACCATTTTTGACCATCTGGAAAAAGTTCGACAGGTCACGGGTCATCGTTTTTCATCAGAAAATTGATTTTTTGGACTGTAGAAAAATTGATTCAAAATGTCATTTGGATTGAGCCTCATGTTGAATAACTACTTTTTAAAGCCTCAATGTGACCAAAATTGCCATTTTTACAGCCTTTTTCTCCTACTCAGAAGCTTCTATTTGGACCTATTCAGGCATTAAAATGACTCTAAACACACTTATTTTAGTTCCAAGAGTTCTAATTTACATGCAATGGTCATTTACAGTCCAAAAATTAAACTTTAAAAAATTACCATTGTTGACCATCTGGAAAAAGTTCGACAGGTCACGGATCATTGTTTTTCATCAGAAAATTGATTTTTTGGACTGTAGAAAAATTGATTCAAAATGTCGTTTGGATTGAGCCTCATGTTGAATAACTACTTTTTAAAGCCTCAATGTGACCAAAATTGCCATTTTTACAGACTTTTTCTCCTACTCAGAAGCTTCTATTTCGACCTATTTCAGGCATTAAAATGACTCTAAACACACTTATTTTAGTTCCAAGAGTTCTAATTCACATGCAATAGTCATTTACAGTCCAAAAATTAAACTTTAAAAAATTACCATTCTTGACCATCTGGAAAAAGTTCGACAGGTCACGGGTCATCGTTTTTCATCAGAAAATTGATTTTTTGGACTGTAGAAAAATTGATTCAAAATGTCATTAGGATTGAGCCCCATGTTGAATGACTACTTTTTAAAGCCTCAATGTGACCAAAATTGCCATTTTTACAGACTTTTTCTCCTACTCAGAAGCTTCTATTTCGACCTATTCAGGCATTAAAATGACTCTAAACAAACTTATTTTAGTTCCAAGAGTTCTAATTCACATGCAATAGTCATTTAAAGTTCAAAAATTAAACTTTAAAAAATTACCATTTTTGACCATCTGGAAAAAGTTCGACAGGTCACGGGTCATCGTTTTTCATCAGAAAATTGATTTTTTGGACTGTAGAAAAATTGATTCAAAATGTCATTTGGATTGAGCCTCATGTTGAATAACTACTTTTTAAAGCCACAATGTGACAGAAATTGCCATTTTTACTGACTTTTTCTCCTACTCAGAAGCTTCTATTTCGACCTATTCAGGCATTAAAATGACTCTAAACACACCTATTTTATTTCCAAGAGTTCTAATTCACATGCAATAGTCATTTACAGTCCAAAAATTAAACTTTAAAAAATTACCATTTTTGACCATCTGGAAAAAGTTTGACAGGTCACGGGTCATTGTTTTTCATCAGAAAATTGATTTTTTGGACTGTAGAAAAATTGATTCAAAATGTCGTTTGGATTGAGCCTCATGTTGAATAACTACTTTTTAAAGCCTCAATGTGACCAAAATTGCCATTTTTACAGACTTTTTCTCCTACTCAGAAGCTTCTATTTCGACCTATTTCAGGCATTAAAATGACTCTAAACACACTTATTTTAGTTCCAAGAGTTCTAATTCACATGCAATAGTCATTTACAGTCCAAAAATTAAACTTTAAAAAATTACCATTGTTGACCATCTGGAAAAAGTTCGACAGGTCACGGGTCATCGTTTTTCATCAGAAAATAGATTTTTTGGACTGTAGAAAAATTGATTCAAAATGTCATTTGGATTGAGCCTCATGTTGTATAACTACTTTTTAAAGCCTCAATGTGACCAAAATTGCCATTTTTACAGACTTTTTCTCCTACTCAGAAGGTTCTATTTCGACCAATTTCAGGCATTAAAATGTTTCTAAACACACTTATTTTAGTTCCAAGAGTTCTAATTCACATGCAATAGTCATTTAAAGTCCAAAAATTAAACTTTAAAAAATTACCATTTTTGACCATCTGGAAAAAGTTCGACAGGTCACGGGTCATCGTTTTTCATCAGAAAATGGATTTTTTGGACTGTAGAAAAATTGATTCAAAATGTCATTAGGATTGAGCCTCATGTTGAATGACTACTTTTTAAAGCCTCAATGTGACCAAAATTGCCATTTTTACAGACTTTTTCTCCTACTCAGAAGCTTCTATTTCGACCTATTCAGGCATTAAAATGACTCTAAACAAACTTATTTTAGTTCCAAGAGTTCTAATTCACATGCAATAGTCATTTAAAGTTCAAAAATTAAACTTTAAAAAATTACCATTTTTGACCATCTGGAAAAAGTTTGACAGGTCACGGGTCATCGTTTTTCATCAGAAAATTGATTTTTTGGACTGTAGAAAAATTGATTCAAAATGTCATTTGGATTGAGCCTCATGTTGAATAACTACTTTTCAAAGCCTCAATGTGACCAAAATTGAAATTTTTACAGACTTTTTCTCCTACTCAGAAGCTTCTATTTCGACCTATTTCAGGCATTAATACGACTCCAAACACACTTATTTTAGTTCCAAGAGTTCTAATTCACATGTAGAGTCATTTACAGTCCAAAAATTAAACTTTAAAAAATTACCATTTTTGACCATCTGGAAAAAGTTCGACAGGTCTCGGGTCATCGTTTTTCATCCGAAAATTGATTTTTTGGACTGTAGAACAATTGATTCAAAATGTCATTTGGATTGAGCCTCATGTTGAATAACTACTTTTTAAAGCCTCAATGTGACCAAAATTGCCATTTTTACAGACTTTTTCTCCTACTCAGAAGCTTCTATTTCGACCTATTCAGACATTAAAATGACTCTAAACACACTTATTTTAGTTCCAAGAGTTCTAATTCACATGCAATAGTCATTTACAGTCCAAAAATTAAACTGTAAAAAATTACCATTTTTGACCATCTGGAAAAAGTTCGACAGGCCACGGGTCATCGTTTTTCATCAGAAAATTGATTTTTTGGACTGTAGAAAAATTGATTCAAAATGTCATTTGGATTGAGCCTCATGTTGAATCACTACTTTTTAAAGCCTCAATGTGACAGAAATTGCCATTTTTACTGACTTTTTCTCCTACTCAGAAGCTTCTATTTCGACCTATTCAGGCATTAAAATGACTCTAAACACACCTATTTTAGTTCCAAGAGTTCTAATTCACATGTAATAGTCATTTACAGTCCAAAAATTAAACTTTAAAAAATTACCATTTTTGACCATCTGGAAAAAGTTTGACAGGTCACGGGTCATCGTTTTTCATCAGAAAATTGATTTTTTGGACTATAGAAAAATTGATTCAAAATGTCGTTTGGATTGAGCCTCATGTTGAATAACTACTTTTTAAAGCCTCAATGTGACCAAAATTGCCATTTTTAGAGACTTTTTCTCCTACTCAGAAGCTTCTATTTCGACCTATTTCAGGCATTAAAATGACTCTAAACACACTTATTTTAGTTCCAAGAGTTCTAATTCACATGCAATAGTCATTTACAGTCCAAAAATTAAACTTTAAAAAATTACCATTGTTGACCATCCTGAAAAAGTTCGACAGGTCACGGGTCATCGTTTTTCATCAGAAAATTGATTTTTTGGACTGTAGAAAAATTGATTCAAAACGTCATTTGGATTTAGCCTCATGTTGAATAACTACTTTTTAAAGCCTCAATGTGACCAAAATTGCCATTTTTACAGACTTTTTCTCCTACTCAGAAGCTTCTATTTCGACCTATTTCAGGCATTAAAATGACTCTAAACACACTTATTTTAGTTCCAAGAGTTCTAATTCACATGCAATAGTCATTTACAGTCCAAAAATTAAACTTTAAAAAATTACCATTATTGACCATCTGGAAAAAGTTCGACAGGTCACGGGTCATCGTTTTTCATCAGAAAATTGATTTTTTGGACTGTAGAAAAATTGATTCAAAATGTCATTAGGATTGAGCCTCATGTTGAATGACTACTTTTTAAAGCCTCAATGTGACCAAAATTGCCATTTTTACAGACTTTTTCTCCTACTCAGAAGCTTCTATTTCGACCTATTTCAGGCATTAAAATGACTCTAAACACACCTATTTTAGTTCCAAGAGTTCTAATTCACATGCAATAGTCATTTACAGTCCAAAAATTAAACTTAAAAAAATTACCATTGTTGACCATCTGGAAAAAGTTCGACAGGTCACGGGTCATCGTTTTTCATCAGAAAATAGATTTTTTGGACTGTAGAAAAATTGATTCAAAATGTCATTTGGATTGAGCCTCATGTTGAATAACTACTTTTTAAAGCCTCAATGTGACCAAAATTGCCATTTTTACAGACTTTTTCTCCTACTCAGAAGGTTCTATTTCGACCAATTTCAGGCATTAAAATGTTTCTAAACACACTTATTTTAGTTCCAAGAGTTCTAATACACATGCAATAGTCATTTAAAGTCCAAAAATTAAACTTTAAAAAATTACCATTTTGGACAATCTGGAAAAAGTTCGACAGGTCACGGGTCATCGTTTTTCATCAGAAAATGGATTTTTTGGACTGTAGAAAAGTTGATTCAAAATGTCATTTGGATGGAGCCTCATCTTGAATAACTACTTTTTAAAGCCTCAATGTGACCAAAATTGCCATTTTTACAGACTTTTTCTCCTACTCAGAAGCTTCTATTTCGACCTATTTCAGGCATTAACATGACTCTCAACACACTTATTTTAGTTCCAAGAGTTCTAATTCACATGCAATAGTCATTTACAGTCAAAAAATTAAACTTTAAAAAATTACCATTGTTGACCATCTGGAAAAAGTTCGACAGGTCACGGGTCATCGTTTTTCATCAGAAAATTGATTTTTTGGACTGTAGAAAAATTGATTTAAAACGTCATTTGGATTGAGCCTCATGTTGAATAACTACTTTTTAAAGCCTCAATGTGACCAAAATTGCCATTTTTACAGACTTTTTCTCCTACTCAGAAGCTTCTATTTCGACCTATTTCAGGAATTAAAATGACTCTAAACACAGTTATTTTAGTTCCAAGAGTTCTAATTCACAAGCAATAGTCATTTACAGTCCAAAAATTAAACTTTAAAAAATTACCATTTTTGACCATCTGGAAAAAGTTCGACAGGTCACGGGTCATCGTTTTTCATCAGAAAATAGATTTTTTGGACTGTAGAAAAATGTATTCAAAATGTCATTTGGATTGAGCCTCATGTTGAATAACTACTTTTTAAAGCCTCAATGTGACCAAAATTGCCATTTTTACAGCCTTTTTCTCCTACTCAGAAGCTTCTATTTGGACCTATTCAGGCATTAAAATGACTCTAAACACACTTATTTTAGTTCCAAGAGTTCTAATTCACATGCAATAGTCATTTACAGTCCAAAAATTAAACTTTAAAAAATTACCATTGTTGACCATCTGGAAAAAGTTCGACAGGTCACGGGTCATCGTTTTTCATCAGAAAATAGATTTTTTGGACTGTAGAAAAATTGATTCAAAATGTCATTTGGATTGAGCCTCATGTTGAATAACTACTTTTTAAAGCCTCAATGTGACAGAAATTGCCATTTTTACTGACTTTTTCTCCTACTCAGAAGCTTCTATTTCGACCTATTCAGGCATTAAAATGACTCTAAACACACCTATTTTAGTTCCAAGAGTTCTAATTCACATGCAATAGTCATTTACAGTCCAAAAATTAAACTTAAAAAAATTACCATTGTTGACCATCTGGAAAAAGTTCGACAGGTTGAATAACTACTTTTTAAAGCCTCAATGTGACCAAAATTGCCATTTTTACAGACTTTTTCTCCTACTCAGAAGGTTCTATTTCGACCAATTTCAGGCATTAAAATGTTTCTAAACACACTTATTTTAGTTCCAAGAGTTCTAATTCACATGCAATAGTCATTTAAAGTCCAAAAATTAAACTTTAAAAAAATACCATTTTTGACCATCTGGAAAAAGTTCGACAGGTCACGGGTCATCGTTTTTCATCAGAAAATTGATTTTTTGGACTGTAGAAAAATTGATTCAAAACGTCATTTGGATTGAGCCTCATGTTGAATAACTACTTTTTAAAGCCTCAATGTGACCAAAATTGCCATTTTTACAGACTTTTTCTCCTACTCAGAAGCTTCTATTTCGACCTATTTCAGGCATTAAAATGACTCTAAACACAGTTATTTTAGTTCCAAGAGTTCTAATTCACAAGCAATAGTCATTTACAGTCCAAAAATTAAACTTTAAAAAATTACCATTTTTGACCATCTGGAAAAAGTTCGACAGGTCACGGGTCATCGTTTTTCATCAGAAAATAGATTTTTTGGACTGTAGAAAAATTGATTCAAAATGTCATTTGGATTGAGCCTCATGTTGAATAACTACTTTTTAAAGCCTCAATGTGACCAAAATTGCCATGTTTACAGACTTTTTCTCCTACTCAGAAGGTTCTATTTCAACCTATTCAGGCATTAAAATGACTCTAAACACACCTATTTTAGTTCCAAGAGTTCTAATTCACATGCAATAGTCATTTACAGTCCAAAAATTAAACTTAAAAAAATTACCATTGTTGACCATCTGGAAAAAGTTCGACAGGTTGAATAACTACTTTTTAAAGCCTCAATGTGACCAAAATTGCCATTTTTACAGACTTTTTCTCCTACTCAGAAGGTTCTATTTCGACCAATTTCAGGCATTAAAATGACTCTAAACACACTTATTTTAGTTCCAAGAGTTCTTATTCACATGCAATAGTCATTTACAGTCCAAAAATTAAACTTTAAAAAATTACCATTCTTGACCATCTGGAAAAAGTTGGACAGGTCACGGGTCATCGTTTTTCATCAGAAAATTGATTTTTTGGACTGTAGAAAAATTGATTCAAAATGTCATTAGGATTGAGCCTCATGTTGAATGACTACTTTTTAAAGCCTCAATGTGACCAAAATTGCCATTTTTACAGACTTTTTCTCCTACTCAGAAGCTTCTATTTCGACCTATTCAGGCATTAAAATGACTCTGAACAAACTTATTTTAGTTCCAAGAGTTCTAATTCACATGCAATAGTCATTTAAAGTTAAAAAATTAAACTTTAAAAAATTACCATTTTTGACCATCTGGAAAAAGTTCGACAGGTCACGGGTCATCGTTTTTCATCAGAAAATTGATTTTTTGGACTGTAGAAAAATTGATTCAAAATGTCATTTGGATTGAGCCTCATGTTGAATAACTACTTTTTAAAGCCTCAATGTGACCTAAATTGCCATTTTTACAGAGTTTTTCTCCTACTCAGAAGCTTCTATTTCGACCTATTTCAGGCATTAAAATGACTCCAAACACACTTATTTTAGTTCCAAGAGTTCTAATTCACATGCAATAGTCATTTACAGTCCAAAAATTAAACTTAAAAAAATTACCATTTTTGACCATCTGGAAAAAGTTCGACAGGTCACGGGTCATCGTTTTTCATCAGAAAATGGATTTTTTGGACTGTAGAAAAATTGATTCAAAATGTCGTTTGGATTGAGCCTCATGTTGAATAACTACTTTTTAAAGCCTCAATGTGACCAAAATTGCCATTTTTACAGACTTTTTCTCCTACTCAGAAGCTTCTATTTCGACCTATTTCAGGCATTAAAATGACTCTAAACACACTTATTTTAGTTCCAAGAGTTCTAATTCACATGCAATAGTCATTTACAGTCCAAAAATTAAACTTTAAAAAATTACCATTCTTGACCATCTGGAAAAAGTTCGACAGGTCACGGGTCATCGTTTTTCATCAGAAAATTGATTTTTTGGACTGTAGAAAAATTGATTCAAAATGTCATTAGGATTGAGCCCCATGTTGAATGACTACTTTTTAAAGCCTCAATGTGACCAAAATTGCCATTTTTACAGACTTTTTCTCCTACTCAGAAGCTTCTATTTCGACCTATTCAGGCATTAAAATGACTCTAAACAAACTTATTTTAGTTCCAAGAGTTCTAATTCACATGCAATAGTCATTTAAAGTTCAAAAATTAAACTTTAAAAAATTACCATTTTTGACCATCTGGAAAAAGTTCGACAGGTCACGGGTCATCGTTTTTCATCAGAAAATTGATTTTTTGGACTGTAGAAAAATTGATTCAAAATGTCATTTGGATTGAGCCTCATGTTGAATAACTACTTTTTAAAGCCACAATGTGACAGAAATTGCCATTTTTACTGACTTTTTCTCCTACTCAGAAGCTTCTATTTCGACCTATTCAGGCATTAAAATGACTCTAAACACACCTATTTTATTTCCAAGAGTTCTAATTCACATGCAATAGTCATTTACAGTCCAAAAATTAAACTTTAAAAAATTACCATTTTTGACCATCTGGAAAAAGTTCGACAGGTCACGGGTCATCGTTTTTCATCAGAAAATTGATTTTTTGGACTGTAGAAAAATTGATTCAAAATGTCATTTGGATTGAGCCTCATGTTGAATAACTACTTTTCAAAGCCTCAATGTGACCAAAATTGAAATTTTTACAGACTTTTTCTCCTACTCAGAAGCTTCTATTTTGACCTATTTCAGGCATTAATATGACTCCAAACACAATTATTTTAGTTCCAAGAGTTCTAATTCACATGCAATAGTCATTTACAGTCCAAAAATTAAACTTTAAAAAATTACCATTTTTGACCATCTAGAAAAAGTTCGACAGGTCTCGGGTCATCGTTTTTCATCCGAAAATTGATTTTTTGGACTGTAGAAAAATTGATTCAAAATGTCATTTGGATTGAGCCTCATGTTGAATAACTACTTTTTAAAGCCTCAATGTGACAGAAATTGCCATTTTTACTGACTTTTTCTCCTACTCAGAAGCTTCTATTTCGACCTATTCAGGCATTAAAATGACTCTAAACACACCTATTTTATTTCCAAGAGTTCTAATTCACATGCAATAGTCATTTACAGTCCAAAAATTAAACTTAAAAAAATTACCATTGTTGACCATCTGGAAAAAGTTCGACAGGTTGAATAACTACTTTTTAAAGCCTCAATGTGACCAAAATTGCCATTTTTACAGACTTTTTCTCCTACTCAGAAGGTTCTATTTCGACCAATTTCAGGCATTAAAATGTTTCTAAACACACTTATTTTAGTTCCAAGAGTTCTAATTCACATGCAATAGTCATTTAAAGTCCAAAAATTAAACTTTAAAAAAATACCATTTTTGACCATCTGGAAAAAGTTCGACAGGTCACGGGTCATCGTTTTTCATCAGAAAATTGATTTTTTGGACTGTAGAAAAATTGATTCAAAACGTCATTTGGATTGAGCCTCATGTTGAATAACTACTTTTTAAAGCCTCAATGTGACCAAAATTGCCATTTTTACAGACTTTTTCTCCTACTCAGAAGCTTCTATTTCGACCTATTTCAGGCATTAAAATGACTCTAAACACAGTTATTTTAGTTCCAAGAGTTCTAATTCACAAGCAATAGTCATTTACAGTCCAAAAATTAAACTTTAAAAAATTACCATTTTTGACCATCTGGAAAAAGTTCGACAGGTCACGGGTCATCGTTTTTCATCAGAAAATAGATTTTTTGGACTGTAGAAAAATTGATTCAAAATGTCATTTGGATTGAGCCTCATGTTGAATAACTACTTTTTAAAGCCTCAATGTGACCAAAATTGCCATGTTTACAGACTTTTTCTCCTACTCAGAAGGTTCTATTTCAACCTATTCAGGCATTAAAATGACTCTAAACACACCTATTTTAGTTCCAAGAGTTCTAATTCACATGCAATAGTCATTTACAGTCCAAAAATTAAACTTAAAAAAATTACCATTGTTGACCATCTGGAAAAAGTTCGACAGGTTGAATAACTACTTTTTAAAGCCTCAATGTGACCAAAATTGCCATTTTTACAGACTTTTTCTCCTACTCAGAAGGTTCTATTTCGACCAATTTCAGGCATTAAAATGACTCTAAACACACTTATTTTAGTTCCAAGAGTTCTTATTCACATGCAATAGTCATTTACAGTCCAAAAATTAAACTTTAAAAAATTACCATTCTTGACCATCTGGAAAAAGTTGGACAGGTCACGGGTCATCGTTTTTCATCAGAAAATTGATTTTTTGGACTGTAGAAAAATTGATTCAAAATGTCATTAGGATTGAGCCTCATGTTGAATGACTACTTTTTAAAGCCTCAATGTGACCAAAATTGCCATTTTTACAGACTTTTTCTCCTACTCAGAAGCTTCTATTTCGACCTATTCAGGCATTAAAATGACTCTGAACAAACTTATTTTAGTTCCAAGAGTTCTAATTCACATGCAATAGTCATTTAAAGTTAAAAAATTAAACTTTAAAAAATTACCATTTTTGACCATCTGGAAAAAGTTCGACAGGTCACGGGTCATCGTTTTTCATCAGAAAATTGATTTTTTGGACTGTAGAAAAATTGATTCAAAATGTCATTTGGATTGAGCCTCATGTTGAATAACTACTTTTTAAAGCCTCAATGTGACCTAAATTGCCATTTTTACAGAGTTTTTCTCCTACTCAGAAGCTTCTATTTCGACCTATTTCAGGCATTAAAATGACTCCAAACACACTTATTTTAGTTCCAAGAGTTCTAATTCACATGCAATAGTCATTTACAGTCCAAAAATTAAACTTAAAAAAATTACCATTTTTGACCATCTGGAAAAAGTTCGACAGGTCACGGGTCATCGTTTTTCATCAGAAAATGGATTTTTTGGACTGTAGAAAAATTGATTCAAAATGTCGTTTGGATTGAGCCTCATGTTGAATAACTACTTTTTAAAGCCTCAATGTGACCAAAATTGCCATTTTTACAGACTTTTTCTCCTACTCAGAAGCTTCTATTTCGACCTATTTCAGGCATTAAAATGACTCTAAACACACTTATTTTAGTTCCAAGAGTTCTAATTCACATGCAATAGTCATTTACAGTCCAAAAATTAAACTTTAAAAAATTACCATTCTTGACCATCTGGAAAAAGTTCGACAGGTCACGGGTCATCGTTTTTCATCAGAAAATTGATTTTTTGGACTGTAGAAAAATTGATTCAAAATGTCATTAGGATTGAGCCCCATGTTGAATGACTACTTTTTAAAGCCTCAATGTGACCAAAATTGCCATTTTTACAGACTTTTTCTCCTACTCAGAAGCTTCTATTTCGACCTATTCAGGCATTAAAATGACTCTAAACAAACTTATTTTAGTTCCAAGAGTTCTAATTCACATGCAATAGTCATTTAAAGTTCAAAAATTAAACTTTAAAAAATTACCATTTTTGACCATCTGGAAAAAGTTCGACAGGTCACGGGTCATCGTTTTTCATCAGAAAATTGATTTTTTGGACTGTAGAAAAATTGATTCAAAATGTCATTTGGATTGAGCCTCATGTTGAATAACTACTTTTTAAAGCCACAATGTGACAGAAATTGCCATTTTTACTGACTTTTTCTCCTACTCAGAAGCTTCTATTTCGACCTATTCAGGCATTAAAATGACTCTAAACACACCTATTTTATTTCCAAGAGTTCTAATTCACATGCAATAGTCATTTACAGTCCAAAAATTAAACTTTAAAAAATTACCATTTTTGACCATCTGGAAAAAGTTTGACAGGTCACGGGTCATTGTTTTTCATCAGAAAATTGATTTTTTGGACTGTAGAAAAATTGATTCAAAATGTCGTTTGGATTGAGCCTCATGTTGAATAACTACTTTTTAAAGCCTCAATGTGACCAAAATTGCCATTTTTACAGACTTTTTCTCCTACTCAGAAGCTTCTATTTCGACCTATTTCAGGCATTAAAATGACTCTAAACACACTTATTTTAGTTCCAAGAGTTCTAATTCACATGCAATAGTCATTTACAGTCCAAAAATTAAACTTTAAAAAATTACCATTGTTGACCATCTGGAAAAAGTTCGACAGGTCACGGGTCATCGTTTTTCATCAGAAAATAGATTTTTTGGACTGTAGAAAAATTGATTCAAAATGTCATTTGGATTGAGCCTCATGTTGTATAACTACTTTTTAAAGCCTCAATGTGACCAAAATTGCCATTTTTACAGACTTTTTCTCCTACTCAGAAGGTTCTATTTCGACCAATTTCAGGCATTAAAATGTTTCTAAACACACTTATTTTAGTTCCAAGAGTTCTAATTCACATGCAATAGTCATTTAAAGTCCAAAAATTAAACTTTAAAAAATTACCATTTTTGACCATCTGGAAAAAGTTCGACAGGTCACGGGTCATCGTTTTTCATCAGAAAATGGATTTTTTGGACTGTAGAAAAATTGATTCAAAATGTCATTAGGATTGAGCCTCATGTTGAATGACTACTTTTTAAAGCCTCAATGTGACCAAAATTGCCATTTTTACAGACTTTTTCTCCTACTCAGAAGCTTCTATTTCGACCTATTCAGGCATTAAAATGACTCTAAACAAACTTATTTTAGTTCCAAGAGTTCTAATTCACATGCAATAGTCATTTAAAGTTCAAAAATTAAACTTTAAAAAATTACCATTTTTGACCATCTGGAAAAAGTTTGACAGGTCACGGGTCATCGTTTTTCATCAGAAAATTGATTTTTTGGACTGTAGAAAAATTGATTCAAAATGTCATTTGGATTGAGCCTCATGTTGAATAACTACTTTTCAAAGCCTCAATGTGACCAAAATTGAAATTTTTACAGACTTTTTCTCCTACTCAGAAGCTTCTATTTCGACCTATTTCAGGCATTAATACGACTCCAAACACACTTATTTTAGTTCCAAGAGTTCTAATTCACATGTAGAGTCATTTACAGTCCAAAAATTAAACTTTAAAAAATTACCATTTTTGACCATCTGGAAAAAGTTCGACAGGTCTCGGGTCATCGTTTTTCATCCGAAAATTAATTTTTTGGACTGTAGAACAATTGATTCAAAATGTCATTTGGATTGAGCCTCATGTTGAATAACTACTTTTTAAAGCCTCAATGTGACCAAAATTGCCATTTTTACAGACTTTTTCTCCTACTCAGAAGCTTCTATTTCGACCTATTCAGACATTAAAATGACTCTAAACACACTTATTTTAGTTCCAAGAGTTCTAATTCACATGCAATAGTCATTTACAGTCCAAAAATTAAACTGTAAAAAATTACCATTTTTGACCATCTGGAAAAAGTTCGACAGGCCACGGGTCATCGTTTTTCATCAGAAAATTGATTTTTTGGACTGTAGAAAAATTGATTCAAAATGTCATTTGGATTGAGCCTCATGTTGAATCACTACTTTTTAAAGCCTCAATGTGACAGAAATTGCCATTTTTACTGACTTTTTCTCCTACTCAGAAGCTTCTATTTCGACCTATTCAGGCATTAAAATGACTCTAAACACACCTATTTTAGTTCCAAGAGTTCTAATTCACATGTAATAGTCATTTACAGTCCAAAAATTAAACTTTAAAAAATTACCATTTTTGACCATCTGGAAAAAGTTTGACAGGTCACGGGTCATCGTTTTTCATCAGAAAATTGATTTTTTGGACTATAGAAAAATTGATTCAAAATGTCGTTTGGATTGAGCCTCCTGTTGAATAACTACTTTTTAAAGCCTCAATGTGACCAAAATTGCCATTTTTACAGACTTTTTCTCCTACTCAGAAGCTTCTATTTCGACCTATTTCAGGCATTAAAATGACTCTAAACACACTTATTTTAGTTCCAAGAGTTCTAATTCACATGCAATAGTCATTTACAGTCCAAAAATTAAACTTTAAAAAATTACCATTGTTGACCATCCTGAAAAAGTTCGACAGGTCACGGGTCATCGTTTTTCATCAGAAAATTGATTTTTTGGACTGTAGAAAAATTGATTCAAAACGTCATTTGGATTGAGCCTCATGTTGTATAACTACTTTTTAAAGCCTCAATGTGACCAAAATTGCCATTTTTACAGACTTTTTCTCCTACTCAGAAGGTTCTATTTCGACCAATTTCAGGCATTAAAATGTTTCTAAACACACTTATTTTAGTTCCAAGAGTTCTAATTCACATGCAATAGTCATTTAAAGTCCAAAAATTAAACTTTAAAAAATTACCATTTTTGACCATCTGGAGAAAGTTCGACAGGTCACGGGTCATCGTTTTTCATCAGAAAATGGATTTTTTGGACTGTAGAAAAATTGATTCAAAATGTCATTAGGATTGAGCCTCATGTTGAATGACTACTTTTTAAAGCCTCAATGTGACCAAAATTGCCATTTTTACAGACTTTTTCTCCTACTCAGAAGCTTCTATTTCGACCTATTCAGGCATTAAAATGACTCTAAACAAACTTATTTTAGTTCCAAGAGTTCTAATTCACATGCAATAGTCATTTAAAGTTCAAAAATTAAACTTTAAAAAATTACCATTTTTGACCATCTGGAAAAAGTTTGACAGGTCACGGGTCATCGTTTTTCATCAGAAAATTGATTTTTTGGACTGTAGAAAAATTGATTCAAAATGTCATTTGGATTGAGCCTCATGTTGAATAACTACTTTTCAAAGCCTCAATGTGACCAAAATTGAAATTTTTACAGACTTTTTCTCCTACTCAGAAGCTTCTATTTCGACCTATTTCAGGCATTAATACGACTCCAAACACACTTATTTTAGTTCCAAGAGTTCTAATTCACATGTAGAGTCATTTACAGTCCAAAAATTAAACTTTAAAAAATTACCATTTTTGACCATCTGGAAAAAGTTCGACAGGTCTCGGGTCATCGTTTTTCATCCGAAAATTGATTTTTTGGACTGTAGAACAATTGATTCAAAATGTCATTTGGATTGAGCCTCATGTTGAATAACTACTTTTTAAAGCCTCAATGTGACCAAAATTGCCATTTTTACAGACTTTTTCTCCTACTCAGAAGCTTCTATTTCGACCTATTCAGACATTAAAATGACTCTAAACACACTTATTTTAGTTCCAAGAGTTCTAATTCACATGCAATAGTCATTTACAGTCCAAAAATTAAACTGTAAAAAATTACCATTTTTGACCATCTGGAAAAAGTTCGACAGGCCACGGGTCATCGTTTTTCATCAGAAAATTGATTTTTTGGACTGTAGAAAAATTGATTCAAAATGTCATTTGGATTGAGCCTCATGTTGAATCACTACTTTTTAAAGCCTCAATGTGACAGAAATTGCCATTTTTACTGACTTTTTCTCCTACTCAGAAGCTTCTATTTCGACCTATTCAGGCATTAAAATGACTCTAAACACACCTATTTTAGTTCCAAGAGTTCTAATTCACATGTAATAGTCATTTACAGTCCAAAAATTAAACTTTAAAAAATTACCATTTTTGACCATCTGGAAAAAGTTTGACAGGTCACGGGTCATCGTTTTTCATCAGAAAATTGATTTTTTGGACTGTAGAAAAATTGATTCAAAATGTCATTTGGATTGAGCCTCATGTTGAATCACTACTTTTTAAAGCCTCAATGTGACAGAAATTGCCATTTTTACTGACTTTTTCTCCTACTCAGAAGGTTCTATTTCGACCAATTTCAGGCATTAAAATGACTCTAAACACACTTATTTTAGTTCCAAGAGTTCTTATTCACATGCAATAGTCATTTACAGTCCAAAAATTAAACTTTAAAAAATTACCATTCTTGACCATCTGGAAAAAGTTGGACAGGTCACGGGTCATCGTTTTTCATCAGAAAATTGATTTTTTGGACTGTAGAAAAATTGATTCAAAATGTCATTAGGATTGAGCCTCATGTTGAATGACTACTTTTTAAAGCCTCAATGTGACCAAAATTGCCATTTTTACAGACTTTTTCTCCTACTCAGAAGCTTCTATTTCGACCTATTCAGGCATTAAAATGACTCTGAACAAACTTATTTTAGTTCCAAGAGTTCTAATTCACATGCGATAGTCATTTAAAGTTAAAAAATTAAACTTTAAAAAATTACCATTTTTGACCATCTGGAAAAAGTTCGACAGGTCACGGGTCATCGTTTTTCATCAGAAAATTGATTTTTTGGACTGTAGAAAAATTGATTCAAAATGTCATTTGGATTGAGCCTCATGTTGAATAACTACTTTTTAAAGCCTCAATGTGACCTAAATTGCCATTTTTACAGAGTTTTTCTCCTACTCAGAAGCTTCTATTTCGACCTATTTCAGGCATTAAAATGACTCCAAACACACTTATTTTAGTTCCAAGAGTTCTAATTCACATGCAATAGTCATTTACAGTCCAAAAATTAAACTTAAAAAAATTACCATTTTTGACCATCTGGAAAAAGTTCGACAGGTCACGGGTCATCGTTTTTCATCAGAAAATGGATTTTTTGGACTGTAGAAAAATTGATTCAAAATGTCGTTTGGATTGAGCCTCATGTTGAATAACTACTTTTTAAAGCCTCAATGTGACCAAAATTGCCATTTTTACAGACTTTTTCTCCTACTCAGAAGCTTCTATTTCGACCTATTTCAGGCATTAAAATGACTCTAAACACACTTATTTTAGTTCCAAGAGTTCTAATTCACATGCAATAGTCATTTACAGTCCAAAAATTAAACTTTAAAAAATTACCATTCTTGACCATCTGGAAAAAGTTCGACAGGTCACGGGTCATCGTTTTTCATCAGAAAATTGATTTTTTGGACTGTAGAAAAATTGATTCAAAATGTCATTAGGATTGAGCCCCATGTTGAATGACTACTTTTTAAAGCCTCAATGTGACCAAAATTGCCATTTTTACAGACTTTTTCTCCTACTCAGAAGCTTCTATTTCGACCTATTCAGGCATTAAAATGACTCTAAACAAACTTATTTTAGTTCCAAGAGTTCTAATTCACATGCAATAGTCATTTAAAGTTCAAAAATTAAACTTTAAAAAATTACCATTTTTGACCATCTGGAAAAAGTTCGACAGGTCACGGGTCATCGTTTTTCATCAGAAAATTGATTTTTTGGACTGTAGAAAAATTGATTCAAAATGTCATTTGGATTGAGCCTCATGTTGAATAACTACTTTTTAAAGCCACAATGTGACAGAAATTGCCATTTTTACTGACTTTTTCTCCTACTCAGAAGCTTCTATTTCGACCTATTCAGGCATTAAAATGACTCTAAACACACCTATTTTATTTCCAAGAGTTCTAATTCACATGCAATAGTCATTTACAGTCCAAAAATTAAACTTTAAAAAATTACCATTTTTGACCATCTGGAAAAAGTTTGACAGGTCACGGGTCATTGTTTTTCATCAGAAAATTGATTTTTTGGACTGTAGAAAAATTGATTCAAAATGTCGTTTGGATTGAGCCTCATGTTGAATAACTACTTTTTAAAGCCTCAATGTGACCAAAATTGCCATTTTTACAGACTTTTTCTCCTACTCAGAAGCTTCTATTTCGACCTATTTCAGGCATTAAAATGACTCTAAACACACTTATTTTAGTTCCAAGAGTTCTAATTCACATGCAATAGTCATTTACAGTCCAAAAATTAAACTTTAAAAAATTACCATTGTTGACCATCTGGAAAAAGTTCGACAGGTCACGGGTCATCGTTTTTCATCAGAAAATAGATTTTTTGGACTGTAGAAAAATTGATTCAAAATGTCATTTGGATTGAGCCTCATGTTGTATAACTACTTTTTAAAGCCTCAATGTGACCAAAATTGCCATTTTTACAGACTTTTTCTCCTACTCAGAAGGTTCTATTTCGACCAATTTCAGGCATTAAAATGTTTCTAAACACACTTATTTTAGTTCCAAGAGTTCTAATTCACATGCAATAGTCATTTAAAGTCCAAAAATTAAACTTTAAAAAATTACCATTTTTGACCATCTGGAAAAAGTTCGACAGGTCACGGGTCATCGTTTTTCATCAGAAAATGGATTTTTTGGACTGTAGAAAAATTGATTCAAAATGTCATTAGGATTGAGCCTCATGTTGAATGACTACTTTTTAAAGCCTCAATGTGACCAAAATTGCCATTTTTACAGACTTTTTCTCCTACTCAGAAGCTTCTATTTCGACCTATTCAGGCATTAAAATGACTCTAAACAAACTTATTTTAGTTCCAAGAGTTCTAATTCACATGCAATAGTCATTTAAAGTTCAAAAATTAAACTTTAAAAAATTACCATTTTTGACCATCTGGAAAAAGTTTGACAGGTCACGGGTCATCGTTTTTCATCAGAAAATTGATTTTTTGGACTGTAGAAAAATTGATTCAAAATGTCATTTGGATTGAGCCTCATGTTGAATAACTACTTTTCAAAGCCTCAATGTGACCAAAATTGAAATTTTTACAGACTTTTTCTCCTACTCAGAAGCTTCTATTTCGACCTATTTCAGGCATTAATACGACTCCAAACACACTTATTTTAGTTCCAAGAGTTCTAATTCACATGTAGAGTCATTTACAGTCCAAAAATTAAACTTTAAAAAATTACCATTTTTGACCATCTGGAAAAAGTTCGACAGGTCTCGGGTCATCGTTTTTCATCCGAAAATTGATTTTTTGGACTGTAGAACAATTGATTCAAAATGTCATTTGGATTGAGCCTCATGTTGAATAACTACTTTTTAAAGCCTCAATGTGACCAAAATTGCCATTTTTACAGACTTTTTCTCCTACTCAGAAGCTTCTATTTCGACCTATTCAGACATTAAAATGACTCTAAACACACTTATTTTAGTTCCAAGAGTTCTAATTCACATGCAATAGTCATTTACAGTACAAAAATTAAACTGTAAAAAATTACCATTTTTGACCATCTGGAAAAAGTTCGACAGGCCACGGGTCATCGTTTTTCATCAGAAAATTGATTTTTTGGACTGTAGAAAAATTGATTCAAAATGTCATTTGGATTGAGCCTCATGTTGAATCACTACTTTTTAAAGCCTCAATGTGACAGAAATTGCCATTTTTACTGACTTTTTCTCCTACTCAGAAGCTTCTATTTCGACCTATTCAGGCATTAAAATGACTCTAAACACACCTATTTTAGTTCCAAGAGTTCTAATTCACATGTAATAGTCATTTACAGTCCAAAAATTAAACTTTAAAAAATTACCATTTTTGACCATCTGGAAAAAGTTTGACAGGTCACGGGTCATCGTTTTTCATCAGAAAATTGATTTTTTGGACTATAGAAAAATTGATTCAAAATGTCGTTTGGATTGAGCCTCCTGTTGAATAACTACTTTTTAAAGCCTCAATGTGACCAAAATTGCCATTTTTACAGACTTTTTCTCCTACTCAGAAGCTTCTATTTCGACCTATTTCAGGCATTAAAATGACTCTAAACACACTTATTTTAGTTCCAAGAGTTCTAATTCACATGCAATAGTCATTTACAGTCCAAAAATTAAACTTTAAAAAATTACCATTGTTGACCATCCTGAAAAAGTTCGACAGGTCACGGGTCATCGTTTTTCATCAGAAAATTGATTTTTTGGACTGTAGAAAAATTGATTCAAAACGTCATTTGGATTGAGCCTCATGTTGAATAACTACTTTTTAAAGCCTCAATGTGACCAAAATTGCCATTTTTACAGACTTTTTCTCCTACTCAGAAGCTTCTATTTCGACCTATTTCAGGCATTAAAATGACTCTAAACACACTTATTTTAGTTCCAAGAGTTCTAATTCACATGCAATAGTCATTTACAGTCCAAAAATTAAACTTTAAAAAATTACCATTATGGACCATCTGGAAAAAGTTCGACAGGTCACGGGTCATCGTTTTTCATCAGAAAATTGATTTTTTGGACTGTAGAAAAATTGATTCAAAATGTCATTAGGATTGAGCCTCATGTTGAATGACTACTTTTTAAAGCCTCAATGTGACCAAAATTGCCATTTTTACAGACTTTTTCTCCTACTCAGAAGCTTCTATTTCGACCTATTCAGGCATTAAAATGACTCTAAACAAACTTATTTTAGTTCCAAGAGTTCTAATTCACATGCAATAGTCATTTAAAGTTCAAAAATTAAACTTTAAAAAATTACCATTTTTGACCATCTGGAAAAAGTTCGACAGGTCACGGGTCATCGTTTTTCATCAGAAAATTGATTTTTTGGACTGTAGAAAAATTGATTCAAAATGTCATTTGGATTGAGCCTCATGTTGAATAACTACTTTTTAAAGCCTCAATGTGACCAAAATTGAAATTTTTACAGACTTTTTCTCCTACTCAGAAGCTTCTATTTCGACCTATTTCAGGCATTAAAATGACTCCAAACACACTTATTTTAGTTCCAAGAGTTCTAATTCACATGCAATAGTCATTTACAGTCCAAAAATTAAACTTTAAAAAATTACCATTTTTGACCATCTGGAAAAAGTTCGACAGGTCTCGGGTCACCGTTTTTCATCCGAAAATTGATTTTTTGGACTGTAGAACAATTGATTCAAAATGTCATTTGGATTGAGCCTCATGTTGAATAACTACTTTTTAAAGCCTCAATGTGACCAAAATTGCCATTTTTACAGACTTTTTCTCCTACTCAGAAGCTTCTATTTCGACCTATTCAGACATTAAAATGACTCTAAACACACTTATTTTAGTTCCAAGAGTTCTAATTCACATGCAATAGTCATTTACAGTCCAAAAATTAAACTGTAAAAAATTACCATTTTTGACCATCTGGAAAAAGTTCGACAGGTCACGGGTCATCGTTTTTCATCAGAAAATTGATTTTTTGGACTGTAGAAAAATTGATTCAAAATGTCATTTGGATTGAGCCTCATGTTGAATAACTACTTTTTAAAGCCTCAATGTGACAGAAATTGCCATTTTTACTGACTTTTTCTCCTCCTCAGAAGCTTCTATTTCGACCTATTCAGGCATTAAAATGACTCTAAACACACCTATTTTAGTTCCAAGAGTTCTAATTCACATGCAATAGTCATTTACAGTCCAAAAATTAAACTTTAAAAAATTACCATTTTTGACCATCTGGAAAAAGTTTGACAGGTCACGGGTCATCGTTTTTCATCAGAAAATTGATTTTTTGGACTGTAGAAAAATTGATTCAAAATGTCATTTGGATTGAGCCTCATGTTGAATAACTACTTTTTAAAGCCTCAATGTGACCTAAATTGCCATTTTTACAGAGTTTTTCTCCTACTCAGAAGCTTCTATTTCGACCTATTTCAGGCATTAAAATGACTCCAAACACACTTATTTTAGTTCCAAGAGTTCTAATTCACATGCAATAGTCATTTACAGTCCAAAAATTAAACTTAAAAAAATTACCATTTTTGACCATCTGGAAAAAGTTCGACAGGTCACGGGTCATCGTTTTTCATCAGAAAATGGATTTTTTGGACTGTAGAAAAATTGATTCAAAATGTCGTTTGGATTGAGCCTCATGTTGAATAACTACTTTTTAAAGCCTCAATGTGACCAAAATTGCCATTTTTACAGACTTTTTCTCCTACTCAGAAGCTTCTATTTCGACCTATTTCAGGCATTAAAATGACTCTAAACACACTTATTTTAGTTCCAAGAGTTCTAATTCACATGCAATAGTCATTTACAGTCCAAAAATTAAACTTTAAAAAATTACCATTCTTGACCATCTGGAAAAAGTTCGACAGGTCACGGGTCATCGTTTTTCATCAGAAAATTGATTTTTTGGACTGTAGAAAAATTGATTCAAAATGTCATTAGGATTGAGCCCCATGTTGAATGACTACTTTTTAAAGCCTCAATGTGACCAAAATTGCCATTTTTACAGACTTTTTCTCCTACTCAGAAGCTTCTATTTCGACCTATTCAGGCATTAAAATGACTCTAAACAAACTTATTTTAGTTCCAAGAGTTCTAATTCACATGCAATAGTCATTTAAAGTTCAAAAATTAAACTTTAAAAAATTACCATTTTTGACCATCTGGAAAAAGTTCGACAGGTCACGGGTCATCGTTTTTCATCAGAAAATTGATTTTTTGGACTGTAGAAAAATTGATTCAAAATGTCATTTGGATTGAGCCTCATGTTGAATAACTACTTTTTAAAGCCACAATGTGACAGAAATTGCCATTTTTACTGACTTTTTCTCCTACTCAGAAGCTTCTATTTCGACCTATTCAGGCATTAAAATGACTCTAAACACACCTATTTTATTTCCAAGAGTTCTAATTCACATGCAATAGTCATTTACAGTCCAAAAATTAAACTTTAAAAAATTACCATTTTTGACCATCTGGAAAAAGTTTGACAGGTCACGGGTCATTGTTTTTCATCAGAAAATTGATTTTTTGGACTGTAGAAAAATTGATTCAAAATGTCGTTTGGATTGAGCCTCATGTTGAATAACTACTTTTTAAAGCCTCAATGTGACCAAAATTGCCATTTTTACAGACTTTTTCTCCTACTCAGAAGCTTCTATTTCGACCTATTTCAGGCATTAAAATGACTCTAAACACACTTATTTTAGTTCCAAGAGTTCTAATTCACATGCAATAGTCATTTACAGTCCAAAAATTAAACTTTAAAAAATTACCATTGTTGACCATCTGGAAAAAGTTCGACAGGTCACGGGTCATCGTTTTTCATCAGAAAATAGATTTTTTGGACTGTAGAAAAATTGATTCAAAATGTCATTTGGATTGAGCCTCATGTTGTATAACTACTTTTTAAAGCCTCAATGTGACCAAAATTGCCATTTTTACAGACTTTTTCTCCTACTCAGAAGGTTCTATTTCGACCAATTTCAGGCATTAAAATGTTTCTAAACACACTTATTTTAGTTCCAAGAGTTCTAATTCACATGCAATAGTCATTTAAAGTCCAAAAATTAAACTTTAAAAAATTACCATTTTTGACCATCTGGAAAAAGTTCGACAGGTCACGGGTCATCGTTTTTCATCAGAAAATGGATTTTTTGGACTGTAGAAAAATTGATTCAAAATGTCATTAGGATTGAGCCTCATGTTGAATGACTACTTTTTAAAGCCTCAATGTGACCAAAATTGCCATTTTTACAGACTTTTTCTCCTACTCAGAAGCTTCTATTTCGACCTATTCAGGCATTAAAATGACTCTAAACAAACTTATTTTAGTTCCAAGAGTTCTAATTCACATGCAATAGTCATTTAAAGTTCAAAAATTAAACTTTAAAAAATTACCATTTTTGACCATCTGGAAAAAGTTTGACAGGTCACGGGTCATCGTTTTTCATCAGAAAATTGATTTTTTGGACTGTAGAAAAATTGATTCAAAATGTCATTTGGATTGAGCCTCATGTTGAATAACTACTTTTCAAAGCCTCAATGTGACCAAAATTGAAATTTTTACAGACTTTTTCTCCTACTCAGAAGCTTCTATTTCGACCTATTTCAGGCATTAATACGACTCCAAACACACTTATTTTAGTTCCAAGAGTTCTAATTCACATGTAGAGTCATTTACAGTCCAAAAATTAAACTTTAAAAAATTACCATTTTTGACCATCTGGAAAAAGTTCGACAGGTCTCGGGTCATCGTTTTTCATCCGAAAATTGATTTTTTGGACTGTAGAACAATTGATTCAAAATGTCATTTGGATTGAGCCTCATGTTGAATAACTACTTTTTAAAGCCTCAATGTGACCAAAATTGCCATTTTTACAGACTTTTTCTCCTACTCAGAAGCTTCTATTTCGACCTATTCAGACATTAAAATGACTCTAAACACACTTATTTTAGTTCCAAGAGTTCTAATTCACATGCAATAGTCATTTACAGTACAAAAATTAAACTGTAAAAAATTACCATTTTTGACCATCTGGAAAAAGTTCGACAGGCCACGGGTCATCGTTTTTCATCAGAAAATTGATTTTTTGGACTGTAGAAAAATTGATTCAAAATGTCATTTGGATTGAGCCTCATGTTGAATCACTACTTTTTAAAGCCTCAATGTGACAGAAATTGCCATTTTTACTGACTTTTTCTCCTACTCAGAAGCTTCTATTTCGACCTATTCAGGCATTAAAATGACTCTAAACACACCTATTTTAGTTCCAAGAGTTCTAATTCACATGTAATAGTCATTTACAGTCCAAAAATTAAACTTTAAAAAATTACCATTTTTGACCATCTGGAAAAAGTTTGACAGGTCACGGGTCATCGTTTTTCATCAGAAAATTGATTTTTTGGACTATAGAAAAATTGATTCAAAATGTCGTTTGGATTGAGCCTCCTGTTGAATAACTACTTTTTAAAGCCTCAATGTGACCAAAATTGCCATTTTTACAGACTTTTTCTCCTACTCAGAAGCTTCTATTTCGACCTATTTCAGGCATTAAAATGACTCTAAACACACTTATTTTAGTTCCAAGAGTTCTAATTCACATGCAATAGTCATTTACAGTCCAAAAATTAAACTTTAAAAAATTACCATTGTTGACCATCCTGAAAAAGTTCGACAGGTCACGGGTCATCGTTTTTCATCAGAAAATTGATTTTTTGGACTGTAGAAAAATTGATTCAAAACGTCATTTGGATTGAGCCTCATGTTGAATAACTACTTTTTAAAGCCTCAATGTGACCAAAATTGCCATTTTTACAGACTTTTTCTCCTACTCAGAAGCTTCTATTTCGACCTATTTCAGGCATTAAAATGACTCTAAACACACTTATTTTAGTTCCAAGAGTTCTAATTCACATGCAATAGTCATTTACAGTCCAAAAATTAAACTTTAAAAAATTACCATTATGGACCATCTGGAAAAAGTTCGACAGGTCACGGGTCATCGTTTTTCATCAGAAAATTGATTTTTTGGACTGTAGAAAAATTGATTCAAAATGTCATTAGGATTGAGCCTCATGTTGAATGACTACTTTTTAAAGCCTCAATGTGACCAAAATTGCCATTTTTACAGACTTTTTCTCCTACTCAGAAGCTTCTATTTCGACCTATTCAGGCATTAAAATGACTCTAAACAAACTTATTTTAGTTCCAAGAGTTCTAATTCACATGCAATAGTCATTTAAAGTTCAAAAATTAAACTTTAAAAAATTACCATTTTTGACCATCTGGAAAAAGTTCGACAGGTCACGGGTCATCGTTTTTCATCAGAAAATTGATTTTTTGGACTGTAGAAAAATTGATTCAAAATGTCATTTGGATTGAGCCTCATGTTGAATAACTACTTTTTAAAGCCTCAATGTGACCAAAATTGAAATTTTTACAGACTTTTTCTCCTACTCAGAAGCTTCTATTTCGACCTATTTCAGGCATTAAAATGACTCCAAACACACTTATTTTAGTTCCAAGAGTTCTAATTCACATGCAATAGTCATTTACAGTCCAAAAATTAAACTTTAAAAAATTACCATTTTTGACCATCTGGAAAAAGTTCGACAGGTCTCGGGTCACCGTTTTTCATCCGAAAATTGATTTTTTGGACTGTAGAACAATTGATTCAAAATGTCATTTGGATTGAGCCTCATGTTGAATAACTACTTTTTAAAGCCTCAATGTGACCAAAATTGCCATTTTTACAGACTTTTTCTCCTACTCAGAAGCTTCTATTTCGACCTATTCAGACATTAAAATGACTCTAAACACACTTATTTTAGTTCCAAGAGTTCTAATTCACATGCAATAGTCATTTACAGTCCAAAAATTAAACTGTAAAAAATTACCATTTTTGACCATCTGGAAAAAGTTCGACAGGTCACGGGTCATCGTTTTTCATCAGAAAATTGATTTTTTGGACTGTAGAAAAATTGATTCAAAATGTCATTTGGATTGAGCCTCATGTTGAATAACTACTTTTTAAAGCCTCAATGTGACCGAAATTGCCATTTTTACAGACTTTTTCTCCTACTCAGAAGGTTCTATTTCGACCAATTTCAGGCATTAAAATGTTTCTAAACACACTTATTTTAGTTCCAAGAGTTCTAATTCACATGCAATAGTCATTTAAAGTCCAAAAATTAAACTTTAAAAAATTACCATTTTTGACCATCTGGAAAAAGTTCGACAGGTCACGGGTCATCGTTTTTCATCAGAAAATGGATTTTTTGGACTGTAGAAAAATTGATTCAAAATGTCATTAGGATTGAGCCTCATGTTGAATGACTACTTTTTAAAGCCTCAATGTGACCAAAATTGCCATTTTTACAGACTTTTTCTCCTACTCAGAAGCTTCTATTTCGACCTATTCAGGCATTAAAATGACTCTAAACAAACTTATTTTAGTTCCAAGAGTTCTAATTCACATGCAATAGTCATTTAAAGTTCAAAAATTAAACTTTAAAAAATTACCATTTTTGACCATCTGGAAAAAGTTTGACAGGTCACGGGTCATCGTTTTTCATCAGAAAATTGATTTTTTGGACTGTAGAAAAATTGATTCAAAATGTCATTTGGATTGAGCCTCATGTTGAATAACTACTTTTCAAAGCCTCAATGTGACCAAAATTGAAATTTTTACAGACTTTTTCTCCTACTCAGAAGCTTCTATTTCGACCTATTTCAGGCATTAATACGACTCCAAACACACTTATTTTAGTTCCAAGAGTTCTAATTCACATGTAGAGTCATTTACAGTCCAAAAATTAAACTTTAAAAAATTACCATTTTTGACCATCTGGAAAAAGTTCGACAGGTCTCGGGTCATCGTTTTTCATCCGAAAATTGATTTTTTGGACTGTAGAACAATTGATTCAAAATGTCATTTGGATTGAGCCTCATGTTGAATAACTACTTTTTAAAGCCTCAATGTGACCAAAATTGCCATTTTTACAGACTTTTTCTCCTACTCAGAAGCTTCTATTTCGACCTATTCAGACATTAAAATGACTCTAAACACACTTATTTTAGTTCCAAGAGTTCTAATTCACATGCAATAGTCATTTACAGTACAAAAATTAAACTGTAAAAAATTACCATTTTTGACCATCTGGAAAAAGTTCGACAGGCCACGGGTCATCGTTTTTCATCAGAAAATTGATTTTTTGGACTGTAGAAAAATTGATTCAAAATGTCATTTGGATTGAGCCTCATGTTGAATCACTACTTTTTAAAGCCTCAATGTGACAGAAATTGCCATTTTTACTGACTTTTTCTCCTACTCAGAAGCTTCTATTTCGACCTATTCAGGCATTAAAATGACTCTAAACACACCTATTTTAGTTCCAAGAGTTCTAATTCACATGTAATAGTCATTTACAGTCCAAAAATTAAACTTTAAAAAATTACCATTTTTGACCATCTGGAAAAAGTTTGACAGGTCACGGGTCATCGTTTTTCATCAGAAAATTGATTTTTTGGACTATAGAAAAATTGATTCAAAATGTCGTTTGGATTGAGCCTCCTGTTGAATAACTACTTTTTAAAGCCTCAATGTGACCAAAATTGCCATTTTTACAGACTTTTTCTCCTACTCAGAAGCTTCTATTTCGACCTATTTCAGGCATTAAAATGACTCTAAACACACTTATTTTAGTTCCAAGAGTTCTAATTCACATGCAATAGTCATTTACAGTCCAAAAATTAAACTTTAAAAAATTACCATTGTTGACCATCCTGAAAAAGTTCGACAGGTCACGGGTCATCGTTTTTCATCAGAAAATTGATTTTTTGGACTGTAGAAAAATTGATTCAAAACGTCATTTGGATTGAGCCTCATGTTGAATAACTACTTTTTAAAGCCTCAATGTGACCAAAATTGCCATTTTTACAGACTTTTTCTCCTACTCAGAAGCTTCTATTTCGACCTATTTCAGGCATTAAAATGACTCTAAACACACTTATTTTAGTTCCAAGAGTTCTAATTCACATGCAATAGTCATTTACAGTCCAAAAATTAAACTTTAAAAAATTACCATTATGGACCATCTGGAAAAAGTTCGACAGGTCACGGGTCATCGTTTTTCATCAGAAAATTGATTTTTTGGACTGTAGAAAAATTGATTCAAAATGTCATTAGGATTGAGCCTCATGTTGAATGACTACTTTTTAAAGCCTCAATGTGACCAAAATTGCCATTTTTACAGACTTTTTCTCCTACTCAGAAGCTTCTATTTCGACCTATTCAGGCATTAAAATGACTCTAAACAAACTTATTTTAGTTCCAAGAGTTCTAATTCACATGCAATAGTCATTTAAAGTTCAAAAATTAAACTTTAAAAAATTACCATTTTTGACCATCTGGAAAAAGTTCGACAGGTCACGGGTCATCGTTTTTCATCAGAAAATTGATTTTTTGGACTGTAGAAAAATTGATTCAAAATGTCATTTGGATTGAGCCTCATGTTGAATAACTACTTTTTAAAGCCTCAATGTGACCAAAATTGAAATTTTTACAGACTTTTTCTCCTACTCAGAAGCTTCTATTTCGACCTATTTCAGGCATTAAAATGACTCCAAACACACTTATTTTAGTTCCAAGAGTTCTAATTCACATGCAATAGTCATTTACAGTCCAAAAATTAAACTTTAAAAAATTACCATTTTTGACCATCTGGAAAAAGTTCGACAGGTCTCGGGTCACCGTTTTTCATCCGAAAATTGATTTTTTGGACTGTAGAACAATTGATTCAAAATGTCATTTGGATTGAGCCTCATGTTGAATAACTACTTTTTAAAGCCTCAATGTGACCAAAATTGCCATTTTTACAGACTTTTTCTCCTACTCAGAAGCTTCTATTTCGACCTATTCAGACATTAAAATGACTCTAAACACACTTATTTTAGTTCCAAGAGTTCTAATTCACATGCAATAGTCATTTACAGTCCAAAAATTAAACTGTAAAAAATTACCATTTTTGACCATCTGGAAAAAGTTCGACAGGTCACGGGTCATCGTTTTTCATCAGAAAATTGATTTTTTGGACTGTAGAAAAATTGATTCAAAATGTCATTTGGATTGAGCCTCATGTTGAATAACTACTTTTTAAAGCCTCAATGTGACAGAAATTGCCATTTTTACTGACTTTTTCTCCTCCTCAGAAGCTTCTATTTCGACCTATTCAGGCATTAAAATGACTCTAAACACACCTATTTTAGTTCCAAGAGTTCTAATTCACATGCAATAGTCATTTACAGTCCAAAAATTAAACTTTAAAAAATTACCATTTTTGACCATCTGGAAAAAGTTTGACAGGTCACGGGTCATCGTTTTTCATCAGAAAATTGATTTTTTGGACTGTAGAAAAATTGATTCAAAATGTCGTTTGGATTGAGCCTCATGTTGAATAACTACTTTTTAAAGCCTCAATGTGACCAAAATTGCCATTTTTACAGACTTTTTCTCCTACTCAGAAGCTTCTATTTCGACCTATTTCAGGCATTAAAATGACTCTAAACACACCTATTTTAGTTCCAAGAGTTCTAATTCACATGCAATAGTCATTTACAGTCCAAAAATTAAACTTTAAAAAATTACCATTGTTGACCATCTGGAAAAAGTTCGACAGGTCACGGGTCATCGTTTTTCATCAGAAAATTGATTTTTTGGACTGTAGAAAAATTGATTCAAAATGTCATTAGGATTGAGCCTCATGTTGAATGACTACTTTTTAAAGCCTCAATGTGACCAAAATTGCCATTTTTACAGACTTTTTCTCCCACTCAGAAGCTTCTATTTCGACCTATTCAGGCATTAAAATGACTCTAAACAAACTTATTTTAGTTCCAAGAGTTCTAATTCACATGCAATAGTCATTTAAAGTTCAAAAATTAAACTTTAAAAAATTACCATTTTTGACCATCTGGAAACAGTTCGACAGGTCACGGGTCATCGTTTTTCATCAGAAAATTGATTTTTTGGACTGTAGAAAAATTGATTCAAAATGTCATTTGGATTGAGCCTCATGTTGAATAACTACTTTTTAAAGCCTCAATGTGACAGAAATTGCCATTTTTACTGACTTTTTCTCCTCCTCAGAAGCTTCTATTTCGACCTATTCAGGCATTAAAATGACTCTAAACACACCTATTTTAGTTCCAAGAGTTTTAATTCACATGCAATAGTCATTTACAGTCCAAAAATTAAACTTAAAACAATTACCATTTTTGACCATCTGGAAAAAGTTTGACAGGTCACGGGTCATCGTTTTTCATCAGAAAATTGATTTTTTGGACTGTAGAAAAATTGATTCAAAATGTCGTTTGGATTGAGCCTCATGTTGAATAACTACTTTTTAAAGCCTCAATGTGACCAAAATTGCCATTTTTACAGACTTTTTCTCCTACTCAGAAGGTTCTATTTCGACCAATTTCAGGCATTAACATGACTCTCAACACACTTATTTTAGTTCCAAGAGTTCTAATTCACATGCAATAGTCATTTACAGTCAAAAAATTAAACTTTAAAAAATTACCATTGTTGACCATCTGGAAAAAGTTCGACAGGTCACGGGTCATCGTTTTTCATCAGAAAATTGATTTTTTGGACTGTAGAAAAATTGATTCAAAATGTCATTTGGATTGAGCCTCATGTTGAATAACTACTTTTTAAAGCCTCAATGTGACCAAAATTGCCATGTTTACAGACTTTTTATCCTACTCAGAAGGTTCTATTTCGACCAATTTCAGGCATTAAAATGACTCTAAACACACTTATTTTAGTTCCAAGAGTTCTAATTCACATGCAATAGTCATTTACAGTCCAAAAATTAAACTTTAAAAAATTACAATTCTTGACCATCTGGAAAAAGTTGGACAGGTCACGGGTCATCGTTTTTCATCAGAAAATTGATTTTTTGGACTGTAGAAAAATTGATTCAAAATGTCATTAGGATTGAGCCTCATGTTGAATGACTACTTTTTAAAGCCTCAATGTGACCAAAATTGCCATTTTTACAGACTTTTTCTCCTACTCAGAAGCTTCTATTTCGACCTATTCAGGCATTAAAATGACTCTGAACAAACTTATTTTAGTTCCAAGAGTTCTAATTCACATGCAATAGTCATTTAAAGTTAAAAAATTAAACTTTAAACAATTACCATTTTTGACCATCTGGAAAAAGTTCGACAGGTCACGGGTCATCGTTTTTCATCAGAAAATTGATTTTTTGGACTGTAGAAAAATTGATTCAAAATGTCATTTGGATTGAGCCTCATGTTGAATAACTACTTTTTAAAGCCTCAATGTGACAGAAATTGCCATTTTTACTGACTTTTTCTCCTACTCAGAAGCTTCTATTTCGACCTATTCAGGCATTAAAATGACTCTAAACACACCTATTTTAGTTCCAAGAGTTCTAATTCACATGCAATAGTCATTTACAGTCCAAAAATTAAACTTTAAAAAATTACCATTTTTGACCATCTGGAAAAAGTTTGACAGGTCACGGGTCATCTTTTTTCATCAGAAAATGGATTTTTTGGACTGTAGAAAAATTGATTCAAAATGTCGTTTGGATTAAGCCTCATGTTGAATAACTACTTTTTAAAGCCTCAATGTGACCAAAATTGCCATTTTTACAGACTTTTTCTCCTACTCAGAAGCTTCTATTTCGACCTATTTCAGGCATTAAAATGACTCTAAACACACCTATTTTAGTTCCAAGAGTTCTAATTCACATGCAATAGTCATTTACAGTCCAAAAATTAAACTTAAAAAAATTACCATTGTTGACCATCTGGAAAAAGTTCGACAGGTCACGGGTCATCGTTTTTCATCAGAAAATAGATTTTTTGGACTGTAGAAAAATTGATTCAAAATGTCATTTGGATTGAGCCTCATGTTGAATAACTACTTTTTAAAGCCTCAATGTGACCAAAATTGCCATTTTTACAGACTTTTTCTCCTACTCAGAAGGTTCTATTTCGACCAATTTCAGGCATTAAAATGTTTCTAAACACACTTATTTTAGTTCCAAGAGTTCTAATTCACATGCAATAGTCATTTAAAGTCCAAAAATTAAACTTTAAAAAATTACCATTTTTGACCATCTGGAAAAAGTTCGACAGGTCACGGGTCATCGTTTTTCATCAGAAAATGGATTTTTTGGACTGTAGAAAAGTTGATTCAAAATGTCATTTGGATGGAGCCTCATGTTGAATAACTACTTTTTAAAGCCTCAATGTGACCAAAATTGCCATTTTTACAGACTTTTTCTCCTACTCAGAAGCTTCTATTTCGACCTATTTCAGGCATTAACATGACTCTCAACACACTTATTTTAGTTCCAAGAGTTCTAATTCACATGCAATAGTCATTTACAGTCAAAAAATTAAACTTTAAAAAATTACCATTGTTGACCATCTGGAAAAAGTTCGACAGGTCACGGGTCATCGTTTTTCATCAGAAAATTGATTTTTTGGACTGTAGAAAAATTGATTCAAAACGTCATTTGGATTGAGCCTCATGTTGAATAACTACTTTTTAAAGCCTCAATGTGACCAAAATTGCCATTTTTACAGACTTTTTCTCCTACTCAGAAGCTTCTATTTCGACCTATTTCAGGCATTAAAATGACTCTAAACACAGTTATTTTAGTTCCAAGAGTTCTAATTCACAAGCAATAGTCATTTACAGTCCAAAAATTAAACTTTAAAAAATTACCATTTTTGACCATCTGGAAAAAGTTCGACAGGTCACGGGTCATCGTTTTTCATCAGAAAATAGATTTTTTGGACTGTAGAAAAATGTATTCAAAATGTCATTTGGATTGAGCCTCATGTTGAATAACTACTTTTTAAAGCCTCAATGTGACCAAAATTGCCATTTTTACAGCCTTTTTCTCCTACTCAGAAGCTTCTATTTGGACCTATTCAGGCATTAAAATGACTCTAAACACACTTATTTTAGTTCCAAGAGTTCTAATTCACATGCAATAGTCATTTACAGTCCAAAAATTAAACTTTAAAAAATTACCATTGTTGACCATCTGGAAAAAGTTCGACAGGTCACGGGTCATCGTTTTTCATCAGAAAATAGATTTTTTGGACTGTAGAAAAATTGATTCAAAATGTTATTTGGATTGAGCCTCATGTTGAATAACTACTTTTTAAAGCCTCAATGTGACCAAAATTGCCATTTTTACAGACTTTTTCTCCTACTCAGAAGGTTCTATTTCGACCAATTTCAGGCATTAAAATGTTTCTAAACACACTTATTTTAGTTCCAAGAGTTCTAATTCACATGCAATAGTCATTTAAAGTCCAAAAATTAAACTTTAAAAAATTACCATTTTTGACCATCTGGAAAAAGTTCGACAGGTCACGGGTCATCGTTTTTTGGACTGTAGAACAATTGATTCAAAATGTCATTTGGATTGAGCCTCATGTTGAATAACTACTTTTTAAAGCCTCAATGTGACCAAAATTGCCATTTTTACAGACTTTTTCTCCTACTCAGAAGCTTCTATTTCGACCTATTCAGACATTAAAATGACTCTAAACACACTTATTTTAGTTCCAAGAGTTCTAATTCACATGCAATAGTCATTTAAAGTTCAAAAATGAAACTTTAAAAAATTACCATTTTTGACCATCTGGAAAAAGTTCGACAGGTCACTGGTCATCGTTTTTCATCAGAAAATTGATTTTTTGGACTGTAGAAAAATTGATTCAAAATGTCATTTGGATTGAGCCTCATGTTGAATAACTACTTTTTAAAGCCTCAATGTGACAGAAATTGCCATTTTTACTGACTTTTTCTCCTACTCAGAAGCTTCTATTTCGACCTATTCAGGCATTAAAATGACTCTAAACACACCTATTTTAGTTCCAAGAGTTCTAATTCACATGCAATAGTCATTTACAGTCCAAAAATTAAACTTAAAAAAATTACCATTGTTGACCATCTGGAAAAAGTTCGACAGGTCACGGGTCATCGTTTTTCATCAGAAAATAGATTTTTTGGACTGTAGAAAAATTGATTCAAAATGTCATTTGGATTGAGCCTCATGTTGAATAACTACTTTTTAAAGCCTCAATGTGACCAAAATTGCCATTTTTACAGACTTTTTCTCCTACTCAGAAGGTTCTATTTCGACCAATTTCAGGCATTAAAATGTTTCTAAACACACTTATTTTAGTTCCAAGAGTTCTAATTCACATGCAATAGTCATTTAAAGTCCAAAAATTAAACTTTAAAAAATTACCATTTTTGACCATCTGGAAAAAGTTCGACAGGTCACGGGTCATCGTTTTTCATCAGAAAATGGATTTTTTGGACTGTAGAAAAGTTGATTCAAAATGTCATTTGGATGGAGCCTCATGTTGAATAACTACTTTTTAAAGCCTCAATGTGACCAAAATTGCCATTTTTACAGACTTTTTCTCCTACTCAGAAGCTTCTATTTTGACCTATTTCAGGCATTAACATGACTCTCAACACACTTATTTTAGTTCCAAGAGTTCTAATTCACATGCAATAGTCATTTACAGTCAAAAAATTAAACTTTAAAAAATTACCATTGTTGACCATCTGGAAAAAGTTCGACAGGTCACGGGTCATCGTTTTTCATCAGAAAATTGATTTTTTGGACTGTAGAAAAATTGATTCAAAACGTCATTTGGATTGAGCCTCATGTTGAATAACTACTTTTTAAAGCCTCAATGTGACCAAAATTGCCATTTTTACAGACTTTTTCTCCTACTCAGAAGCTTCTATTTCGACCTATTTCAGGCATTAAAATGACTCTAAACACAGTTATTTTAGTTCCAAGAGTTCTAATTCACAAGCAATAGTCATTTACAGTCCAAAAATTAAACTTTAAAAAATTACCATTTTTGACCATCTGGAAAAAGTTCGACAGGTCACGGGTCATCGTTTTTCATCAGAAAATAGATTTTTTGGACTGTAGAAAAATTGATTCAAAATGTCATTTGGATTGAGCCTCATGTTGAATAACTACTTTTTAAAGCCTCAATGTGACCAAAATTGCCATGTTTACAGACTTTTTATCCTACTCAGAAGGTTCTATTTCAACCAATTTCAGGCATTAAAATGACTCTAAACACACTTATTTTAGTTCCAAGAGTTCTTATTCACATGCAATAGTCATTTACAGTCCAAAAATTAAACTTTAAAAAATTACCATTCTTGACCATCTGGAAAAAGTTGGACAGGTCACGGGTCATCGTTTTTCATCAGAAAATTGATTTTTTGGACTGTAGAAAAATTGATTCAAAATGTCATTAGGATTGAGCCTCATGTTGAATGACTACTTTTTAAAGCCTCAATGTGACCAAAATTGCCATTTTTACAGACTTTTTCTCCTACTCAGAAGCTTCTATTTCGACCTATTCAGGCATTAAAATGACTCTGAACAAACTTATTTTAGTTCCAAGAGTTCTAATTCACATGCAATAGTCATTTAAAGTTAAAAAATTAAACTTTAAAAAATTACCATTTTTGACCATCTGGAAAAAGTTCGACAGGTCACGGGTCATCGTTTTTCATCAGAAAATTGATTTTTTGGACTGTAGAAAAATTGATTCAAAGTGTCATTTGGATTGAACCTCATGTTGAATAACTACTTTTTAAAGCCTCAATGTGACCAAAATTGCCATTTTTACAGACTTTTTCTCCTACTCAGAAGCTTCTATTTCGACCTATTCAGACATTAAAATGACTCTAAACACACTTATTTTAGTTCCAAGAGTTCTAATTCACATGCAATAGTCATTTAAAGTTCAAAAATGAAACTTTAAAAAATTACCATTTTTGACCATCTGGAAAAAGTTCGACAGGTCACGGGTCATCGTTTTTCATCAGAAAATTGATTTTTTGGACTGTAGAAAAATTGATTCAAAATGTCATTTGGATTGAGCCTCATGTTGAATAACTACTTTTTAAAGCCTCAATGTGACAGAAATTGCCATTTTTACTGACTTTTTCTCCTCCTCAGAAGCTTCTATTTCGACCTATTCAGGCATTAAAATGACTCTAAACACACCTATTTTAGTTCCAAGAGTTTTAATTCACATGCAATAGTCATTTACAGTCCAAAAATTAAACTTAAAACAATTACCATTTTTGACCATCTGGAAAAAGTTTGACAGGTCACGGGTCATCGTTTTTCATCAGAAAATTGATTTTTTGGACTGTAGAAAAATTGATTCAAAATGTCGTTTGGATTGAGCCTCATGTTGAATAACTACTTTTTAAAGCCTCAATGTGACCAAAATTGCCATTTTTACAGACTTTTTCTCCTACTCAGAAGCTTCTATTTCGACCTATTTCAGGCATTAAAATGACTCTAAACACACCTATTTTAGTTCCAAGAGTTCTAATTCACATGCAATAGTCATTTACAGTCCAAAAATTTAACTTAAAAATATTACCATTGTTGACCATCTGGAAAAAGTTCGACAGGTCACGGGTCATCGTTTTTCATCAGAAAATAGATTTTTTGGACTGTAGAAAAATTGATTCAAAATGTCATTTGGATTGAGCCTCATGTTGAATAACTACTTTTTAAAGCCTCAATGTGACCAAAATTGCCATTTTTACAGACTTTTTCTCCTACTCAGAAGGTTCTATTTCGACCAATTTCAGGCATTAAAATGTTTCTAAACACACTTATTTTAGTTCCAAGAGTTCTAATTCACATGCAATAGTCATTTAAAGTCCAAAAATTAAACTTTAAAAAATTACCATTTTTGACCATCTGGAAAAAGTTCGACAGGTCACGGGGTCATCGTTTTTCATCAGAAAATGGATTTTTTGGACTGTAGAAAAGTTGATTCAAAATGTCATTTGGATGGAGCCTCATGTTGAATAACTACTTTTTAAAGCCTCAATGTGACCAAAATTGCCATTTTTACAGACTTTTTCTCCTACTCAGAAGCTTCTATTTCGACCTATTTCAGGCATTAACATGACTCTCAACACACTTATTTTAGTTCCAAGAGTTCTAATTCACATGCAATAGTCATTTACAGTCAAAAAATTAAACTTTAAAAAATTACCATTGTTGACCATCTGGAAAAAGTTCGACAGGTCACGGGTCATCGTTTTTCATCAGAAAATTGATTTTTTGGACTGTAGAAAAATTGATTCAAAATGTCATTTGGATTGAGCCTCATGTTGAATAACTACTTTTTAAAGCCTCAATGTGACCAAAATTGCCATGTTTACAGACTTTTTATCCTACTCAGAAGGTTCTATTTCGACCAATTTCAGGCATTAAAATGACTCTAAACACACTTATTTTAGTTCCAAGAGTTCTAATTCACATGCAATAGTCATTTACAGTCCAAAAATTAAACTTTAAAAAATTACCATTCTTGACCATCTGGAAAAAGTTGGACAGGTCACGGGTCATCGTTTTTCATCAGAAAATTGATTTTTTGGACTGTAGAAAAATTGATTCAAAATGTCATTAGGATTGAGCCTCATGTTGAATGACTACTTTTTAAAGCCTCAATGTGACCAAAATTGCCATTTTTACAGACTTTTTCTCCTACTCAGAAGCTTCTATTTCGACCTATTCAGGCATTAAAATGACTCTGAACAAACTTATTTTAGTTCCAAGAGTTCTAATTCACATGCAATAGTCATTTAAAGTTAAAAAATTAAACTTTAAACAATTACCATTTTTGACCATCTGGAAAAAGTTTGACAGGTCACGGGTCATCTTTTTTCATCAGAAAATGGATTTTTTGGACTGTAGAAAAATTGATTCAAAATGTCGTTTGGATTGAGCCTCATGTTGAATAACTACTTTTTAAAGCCTCAATGTGACCAAAATTGCCATTTTTACAGACTTTTTCTCCTACTCAGAAGCTTCTATTTCGACCTATTTCAGGCATTAAAATGACTCTAAACACACCTATTTTAGTTCCAAGAGTTCTAATTCACATGCAATAGTCATTTACAGTCCAAAAATTAAACTTACAAAAATTACCATTGTTGACCATCTGGAAAAAGTTCGACAGGTCACGGGTCATCGTTTTTCATCAGAAAATAGATTTTTTGGACTGTAGAAAAATTGATTCAAAATGTCATTTGGATTGAGCCTCATGTTGAATAACTACTTTTTAAAGCCTCAATGTGACCAAAATTGCCATTTTTACAGACTTTTTCTCCTACTCAGAAGGTTCTATTTCGACCAATTTCAGGCATTAAAATGTTTCTAAACACACTTATTTTAGTTCCAAGAGTTCTAATTCACATGCAATAGTCATTTAAAGTCCAAAAATTAAACTTTAAAAAATTACCATTTTTGACCATCTGGAAAAAGTTCGACAGGTCACGGGTCATCGTTTTTCATCAGAAAATGGATTTTTTGGACTGTAGAAAAGTTGATTCAAAATGTCATTTGGATGGAGCCTCATGTTGAATAACTACTTTTTAAAGCCTCAATGTGACCAAAATTGCCATTTTTACAGACTTTTTCTCCTACTCAGAAGCTTCTATTTCGACCTATTTCAGGCATTAACATGACTCTCAACACACTTATTTTAGTTCCAAGAGTTCTAATTCACATGCAATAGTCATTTACAGTCAAAAAATTAAACTTTAAAAAATTACCATTGTTGACCATCTGGAAAAAGTTCGACAGGTCACGGGTCATCGTTTTTCATCAGAAAATTGATTTTTTGGACTGTAGAAAAATTGATTCAAAACGTCATTTGGATTGAGCCTCATGTTGAATAACTACTTTTTAAAGCCTCAATGTGACCAAAATTGCCATTTTTACAGACTTTTTCTCCTACTCAGAAGCTTCTATTTCGACCTATTTCAGGCATTAAAATGACTCTAAACACAGTTATTTTAGTTCCAAGAGTTCTAATTCACAAGCAATAGTCATTTACAGTCCAAAAATTAAACTTTAAAAAATTACCATTTTTGACCATCTGGAAAAAGTTCGACAGGTCACGGGTCATCGTTTTTCATCAGAAAATAGATTTTTTGGACTGTAGAAAAATGTATTCAAAATGTCATTTGGACTGAGCCTCATGTTGAATAACTACTTTTTAAAGCCTCAATGTGACCAAAATTGCCATTTTTACAGCCTTTTTCTCCTACTCAGAAGCTTCTATTTGGACCTATTCAGGCATTAAAATGACTCTAAACACACTTATTTTAGTTCCAAGAGTTCTAATTCACATGCAATAGTCATTTACAGTCCAAAAATTAAACTTTAAAAAATTACCATTGTTGACCATCTGGAAAAAGTTCGACAGGTCACGGGTCATCGTTTTTCATCAGAAAATAGATTTTTTGGACTGTAGAAAAATTGATTCAAAATGTCATTTGGATTGAGCCTCATGTTGAATAACTACTTTTTAAAGCCTCAATGTGACCAAAATTGCCATTTTTACAGACTTTTTCTCCTACTCAGAAGGTTCTATTTCGACCAATTTCAGGCATTAAAATGTTTCTAAACACACTTATTTTAGTTCCAAGAGTTCTAATTCACATGCAATAGTCATTTAAAGTCCAAAAATTAAACTTTAAAAAATTACCATTTTTGACCATCTGGAAAAAGTTCGACAGGTCACGGGTCATCGTTTTTTGGACTGTAGAACAATTGATTCAAAATGTCATTTGGATTGAGCCTCATGTTGAATAACTACTTTTTAAAGCCTCAATGTGACCAAAATTGCCATTTTTACAGACTTTTTCTCCTACTCAGAAGCTTCTATTTCGACCTATTCAGACATTAAAATGACTCTAAACACACTTATTTTAGTTCCAAGAGTTCTAATTCACATGCAATAGTCATTTAAAGTTCAAAAATGAAACTTTAAAAAATTACCATTTTTGACCATCTGGAAAAAGTTCGACAGGTCACGGGTCATCGTTTTTCATCAGAAAATTGATTTTTTGGACTGTAGAAAAATTGATTCAAAATGTCATTTGGATTGAGCCTCATGTTGAATAACTACTTTTTAAAGCCTCAATGTGACAGAAATTGCCATTTTTACTGACTTTTTCTCCTACTCAGAAGCTTCTATTTCGACCTATTCAGGCATTAAAATGACTCTAAACACACCTATTTTAGTTCCAAGAGTTCTAATTCACATGCAATAGTCATTTACAGTCCAAAAATTAAACTTAAAAAAATTACCATTGTTGACCATCTGGAAAAAGTTCGACAGGTCACGGGTCATCGTTTTTCATCAGAAAATAGATTTTTTGGACTGTAGAAAAATTGATTCAAAATGTCATTTGGATTGAGCCTCATGTTGAATAACTACTTTTTAAAGCCTCAATGTGACCAAAATTGCCATTTTTACAGACTTTTTCTCCTACTCAGAAGGTTCTATTTCGACCAATTTCAGGCATTAAAATGTTTCTAAACACACTTATTTTAGTTCCAAGAGTTATAATTCACATGCAATAGTCATTTAAAGTCCAAAAATTAAACTTTAAAAAATTACCATTTTTGACCATCTGGAAAAAGTTCGACAGGTCACGGGTCATCGTTTTTCATCAGAAAATGGATTTTTTGGACTGTAGAAAAGTTGATTCAAAATGTCATTTGGATGGAGCCTCATGTTGAATAACTACTTTTTAAAGCCTCAATGTGACCAAAATTGCCATTTTTACAGACTTTTTCTCCTACTCAGAAGCTTCTATTTCGACCTATTTCAGGCATTAACATGACTCTCAACACACTTATTTGAGTTCCAAGAGTTCTAATTCACATGCAATAGTCATTTACAGTCAAAAAATTAAACTTTAAAAAATTACCATTGTTGACCATCTGGAAAAAGTTCGACAGGTCACGGGTCATCGTTTTTCATCAGAAAATTGATTTTTTGGACTGTAGAAAAATTGATTCAAAACGTCATTTGGATTGAGCCTCATGTTGAATAACTACTTTTTAAAGCCTCAATGTGACCAAAATTGCCATTTTTACAGACTTTTTCTCCTACTCAGAAGCTTCTATTTCGACCTATTTCAGGCATTAAAATGACTCTAAACACAGTTATTTTAGTTCCAAGAGTTCTAATTCACAAGCAATAGTCATTTACAGTCCAAAAATTAAACTTTAAAAAATTACCATTTTTGACCATCTGGAAAAAGTTTGACAGGTCACGGGTCATCGTTTTTCATCAGAAAATTGATTTTTTGGACTGTAGAAAAATTGATTCAAAATGTCATTTGGATTGAGCCTCATGTTGAATCACTACTTTTTAAAGCCTCAATGTGACAGAAATTGCCATTTTTACTGACTTTTTCTCCTACTCAGAAGGTTCTATTTCGACCAATTTCAGGCATTAAAATGACTCTAAACACACTTATTTTAGTTCCAAGAGTTCTTATTCACATGCAATAGTCATTTACAGTCCAAAAATTAAACTTTAAAAAATTACCATTCTTGACCATCTGGAAAAAGTTGGACAGGTCACGGGTCATCGTTTTTCATCAGAAAATTGATTTTTTGGACTGTAGAAAAATTGATTCAAAATGTCATTAGGATTGAGCCTCATGTTGAATGACTACTTTTTAAAGCCTCAATGTGACCAAAATTGCCATTTTTACAGACTTTTTCTCCTACTCAGAAGCTTCTATTTCGACCTATTCAGGCATTAAAATGACTCTGAACAAACTTATTTTAGTTCCAAGAGTTCTAATTCACATGCAATAGTCATTTAAAGTTAAAAAATTAAACTTTAAAAAATTACCATTTTTGACCATCTGGAAAAAGTTCGACAGGTCACGGGTCATCGTTTTTCATCAGAAAATTGATTTTTTGGACTGTAGAAAAATTGATTCAAAATGTCATTTGGATTGAGCCTCATGTTGAATAACTACTTTTTAAAGCCTCAATGTGACCTAAATTGCCATTTTTACAGAGTTTTTCTCCTACTCAGAAGCTTCTATTTCGACCTATTTCAGGCATTAAAATGACTCCAAACACACTTATTTTAGTTCCAAGAGTTCTAATTCACATGCAATAGTCATTTACAGTCCAAAAATTAAACTTAAAAAAATTACCATTTTTGACCATCTGGAAAAAGTTTGACAGGTCACGGGTCATCGTTTTTCATCAGAAAATGGATTTTTTGGACTGTAGAAAAATTGATTCAAAATGTCGTTTGGATTGAGCCTCATGTTGAATAACTACTTTTTAAAGCCTCAATGTGACCAAAATTGCCATTTTTACAGACTTTTTCTCCTACTCAGAAGCTTCTATTTCGACCTATTTCAGGCATTAAAATGACTCTAAACACACTTATTTTAGTTCCAAGAGTTCTAATTCACATGCAATAGTCATTTACAGTCCAAAAATTAAACTTTAAAAAATTACCATTCTTGACCATCTGGAAAAAGTTCGACAGGTCACGGGTCATCGTTTTTCATCAGAAAATTGATTTTTTGGACTGTAGAAAAATTGATTCAAAATGTCATTAGGATTGAGCCCCATGTTGAATGACTACTTTTTAAAGCCTCAATGTGACCAAAATTGCCATTTTTACAGACTTTTTCTCCTACTCAGAAGCTTCTATTTCGACCTATTCAGGCATTAAAATGACTCTAAACAAACTTATTTTAGTTCCAAGAGTTCTAATTCACATGCAATAGTCATTTAAAGTTCAAAAATTAAACTTTAAAAAATTACCATTTTTGACCATCTGGAAAAAGTTCGACAGGTCACGGGTCATCGTTTTTCATCAGAAAATTGATTTTTTGGACTGTAGAAAAATTGATTCAAAATGTCATTTGGATTGAGCCTCATGTTGAATAACTACTTTTTAAAGCCACAATGTGACAGAAATGGCCATTTTTACTGACTTTTTCTCCTACTCAGAAGCTTCTATTTCGACCTATTCAGGCATTAAAATGACTCTAAACACACCTATTTTATTTCCGAGAGTTCTAATTCACATGCAATAGTCATTTACAGTCCAAAAATTAAACTTTAAAAAATTACCATTTTTGACCATCTGGAAAAAGTTTGACAGGTCACGGGTCATTGTTTTTCATCAGAAAATTGATTTTTTGGACTGTAGAAAAATTGATTCAAAATGTCGTTTGGATTGAGCCTCATGTTGAATAACTACTTTTTAAAGCCTCAATGTGACCAAAATTGCCATTTTTACAGACTTTTTCTCCTACTCAGAAGCTTCTATTTCGACCTATTTCAGGCATTAAAATGACTCTAAACACACTTATTTTAGTTCCAAGAGTTCTAATTCACATGCAATAGTCATTTACAGTCCAAAAATTAAACTTTAAAAAATTACCATTGTTGACCATCTGGAAAAAGTTCGACAGGTCACGGGTCATCGTTTTTCATCAGAAAATAGATTTTTTGGACTGTAGAAAAATTGATTCAAAATGTCATTTGGATTGAGCCTCATGTTGTATAACTACTTTTTAAAGCCTCAATGTGACCAAAATTGCCATTTTTACAGACTTTTTCTCCTACTCAGAAGGTTCTATTTCGACCAATTTCAGGCATTAAAATGTTTCTAAACACACTTATTTTAGTTCCAAGAGTTCTAATTCACATGCAATAGTCATTTAAAGTCCAAAAATTAAACTTTAAAAAATTACCATTTTTGACCATCTGGAAAAAGTTCGACAGGTCATGGGTCATCGTTTTTCATCAGAAAATGGATTTTTTGGACTGTAGAAAAATTGATTCAAAATGTCATTAGGATTGAGCCTCATGTTGAATGACTACTTTTTAAAGCCTCAATGTGACCAAAATTGCCATTTTTACAGACTTTTTCTCCTACTCAGAAGCTTCTATTTCGACCTATTCAGGCATTAAAATGACTCTAAACAAACTTATTTTAGTTCCAAGAGTTCTAATTCACATGCAATAGTCATTTAAAGTTCAAAAATTAAACTTTAAAAAATTACCATTTTTGACCATCTGGAAAAAGTTTGACAGGTCACGGGTCATCGTTTTTCATCAGAAAATTGATTTTTTGGACTGTAGAAAAATTGATTCAAAATGTCATTTGGATTGAGCCTCATGTTGAATAACTACTTTTCAAAGCCTCAATGTGACCAAAATTGAAATTTTTACAGACTTTTTCTCCTACTCAGAAGCTTCTATTTCGACCTATTTCAGGCATTAATACGACTCCAAACACACTTATTTTAGTTCCAAGAGTTCTAATTCACATGTAGAGTCATTTACAGTCCAAAAATTAAACTTTAAAAAATTACCATTTTTGACCATCTGGAAAAAGTTCGACAGGTCTCGGGTCATCGTTTTTCATCCGAAAATTGATTTTTTGGACTGTAGAACAATTGATTCAAAATGTCATTTGGATTGAGCCTCATGTTGAATAACTACTTTTTAAAGCCTCAATGTGACCAAAATTGCCATTTTTACAGACTTTTTCTCCTACTCAGAAGCTTCTATTTCGACCTATTCAGACATTAAAATGACTCTAAACACACTTATTTTAGTTCCAAGAGTTCTAATTCACATGCAATAGTCATTTACAGTCCAAAAATTAAACTGTAAAAAATTACCATTTTTGACCATCTGGAAAAAGTTCGACAGGCCACGGGTCATCGTTTTTCATCAGAAAATTGATTTTTTGGACTGTAGAAAAATTGATTCAAAATGTCATTTGGATTGAGCCTCATGATGAATCACTACTTTTTAAAGCCTCAATGTGACAGAAATTGCCATTTTTACTGACTTTTTCTCCTACTCAGAAGCTTCTATTTCGACCTATTCAGGCATTAAAATGACTCTAAACACACCTATTTTAGTTCCAAGAGTTCTAATTCACATGTAATAGTCATTTACAGTCCAAAAATTAAACTTTAAAAAATTACCATTTTTGACCATCTGGAAAAAGTTTGACAGGTCACGGGTCATCGTTTTTCATCAGAAAATTGATTTTTTGGACTATAGAAAAATTGATTCAAAATGTCGTTTGGATTGAGCCTCCTGTTGAATAACTACTTTTTAAAGCCTCAATGTGACCAAAATTGCCATTTTTACAGACTTTTTCTCCTACTCAGAAGCTTCTATTTCGACCTATTTCAGGCATTAAAATGACTCTAAACACACTTATTTTAGTTCCAAGAGTTCTAATTCACATGCAATAGTCATTTACAGTCCAAAAATTAAACTTTAAAAAATTACCATTGTTGACCATCCTGAAAAAGTTCGACAGGTCACGGGTCATCGTTTTTCATCAGAAAATTGATTTTTTGGACTGTAGAAAAATTGATTCAAAACGTCATTTGGATTGAGCCTCATGTTGAATAACTACTTTTTAAAGCCTCAATGTGACCAAAATTGCCATTTTTACAGACTTTTTCTCCTACTCAGAAGCTTCTATTTCGACCTATTTCAGGCATTAAAATGACTCTAAACACACTTATTTTAGTTCCAAGAGTTCTAATTCACATGCAATAGTCATTTACAGTCCAAAAATTAAACTTTAAAAAATTACCATTATGGACCATCTGGAAAAAGTTCGACAGGTCACGGGTCATCGTTTTTCATCAGAAAATTGATTTTTTGGACTGTAGAAAAATTGATTCAAAATGTCATTAGGATTGAGCCTCATGTTGAATGACTACTTTTTAAAGCCTCAATGTGACCAAAATTGCCATTTTTACAGACTTTTTCTCCTACTCAGAAGCTTCTATTTCGACCTATTCAGGCATTAAAATGACTCTAAACAAACTTATTTTAGTTCCAAGAGTTCTAATTCACATGCAATAGTCATTTAAAGTTCAAAAATTAAACTTTAAAAAATTACCATTTTTGACCATCTGGAAAAAGTTCGACAGGTCACGGGTCATCGTTTTTCATCAGAAAATTGATTTTTTGGACTGTAGAAAAATTGATTCAAAATGTCATTTGGATTGAGCCTCATGTTGAATAACTACTTTTTAAAGCCTCAATGTGACCAAAATTGAAATTTTTACAGACTTTTTCTCCTACTCAGAAGCTTCTATTTCGACCTATTTCAGGCATTAAAATGACTCCAAACACACTTATTTTAGTTCCAAGAGTTCTAATTCACATGCAATAGTCATTTACAGTCCAAAAATTAAACTTTAAAAAATTACCATTTTTGACCATCTGGAAAAAGTTCGACAGGTCTCGGGTCACCGTTTTTCATCCGAAAATTGATTTTTTGGACTGTAGAACAATTGATTCAAAATGTCATTTGGATTGAGCCTCATGTTGAATAACTACTTTTTAAAGCCTCAATGTGACCAAAATTGCCATTTTTACAGACTTTTTCTCCTACTCAGAAGCTTCTATTTCGACCTATTCAGACATTAAAATGACTCTAAACACACTTATTTTAGTTCCAAGAGTTCTAATTCACATGCAATAGTCATTTACAGTCCAAAAATTAAACTGTAAAAAATTACCATTTTTGACCATCTGGAAAAAGTTCGACAGGTCACGGGTCATCGTTTTTCATCAGAAAATTGATTTTTTGGACTGTAGAAAAATTGATTCAAAATGTCATTTGGATTGAGCCTCATGTTGAATAACTACTTTTTAAAGCCTCAATGTGACAGAAATTGCCATTTTTACTGACTTTTTCTCCTCCTCAGAAGCTTCTATTTCGACCTATTCAGGCATTAAAATGACTCTAAACACACCTATTTTAGTTCCATGAGTTCTAATTCACATGCAATAGTCATTTACAGTCCAAAAATTAAACTTTAAAAAATTACCATTTTTGACCATCTGGAAAAAGTTTGACAGGTCACGGGTCATCGTTTTTCATCAGAAAATTGATTTTTTGGACTGTAGAAAAATTGATTCAAAATGTCGTTTGGATTGAGCCTCATGTTGAATAACTACTTTTTAAAGCCTCAATGTGACCAAAATTGCCATTTTTACAGACTTTTTCTCCTACTCAGAAGCTTCTATTTCGACCTATTTCAGGCATTAAAATGACTCTAAACACACCTATTTTAGTTCCAAGAGTTCTAATTCACATGCAATAGTCATTTACAGTCCAAAAATTAAACTTTAAAAAATTACCATTGTTGACCATCTGGAAAAAGTTCGACAGGTCACGGGTCATCGTTTTTCATCAGAAAATTGATTTTTTGGACTGTAGAAAAATTGATTCAAAATGTCATTAGGATTGAGCCTCATGTTGAATGACTACTTTTTAAAGCCTCAATGTGACCAAAATTGCCATTTTTACAGACTTTTTCTCCCACTCAGAAGCTTCTATTTCGACCTATTCAGGCATTAAAATGACTCTAAACAAACTTATTTTAGTTCCAAGAGTTCTAATTCACATGCAATAGTCATTTAAAGTTCAAAAATTAAACTTTAAAAAATTACCATTTTTGACCATCTGGAAACAGTTCGACAGGTCACGGGTCATCGTTTTTCATCAGAAAATTGATTTTTTGGACTGTAGAAAAATTGATTCAAAATGTCATTTGGATTGAGCCTCATGTTGAATAACTACTTTTTAAAGCCTCAATGTGACAGAAATTTCCATTTTTACTGACTTTTTCTCCTCCTCAGAAGCTTCTATTTCGACCTATTCAGGCATTAAAATGACTCTAAACCCACCTATTTTAGTTCCAAGAGTTTTAATTCACATGCAATAGTCATTTACAGTCCAAAAATTAAACTTAAAACAATTACCATTTTTGACCATCTGGAAAAAGTTTGACAGGTCACGGGTCATCGTTTTTCATCAGAAAATTGATTTTTTGGACTGTAGAAAAATTGATTCAAAATGTCGTTTGGATTGAGCCTCATGTTGAATAACTACTTTTTAAAGCCTCAATGTGACCAAAATTGCCATTTTTACAGACTTTTTCTCCTACTCAGAAGGTTCTATTTCGACCAATTTCAGGCATTAACATGACTCTCAACACACTTATTTTAGTTCCAAGAGTTCTAATTCACATGCAATAGTCATTTACAGTCAAAAAATTAAACTTTAAAAAATTACCATTGTTGACCATCTGGAAAAAGTTCGACAGGTCACGGGTCATCGTTTTTCATCAGAAAATTGATTTTTTGGACTGTAGAAAAATTGATTCAAAATGTCATTTGGATTGAGCCTCATGTTGAATAACTACTTTTTAAAGCCTCAATGTGACCAAAATTGCCATGTTTACAGACTTTTTATCCTACTCAGAAGGTTCTATTTCGACCAATTTCAGGCATTAAAATGACTCTAAACACACTTATTTTAGTTCCAAGAGTTCTAATTCACATGCAATAGTCATTTACAGTCCAAAAATTAAACTTTAAAAAATTACAATTCTTGACCATCTGGAAAAAGTTGGACAGGTCACGGGTCATCGTTTTTCATCAGAAAATTGATTTTTTGGACTGTAGAAAAATTGATTCAAAATGTCATTAGGATTGAGCCTCATGTTGAATGACTACTTTTTAAAGCCTCAATGTGACCAAAATTGCCATTTTTACAGACTTTTTCTCCTACTCAGAAGCTTCTATTTCGACCTATTCAGGCATTAAAATGACTCTGAACAAACTTATTTTAGTTCCAAGAGTTCTAATTCACATGCAATAGTCATTTAAAGTTAAAAAATTAAACTTTAAACAATTACCATTTTTGACCATCTGGAAAAAGTTCGACAGGTCACGGGTCATCGTTTTTCATCAGAAAATTGATTTTTTGGACTGTAGAAAAATTGATTCAAAATGTCATTTGGATTGAGCCTCATGTTGAATAACTACTTTTTAAAGCCTCAATGTGACAGAAATTGCCATTTTTACTGACTTTTTCTCCTACTCAGAAGCTTCTATTTCGACCTATTCAGGCATTAAAATGACTCTAAACACACCTATTTTAGTTCCAAGAGTTCTAATTCACATGCAATAGTCATTTACAGTCCAAAAATTAAACTTTAAAAAATTACCATTTTTGACCATCTGGAAAAAGTTTGACAGGTCACGGGTCATCTTTTTTCATCAGAAAATGGATTTTTTGGACTGTAGAAAAATTGATTCAAAATGTCGTTTGGATTAAGCCTCATGTTGAATAACTACTTTTTAAAGCCTCAATGTGACCAAAATTGCCATTTTTACAGACTTTTTCTCCTACTCAGAAGCTTCTATTTCGACCTATTTCAGGCATTAAAATGACTCTAAACACACCTATTTTAGTTCCAAGAGTTCTAATTCACATGCAATAGTCATTTACAGTCCAAAAATTAAACTTAAAAAAATTACCATTGTTGACCATCTGGAAAAAGTTCGACAGGTCACGGGTCATCGTTTTTCATCAGAAAATAGATTTTTTGGACTGTAGAAAAATTGATTCAAAATGTCATTTGGATTGAGCCTCATGTTGAATAACTACTTTTTAAAGCCTCAATGTGACCAAAATTGCCATTTTTACAGACTTTTTCTCCTACTCAGAAGGTTCTATTTCGACCAATTTCAGGCATTAAAATGTTTCTAAACACACTTATTTTAGTTCCAAGAGTTCTAATTCACATGCAATAGTCATTTAAAGTCCAAAAATTAAACTTTAAAAAATTACCATTTTTGACCATCTGGAAAAAGTTCGACAGGTCACGGGTCATCGTTTTTCATCAGAAAATGGATTTTTTGGACTGTAGAAAAGTTGATTCAAAATGTCATTTGGATGGAGCCTCATGTTGAATAACTACTTTTTAAAGCCTCAATGTGACCAAAATTGCCATTTTTACAGACTTTTTCTCCTACTCAGAAGCTTCTATTTCGACCTATTTCAGGCATTAACATGACTCTCAACACACTTATTTTAGTTCCAAGAGTTCTAATTCACATGCAATAGTCATTTACAGTCAAAAAATTAAACTTTAAAAAATTACCATTGTTGACCATCTGGAAAAAGTTCGACAGGTCACGGGTCATCGTTTTTCATCAGAAAATTGATTTTTTGGACTGTAGAAAAATTGATTCAAAACGTCATTTGGATTGAGCCTCATGTTGAATAACTACTTTTTAAAGCCTCAATGTGACCAAAATTGCCATTTTTACAGACTTTTTCTCCTACTCAGAAGCTTCTATTTCGACCTATTTCAGGCATTAAAATGACTCTAAACACAGTTATTTTAGTTCCAAGAGTTCTAATTCACAAGCAATAGTCATTTACAGTCCAAAAATTAAACTTTAAAAAATTACCATTTTTGACCATCTGGAAAAAGTTCGACAGGTCACGGGTCATCGTTTTTCATCAGAAAATAGATTTTTTGGACTGTAGAAAAATGTATTCAAAATGTCATTTGGATTGAGCCTCATGTTGAATAACTACTTTTTAAAGCCTCAATGTGACCAAAATTGCCATTTTTACAGCCTTTTTCTCCTACTCAGAAGCTTCTATTTGGACCTATTCAGGCATTAAAATGACTCTAAACACACTTATTTTAGTTCCAAGAGTTCTAATTCACATGCAATAGTCATTTACAGTCCAAAAATTAAACTTTAAAAAATTACCATTGTTGACCATCTGGAAAAAGTTCGACAGGTCACGGGTCATCGTTTTTCATCAGAAAATAGATTTTTTGGACTGTAGAAAAATTGATTCAAAATGTTATTTGGATTGAGCCTCATGTTGAATAACTACTTTTTAAAGCCTCAATGTGACCAAAATTGCCATTTTTACAGACTTTTTCTCCTACTCAGAAGGTTCTATTTCGACCAATTTCAGGCATTAAAATGTTTCTAAACACACTTATTTTAGTTCCAAGAGTTCTAATTCACATGCAATAGTCATTTAAAGTCCAAAAATTAAACTTTAAAAAATTACCATTTTTGACCATCTGGAAAAAGTTCGACAGGTCACGGGTCATCGTTTTTTGGACTGTAGAACAATTGATTCAAAATGTCATTTGGATTGAGCCTCATGTTGAATAACTACTTTTTAAAGCCTTAATGTGACCAAAATTGCCATTTTTACAGACTTTTTCTCCTACTCAGAAGCTTCTATTTCGACCTATTCAGACATTAAAATGACTCTAAACACACTTATTTTAGTTCCAAGAGTTCTAATTCACATGCAATAGTCATTTAAAGTTCAAAAATGAAACTTTAAAAAATTACCATTTTTGACCATCTGGAAAAAGTTCGACAGGTCACGGGTCATCGTTTTTCATCAGAAAATTGATTTTTTGGACTGTAGAAAAATTGATTCAAAATGTCATTTGGATTGAGCCTCATGTTGAATAACTACTTTTTAAAGCCTCAATGTGACAGAAATTGCCATTTTTACTGACTTTTTCTCCTACTCAGAAGCTTCTATTTCGACCTATTCAGGCATTAAAATGACTCTAAACACACCTATTTTAGTTCCAAGAGTTCTAATTCACATGCAATAGTCATTTACAGTCCAAAAATTAAACTTAAAAAAATTACCATTGTTGACCATCTGGAAAAAGTTCGACAGGTCACGGGTCATCGTTTTTCATCAGAAAATAGATTTTTTGGACTGTAGAAAAATTGATTCAAAATGTCATTTGGATTGAGCCTCATGTTGAATAACTACTTTTTAAAGCCTCAATGTGACCAAAATTGCCATTTTTACAGACTTTTTCTCCTACTCAGAAGGTTCTATTTCGACCAATTTCAGGCATTAAAATGTTTCTAAACACACTTATTTTAGTTCCAAGAGTTCTAATTCACATGCAATAGTCATTTAAAGTCCAAAAATTAAACTTTAAAAAATTACCATTTTTGACCATCTGGAAAAAGTTCGACAGGTCACGGGTCATCGTTTTTCATCAGAAAATGGATTTTTTGGACTGTAGAAAAGTTGATTCAAAATGTCATTTGGATGGAGCCTCATGTTGAATAACTACTTTTTAAAGCCTCAATGTGACCAAAATTGCCATTTTTACAGACTTTTTCTCCTACTCAGAAGCTTCTATTTCGACCTATTTCAGGCATTAACATGACTCTCAACACACTTATTTTAGTTCCAAGAGTTCTAATTCACATGCAATAGTCATTTACAGTCAAAAATTAAACTTTAAAAAATTACCATTGTTGACCATCTGGAAAAAGTTCGACAGGTCACGGGTCATCGTTTTTCATCAGAAAATTGATTTTTTGGACTGTAGAAAAATTGATTCAAAACGTCATTTGGATTGAGCCTCATGTTGAATAACTACTTTTTAAAGCCTCAATGTGACCAAAATTGCCATTTTTACAGACTTTTTCTCCTACTCAGAAGCTTCTATTTCGACCTATTTCAGGCATTAAAATGACTCTAAACACAGTTATTTTAGTTCCAAGAGTTCTAATTCACAAGCAATAGTCATTTACAGTCCAAAAATTAAACTTTAAAAAATTACCATTTTTGACCATCTGGAAAAAGTTCGACAGGTCACGGGTCATCGTTTTTCATCAGAAAATAGATTTTTTGGACTGTAGAAAAATTGATTCAAAATGTCATTTGGATTGAGCCTCATGTTGAATAACTACTTTTTAAAGCCTCAATGTGACCAAAATTGCCATGTTTACAGACTTTTTATCCTACTCAGAAGGTTCTATTTCAACCAATTTCAGGCATTAAAATGACTCTAAACACACTTATTTTAGTTCCAAGAGTTCTTATTCACATGCAATAGTCATTTACAGTCCAAAAATTAAACTTTAAAAAATTACCATTCTTGACCATCTGGAAAAAGTTGGACAGGTCACGGGTCATCGTTTTTCATCAGAAAATTGATTTTTTGGACTGTAGAAAAATTGATTCAAAATGTCATTAGGATTGAGCCTCATGTTGAATGACTACTTTTTAAAGCCTCAATGTGACCAAAATTGCCATTTTTACAGACTTTTTCTCCTACTCAGAAGCTTCTATTTCGACCTATTCAGGCATTAAAATGACTCTGAACAAACTTATTTTAGTTCCAAGAGTTCTAATTCACATGCAATAGTCATTTAAAGTTAAAAAATTAAACTTTAAAAAATTACCATTTTTGACCATCTGGAAAAAGTTCGACAGGTCACGGGTCATCGTTTTTCATCAGAAAATTGATTTTTTGGACTGTAGAAAAATTGATTCAAAGTGTCATTTGGATTGAACCTCATGTTGAATAACTACTTTTTAAAGCCTCAATGTGACCAAAATTGCCATTTTTACAGACTTTTTCTCCTACTCAGAAGCTTCTATTTCGACCTATTCAGACATTAAAATGACTCTAAACACACTTATTTTAGTTCCAAGAGTTCTAATTCACATGCAATAGTCATTTAAAGTTCAAAAATGAAACTTTAAAAAATTACCATTTTTGACCATCTGGAAAAAGTTCGACAGGTCACGGGTCATCGTTTTTCATCAGAAAATTGATTTTTTGGACTGTAGAAAAATTGATTCAAAATGTCATTTGGATTGAGCCTCATGTTGAATAACTACTTTTTAAAGCCTCAATGTGACAGAAATTGCCATTTTTACTGACTTTTTCTCCTCCTCAGAAGCTTCTATTTCGACCTATTCAGGCATTAAAATGACTCTAAACACACCTATTTTAGTTCCAAGAGTTTTAATTCACATGCAATAGTCATTTACAGTCCAAAAATTAAACTTAAAACAATTACCATTTTTGACCATCTGGAAAAAGTTTGACAGGTCACGGGTCATCGTTTTTCATCAGAAAATTGATTTTTTGGACTGTAGAAAAATTGATTCAAAATGTCGTTTGGATTGAGCCTCATGTTGAATAACTACTTTTTAAAGCCTCAATGTGACCAAAATTGCCATTTTTACAGACTTTTTCTCCTACTCAGAAGCTTCTATTTCGACCTATTTCAGGCATTAAAATGACTCTAAACACACCTATTTTAGTTCCAAGAGTTCTAATTCACATGCAATAGTCATTTACAGTCCAAAAATTTAACTTAAAAATATTACCATTGTTGACCATCTGGAAAAAGTTCGACAGGTCACGGGTCATCGTTTTTCATCAGAAAATAGATTTTTTGGACTGTAGAAAAATTGATTCAAAATGTCATTTGGATTGAGCCTCATGTTGAATAACTACTTTTTAAAGCCTCAATGTGACCAAAAGTGCCATTTTTACAGACTTTTTCTCCTACTCAGAAGGTTCTATTTCGACCAATTTCAGGCATTAAAATGTTTCTAAACACACTTATTTTAGTTCCAAGAGTTCTAATTCACATGCAATAGTCATTTAAAGTCCAAAAATTAAACTTTAAAAAATTACCATTTTTGACCATCTGGAAAAAGTTCGACAGGTCACGGGGTCATCGTTTTTCATCAGAAAATGGATTTTTTGGACTGTAGAAAAGTTGATTCAAAATGTCATTTGGATGGAGCCTCATGTTGAATAACTACTTTTTAAAGCCTCAATGTGACCAAAATTGCCATTTTTACAGACTTTTTCTCCTACTCAGAAGCTTCTATTTCGACCTATTTCAGGCATTAACATGACTCTCAACACACTTATTTTAGTTCCAAGAGTTCTAATTCACATGCAATAGTCATTTACAGTCAAAAAATTAAACTTAAAAAAATTACCATTGTTGACCATCTGGAAAAAGTTCGACAGGTCACGGGTCATCGTTTTTCATCAGAAAATTGATTTTTTGGACTGTAGAAAAATTGATTCAAAATGTCATTTGGATTGAGCCTCATGTTGAATAACTACTTTTTAAAGCCTCAATGTGACCAAAATTGCCATGTTTACAGACTTTTTATCCTACTCAGAAGGTTCTATTTCGACCAATTTCAGGCATTAAAATGACTCTAAACACACTTATTTTAGTTCCAAGAGTTCTAATTCACATGCAATAGTCATTTACAGTCCAAAAATTAAACTTTAAAAAATTACCATTCTTGACCATCTGGAAAAAGTTGGACAGGTCACGGGTCATCGTTTTTCATCAGAAAATTGATTTTTTGGACTGTAGAAAAATTGATTCAAAATGTCATTAGGATTGAGCCTCATGTTGAATGACTACTTTTTAAAGCCTCAATGTGACCAAAATTGCCATTTTTACAGACTTTTTCTCCTACTCAGAAGCTTCTATTTCGACCTATTCAGGCATTAAAATGACTCTGAACAAACTTATTTTAGTTCCAAGAGTTCTAATTCACATGCAATAGTCATTTAAAGTAAAAAAATTAAACTTTAAACAATTACCATTTTTGACCATCTGGAAAAAGTTTGACAGGTCACGGGTCATCTTTTTTCATCAGAAAATGGATTTTTTGGACTGTAGAAAAATTGATTCAAAATGTCGTTTGGATTGAGCCTCATGTTGAATAACTACTTTTTAAAGCCTCAATGTGACCAAAATTGCCATTTTTACAGACTTTTTCTCCTACTCAGAAGCTTCTATTTCGACCTATTTCAGGCATTAAAATGACTCTAAACACACCTATTTTAGTTCCAAGAGTTCTAATTCACATGCAATAGTCATTTACAGTCCAAAAATTAAACTTACAAAAATTACCATTGTTGACCATCTGGAAAAAGTTCGACAGGTCACGGGTCATCGTTTTTCATCAGAAAATAGATTTTTTGGACTGTAGAAAAATTGATTCAAAATGTCATTTGGATTGAGCCTCATGTTGAATAACTACTTTTTAAAGCCTCAATGTGACCAAAATTGCCATTTTTACAGACTTTTTCTCCTACTCAGAAGGTTCTATTTCGACCAATTTCAGGCATTAAAATGTTTCTAAACACACTTATTTTAGTTCCAAGAGTTCTAATTCACATGCAATAGTCATTTAAAGTCCAAAAATTAAACTTTAAAAAATTACCATTTTTGACCATCTGGAAAAAGTTCGACAGGTCACGGGTCATCGTTTTTCATCAGAAAATGGATTTTTTGGACTGTAGAAAAGTTGATTCAAAATGTCATTTGGATGGAGCCTCATGTTGAATAACTACTTTTTAAAGCCTCAATGTGACCAAAATTGCCATTTTTACAGACTTTTTCTCCTACTCAGAAGCTTCTATTTCGACCTATTTCAGGCATTAACATGACTCTCAACACACTTATTTTAGTTCCAAGAGTTCTAATTCACATGCAATAGTCATTTACAGTCAAAAAATTAAACTTTAAAAAATTACCATTGTTGACCATCTGGAAAAAGTTCGACAGGTCACGGGTCATCGTTTTTCATCAGAAAATTGATTTTTTGGACTGTAGAAAAATTGATTCAAAACGTCATTTGGATTGAGCCTCATGTTGAATAACTACTTTTTAAAGCCTCAATGTGACCAAAATTGCCATTTTTACAGACTTTTTCTCCTACTCAGAAGCTTCTATTTCGACCTATTTCAGGCATTAAAATGACTCTAAACACAGTTATTTTAGTTCCAAGAGTTCTAATTCACAAGCAATAGTCATTTACAGTCCAAAAATTAAACTTTAAAAAATTACCATTTTTGACCATCTGGAAAAAGTTCGACAGGTCACGGATCATCGTTTTTCATCAGAAAATAGATTTTTTGGACTGTAGAAAAATGTATTCAAAATGTCATTTGGACTGAGCCTCATGTTGAATAACTACTTTTTAAAGCCTCAATGTGACCAAAATTGCCATTTTTACAGCCTTTTTCTCCTACTCAGAAGCTTCTATTTGGACCTATTCAGGCATTAAAATGACTCTAAACACACTTATTTTAGTTCCAAGAGTTCTAATTCACATGCAATAGTCATTTACAGTCCAAAAATTAAACTTTAAAAAATTACCATTGTTGACCATCTGGAAAAAGTTCGACAGGTCACGGGTCATCGTTTTTCATCAGAAAATAGATTTTTTGGACTGTAGAAAAATTGATTCAAAATGTCATTTGGATTGAGCCTCATGTTGAATAACTACTTTTTAAAGCCTCAATGTGACCAAAATTGCCATTTTTACAGACTTTTTCTCCTACTCAGAAGGTTCTATTTCGACCAATTTCAGGCATTAAAATGTTTCTAAACACACTTATTTTAGTTCCAAGAGTTCTAATTCACATGCAATAGTCATTTAAAGTCCAAAAATTAAACTTTAAAAAATTACCATTTTTGACCATCTGGAAAAAGTTCGACAGGTCACGGGTCATCGTTTTTTGGACTGTAGAACAATTGATTCAAAATGTCATTTGGATTGAGCCTCATGTTGAATAACTACTTTTTAAAGCCTCAATGTGACCAAAATTGCCATTTTTACAGACTTTTTCTCCTACTCAGAAGCTTCTATTTCGACCTATTCAGACATTAAAATGACTCTAAACACACTTATTTTAGTTCCAAGAGTTCTAATTCACATGCAATAGTCATTTAAAGTTCAAAAATGAAACTTTAAAAAATTACCATTTTTGACCATCTGGAAAAAGTTCGACAGGTCACGGGTCATCGTTTTTCATCAGAAAATTGATTTTTTGGACTGTAGAAAAATTGATTCAAAATGTCATTTGGATTGAGCCTCATGTTGAATAACTACTTTTTAAAGCCTCAATGTGACAGAAATTGCCATTTTTACTGACTTTTTCTCCTACTCAGAAGCTTCTATTTCGACCTATTCAGGCATTAAAATGACTCTAAACACACCTATTTTAGTTCCAAGAGTTCTAATTCACATGCAATAGTCATTTAAAGTCCAAAAATTAAACTTTAAAAAATTACCATTTTTGACCATCTGGAAAAAGTTCGACAGGTCACGGGTCATCGTTTTTCATCAGAAAATGGATTTTTTGGACTGTAGAAAAGTTGATTCAAAATGTCATTTGGATGGAGCCTCATGTTGAATAACTACTTTTTAAAGCCTCAATGTGACCAAAATTGCCATTTTTACAGACTTTTTCTCCTACTCAGAAGCTTCTATTTCGACCTATTTCAGGCATTAACATGACTCTCAACACACTTATTTGAGTTCCAAGAGTTCTAATTCACATGCAATAGTCATTTACAGTCAAAAAATTAAACTTTAAAAAATTAACATTGTTGACCATCTGGAAAAAGTTCGACAGGTCACGGGTCATCGTTTTTCATCAGAAAATTGATTTTTTGGACTGTAGAAAAATTGATTCAAAACGTCATTTGGATTGAGCCTCATGTTGAATAACTACTTTTTAAAGCCTCAATGTGACCAAAATTGCCATTTTTACAGACTTTTTCTCCTACTCAGAAGCTTCTATTTCGACCTATTTCAGGCATTAAAATGACTCTAAACACAGTTATTTTAGTTCCAAGAGTTCTAATTCACAAGCAATAGTCATTTACAGTCCAAAAATTAAACTTTAAAAAATTACCATTTTTGACCATCTGGAAAAAGTTCGACAGGTCACGGGTCATCGTTTTTCATCAGAAAATAGATTTTTTGGACTGTAGAAAAATTGATTCAAAATGTCATTTGGATTGAGCCTCATGTTGAATAACTACTTTTTAAATCCTCAATGTGACCAAAATTGCCATGTTTACAGACTTTTTATCCTACTCAGAAGGTTCTATTTCAACCAATTTCAGGCATTAAAATGACTCTAAACACACTTATTTTAGTTCCAAGAGTTCTTATTCACATGCAATAGTCATTTACAGTCCAAAAATTAAACTTTAAAAAATTACCATTCTTGACCATCTGGAAAAAGTTGGACAGGTCACGGGTCATCGTTTTTCATCAGAAAATTGATTTTTTGGACTGTAGAAAAATTGATTCAAAATGTCATTAGGATTGAGCCTCATGTTGAATGACTACTTTTTAAAGCCTCAATGTGACCAAAATTGCCATTTTTACAGACTTTTTCTCCTACTCAGAAGCTTCTATTTCGACCTATTCAGGCATTAAAATGACTCTGAACAAACTTATTTTAGTTCCAAGAGTTCTAATTCACATGCAATAGTCATTTAAAGTTAAAAAATTAAACTTTAAAAAATTACCATTTTTGACCATCTGGAAAAAGTTCGACAGGTCACGGGTCATCGTTTTTCATCAGAAAATTGATTTTTTGGACTGTAGAAAAATTGATTCAAAATGTCATTTGGATTGAACCTCATGTTGAATAACTACTTTTTAAAGCCTCAATGTGACCTAAATTGCCATTTTTACAGAGTTTTTCTCCTACTCAGAAGCTTCTATTTCGACCTATTTCAGGCATTAAAATGACTCCAAACACACTTATTTTAGTTCCAAGAGTTCTAATTCACATGCAATAGTCATTTACAGTCCAAAAATTAAACTTAAAAAAATTACCATTTTTGACCATCTGGAAAAAGTTCGACAGGTCACGGGTCATCGTTTTTCATCAGAAAATGGATTTTTTGGACTGTAGAAAAATTGATTCAAAATGTCGTTTGGATTGAGCCTCATGTTGAATAACTACTTTTTAAAGCCTCAATGTGACCAAAATTGCCATTTTTACAGACTTTTTCTCCTACTCAGAAGCTTCTATTTCGACCTATTTCAGGCATTAAAATGACTCTAAACACACTTATTTTAGTTCCAAGAGTTCTAATTTACATGCAATAGTCATTTACAGTCCAAAAATTAAACTTTAAAAAATTACCATTTTTGACCATCTGGAAAAAGTTCGACAGGTCACGGGTCATCGTTTTTCATCAGAAAATTGATTTTTTGGACTGTAGAAAAATTGATTCAAAATGTCATTTGGATTGAGCCTCATGTTGAATAACTACTTTTTAAAGCCTCAATGTGACAGAAATTGCCATTTTTACTGACTTTTTCTCCTACTCAGAAGCTTCTATTTCGACCTATTCAGGCATTAAAATGACTCTAAACACACCTATTTTAGTTCCAAGAGTTCTAATTCACATGCAATAGTCATTTACAGTCCAAAAATTAAACTTAAAAAAATTACCATTGTTGACCATCTGGAAAAAGTTCGACAGGTCACGGGTCATCGTTTTTCATCAGAAAATAGATTTTTTGGACTGTAGAAAAATTGATTCAAAATGTCATTTGGATTGAGCCTCATGTTGAATAACTACTTTTTAAAGCCTCAATGTGACCAAAATTGCCATTTTTACAGACTTTTTCTCCTACTCAGAAGGTTCTATTTCGACCAATTTCAGGCATTAAAATGTTTCTAAACACACTTATTTTAGTTCCAAGAGTTCTAATTCACATGCAATAGTCATTTAAAGTCCAAAAATTAAACTTTAAAAAATTACCATTCTTGACCATCTGGAAAAAGTTCGACAGGTCACGGGTCATCGTTTTTCATCAGAAAATTGATTTTTTGGACTGTAGAAAAATTGATTCAAAATGTCATTAGGATTGAGCCCCATGTTGAATGACTACTTTTTAAAGCCTCAATGTGACCAAAATTGCCATTTTTACAGACTTTTTCTCCTACTCAGAAGCTTCTATTTCGACCTATTCAGGCATTAAAATGACTCTAAACAAACTTATTTTAGTTCCAAGAGTTCTAATTCACATGCAATAGTCATTTAAAGTTCAAAAATTAAACTTTAAAAAATTACCATTTTTGACCATCTGGAAAAAGTTCGACAGGTCACGGGTCATCGTTTTTCATCAGAAAATTGATTTTTTGGACTGTAGAAAAATTGATTCAAAATGTCATTTGGATTGAGCCTCATGTTGAATAACTACTTTTTAAAGCCACAATGTGACAGAAATTGCCATTTTTACTGACTTTTTCTCCTACTCAGAAGCTTCTATTTCGACCTATTCAGGCATTAAAATGACTCTAAACACACCTATTTTATTTCCAAGAGTTCTAATTCACATGCAATAGTCATTTACAGTCCAAAAATTAAACTTTAAAAAATTACCATTTTTGACCATCTGGAAAAAGTTTGACAGGTCACGGGTCATTGTTTTTCATCAGAAAATTGATTTTTTGGACTGTAGAAAAATTGATTCAAAATGTCGTTTGTATTGAGCCTCATGTTGAATAACTACTTTTTAAAGCCTCAATGTGACCAAAATTGCCATTTTTACAGACTTTTTCTCCTACTCAGAAGCTTCTATTTCGACCTATTTCAGGCATTAAAATGACTCTAAACACACTTATTTTAGTTCCAAGAGTTCTAATTCACATGCAATAGTCATTTACAGTCCAAAAATTAAACTTTAAAAAATTACCATTGTTGACCATCTGGAAAAAGTTCGACAGGTCACGGGTCATCGTTTTTCATCAGAAAATAGATTTTTTGGACTGTAGAAAAATTGATTCAAAATGTCATTTGGATTGAGCCTCATGTTGAATAACTACTTTTTAAAGCCTCAATGTGACCAAAATTGCCATTTTTACAGACTTTTTCTCCTACTCAGAAGGTTCTATTTCGACCAATTTCAGGCATTAAAATGTTTCTAAACACACTTATTTTAGTTCCAAGAGTTCTAATTCACATGCAATAGTCATTTAAAGTCCAAAAATTAAACTTTAAAAAATTACCATTTTTGACCATCTGGAAAAAGTTCGACAGGTCACGGGTCATCGTTTTTCATCAGAAAATGGATTTTTTGGACTGTAGAAAAATTGATTCAAAATGTCATTAGGATTGAGCCTCATGTTGAATGACTACTTTTTAAAGCCTCAATGTGACCAAAATTGCCATTTTTACAGACTTTTTCTCCTACTCAGAAGCTTCTATTTTGACCTATTCAGGCATTAAAATGACTCTAAACAAACTTATTTTAGTTCCAAGAGTTCTAATTCACATGCAATAGTCATTTAAAGTTCAAAAATTAAACTTTAAAAAATTACCATTTTTGACCATCTGGAAAAAGTTCGACAGGTCACGGGTCATCGTTTTTCATCAGAAAATTGATTTTTTGGACTGTAGAAAAATTGATTCAAAATGTCATTTGGATTGAGCCTCATGTTGAATAACTACTTTTCAAAGCCTCAATGTGACCAAAATTGAAATTTTTACAGACTTTTTCTCCTACTCAGAAGCTTCTATTTCGACCTATTTCAGGCATTAATACGACTCCAAACACACTTATTTTAGTTCCAAGAGTTCTAATTCACATGTAGAGTCATTTACAGTCCAAAAATTAAACTTTAAAAAATTACCATTTTTGACCATCTGGAAAAAGTTCGACAGGTCTCGGGTCATCGTTTTTCATCCGAAAATTGATTTTTTGGACTGTAGAACAATTGATTCAAAATGTCATTTGGATTGAGCCTCATGTTGAATAACTACTTTTTAAAGCCTCAATGTGACCAAAATTGCCATTTTTACAGACTTTTTCTCCTACTCAGAAGCTTCTATTTCGACCTATTCAGACATTAAAATGACTCTAAACACACTTATTTTAGTTCCAAGAGTTCTAATTCACATGCAATAGTCATTTACAGTCCAAAAATTAAACTGTAAAAAATTACCATTTTTGACCATCTGGAAAAAGTTCGACAGGCCACGGGTCATCGTTTTTCATCAGAAAATTGATTTTTTGGACTGTAGAAAAATTGATTCAAAATGTCATTTGGATTGAGCCTCATGTTGAATCACTACTTTTTAAAGCCTCAATGTGACAGAAATTGCCATTTTTACTGACTTTTTCTCCTACTCAGAAGCTTCTATTTCGACCTATTCAGGCATTAAAATGACTCTAAACACACCTATTTTAGTTCCAAGAGTTCTAATTCACATGTAATAGTCATTTACAGTCCAAAAATTAAACTTTAAAAAATTACCATTTTTGACCATCTGGAAAAAGTTTGACAGGTCACGGGTCATCGTTTTTCATCAGAAAATTGATTTTTTGGACTGTAGAAAAATTGATTCAAAATGTCGTTCGGATTGAGCCTCATGTTGAATAACTACTTTTTAAAGCCTCAATGTGACCAAAATTGCCATTTTTACAGACTTTTACTCCTACTCAGAAGCTTCTATTTCGACCTATTTCAGGCATTAAAATGACTCTAAACACACTTATTTTAGTTCCAAGAGTTCTAATTCACATGCAATAGTCATTTACAGTCCAAAAATTAAACTTTAAAAAATTACCATTGTTGACCATCCTGAAAAAGTTCGACAGGTCACGGGTCATCGTTTTTCATCAGAAAATTGATTTTTTGGACTGTAGAAAAATTGATTCAAAACGTCATTTGGATTGAGCCTCATGTTGAATAACTACTTTTTAAAGCCTCAATGTGACCAAAATTGCCATTTTTACAGACTTTTTCTCCTACTCAGAAGCTTCTATTTCGACCTATTTCAGGCATTAAAATGACTCTAAACACACTTATTTTAGTTCCAAGAGTTCTAATTCACATGCAATAGTCATTTACAGTCCAAAAATTAAACTTTAAAAAATTACCATTATTGACCATCTGGAAAAAGTTCGACAGGTCACGGGTCATCGTTTTTCATCAGAAAATTGATTTTTTGGACTGTAGAAAAATTGATTCAAAATGTCATTAGGATTGAGCCTCATGTTGAATGACTACTTTTTAAAGCCTCAATGTGACCAAAATTGCCATTTTTACAGACTTTTTCTCCTACTCAGAAGCTTCTATTTCGACCTATTCAGGCATTAAAATGACTCTAAACAAACTTATTTTAGTTCCAAGAGTTCTAATTCACATGCAATAGTCATTTAAAGTTCAAAAATTAAACTTTAAAAAATTACCATTTTTGACCATCTGGAAAAAGTTCGACAGGTCACGGGTCATCGTTTTTCATCAGAAAATTGATTTTTTGGACTGTAGAAAAATTGATTCAAAATGTCATTTGGATTGAGCCTCATGTTGAATAACTACTTTTTAATGCCTCAATGTGACCAAAATTGAAATTTTTACAGACTTTTTCTCCTACTCAGAAGCTTCTATTTCGACCTATTTCAGGCATTAAAATGACTCCAAACACACTTATTTTAGTTCCAAGAGTTCTAATTCACATGCAATAGTCATTTACAGTCCAAAAATTAAACTTTAAAAAATTACCATTTTTGACCATCTGGAAAAAGTTCGACAGGTCTCGGGTCACCGTTTTTCATCCGAAAATTGATTTTTTGGACTGTAGAACAATTGATTCAAAATGTCATTTGGATTGAGCCTCATGTTGAATAACTACTTTTTAAAGCCTCAATGTGACCAAAATTGCCATTTTTACAGACTTTTTCTCCTACTCAGAAGCTTCTATTTCGAACTATTCAGACATTAAAATGACTCTAAACACACTTATTTTAGTTCCAAGAGTTCTAATTCACATGCAATAGTCATTTACAGTCCAAAAATTAAACTGTAAAAAATTACCATTTTTGACCATCTGGAAAAAGTTCGACAGGTCACGGGTCATCGTTTTTCATCAGAAAATTGATTTTTTGGACTGTAGAAAAATTGATTCAAAATGTCATTTGGATTGAGCCTCATGTTGAATAACTACTTTTTAAAGCCTCAATGTGACAGAAATTGCCATTTTTACTGACTTTTTCTCCTACTCAGAAGCTTCTATTTCGACCTATTCAGGCATTAAAATGACTCTAAACACACCTATTTTAGTTCCAAGAGTTCTAATTCACATGCAATAGTCATTTACAGTCCAAAAATTAAACTTTAAAAAATTACCATTTTTGACCATCTGGAAAAAGTTTGACAGGTCACGGGTCATCGTTTTTCATCAGAAAATTGATTTTTTGGACTGTAGAAAAATTGATTCAAAATGTCGTTTGGATTGAGCCTCATGTTGAATAACTACTTTTTAAAGCCTCAATGTGACCAAAATTGCCATTTTTACAGACTTTTTCTCCTACTCAGAAGCTTCTATTTCGACCTATTTCAGGCATTAAAATGACTCTAAACACACCTATTTTAGTTCCAAGAGTTCTAATTCACATGCAATAGTCATTTACAGTCCAAAAATTAAACTTTAAAAAATTACCATTGTTGACCATCTGGAAAAAGTTCGACAGGTCACGGGTCATCGTTTTTCATCAGAAAATTGATTTTTTGGACTGTAGAAAAATTGATTCAAAATGTCATTTGGATTGAGCCTCATGTTGAATAACTACTTTTTAAAGCCTCAATGTGACAGAAATTGCCATTTTTACTGACTTTTTCTCCTCCTCAGAAGCTTCTATTTCGACCTATTCAGGCATTAAAATGACTCTAAACACACCTATTTTAGTTCCAAGAGTTTTAATTCACATGCAATAGTCATTTACAGTCCAAAAATTAAACTTAAAACAATTACCATTTTTGACCATCTGGAAAAAGTTTGACAGGTCACGGGTCATCGTTTTTCATCAGAAAATTGATTTTTTGGACTGTAGAAAAATTGATTCAAAATGTCGTTTGGATTGAGCCTCATGTTGAATAACTACTTTTTAAAGCCTCAATGTGACCAAAATTGCCATTTTTACAGACTTTTTCTCCTACTCAGAAGCTTCTATTTCGACCTATTTCAGGCATTAAAATGACTCTAAACACACCTATTTTAGTTCCAAGAGTTCTAATTCACATGCAATAGTCATTTACAGTCCAAAAATTAAACTTAAAAATATTACCATTGTTGACCATCTGGAAAAAGTTCGACAGGTCACGGGTCATCGTTTTTCATCAGAAAATAGATTTTTTGGACTGTAGAAAAATTGATTCAAAATGTCATTTGGATTGAGCCTCATGTTGAATAACTACTTTTTAAAGCCTCAATGTGACCAAAATTGCCATTTTTACAGACTTTTTCTCCTACTCAGAAGGTTCTATTTCGACCAATTTCAGGCATTAAAATGTTTCTAAACACACTTATTTTAGTTCCAAGAGTTCTAATTCACATGCAATAGTCATTTAAAGTCCAAAAATTAAACTTTAAAAAATTACCATTTTTGACCAAATGGAAAAAGTTTGACAGGTCACGGGGTCATCGTTTTTCATCAGAAAATGGATTTTTTGGACTGTAGAAAAGTTGATTCAAAATGTCATTTGGATGGAGCCTCATGTTGAATAACTACTTTTTAAAGCCTCAATGTGACCAAAATTGCCATTTTTACAGACTTTTTCTCCTACTCAGAAGCTTCTATTTCGACCTATTTCAGGCATTAACATGACTCTCAACACACTTATTTTAGTTCCAAGAGTTCTAATTCACATGCAATAGTCATTTACAGTCAAAAAATTAAACTTTAAAAAATTACCATTGTTGACCATCTGGAAAAAGTTCGACAGGTCACGGGTCATCGTTTTTCATCAGAAAATTGATTTTTTGGACTGTAGAAAAATTGATTCAAAATGTCATTTGGATTGAGCCTCATGTTGAATAACTACTTTTTAAAGCCTCAATGTGACCAAAATTGCCATGTTTACAGACTTTTTATCCTACTCAGAAGGTTCTATTTCAACCAATTTCAGGCATTAAAATGACTCTAAACACACTTATTTTAGTTCCAAGAGTTCTAATTCACATGCAATAGTCATTTACAGTCCAAAAATTAAACTTTAAAAAATTACCATTCTTGACCATCTGGAAAAAGTTGGACAGGTCACGGGTCATCGTTTTTCTTCAGAAAATTGATTTTTTGGACTGTAGAAAAATTGATTCAAAATGTCATTAGGATTGAGCCTCATGTTGAATGACTACTTTTTAAAGCCTCAATGTGACCAAAATTGCCATTTTTACAGACTTTTTCTCCTACTCAGAAGCTTCTATTTCGACCTATTCAGGCATTAAAATGACTCTGAACAAACTTATTTTAGTTCCAAGAGTTCTAATTCACATGCAATAGTCATTTAAAGTTAAAAAATTAAACTTTAAAAAATTACCATTTTTGACCATCTGGAAAAAGTTCGACAGGTCACGGGTCATCGTTTTTCATCAGAAAATTCATTTTTTGGACTGTAGAAAAATTGATTCAAAATGTCATTTGGATTGAGCCTCATGTTGAATAACTACTTTTTAAAGCCTCAATGTGACAGAAATTGCCATTTTTACTGACTTTTTCTCCTACTCAGAAGCTTCTATTTCGACCTATTCAGGCATTAAAATGACTCTAAACACACCTATTTTAGTTCCAAGAGTTCTAATTCACATGCAATAGTCATTTACAGTCCAAAAATTAAACTTTAAAAAATTACCATTTTTGACCATCTGGAAAAAGTTTGACAGGTCACGGGTCATCGTTTTTCATCAGAAAATGGATTTTTTGGACTGTAGAAAAATTGATTCAAAATGTCGTTTGGATTGAGCCTCATGGTGAATAACTACTTTTTAAAGCCTCAATGTGACCAAAATTGCCATTTTTACAGACTTTTTCTCCTACTCAGAAGCTTCTATTTCGACCTATTTCAGGCATTAAAATGACTCTAAACACACCTATTTTAGTTCCAAGAGTTCTAATTCACATGCAATAGTCATTTACAGTCCAAAAATTAAACTTAAAAATATTACCATTGTTGACCATCTGGAAAAAGTTCGACAGGTCACGGGTCATCGTTTTTCATCAGAAAATAGATTTTTTGGACTGTAGAAAAATTGATTGAAAATGTCATTTGGATTGAGCCTCATGTTGAATAACTACTTTTTAAAGCCTCAATGTGACCAAAATTGCCATTTTTACAGACTTTTTCTCCTACTCAGAAGGTTCTATTTCGACCAATTTCAGGCATTAAAATGTTTCTAAACACACTTATTTTAGTTCCAAGAGTTCTAATTCACATGCAATAGTCATTTAAAGTCCAAAAATTAAACTTTAAAAAATTACCATTTTTGACCATCTGGAAAAAGTTCGACAGGTCACGGGGTCATCGTTTTTCATCAGAAAATGGATTTTTTGGACTGTAGAAAAGTTGATTCAAAATGTCATTTGGATGGAGCCTCATGTTGAATAACTACTTTTTAAAGCCTCAATGTGACCAAAATTGCCATTTTTACAGACTTTTTCTCCTACTCAGAAGCTTCTATTTCGACCTATTTCAGGCATTAACATGACTCTCAACACACTTATTTTAGTTCCAAGAGTTCTAATTCACATGCAATAGTCATTTACAGTCAAAAAATTAAACTTTAAAAAATTACCATTTTTGACCATCTGGAAAAAGTTCGACAGGTCACGGGTCATCGTTTTTCATCAGAAAATTGATTTTTTGGACTGTAGAAAAATTGATTCAAAATGTCATTTGGATTGAGCCTCATGTTGAATAACTACTTTTTAAAGCCTCAATGTGACCAAAATTGCCATGTTTACAGACTTTTTATCCTACTCAGAAGGTTCTATTTCAACCAATTTCAGGCATTAAAATGACTCTAAACACACTTATTTTAGTTCCAAGAGTTCTAATTCACATGCAATAGTCATTTACAGTCCAAAAATTAAACTTTAAAAAATTACCATTCTTGACCATCAGGAAAAAGTTGGACAGGTCACGGGTCATCGTTTTTCATCAGAAAATTGATTTTTTGGACTGTAGAAAAATTGATTCAAAATGTCATTAGGATTGAGCCTCATGTTGAATGACTACTTTTTAAAGCCTCAATGTGACAGAAATTGCCATTTTTACTGACTTTTTCTCCTACTCAGAAGCTTCTATTTCGACCTATTCAGGCATTAAAATGACTCTAAACACACCTATTTTAGTTCCAAGAGTTCTAATTCACATGCAATAGTCATTTACAGTCCAAAAATTAAACTTTAAAAAATTACCATTTTTGACCATCTGGAAAAAGTTTGACAGGTCACGGGTCATCGTTTTTCATCAGAAAATGGATTTTTTGGACTGTAGAAAAATTGATTCAAAATGTCGTTTGGATTGAGCCTCATGTTGAATAACTACTTTTTAAAGCCTCAATGTGACCAAAATTGCCATTTTTACAGACTTTTTCTCCTACTCAGAAGCTTCTATTTCGACCTATTTCAGGCATTAAAATGACTCTAAACACACCTATTTTAGTTCCAAGAGTTCTAATTCCCATGCAATAGTCATTTACAGTCCAAAAATTAAACTTTAAAAAATTACCATTGTTGACCATCTGGAAAAAGTTCGACAGGTCACGGGTCATCGTTTTTCATCAGAAAATTGATTTTTTGGACTGTAGAAAAATTGATTCAAAATGTCATTAGGATTGAGCCTCATGTTGAATGACTACTTTTTAAAGCCTCAATGTGACCAAAATTGCCATTTTTACAGACTTTTTCTCCCACTCAGAAGCTTCTATTTCGACCTATTCAGGCATTAAAATGACTCTAAACAAACTTATTTTAGTTCCAAGAGTTCTAATTCACATGCAATAGTCATTTAAAGTTCAAAAATTAAACTTTAAAAAATTACCATTTTTGACCATCTGGAAAAAGTTCGACAGGTCACGGGTCATCGTTTTTCATCAGAAAATTGATTTTTTGGACTGTAGAAAAATTGATTCAAAATGTCATTTGGATTGAGCCTCATGTTGAATAACTACTTTTTAAAGCCTCAATGTGACAGAAATTGCCATTTTTACTGACTTTTTCTCCTACTCAGAAGCTTCTATTTCGACCTATTCAGGCATTAAAATGACTCTAAACACACCTATTTTAGTTCCAAGAGTTCTAATTCACATGCAATAGTCATTTACAGTCCAAAAATTAAACTTTAAAAAATTACCATTTTTGACCATCTGGAAAAAGTTTGACAGGTCACGGGTCATCGTTTTTCATCAGAAAATTGATTTTTTGGACTGTAGAAAAATTGATTCAAAATGTCGTTTGGATTGAGCCTCATGTTGAATAACTACTTTTTAAAGCCTCAATGTGACCAAAATTGCCATTTTTACAGACTTTTTCTCCTACTCAGAAGCTTCTATTTCGACCTATTTCAGGCATTAAAATGACTCTAAACACACCTATTTTAGTTCCAAGAGTTCTAATTCACATGCAATAGTCATTTACAGTCCAAAAATTAAACTTTAAAAAATTACCATTGTTGACCATCTGGAAAAAGTTCGACAGGTCACGGGTCATCGTTTTTCATCAGAAAATTGATTTTTTGGACTGTAGAAAAATTGATTCAAAATGTCATTTGGATTGAGCCTCATGTTGAATAACTACTTTTTAAAGCCTCAATGTGACAGAAATTGCCATTTTTACTGACTTTTTCTCCTCCTCAGAAGCTTCTATTTCGACCTATTCAGGCATTAAAATGACTCTAAACACACCTATTTTAGTTCCAAGAGTTTTAATTCACATGCAATAGTCATTTACAGTCCAAAAATTAAACTTAAAACAATTACCATTTTTGACCATCTGGAAAAAGTTTGACAGGTCACGGGTCATCGTTTTTCATCAGAAAATTGATTTTTTGGACTGTAGAAAAATTGATTCAAAATGTCGTTTGGATTGAGCCTCATGTTGAATAACTACTTTTTAAAGCCTCAATGTGACCAAAATTGCCATTTTTACAGACTTTTTCTCCTACTCAGAAGCTTCTATTTCGACCTATTTCAGGCATTAAAATGACTCTAAACACACCTATTTTAGTTCCAAGAGTTCTAATTCACATGCAATAGTCATTTACAGTCCAAAAATTAAACTTAAAAATATTACCATTGTTGACCATCTGGAAAAAGTTCGACAGGTCACGGGTCATCGTTTTTCATCAGAAAATAGATTTTTTGGACTGTAGAAAAATTGATTCAAAATGTCATTTGGATTGAGCCTCATGTTGAATAACTACTTTTTAAAGCCTCAATGTGACCAAAATTGCCATTTTTACAGACTTTTTCTCCTACTCAGAAGGTTCTATTTCGACCAATTTCAGGCATTAAAATGTTTCTAAACACACTTATTTTAGTTCCAAGAGTTCTAATTCACATGCAATAGTCATTTAAAGTCCAAAAATTAAACTTTAAAAAATTACCATTTTTGACCAAATGGAAAAAGTTTGACAGGTCACGGGGTCATCGTTTTTCATCAGAAAATGGATTTTTTGGACTGTAGAAAAGTTGATTCAAAATGTCATTTGGATGGAGCCTCATGTTGAATAACTACTTTTTAAAGCCTCAATGTGACCAAAATTGCCATTTTTACAGACTTTTTCTCCTACTCAGAAGCTTCTATTTCGACCTATTTCAGGCATTAACATGACTCTCAACACACTTATTTTAGTTCCAAGAGTTCTAATTCACATGCAATAGTCATTTACAGTCAAAAAATTAAACTTTAAAAAATTACCATTGTTGACCATCTGGAAAAAGTTCGACAGGTCACGGGTCATCGTTTTTCATCAGAAAATTGATTTTTTGGACTGTAGAAAAATTGATTCAAAATGTCATTTGGATTGAGCCTCATGTTGAATAACTACTTTTTAAAGCCTCAATGTGACCAAAATTGCCATGTTTACAGACTTTTTATCCTACTCAGAAGGTTCTATTTCAACCAATTTCAGGCATTAAAATGACTCTAAACACACTTATTTTAGTTCCAAGAGTTCTAATTCACATGCAATAGTCATTTACAGTCCAAAAATTAAACTTTAAAAAATTACCATTCTTGACCATCTGGAAAAAGTTGGACAGGTCACGGGTCATCGTTTTTCTTCAGAAAATTGATTTTTTGGACTGTAGAAAAATTGATTCAAAATGTCATTAGGATTGAGCCTCATGTTGAATGACTACTTTTTAAAGCCTCAATGTGACCAAAATTGCCATTTTTACAGACTTTTTCTCCTACTCAGAAGCTTCTATTTCGACCTATTCAGGCATTAAAATGACTCTGAACAAACTTATTTTAGTTCCAAGAGTTCTAATTCACATGCAATAGTCATTTAAAGTTAAAAAATTAAACTTTAAAAAATTACCATTTTTGACCATCTGGAAAAAGTTCGACAGGTCACGGGTCATCGTTTTTCATCAGAAAATTCATTTTTTGGACTGTAGAAAAATTGATTCAAAATGTCATTTGGATTGAGCCTCATGTTGAATAACTACTTTTTAAAGCCTCAATGTGACAGAAATTGCCATTTTTACTGACTTTTTCTCCTACTCAGAAGCTTCTATTTCGACCTATTCAGGCATTAAAATGACTCTAAACACACCTATTTTAGTTCCAAGAGTTCTAATTCACATGCAATAGTCATTTACAGTCCAAAAATTAAACTTTAAAAAATTACCATTTTTGACCATCTGGAAAAAGTTTGACAGGTCACGGGTCATCGTTTTTCATCAGAAAATGGATTTTTTGGACTGTAGAAAAATTGATTCAAAATGTCGTTTGGATTGAGCCTCATGGTGAATAACTACTTTTTAAAGCCTCAATGTGACCAAAATTGCCATTTTTACAGACTTTTTCTCCTACTCAGAAGCTTCTATTTCGACCTATTTCAGGCATTAAAATGACTCTAAACACACCTATTTTAGTTCCAAGAGTTCTAATTCACATGCAATAGTCATTTACAGTCCAAAAATTAAACTTAAAAATATTACCATTGTTGACCATCTGGAAAAAGTTCGACAGGTCACGGGTCATCGTTTTTCATCAGAAAATAGATTTTTTGGACTGTAGAAAAATTGATTGAAAATGTCATTTGGATTGAGCCTCATGTTGAATAACTACTTTTTAAAGCCTCAATGTGACCAAAATTGCCATTTTTACAGACTTTTTCTCCTACTCAGAAGGTTCTATTTCGACCAATTTCAGGCATTAAAATGTTTCTAAACACACTTATTTTAGTTCCAAGAGTTCTAATTCACATGCAATAGTCATTTAAAGTCCAAAAATTAAACTTTAAAAAATTACCATTTTTGACCATCTGGAAAAAGTTCGACAGGTCACGGGGTCATCGTTTTTCATCAGAAAATGGATTTTTTGGACTGTAGAAAAGTTGATTCAAAATGTCATTTGGATGGAGCCTCATGTTGAATAACTACTTTTTAAAGCCTCAATGTGACCAAAATTGCCATTTTTACAGACTTTTTCTCCTACTCAGAAGCTTCTATTTCGACCTATTTCAGGCATTAACATGACTCTCAACACACTTATTTTAGTTCCAAGAGTTCTAATTCACATGCAATAGTCATTTACAGTCAAAAAATTAAACTTTAAAAAATTACCATTTTTGACCATCTGGAAAAAGTTCGACAGGTCACGGGTCATCGTTTTTCATCAGAAAATTGATTTTTTGGACTGTAGAAAAATTGATTCAAAATGTCATTTGGATTGAGCCTCATGTTGAATAACTACTTTTTAAAGCCTCAATGTGACCAAAATTGCCATGTTTACAGACTTTTTATCCTACTCAGAAGGTTCTATTTCAACCAATTTCAGGCATTAAAATGACTCTAAACACACTTATTTTAGTTCCAAGAGTTCTAATTCACATGCAATAGTCATTTACAGTCCAAAAATTAAACTTTAAAAAATTACCATTCTTGACCATCAGGAAAAAGTTGGACAGGTCACGGGTCATCGTTTTTCATCAGAAAATTGATTTTTTGGACTGTAGAAAAATTGATTCAAAATGTCATTAGGATTGAGCCTCATGTTGAATGACTACTTTTTAAAGCCTCAATGTGACAGAAATTGCCATTTTTACTGACTTTTTCTCCTACTCAGAAGCTTCTATTTCGACCTATTCAGGCATTAAAATGACTCTAAACACACCTATTTTAGTTCCAAGAGTTCTAATTCACATGCAATAGTCATTTACAGTCCAAAAATTAAACTTTAAAAAATTACCATTTTTGACCATCTGGAAAAAGTTTGACAGGTCACGGGTCATCGTTTTTCATCAGAAAATGGATTTTTTGGACTGTAGAAAAATTGATTCAAAATGTCGTTTGGATTGAGCCTCATGTTGAATAACTACTTTTTAAAGCCTCAATGTGACCAAAATTGCCATTTTTACAGACTTTTTCTCCTACTCAGAAGCTTCTATTTCGACCTATTTCAGGCATTAAAATGACTCTAAACACACCTATTTTAGTTCCAAGAGTTCTAATTCCCATGCAATAGTCATTTACAGTCCAAAAATTAAACTTTAAAAAATTACCATTGTTGACCATCTGGAAAAAGTTCGACAGGTCACGGGTCATCGTTTTTCATCAGAAAATTGATTTTTTGGACTGTAGAAAAATTGATTCAAAATGTCATTAGGATTGAGCCTCATGTTGAATGACTACTTTTTAAAGCCTCAATGTGACCAAAATTGCCATTTTTACAGACTTTTTCTCCCACTCAGAAGCTTCTATTTCGACCTATTCAGGCATTAAAATGACTCTAAACAAACTTATTTTAGTTCCAAGAGTTCTAATTCACATGCAATAGTCATTTAAAGTTCAAAAATTAAACTTTAAAAAATTACCATTTTTGACCATCTGGAAAAAGTTCGACAGGTCACGGGTCATCGTTTTTCATCAGAAAATTGATTTTTTGGACTGTAGAAAAATTGATTCAAAATGTCATTTGGATTGAGCCTCATGTTGAATAACTACTTTTTAAAGCCTCAATGTGACAGAAATTGCCATTTTTACTGACTTTTTCTCCTACTCAGAAGCTTCTATTTCGACCTATTTCAGGCATTAAAATGACTCTAAACACAGTTATTTTAGTTCCAAGAGTTCTAATTCACAAGCAATAGTCATTTACAGTCCAAAAATTAAACTTTAAAAAATTACCATTTTTGACCATCTGGAAAAAGTTCGACAGGTCACGGGTCATCGTTTTTCATCAGAAAATAGATTTTTTGGACTGTAGAAAAATTGATTCAAAATGTCATTTGGATTGAGCCTCATGTTGAATAACTACTTTTTAAAGCCTCAATGTGACCAAAATTGCCATGTTTACAGACTTTTTATCCTACTCAGAAGGTTCTATTTCGACCAATTTCAGGCATTAAAATGACTCTGAACAAACTTATTTTAGTTCCAAGAGTTCTAATTCACATGCAATAGTCATTTAAAGTTAAAAAATTAAACTTTAAAAAATTACCATTTTTGACCATCTGGAAAAAGTTCGACAGGTCACGGGTCATCGTTTTTCATCAGAAAATTGATTTTTTGGACTGTGGAAAAATTGATTCAAAATGTCATTTGGATTGAGCATCATGTTGAATAACTACTTTTTAAAGCCTCAATGTGACCAAAATTGAAATTTTTATAGACTTTTTACTCCTACTCAGAAGCTTCTATTTCGACCTATTTCAGGCATTAAAATGACTCCAAACACACTTATTTTAGTTCCAAGAGTTCTAATTCACATGCAATAGTCATTTACAGTCCAAAAATTAAACTTTAAAAAATTACCATTTTTGACTATCTGGAAAAAGTTCGACAGGTCTCGGGTCATCGTTTTTCATCCGAAAATTGATTTTTTGGACTGTAGAAAAATTGATTCAAAATGTCGTTTGGATTGAGCCTCATGTTGAATAACTACTTTTTAAAGCCTCAATGTGACCAAAATTGCCATTTTTACAGACTTTTTCTCCTACTCAGAAGCTTCTATTTCGACCTATTCAGGCATTAAAATGACTCTAAACAAACTTATTTTAGTTCCAAGAGTTCTAATTCACATGCAATAGTCATTTAAAGTCCAAAAATTAAACTTTAAAAAATTACCATTTTTGACCATCTGGAAAAAGTTCGACAGGTCACGGGTCATCGTTTTTCATCAGAAAATTGATTTTTTGGACTGTAGAAAAATTGATTCAAAATGTCATTTGGATTGAGCCTCATGTTGAATAACTACTTTTTAAAGCCTCAATGTGACCTAAATTGCCATTTTTACAGAGTTTTTCTCCTACTCAGAAGCTTCTATTTCGACCTATTTCAGGCATTAAAATGACTCCAAACACACTTATTTTATTTCCAAGAGTTCTAATTCACATGCAATAGTCATTTACAGTCCAAAAATTAAACTTTAAAAAATTACCATTTTTGACCATCTGGAAAAAGTTCGACAGGTCACGGGTCATCGTTTTTCATCAGAAAATGGATTTTTTGGACTGTAGAAAAATTGATTCAAAATGTCGTTTGGATTGAGCCTCATGTTGAATAACTACTTTTTAAAGCCTCAATGTGACCAAAATTGCCGTTTTTACAGACTTTTTCTCCTACTCAGAAGCTTCTATTTCGACCTATTTCAGGCATTAAAATGACTCTAAACACACTTATTTTAGTTCCAAGAGTTCTAATTCACATGCAATAGTCATTTACAGTCCAAAAATTAAACTTTAAAAAATTACCATTTTTGACCATCTGGAAAAAGTTCGACAGGTCACGGGTCATCGTTTTTCATCAGAAAATAGATTTTTTGGACTGTAGAAAAATGTATTCAAAATGTCATTTGGATTGAGCCTCATGTTGAATAACTACTTTTTAAAGCCTCAATGTGACCAAAATTGCCATTTTTACAGCCTTTTTCTCCTACTCAGAAGCTTCTATTTGGACCTATTCAGGCATTAAAATGACTCTAAACACACTTATTTTAGTTCCAAGAGTTCTAATTTACATGCAATAGTCATTTACAGTCCAAAAATTAAACTTTAAAAAATTACCATTGTTGACCATCTGGAAAAAGTTCGACAGGTCACGGGTCATTGTTTTCCATCAGAAAATTGATTTTTTGGACTGTAGAAAAATTGATTCAAAATGTCGTTTGGATTGAGCCTCATGTTGAATAACTACTTTTTAAAGCCTCAATGTGACCAAAATTGCCATTTTTACAGACTTTTTCTCCTACTCAGAAGCTTCTATTTCGACCTATTTCAGGCATTAAAATGACTCTAAACACACTTATTTTAGTTCCAAGAGTTCTAATTCACATGCAATAGTCATTTACAGTCCAAAAATTAAACTTTAAAAAATTACCATTCTTGACCATCTGGAAAAAGTTCGACAGGTCACGGGTCATCGTTTTTCATCAGAAAATTGATTTTTTGGACTGTAGAAAAATTGATTCAAAATGTCATTAGGATTGAGCCCCATGTTGAATGACTACTTTTTAAAGCCTCAATGTGACCAAAATTGCCATTTTTACAGACTTTTTCTCCTACTCAGAAGCTTCTATTTTGACCTATTCAGGCATTAAAATGACTCTAAACAAACTTATTTTAGTTCCAAGAGTTCTAATTCACATGCAATAGTCATTTAAAGTTCAAAAATTAAACTTTAAAAAATTACCATTTTTGACCATCTGGAAAAAGTTCGACAGGTCACGGGTCATCGTTTTTCATCAGAAAATTGATTTTTTGGACTGTAGAAAAATTGATTCAAAATGTCATTTGGATTGAGCCTCCTGTTGAATAACTACTTTTTAAAGCCACAATGTGACAGAAATTGCCATTTTTACTGACTTTTTCTCCTACTCAGAAGCTTCTATTTCGACCTATTCAGGCATTAAAATGACTCTAAACACACCTATTTTAGTTCCAAGAGTTCTAATTCACATGCAATAGTCATTTACAGTCCAAAAATTAAACTTTAAAAAATTACCATTTTTGACCATCTGGAAAAAGTTTGACAGGTCACGGGTCATCGTTTTTCATCAGAAAATTGATTTTTTGGACTGTAGAAAAATTGATTCAAAATGTCGTTTGGATTGAGCCTCATGTTGAATAACTACTTTTTAAAGCCTCAATGTGACCAAAATTGCCATTTTTACAGACTTTTTCTCCTACTCAGAAGCTTCTATTTCGACCTATTTCAGGCATTAAAATGACTCTAAACAAACTTATTTTAGTTCCAAGAGTTCTAATTCACATGCAATAGTCATTTACAGTCCAAAAATTAAACTTTAAAAAATTACCATTGTTGACCATCTGGAAAAAGTTCGACAGGTCACGGGTCATCGTTTTTCATCAGAAAATAGATTTTTTGGACTGTAGAAAAATTGATTCAAAATGTCATTTGGATTGAGCCTCATGTTGAATAACTACTTTTTAAAGCCTCAATGTGACCAAAATTGCCATTTTTACAGACTTTTTCTCCTACTCAGAAGGTTCTATTTCGACCAATTTCAGGCATTAAAATGTTTCTAAACACACTTATTTTAGTTCCAAGAGTTCTAATTCACATGCAATAGTCATTTAAAGTCCAAAAATTAAACTTTAAAAAATTACCATTTTTGACCATCTGGAAAAAGTTCGACAGGTCACGGGTCATCGTTTTTCATCAGAAAATGGATTTTTTGGACTGTAGAAAAATTGATTCAAAATGTCGTTAGGATTGAGCCTCATGTTGAATGACTACTTTTTAAAGCCTCAATGTGACCAAAATTGCCATTTTTACAGACTTTTTTCCTACTCAGAAGCTTCTATTTCGACCTATTCAGGCATTAAAATGACTCTAAACAAACTTATTTTAGTTCCAAGAGTTCTAATTCACATGCAATAGTCATTTAAAGTTCAAAAATTAAACTTTAAAAAATTACCATTTTTGACCATCTGGAAAAAGTTTGACAGGTCACGGGTCATCGTTTTTCATCAGAAAATTGATTTTTTGGACTGTAGAAAAATTGATTCAAAATGTCATTTGGATTGAGCCTCATGTTGAATAACTACTTTTCAAAGCCTCAATGTGACCAAAATTGAAATTTTTACAGACTTTTTCTCCTACTCAGAAGCTTCTATTTCGACCTATTTCAGGCATTAATACGACTCCAAACACACTTATTTTAGTTCCAAGAGTTCTAATTCACATGTAGAGTCATTTACAGTCCAAAAATTAAACTTTAAAAAATTACCATTTTTGACCATCTGGAAAAAGTTCGACAGGTCTCGGGTCATCGTTTTTCATCCGAAAATTGATTTTTTGGACTGTAGAACAATTGATTCAAAATGTCATTTGGATTGAGCCTCATGTTGAATAACTACTTTTTAAAGCCTCAATGTGACCAAAATTGCCATTTTTACAGACTTTTTCTCCTACTCAGAAGGTTCTATTTCGACCAATTTCAGGCATTAAAATGTTTCTAAACACACTTATTTTAGTTCCAAGAGTTCTAATTCACATGCAATAGTCATTTAAAGTTCAAAAATTAAACTTTAAAAAATTACCATTTTTGACCATCTGGAAAAAGTTCGACAGGCAACGGGTCATCGTTTTTCATCAGAAAATTGATTTTTTGGACTGTAGAAAAATTGATTCAAAATGTCATTTGGATTGAGCCTCATGTTGAATAACTACTTTTTAAAGCCTCAATGTGACAGAAATTGCCATTTTTACTGACTTTTTCTCCTACTCAGAAGCTTCTATTTCGAACTATTCAGGCATTAAAATGACTCTAAACACACCTATTTTAGTTCCAAGAGTTCTAATTCACATGCAATAGTCATTTACAGTCCAAAAATTAAACTTAAAAAAATTACCATTTTTGACCATCTGGAAAAAGTTTGACAGGTCACGGGTCATCGTTTTTCATCAGAAAATTGATTTTTTGGACTGTAGAAAAATTGATTCAAAATGTCGTTTGGATTGAGCCTCATGTTGAATAACTACTTTTTAAAGCCTCAATGTGACCAAAATTGCCATTTTTACAGACTTTTTCTCCTACTCAGAAGCTTCTATTTCGACCTATTTCAGGCATTAAAATGACTCTAAACACACCTATTTTAGTTCCAAGAGTTCTAATTCACATGCAATAGTCATTTACAGTCCAAAAATTAAACTTAAAAAAATTACCATTGTTGACCATCTGGAAAAAGTTCGACAGGTCACGGGTCATCGTTTTTCATCAGAAAATAGATTTTTTGGACTGTAGAAAAATTGATTCAAAATGTCATTTGGATTGAGCCTCATGTTGAATAACTACTTTTTAAAGCCTCAATGTGACCAAAATTGCCATTTTTACAGACTTTTTCTCCTACTCAGAAGGTTCTCTTTCGACCAATTTCAGGCATTAACATGACTCTCAACACACTTATTTTAGTTCCAAGAGTTCTAATTCACATGCAATAGTCATTTACAGTCCAAAAATTAAACTTAAAAAAATTACCATTGTTGACCATCTGGAAAAAGTTCGACAGGTCACAGGTCATCGTTTTTCATCAGAAAATAGATTTTTTGGACTGTAGAAAAATTGATTCAAAATGTCATTTGGATTGAGCCTCATGTTGAAAAACTACTTTTTAAAGCCTCAATGTGACCAAAATTGCCATGTTTACAGACTTTTTATCCTACTCAGAAGGTTCTATTTCAACCAATTTCAGGCATTAAAATGACTCTAAACACACTTATTTTAGTTCCAAGAGTTCTAATTCACATGCAATAGTCATTTACAGTCCAAAAATTAAACTTTAAAAAATTACCATTCTTGACCATCTGGAAAAAGTTGGACAGGTCACGGGTCATCGTTTTTCATCAGAAAATTGATTTTTTGGACTGTAGAAAAATTGATTCAAAATGTCATTAGGATTGAGCCTCATGTTGAATGACTACTTTTTAAAGCCTCAATGTGACCAAAATTGCTATTTTTACAGACTTTTTCTCCTACTCAGAAGCTTCTATTTCGACCTATTCAGGCATTAAAATGACTCTGAAGAAACTTATTTTAGTTCCAAGAGTTCTAATTCACATGCAATAGTCATTTAAAGTTAAAAAATTAAACTTTAAAAAATTACCATTTTTGACCATCTGGAAAAAGTTCGACAGGTCACGGGTCATCGTTTTTCATCAGAAAATTGATTTTTTGGACTGTGGAAAAATTGATTCAAAATGTCATTTGGATTGAGCATCATGTTGAATAACTACTTTTTAAAGCCTCAATGTGACCAAAATTGAAATTTTTATAGACTTTTTACTCCTACTCAGAAGCTTCTATTTCAACCTATTTCAGGCATTAAAATGACTCCAAACACACTTATTTTAGTTCCAAGAGTTCTAATTCACATGCAATAGTCATTTACAGTCCAAAAATTAAACTTTAAAAAATTACCATTTTTGACTATCTGGAAAAAGTTCGACACTCGGGTCATCGTTTTTCATCCGAAAATTGATTTTTTGGACTGTAGAAAAATTGATTCAAAATGTCGTTTGGATTGAGCCTCATGTTGAATAACTACTTTTTAAAGCCTCAATGTGACCAAAATTGCCATTTTTACAGACTTTTTCTCCTACTCAGAAGCTTCTATTTCGACCTATTCAGGCATTAAAATGACTCTAAACAAACTTATTTTAGTTCCAAGAGTTCTAATTCACATGCAATAGTCATTTAAAGTCCAAAAATTAAACTTTAAAAAATTACCATTTTTGACCATCTGGAAAAAGTTCGACAGGTCACGGGTCATCGTTTTTCATCAGAAAATTGATTTTTTGGACTGTAGAAAAATTGATTCAAAATGTCATTTGGATTGAGCCTCATGTTGAATAACTACTTTTTAAAGCCTCAATGTGACCTAAATTGCCATTTTTACAGAGTTTTTCTCCTACTCAGAAGCTTCTATTTCGACCTATTTCAGGCATTAAAATGACTCCAAACACACTTATTTTAGTTCCAAGAGTTCTAATTCACATGCAATAGTCATTTACAGTCCAAAAATTAAACTTTAAAAAATTACCATTTTTGACCATCTGGAAAAAGTTCGACAGGTCACGGGTCATCGTTTTTCATCAGAAAATGGATTTTTTGGACTGTAGAAAAATTGATTCAAAATGTCATTTGGATTGAGCCTCATGTTGAATAACTACTTTTTAAAGCCTCAATGTGACCTAAATTGCCATTTTTACAGAGTTTTTCTCCTTCTCAGAAGCTTCTATTTCGACCTATTTCAGGCATTAAAATGACTCCAAACACACTTATTTTAGTTCCAAGAGTTCTAATTCACATGCAATAGTCATTTACAGTCCAAAAATTAAACTTTAAAAAATTACCATTTTTGACCATCTGGAAAAAGTTCGACAGGTCACGGGTCATCGTTTTTCATCAGAAAATGGATTTTTTGGACTGTAGAAAAATTGATTCAAAATGTCGTTTGGATTGAGCCTCATGTTGAATAACTACTTTTTAAAGCCTCAATGTGACCAAAATTGCCATTTTTACAGACTTTTTCTCCTACTCAGAAGCTTCTATTTCGACCTATTTCAGGCATTAAAATGACTCTAAACACACTTATTTTAGTTCCAAGAGTTCTAATTTACATGCAATAGTCATTTACAGTCCAAAAATTAAACTTTAAAAAATTACCATTTTTGACCATCTGGAAAAAGTTCGACAGGTCACGGGTCATCGTTTTTCATCAGAAAATTGATTTTTTGGACTGTAGAAAAATTGATTCAAAATGTCATTTGGATTGAGCCTCATGTTGAATAACTACTTTTTAAAGCCTCAATGTGACCTAAATTGCCATTTTTACAGAGTTTTTCTCCTACTCAGAAGCTTCTATTTCGACCTATTTCAGGCATTAAAATGACTCCAAACACACTTATTTTAGTTCCAAGAGTTCTAATTCACATGCAATAGTCATTTACAGTCCAAAAATTAAACTTTAAAAAATTACCATTTTTGACCATCTGGAAAAAGTTCGACAGGTCACGGGTCATCGTTTTTCATCAGAAAATGGATTTTTTGGACTGTAGAAAAATTGATTCAAAATGTCGTTTGGATTGAGCCTCATGTTGAATAACTACTTTTTAAAGCCTCAATGTGACCAAAATTGCCATTTTTACAGACTTTTTCTCCTACTCAGAAGCTTCTATTTCGACCTATTTCAGGCATTAAAATGACTCTAAACACACTTATTTTAGTTCCAAGAGTTCTAATTTACATGCAATAGTCATTTACAGTCCAAAAATTAAACTTTAAAAAATTACCATTTTTGACCATCTGGAAAAAGTTCGACAGGTCACGGGTCATCGTTTTTCATCAGAAAATAGATTTTTTGGACTGTAGAAAAATGTATTCAAAATGTCATTTGGATTGAGCCTCATGTTGAATAACTACTTTTTAAAGCCTCAATGTGACCAAAATTGCCATTTTTACAGCCTTTTTCTCCTACTCAGAAGCTTCTATTTGGACCTATTCAGGCATTAAAATGACTCTAAACACACTTTTTTTAGTTCCAAGAGTTCTAATTTACATGCAATAGTCATTTACAGTCCAAAAATTAAACTTTAAAAAATTACCATTGTTGACCATCTGGAAAAAGTTCGACAGGTCACGGGTCATTGTTTTTCATCAGAAAATGGATTTTTTGGACTGTAGAAAAGTTGATTCAAAATGTCGTTTGGATTGAGCCTCATGTTGAATAACTACTTTTTAAAGCCTCAATGTGACCAAAATTGCCATTTTTACAGACTTTTTCTCCTACTCAGAAGCTTCTATTTCGACCTATTCAGGCATTAAAATGACTCTAAACAAACTTATTTTAGTTCCAAGAGTTCTAATTCACATGCAATAGTCATTTAAAGTCCAAAAATTAAACTTTAAAAAATTACCATTTTTGACCATCTGGAAAAAGTTCGACAGGTCACGGGTCATCGTTTTTCATCAGAAAATTGATTTTTTGGACTGTAGAAAAATTGATTCAAAATGTCATTTGGATTGAGCCTCATGTTGAATAACTACTTTTTAAAGCCTCAATGTGACCTAAATTGCCATTTTTACAGAGTTTTTCTCCTACTCAGAAGCTTCTATTTCGACCTATTTCAGGCATTAAAATGACTCCAAACACACTTATTTTATTTCCAAGAGTTCTAATTCACATGCAATAGTCATTTACAGTCCAAAAATTAAACTTTAAAAAATTACCATTTTTGACCATCTGGAAAAAGTTCGACAGGTCACGGGTCATCGTTTTTCATCAGAAAATGGATTTTTTGGACTGTAGAAAAATTGATTCAAAATGTCGTTTGGATTGAGCCTCATGTTGAATAACTACTTTTTAAAGCCTCAATGTGACCAAAATTGCCGTTTTTACAGACTTTTTCTCCTACTCAGAAGCTTCTATTTCGACCTATTTCAGGCATTAAAATGACTCTAAACACACTTATTTTAGTTCCAAGAGTTCTAATTCACATGCAATAGTCATTTACAGTCCAAAAATTAAACTTTAAAAAATTACCATTTTTGACCATCTGGAAAAAGTTCGACAGGTCACGGGTCATCGTTTTTCATCAGAAAATAGATTTTTTGGACTGTAGAAAAATGTATTCAAAATGTCATTTGGATTGAGCCTCATGTTGAATAACTACTTTTTAAAGCCTCAATGTGACCAAAATTGCCATTTTTACAGCCTTTTTCTCCTACTCAGAAGCTTCTATTTGGACCTATTCAGGCATTAAAATGACTCTAAACACACTTATTTTAGTTCCAAGAGTTCTAATTTACATGCAATAGTCATTTACAGTCCAAAAATTAAACTTTAAAAAATTACCATTGTTGACCATCTGGAAAAAGTTCGACAGGTCACGGGTCATTGTTTTCCATCAGAAAATTGATTTTTTGGACTGTAGAAAAATTGATTCAAAATGTCGTTTGGATTGAGCCTCATGTTGAATAACTACTTTTTAAAGCCTCAATGTGACCAAAATTGCCATTTTTACAGACTTTTTCTCCTACTCAGAAGCTTCTATTTCGACCTATTTCAGGCATTAAAATGACTCTAAACACACTTATTTTAGTTCCAAGAGTTCTAATTCACATGCAATAGTCATTTACAGTCCAAAAATTAAACTTTAAAAAATTACCATTCTTGACCATCTGGAAAAAGTTCGACAGGTCACGGGTCATCGTTTTTCATCAGAAAATTGATTTTTTGGACTGTAGAAAAATTGATTCAAAATGTCATTAGGATTGAGCCCCATGTTGAATGACTACTTTTTAAAGCCTCAATGTGACCAAAATTGCCATTTTTACAGACTTTTTCTCCTACTCAGAAGCTTCTATTTTGACCTATTCAGGCATTAAAATGACTCTAAACAAACTTATTTTAGTTCCAAGAGTTCTAATTCACATGCAATAGTCATTTAAAGTTCAAAAATTAAACTTTAAAAAATTACCATTTTTGACCATCTGGAAAAAGTTCGACAGGTCACGGGTCATCGTTTTTCATCAGAAAATTGATTTTTTGGACTGTAGAAAAATTGATTCAAAATGTCATTTGGATTGAGCCTCCTGTTGAATAACTACTTTTTAAAGCCACAATGTGACAGAAATTGCCATTTTTACTGACTTTTTCTCCTACTCAGAAGCTTCTATTTCGACCTATTCAGGCATTAAAATGACTCTAAACACACCTATTTTAGTTCCAAGAGTTCTAATTCACATGCAATAGTCATTTACAGTCCAAAAATTAAACTTTAAAAAATTACCATTTTTGACCATCTGGAAAAAGTTTGACAGGTCACGGGTCATCGTTTTTCATCAGAAAATTGATTTTTTGGACTGTAGAAAAATTGATTCAAAATGTCGTTTGGATTGAGCCTCATGTTGAATAACTACTTTTTAAAGCCTCAATGTGACCAAAATTGCCATTTTTACAGACTTTTTCTCCTACTCAGAAGCTTCTATTTCGACCTATTTCAGGCATTAAAATGACTCTAAACAAACTTATTTTAGTTCCAAGAGTTCTAATTCACATGCAATAGTCATTTACAGTCCAAAAATTAAACTTTAAAAAATTACCATTGTTGACCATCTGGAAAAAGTTCGACAGGTCACGGGTCATCGTTTTTCATCAGAAAATAGATTTTTTGGACTGTAGAAAAATTGATTCAAAATGTCATTTGGATTGAGCCTCATGTTGAATAACTACTTTTTAAAGCCTCAATGTGACCAAAATTGCCATTTTTACAGACTTTTTCTCCTACTCAGAAGGTTCTATTTCGACCAATTTCAGGCATTAAAATGTTTCTAAACACACTTATTTTAGTTCCAAGAGTTCTAATTCACATGCAATAGTCATTTAAAGTCCAAAAATTAAACTTTAAAAAATTACCATTTTTGACCATCTGGAAAAAGTTCGACAGGTCACGGGTCATCGTTTTTCATCAGAAAATGGATTTTTTGGACTGTAGAAAAATTGATTCAAAATGTCGTTAGGATTGAGCCTCATGTTGAATGACTACTTTTTAAAGCCTCAATGTGACCAAAATTGCCATTTTTACAGACTTTTTTCCTACTCAGAAGCTTCTATTTCGACCTATTCAGGCATTAAAATGACTCTAAACAAACTTATTTTAGTTCCAAGAGTTCTAATTCACATGCAATAGTCATTTAAAGTTCAAAAATTAAACTTTAAAAAATTACCATTTTTGACCATCTGGAAAAAGTTTGACAGGTCACGGGTCATCGTTTTTCATCAGAAAATTGATTTTTTGGACTGTAGAAAAATTGATTCAAAATGTCATTTGGATTGAGCCTCATGTTGAATAACTACTTTTCAAAGCCTCAATGTGACCAAAATTGAAATTTTTACAGACTTTTTCTCCTACTCAGAAGCTTCTATTTCGACCTATTTCAGGCATTAATACGACTCCAAACACACTTATTTTAGTTCCAAGAGTTCTAATTCACATGTAGAGTCATTTACAGTCCAAAAATTAAACTTTAAAAAATTACCATTTTTGACCATCTGGAAAAAGTTCGACAGGTCTCGGGTCATCGTTTTTCATCCGAAAATTGATTTTTTGGACTGTAGAACAATTGATTCAAAATGTCATTTGGATTGAGCCTCATGTTGAATAACTACTTTTTAAAGCCTCAATGTGACCAAAATTGCCATTTTTACAGACTTTTTCTCCTACTCAGAAGGTTCTATTTCGACCAATTTCAGGCATTAAAATGTTTCTAAACACACTTATTTTAGTTCCAAGAGTTCTAATTCACATGCAATAGTCATTTAAAGTTCAAAAATTAAACTTTAAAAAATTACCATTTTTGACCATCTGGAAAAAGTTCGACAGGCAACGGGTCATCGTTTTTCATCAGAAAATTGATTTTTTGGACTGTAGAAAAATTGATTCAAAATGTCATTTGGATTGAGCCTCATGTTGAATAACTACTTTTTAAAGCCTCAATGTGACAGAAATTGCCATTTTTACTGACTTTTTCTCCTACTCAGAAGCTTCTATTTCGAACTATTCAGGCATTAAAATGACTCTAAACACACCTATTTTAGTTCCAAGAGTTCTAATTCACATGCAATAGTCATTTACAGTCCAAAAATTAAACTTAAAAAAATTACCATTTTTGACCATCTGGAAAAAGTTTGACAGGTCACGGGTCATCGTTTTTCATCAGAAAATTGATTTTTTGGACTGTAGAAAAATTGATTCAAAATGTCGTTTGGATTGAGCCTCATGTTGAATAACTACTTTTTAAAGCCTCAATGTGACCAAAATTGCCATTTTTACAGACTTTTTCTCCTACTCAGAAGCTTCTATTTCGACCTATTTCAGGCATTAAAATGACTCTAAACACACCTATTTTAGTTCCAAGAGTTCTAATTCACATGCAATAGTCATTTACAGTCCAAAAATTAAACTTAAAAAAATTACCATTGTTGACCATCTGGAAAAAGTTCGACAGGTCACGGGTCATCGTTTTTCATCAGAAAATAGATTTTTTGGACTGTAGAAAAATTGATTCAAAATGTCATTTGGATTGAGCCTCATGTTGAATAACTACTTTTTAAAGCCTCAATGTGACCAAAATTGCCATTTTTACAGACTTTTTCTCCTACTCAGAAGGTTCTCTTTCGACCAATTTCAGGCATTAACATGACTCTCAACACACTTATTTTAGTTCCAAGAGTTCTAATTCACATGCAATAGTCATTTACAGTCCAAAAATTAAACTTAAAAAAATTACCATTGTTGACCATCTGGAAAAAGTTCGACAGGTCACAGGTCATCGTTTTTCATCAGAAAATAGATTTTTTGGACTGTAGAAAAATTGATTCAAAATGTCATTTGGATTGAGCCTCATGTTGAAAAACTACTTTTTAAAGCCTCAATGTGACCAAAATTGCCATGTTTACAGACTTTTTATCCTACTCAGAAGGTTCTATTTCAACCAATTTCAGGCATTAAAATGACTCTAAACACACTTATTTTAGTTCCAAGAGTTCTAATTCACATGCAATAGTCATTTACAGTCCAAAAATTAAACTTTAAAAAATTACCATTCTTGACCATCTGGAAAAAGTTGGACAGGTCACGGGTCATCGTTTTTCATCAGAAAATTGATTTTTTGGACTGTAGAAAAATTGATTCAAAATGTCATTAGGATTGAGCCTCATGTTGAATGACTACTTTTTAAAGCCTCAATGTGACCAAAATTGCTATTTTTACAGACTTTTTCTCCTACTCAGAAGCTTCTATTTCGACCTATTCAGGCATTAAAATGACTCTGAAGAAACTTATTTTAGTTCCAAGAGTTCTAATTCACATGCAATAGTCATTTAAAGTTAAAAAATTAAACTTTAAAAAATTACCATTTTTGACCATCTGGAAAAAGTTCGACAGGTCACGGGTCATCGTTTTTCATCAGAAAATTGATTTTTTGGACTGTGGAAAAATTGATTCAAAATGTCATTTGGATTGAGCATCATGTTGAATAACTACTTTTTAAAGCCTCAATGTGACCAAAATTGAAATTTTTATAGACTTTTTACTCCTACTCAGAAGCTTCTATTTCAACCTATTTCAGGCATTAAAATGACTCCAAACACACTTATTTTAGTTCCAAGAGTTCTAATTCACATGCAATAGTCATTTACAGTCCAAAAATTAAACTTTAAAAAATTACCATTTTTGACTATCTGGAAAAAGTTCGACACTCGGGTCATCGTTTTTCATCCGAAAATTGATTTTTTGGACTGTAGAAAAATTGATTCAAAATGTCGTTTGGATTGAGCCTCATGTTGAATAACTACTTTTTAAAGCCTCAATGTGACCAAAATTGCCATTTTTACAGACTTTTTCTCCTACTCAGAAGCTTCTATTTCGACCTATTCAGGCATTAAAATGACTCTAAACAAACTTATTTTAGTTCCAAGAGTTCTAATTCACATGCAATAGTCATTTAAAGTCCAAAAATTAAACTTTAAAAAATTACCATTTTTGACCATCTGGAAAAAGTTCGACAGGTCACGGGTCATCGTTTTTCATCAGAAAATTGATTTTTTGGACTGTAGAAAAATTGATTCAAAATGTCATTTGGATTGAGCCTCATGTTGAATAACTACTTTTTAAAGCCTCAATGTGACCTAAATTGCCATTTTTACAGAGTTTTTCTCCTACTCAGAAGCTTCTATTTCGACCTATTTCAGGCATTAAAATGACTCCAAACACACTTATTTTAGTTCCAAGAGTTCTAATTCACATGCAATAGTCATTTACAGTCCAAAAATTAAACTTTAAAAAATTACCATTTTTGACCATCTGGAAAAAGTTCGACAGGTCACGGGTCATCGTTTTTCATCAGAAAATGGATTTTTTGGACTGTAGAAAAATTGATTCAAAATGTCATTTGGATTGAGCCTCATGTTGAATAACTACTTTTTAAAGCCTCAATGTGACCTAAATTGCCATTTTTACAGAGTTTTTCTCCTTCTCAGAAGCTTCTATTTCGACCTATTTCAGGCATTAAAATGACTCCAAACACACTTATTTTAGTTCCAAGAGTTCTAATTCACATGCAATAGTCATTTACAGTCCAAAAATTAAACTTTAAAAAATTACCATTTTTGACCATCTGGAAAAAGTTCGACAGGTCACGGGTCATCGTTTTTCATCAGAAAATGGATTTTTTGGACTGTAGAAAAATTGATTCAAAATGTCGTTTGGATTGAGCCTCATGTTGAATAACTACTTTTTAAAGCCTCAATGTGACCAAAATTGCCATTTTTACAGACTTTTTCTCCTACTCAGAAGCTTCTATTTCGACCTATTTCAGGCATTAAAATGACTCTAAACACACTTATTTTAGTTCCAAGAGTTCTAATTTACATGCAATAGTCATTTACAGTCCAAAAATTAAACTTTAAAAAATTACCATTTTTGACCATCTGGAAAAAGTTCGACAGGTCACGGGTCATCGTTTTTCATCAGAAAATTGATTTTTTGGACTGTAGAAAAATTGATTCAAAATGTCATTTGGATTGAGCCTCATGTTGAATAACTACTTTTTAAAGCCTCAATGTGACCTAAATTGCCATTTTTACAGAGTTTTTCTCCTACTCAGAAGCTTCTATTTCGACCTATTTCAGGCATTAAAATGACTCCAAACACACTTATTTTAGTTCCAAGAGTTCTAATTCACATGCAATAGTCATTTACAGTCCAAAAATTAAACTTTAAAAAATTACCATTTTTGACCATCTGGAAAAAGTTCGACAGGTCACGGGTCATCGTTTTTCATCAGAAAATGGATTTTTTGGACTGTAGAAAAATTGATTCAAAATGTCGTTTGGATTGAGCCTCATGTTGAATAACTACTTTTTAAAGCCTCAATGTGACCAAAATTGCCATTTTTACAGACTTTTTCTCCTACTCAGAAGCTTCTATTTCGACCTATTTCAGGCATTAAAATGACTCTAAACACACTTATTTTAGTTCCAAGAGTTCTAATTTACATGCAATAGTCATTTACAGTCCAAAAATTAAACTTTAAAAAATTACCATTTTTGACCATCTGGAAAAAGTTCGACAGGTCACGGGTCATCGTTTTTCATCAGAAAATAGATTTTTTGGACTGTAGAAAAATGTATTCAAAATGTCATTTGGATTGAGCCTCATGTTGAATAACTACTTTTTAAAGCCTCAATGTGACCAAAATTGCCATTTTTACAGCCTTTTTCTCCTACTCAGAAGCTTCTATTTGGACCTATTCAGGCATTAAAATGACTCTAAACACACTTTTTTTAGTTCCAAGAGTTCTAATTTACATGCAATAGTCATTTACAGTCCAAAAATTAAACTTTAAAAAATTACCATTGTTGACCATCTGGAAAAAGTTCGACAGGTCACGGGTCATTGTTTTTCATCAGAAAATGGATTTTTTGGACTGTAGAAAAGTTGATTCAAAATGTCATTTGGATGGAGCCTCATGTTGAATAACTACTTTTTAAAGCCTCAATGTGACCAAAATTGCCATTTTTACAGACTTTTTCTCCTACTCAGAAGCTTCTATTTCGACCTATTTCAGGCATTAACATGACTCTCAACACACTTATTTTAGTTCCAAGAGTTCTAATTCACATGCAATAGTCATTTACAGTCAAAAAATTTAACTTTAAAAAATTACCATTGTTGACCATCTGGAAAAAGTTCGACAGGTCACGGGTCATCGTTTTTCATCAGAAAATTGATTTTTTGGACTGTAGAAAAATTGATTCAAAACGTCATTTGGATTGAGCCTCATGTTGAATAACTACTTTTTAAAGCCTCAATGTGACCAAAATTGCCATTTTTACAGACTTTTTCTCCTACTCAGAAGCTTCTATTTCGACCTATTTCAGGCATTAAAATGACTCTAAACACAGTTATTTTAGTTCCAAGAGTTCTAATTCACAAGCAATAGTCATTTACAGTCCAAAAATTAAACTTTAAAAAATTACCATTTTTGACCATCTGGAAAAAGTTCGACAGGTCACGGGTCATCGTTTTTCATCAGAAAATAGATGTTTTGGACTGTAGAAAAATTGATTCAAAATGTCATTTGGATTGAGCCTCATGTTGAATAACTACTTTTTAAAGCCTCAATGTGACCAAAATTGCCATGTTTACAGACTTTTTATCCTACTCAGAAGGTTCTATTTCAACCAATTTCAGGCATTAAAATGACTCTAAACACACTTATTTTAGTTCCAAGAGTTCTAATTCACATGCAATAGTCATTTACAGTCCAAAAATTAAACTTTAAAAAATTACCATTCTTGACCATCTGGAAAAAGTTGGACAGGTCACGGGTCATCGTTTTTCATCAGAAAATTGATTTTTTGGACTGTAGAAAAATTGATTCAAAATGTCATTAGGATTGAGCCTCATGTTGAATGACTACTTTTTAAAGCCTCAATGTGACCAAAATTGCTATTTTTACAGACTTTTTCTCCTACTCAGAAGCTTCTATTTCGACCTATTCAGGCATTAAAATGACTCTGAACAAACTTATTTTAGTTCCAAGAGTTCTAATTCACATGCAATAGTCATTTAAAGTTAAAAAATTAAACTTTAAAAAATTACCATTTTTGACCATCTGGAAAAAGTTCGACAGGTCACGGGTCATCGTTTTTCATCAGAAAATTGATTTTTTGGACTGTGGAAAAATTGATTCAAAATGTCATTTGGATTGAGCATCATGTTGAATAACTACTTTTTAAAGCCTCAATGTGACCAAAATTGAAATTTTTATAGACTTTTTACTCCTACTCAGAAGCTTCTATTTCAACCTATTTCAGGCATTAAAATGACTCCAAACACACTTATTTTAGTTCCAAGAGTTCTAATTCACATGCAATAGTCATTTAAAGTTAAAAAATTAAACTTTAAAAAATTACCATTTTTGACCATCTGGAAAAAGTTCGACAGGTCACGGGTCATCGTTTTTCATCAGAAAATTGATTTTTTGGACTGTGGAAAAATTGATTCAAAATGTCATTTGGATTGAGCATCATGTTGAATAACTACTTTTTAAAGCCTCAATGTGACCAAAATTGAAATTTTTATAGACTTTTTACTCCTACTCAGAAGCTTCTATTTCAACCTATTTCAGGCATTAAAATGACTCCAAACACACTTATTTTAGTTCCAAGAGTTCTAATTCACATGCAATAGTCATTTACAGTCCAAAAATTAAACTTTAAAAAATTACCATTTTTGACTATCTGGAAAAAGTTCGACAGGTCTCGGGTCATCGTTTTTCATCCGAAAATTGATTTTTTGGACTGTAGAAAAATTGATTCAAAATGTCGTTTGGATTGAGCCTCATGTTGAATAACTACTTTTTAAAGCCTCAATGTGACCAAAATTGCCATTTTTACAGACTTTTTCTCCTACTCAGAAGCTTCTATTTCGACCTATTCAGGCATTAAAATGACTCTAAACAAACTTATTTTAGTTCCAAGAGTTCTAATTCACATGCAATAGTCATTTAAAGTCCAAAAATTAAACTTTAAAAAATTACCATTTTTGACCATCTGGAAAAAGTTCGACAGGTCACGGGTCATCGTTTTTCATCAGAAAATTGATTTTTTGGACTGTAGAAAAATTGATTCAAAATGTCATTTGGATTGAGCCTCATGTTGAATAACTACTTTTTAAAGCCTCAATGTGACCTAAATTGCCATTTTTACAGAGTTTTTCTCCTACTCAGAAGCTTCTATTTCGACCTATTTCAGGCATTAAAATGACTCCAAACACACTTATTTTAGTTCCAAGAGTTCTAATTCACATGCAATAGTCATTTACAGTCCAAAAATTAAACTTTAAAAAATTACCATTTTTGACCATCTGGAAAAAGTTCGACAGGTCACGGGTCATCGTTTTTCATCAGAAAATGGATTTTTTGGACTGTAGAAAAATTGATTCAAAATGTCATTTGGATTGAGCCTCATGTTGAATAACTACTTTTTAAAGCCTCAATGTGACCTAAATTGCCATTTTTACAGAGTTTTTCTCCTACTCAGAAGCTTCTATTTCGACCTATTTCAGGCATTAAAATGACTCCAAACACACTTATTTTAGTTCCAAGAGTTCTAATTCACATGCAATAGTCATTTACAGTCCAAAAATTAAACTTTAAAAAATTACCATTTTTGACCATCTGGAAAAAGTTCGACAGGTCACGGGTCATCGTTTTTCATCAGAAAATGGATTTTTTGGACTGTAGAAAAATTGATTCAAAATGTCGTTTGGATTGAGCCTCATGTTGAATAACTACTTTTTAAAGCCTCAATGTGACCAAAATTGCCATTTTTACAGACTTTTTCTCCTACTCAGAAGCTTCTATTTCGACCTATTTCAGGCATTAAAATGACTCTAAACACAGTTATTTTAGTTCCAAGAGTTCTAATTCACAAGCAATAGTCATTTACAGTCCAAAAATTAAACTTTAAAAAATTACCATTTTTGACCATCTGGAAAAAGTTCGACAGGTCACGGGTCATCGTTTTTCATCAGAAAATTGATTTTTTGGACTGTGGAAAAATTGATTCAAAATGTCATTTGGATTGAGCATCATGTTGAATAACTACTTTTTAAAGCCTCAATGTGACCAAAATTGAAATTTTTATAGACTTTTTACTCCTACTCAGAAGCTTCTATTTCAACCTATTTCAGGCATTAAAATGACTCCAAACACACTTATTTTAGTTCCAAGAGTTCTAATTCACATGCAATAGTCATTTACAGTCCAAAAATTAAACTTTAAAAAATTACCATTTTTGACTATCTGGAAAAAGTTCGACAGGTCTCGGGTCATCGTTTTTCATCCGAAAATTGATTTTTTGGACTGTAGAAAAATTGATTCAAAATGTCGTTTGGATTGAGCCTCATGTTGAATAACTACTTTTTAAAGCCTCAATGTGACCAAAATTGCCATTTTTACAGACTTTTTCTCCTACTCAGAAGCTTCTATTTCGACCTATTCAGGCATTAAAATGACTCTAAACAAACTTATTTTAGTTCCAAGAGTTCTAATTCACATGCAATAGTCATTTAAAGTCCAAAAATTAAACTTTAAAAAATTACCATTTTTGACCATCTGGAAAAAGTTCGACAGGTCACGGGTCATCGTTTTTCATCAGAAAATTGATTTTTTGGACTGTAGAAAAATTGATTCAAAATGTCATTTGGATTGAGCCTCATGTTGAATAACTACTTTTTAAAGCCTCAATGTGACCTAAATTGCCATTTTTACAGAGTTTTTCTCCTACTCAGAAGCTTCTATTTCGACCTATTTCAGGCATTAAAATGACTCCAAACACACTTATTTTAGTTCCAAGAGTTCTAATTCACATGCAATAGTCATTTACAGTCCAAAAATTAAACTTTAAAAAATTACCATTTTTGACCATCTGGAAAAAGTTCGACAGGTCACGGGTCATCGTTTTTCATCAGAAAATGGATTTTTTGGACTGTAGAAAAATTGATTCAAAATGTCATTTGGATTGAGCCTCATGTTGAATAACTACTTTTTAAAGCCTCAATGTGACCTAAATTGCCATTTTTACAGAGTTTTTCTCCTACTCAGAAGCTTCTATTTCGACCTATTTCAGGCATTAAAATGACTCCAAACACACTTATTTTAGTTCCAAGAGTTCTAATTCACATGCAATAGTCATTTACAGTCCAAAAATTAAACTTTAAAAAATTACCATTTTTGACCATCTGGAAAAAGTTCGACAGGTCACGGGTCATCGTTTTTCATCAGAAAATGGATTTTTTGGACTGTAGAAAAATTGATTCAAAATGTCGTTTGGATTGAGCCTCATGTTGAATAACTACTTTTTAAAGCCTCAATGTGACCAAAATTGCCATTTTTACAGACTTTTTCTCCTACTCAGAAGCTTCTATTTCGACCTATTTCAGGCATTAAAATGACTCTAAACACAGTTATTTTAGTTCCAAGAGTTCTAATTCACAAGCAATAGTCATTTACAGTCCAAAAATTAAACTTTAAAAAATTACCATTTTTGACCATCTGGAAAAAGTTCGACAGGTCACGGGTCATCGTTTTTCATCAGAAAATAGATTTTTTGGACTGTAGAAAAATGTATTCAAAATGTCATTTGGATTGAGCCTCATGTTGAATAACTACTTTTTAAAGCCTCAATGTGACCAAAATTGCCATTTTTACAGCCTTTTTCTCCTACTCAGAAGCTTCTATTTGGACCTATTCAGGCATTAAAATGACTCTAAACACACTTATTTTAGTTCCAAGAGTTCTAATTTACATGCAATAGTCATTTACAGTCCAAAAATTAAACTTTAAAAAATTACCATTGTTGACCATCTGGAAAAAGTTCGACAGGTCACGGGTCATTGTTTTTCATCAGAAAATTGATTTTTTTGGACTGTAGAAAAATTGATTCAAAATGTCGTTTGGATTGAGCCTCATGTTGAATAACTACTTTTTAAAGCCTCAATGTGACCAACATTGCCATTTTTACAGACTTTTTCTCCTACTCAGAAGCTTCTATTTCGACCTATTTCAGGCATTAAAATGACTCTAAACACACTTACTTTAGTTCCAAGAGTTCTAATTCACATGCAATAGTCATTTACAGTCCAAAAATTAAACTTTAAAAAATTACCATTCTTGACCATCTGGAAAAAGTTCGACAGGTCACGGGTCATCGTTTTTCATCAGAAAATTGATTTTTTGGACTGTAGAAAAATTGATTCAAAATGTCATTAGGATTGAGCCCCATGTTGAATGACTACTTTTTAAAGCCTCAATGTGACCAAAATTGCCATTTTTACAGACTTTTTCTCCTACTCAGAAGCTTCTATTTCGACCTATTCAGGCATTAAAATGACTCTAAACAAACTTATTTTAGTTCCAAGAGTTCTAATTCACATGCAATAGTCATTTAAAGTTCAAAAATTAAACTTTAAAAAATTACCATTTTTGACCATCTGGAAAAAAATCGACAGGTCACGGGTCATCGTTTTTCATCAGAAAATTGATTTTTTGGACTGTAGAAAAATTGATTCAAAATGTCATTTGGATTGAGCCTCATGTTGAATAACTACTTTTTAAAGCCACAATGTGACAGAAATTGCCATTTTTACTGACTTTTTCTCCTACTCAGAAGCTTCTATTTCGACCTATTCAGGCATTAAAATGACTCTAAACACACCTATTTTAGTTCCAAGAGTTCTAATTCACATGCAATAGTCATTTACAGTCCAAAAATTAAACTTTAAAAAATTACCATTTTTGACCATCTGGAAAAAGTTTGACAGGTCACGGGTCATCTTTTTTCATCAGAAAATTGATTTTTTGGACTGTAGAAAAATTGATTCAAAATGTCGTTTGGATTGAGCCTCATGTTGAATAACTACTTTTTAAAGCCTCAATGTGACCAAAATTGCCATTTTTACAGACTTTTTCTCCTACTCAGAAGCTTCAATTTCGACCTATTTCAGGCATTAAAATGACTCTAAACACACTTATTTTAGTTCCAAGAGTTCTAATTCACATGCAATAGTCATTTAAAGTCGAAAAATTAAACTTTAAAAAATTACCATTTTTGACCATCTTGAAAAAGTTCGACAGGTCACGGGTCATTGTTTTTCATCAGAAAATTGATTTTTTTGGACTGTAGAAAAATTGATTCAAAATGTCATTTGGATTGAGCCTCATGTTGAATAACTACTTCTTAAAGCCTCAATGTGACCAAAATTGCCATTTTTACAGACTTTTTCTCCTACTCAGAAGCTTCTATTTCGACCTATTCAGGCATTAAAATGACTCTAAACACACTTATTTTAGTTCCAAGAGTTCTAATTCACATGCAATAGTCATTTAAAGTCCAAAAATTAAACTTTAAAAAATTACCATTTTTGACCATCTGGAAAAAGTTCGACAGGTCACGGGTCATCGTTTTTCATCAGAAAATGGATTTTTTGGACTGTAGAAAAATTGATTCAAAATGTCATTAGGATTGAGCCTCATGTTGAATGACTACTTTTTAAAGCCTCAATGTGACCAAAATTGCCATTTTTACAGACTTTTTCTCCTACTCAGAAGCTTCTATTTCGACCTATTCAGGCATTAAAATGACTCTAAACAAACTTATTTTAGTTCCAAGAGTTCTAATTCACATGCAATAGTCATTTAAAGTTCAAAAATTAAACTTTAAAAAATTACCATTTTTGACCATCTGGAAAAAGTTTGACAGGTCACGGGTCATCGTTTTTCATCAGAAAATTGATTTTTTGGACTGTAGAAAAATTGATTCAAAATGTCATTTGGATTGAGCCTCATGTTGAATAACTACTTTTCAAAGCCTCAATGTGACCAAAATTGAAATTTTTACAGACTTTTTCTCCTACTCAGAAGCTTCTATTTCGACCTATTTCAGGCATTAATACGACTCCAAACACACTTATTTTAGTTCCAAGAGTTCTAATTCACATGTAGAGTCATTTACAGTCCAAAAATTAAACTTTAAAAAATTACCATTTTTGACCATCTGGAAAAAGTTCGACAGGTCTCGGGTCATCGTTTTTCATCCGAAAATTGATTTTTTGGACTGTAGAACAATTGATTCAAAATGTCATTTGGATTGAGCCTCATGTTGAATAACTACTTTTTAAAGCCTCAATGTGACCAAAATTGCCATTTTTACAGACTTTTTCTCCTACTCAGAAGCTTCTATTTCGACCTATTCAGACATTAAAATGACTCTAAACACACTTATTTTAGTTCCAAGAGTTCTAATTCACATGCAATAGTCATTTACAGTCCAAAAATTAAACTGTAAAAAATTACCATTTTTGACCATCTGGAAAAAGTTCGACAGGCCACGGGTCATCGTTTTTCATCAGAAAATTGATTTTTTGGACTGTAGAAAAATTGATTCAAAATGTCATTTGGATTGAGCCTCATGTTGAATCACTACTTTTTAAAGCCTCAATGTGACAGAAATTGCCATTTTTACTGACTTTTTCTCCTACTCAGAAGCTTCTATTTCGCTATTTCGACCTATTCAGGCATTAAAATGACTCTAAACACACCTATTTTAGTTCCAAGAGTTCTAATTCACATGTAATAGTCATTTACAGTCCAAAAATTTAACTTTAAAAAATTACCATTTTTGACCATCTGGAAAAAGTTTGACAGGTCACGGGTCATCGTTTTTCATCAGAAAATTGATTTTTTGGACTGTAGAAAAATTGATTCAAAATGTCGTTTGGATTGAGCCTCATGTTGAATAACTACTTTTTAAAGCCTCAATGTGACCAAAATTGCCATTTTTACAGACTTTTTCTCCTACTCAGAAGCTTCTATTTCGACCTATTTCAGGCATTAAAATGACTCTAAACACACTTATTTTAGTTCCAAGAGTTCTAATTCACATGCAATAGTCATTTACAGTCCAAAAATTAAACTTTAAAAAATTACCATTGTTGACCATCCTGAAAAAGTTCGACAGGTCACGGGTCATCGTTTTTCATCAGAAAATTGATTTTTTGGACTGTAGAAAAATTGATTCAAAACGTCATTTGGATTGAGCCTCATGTTGATTAACTACTTTTTAAAGCCTCAATGTGACCAAAATTGCCATTTTTACAGACTTTTTCTCCTACTCAGAAGCTTCTATTTCGACCTATTCAGGCATTAAAATGACTCTAAACAAACTTATTTTAGTTCCAAGAGTTCTAATTCACATGCAATAGTCATTTAAAGTTCAAAAATTAAACTTTAAAAAATTACCATTTTTGACCATCTGGAAAAAGTTCGACAGGTCACGGGTCATCGTTTTTCATCAGAAAATTGATTTTTTGGACTGTAGAAAAATTGATTCAAAATGTCATTTGGATTGAGCCTCATGTTGAATAACTACTTTTTAAAGCCTCAATGTGACCAAAATTGAAATTTTTACAGACTTTTTCTCCTACTCAGAAGCTTCTATTTCGACCTATTTCAGGCATTAAAATGACTCCAAACACACTTATTTTAGTTCCAAGAGTTCTAATTCACATGCAATAGTCATTTACAGTCCAAAAATTAAACTTTAAAAAATTACCATTTTTGACCATCTGGAAAAAGTTCGACAGGTCTCGGGTCACCGTTTTTCATCCGAAAATTGATTTTTTGGACTGTAGAACAATTGATTCAAAATGTCATTTGGATTGAGCCTCATGTTAAATAACTACTTTTTAAAGCCTCAATGTGACCAAAATTGCCATTTTTACAGACTTTTACTCCTACTCAGAAGCTTCTATTTCGACCTATTCAGACATTAAAATGACTCTAAACACACTTATTTTAGTTCCAAGAGTTCTAATTCACATGCAATTGTCATTTACAGTCCAAAAATTAAACTGTAAAAAATTACCATTTTTGACCATCTGGAAAAAGTTCGACAGGTCACGGGTCATCGTTTTTCATCAGAAAATTGATTTTTTGGACTGTAGAAAAATTGATTCAAAATGTCATTTGGATTGAGCCTCATGTTGAATAACTACTTTTTAAAGCCTCAATGTGACAGAAATTGCCATTTTTACTGACTTTTTCTCCTTCTCAGAAGCTTCTATTTCGACCTATTCAGGCATTAAAATGACTCTAAACACACCTATTTTAGTTCCAAGAGTTCTAATTCACATGCAATAGTCATTTACAGTCCAAAAATTAAACTTTAAAAAATTACCATTTTTGACCATCTGGAAAAAGTTTGACAGGTCACGGGTCACCGTTTTTCATCAGAAAATTGATTTTTTGGACTGTAGAAAAATTGATTCAAAATGTCGTTTGGATTGAGCCTCATGTTGAATAACTACTTTTTAAAGCCTCAATGTGACCAAAATTGCCATTTTTACAGACTTTTTCTCCTACTCAGAAGCTTCTATTTCGACCTATTTCAGGCATTAAAATGACTCTAAACACACCTATTTTAGTTCCAAGAGTTCTAATTCACATGCAATAGTCATTTACAGTCCAAAAATTAAACTTTAAAAAATTACCATTGTTGACCATCTGGAAAAAGTTCGACAGGTCACGGGTCATCGTTTTTCATCAGAAAATTGATCTTTTGGACTGTAGAAAAATTTATTCAAAATGTCATTAGGATTGAGCCTCATGTTGAATGACTACTTTTTAAAGCCTCAATGTGACCAAAATTGCCATTTTTACAGACTTTTTCTCCCACTCAGAAGCTTCTATTTCGACCTATTCAGGCATTAAAATGACTCTAAACAAACTTATTTTAGTTCCAAGAGTTCTAATTCACATGCAATAGTCATTTAAAGTTCAAAAATTTAACTTTAAAAAATTACCATTTTTGACCATCTGGAAACAGTTCGACAGGTCACGGGTCATCGTTTTTCATCAGAAAATTGATTTTTTGGACTGTAGAAAAATTGATTCAAAATGTCATTTGGATTGAGCCTCATGTTGAATAACTACTTTTTAAAGCCTCAATGTGACAGAAATTGCAATTTTTACTGACTTTTTCTCCTCCTCAGAAGCTTCTATTTCGACCTATTCAGGCATTAAAATGACTCTAAACACACTTATTTTAGTTCCAAGAGTTCTAATTTACATGCAATAGTCATTTACAGTCCAAAAATTAAACTTTAAAAAATTACCATTTTTGACCATGTGGAAAAAGTTCGACAGGTCACGGGTCATCGTTTTTCATCAGAAAATAGATTTTTTGGACTGTAGAAAAATGTATTCAAAATGTCATTTGGATTGAGCCTCATGTTGAATAACTACTTTTTAAAGCCTCAATGTGACCAAAATTGCCATTTTTACAGCCTTTTTCTCCTACTCAGAAGCTTCTATTTCGACCTATTTCAGGCATTAAAATGACTCTAAACACACTTATTTTAGCTCCAAGAGTTCTAATTCACATGCAATAGTCATTTACAGTCCAAAAATTAAACTTTAAAAAATTACCATTCTTGACCATCTGGAAAAAGTTCGACAGGTCACGGGTCATCGTTTTTCATCAGAAAATTGATTTTTTGGACTGTAGAAAAATTGATTCAAAATGTCATTAGGATTGAGCCCCATGTTGAATGACTACTTTTTAAAGCCTCAATGTGACCAAAATTGCCATTTTTACAGACTTTTTCTCCTACTCAGAAGCTTCTATTTCGACCTATTCAGGCATTAAAATGACTCTAAACAAACTTATTTTAGTTCGAAGAGTTCTAATTCACATGCAATAGTCATTTAAAGTTCAAAAATTAAACTTTAAAAAATTACCATTTTTGACCATCTGGAAAAAGTTCGACAGGTCACGGGTCATCGTTTTTCATCAGAAAATTGATTTTTTGGACTGTAGAAAAATTGATTCAAAATGTCATTTGGATTGAGCCTCATGTTGAATAACTACTTTTTAAAGCCACAATGTGACAGAAATTGCCATTTTTACTGACTTTTTCTCCTACTCAGAAGCTTCTATTTCGACCTATTCAGGCATTAAAATGACTCTAAACACACCTATTTTATTTCCAAGAGTTCTAATTCACATGCAATAGTCATTTACAGTCCAAAAATTAAACTTTAAAAAATTACCATTTTTGACCATCTGGAAAAAGTTTGACAGGTCACGGGTCATTGTTTTTCATCAGAAAATGGATTTTTTGGACTGTAGAAAAATTGATTCAAAATGTCGTTTGGATTGAGCCTCATGTTGAATAACTACTTTTTAAAGCCTCAATGTGACCAAAATTGCCATTTTTACAGACTTTTTCTCCTACTCAGAAGCTTCTATTTCGACCTATTTCAGGCATTAAAATGACTCTAAACACACTTATTTTAGTTCCAAGAGTTCTAATTCACATGCAATAGTCATTTACAGTCCAAAAATTAAACTTTAAAAAATTACCATTGTTGACCATCTGGAAAAAGTTCGACAGGTCACGGGTCATCGTTTTTCATCAGAAAATAGATTTTTTGGACTGTAGAAAAATTGATTCAAAATGTCATTTGGATTGAGCCTCATGTTGAATAACTACTTTTTAAAGCCTCAATGTGACCAAAATTGCCATTTTTACAGACTTTTTCTCCTACTCAGATGGTTCTATTTCGACCAATTTCAGGCATTAAAATGTTTCTAAACACACTTATTTTAGTTCCAAGAGTTCTAATTCACATGCAATAGTCATTTAAAGTCCAAAAATTAAACTTTAAAAAATTACCATTTTTGACCATCTGGAAAAAGTTCGACAGGTCACGGGTCATCGTTTTTCATCAGAAAATGGATTTTTTGGACTGTAGAAAAATTGATTCAAAATGTCATTAGGATTGAGCCTCATGTTGAATGACTACTTTTTAAAGCCTCAATGTGACCAAAATTGCCATTTTTACAGACTTTTTCTCCTACTCAGAAGCTTCTATTTCGACCTATTCAGGCATTAAAATGACTCTAAACAAACTTATTTTAGTTCCAAGAGTTCTAATTCACATGCAATAGTCATTTAAAGTTCAAAAATTAAACTTTAAAAAATTACCATTTTTGACCATCTGGAAAAAGTTTGACAGGTCACGGGTCATCGTTTTTCATCAGAAAATGGATTTTTTGGACTGTAGAAAAATTGATTCAAAATGTCATTAGGATTGAGCCTCATGTTGAATGACTACTTTTTAAAGCCTCAATGTGACCAAAATTGCCATTTTTACAGACTTTTTCTCCTACTCAGAAGCTTCTATTTCGACCTATTCAGGCATTAAAATGACTCTAAACAAACTTATTTTAGTTCCAAGAGTTCTAATTCACATGCAATAGTCATTTAAAGTTCAAAAATTAAACTTTAAAAAATTACCATTTTTGACCATCTGGAAAAAGTTTGACAGGTCACGGGTCATCGTTTTTCATCAGAAAATTGATTTTTTGGACTGTAGAAAAATTGATTCAAAATGTCATTTGGATTGAGCCTCATGTTGAATAACTACTTTTCAAAGCCTCAATGTGACCAAAATTGAAATTTTTACAGACTTTTTCTCCTACTCAGAAGCTTCTATTTCGACCTATTTCAGGCATTAATACGACTCCAAACACACTTATTTTAGTTCCAAGAGTTCTAATTCACATGTAGAGTCATTTACAGTCCAAAAATTAAACTTTAAAAAATTACCATTTTTGACCATCTGGAAAAAGTTCGACAGGTCTCGGGTCATCGTTTTTCATCCGAAAATTGATTTTTTGGACTGTAGAACAATTGATTCAAAATGTCATTTGGATTGAGCCTCATGTTGAATAACTACTTTTTAAAGCCTCAATGTGACCAAAATTGCCATTTTTACAGACTTTTTCTCCTACTCAGAAGCTTCTATTTCGACCTATTCAGACATTAAAATGACTCTAAACACACTTATTTTAGTTCCAAGAGTTCTAATTCACATGCAATAGTCATTTACAGTCCAAAAATTAAACTGTAAAAAATTACCATTTTTGACCATCTGGAAAAAGTTCGACAGGCCACGGGTCATCGTTTTTCATCAGAAAATTGATTTTTTGGACTGTAGAAAAATTGATTCAAAATGTCATTTGGATTGAGCCTCATGTTGAATCACTACTTTTTAAAGCCTCAATGTGACAGAAATTGCCATTTTTACTGACTTTTTCTCCTACTCAGAAGCTTCTATTTCGACCTATTCAGGCATTAAAATGACTCTAAACACACCTATTTTAGTTCCAAGAGTTCTAATTCACATGTAATAGTCATTTACAGTCCAAAAATTAAACTTTAAAAAATTACCATTTTTGACCATCTGGAAAAAGTTTGACAGGTCACGGGTCATCGTTTTTCATCAGAAAATTGATTTTTTGGACTGTAGAAAAATTGATTCAAAACGTCATTTGGATTGAGCCTCATGTTGATTAACTACTTTTTAAAGCCTCAATGTGACCAAAATTGCCATTTTTACAGACTTTTTCTCCTACTCAGAAGCTTCTATTTTGACCTATTCAGGCATTAAAATGACTCTAAACAAACTTATTTTAGTTCCAAGAGTTCTAATTCACATGCAATAGTCATTTAAAGTTCAAAAATTAAACTTTAAAAAATTACCATTTTTGACCATCTGGAAACAGTTCGACAGGTCACGGGTCATCGTTTTTCATCAGAAAATTGATTTTTTGGACTGTAGAAAAATTGATTCAAAATGTCATTTGGATTGAGCCTCATGTTGAATCACTACTTTTTAAAGCCTCAATGTGACAGAAATTGCCATTTTTACTGACTTTTTCTCCTACTCAGAAGCTTCTATTTCGACCTATTCAGGCATTAAAATGACTCTAAACACACCTACTTTAGTTCCAAGAGTTCTAATTCACATGTAATAGTCATTTACAGTCCAAAAATTAAACTTTAAAAAATTACCATTTTTGACCATCTGGAAAAAGTTTGACAGGTCACGGGTCATCGTTTTTCATCAGAAAATTGATTTTTTGGACTGTAGAAAAATTGATTCAAAATGTCGTTTGGATTGAGCCTCATGTTGAATAACTACTTTTTAAAGCCTCAATGTGACCAAAATTGCCATTTTTACAGACTTTTTCTCCTACTCAGAAGCTTCTATTTCGACCTATTTCAGGCATTAAAATGACTCTAAACACACTTATTTTAGTTCCAAGAGTTCTAATTCACATGCAATAGTCATTTACAGTCCAAAAATTAAACTTTAAAAAATTACCATTGTTGACCATCCTGAAAAAGTTCGACAGGTCACGGGTCATCGTTTTTCATCAGAAAATTGATTTTTTGGACTGTAGAAAAATTGATTCAAAACGTCATTTGGATTGAGCCTCATGTTGATTAACTACTTTTTAAAGCCTCAATGTGACCAAAATTGCCATTTTTACAGACTTTTTCTCCTACTCAGAAGCTTCTATTTCGACCTATTCAGGCATTAAAATGACTCTAAACAAACTTATTTTAGTTCCAAGAGTTCTAATTCACATGCAATACTCATTTAAAGTTCAAAAATTAAACTTTAAAAAATTACCATTTTTGACCATCTGGAAAAAGTTCGACAGGTCACGGGTCATCGTTTTTCATCAGAAAATTGATTTTTTGGACTGTAGAAAAATTGATTCAAAATGTCATTTGGATTGAGCCTCATGTTGAATAACTACTTTTTAAAGCCTCAATGTGAACAAAATTGAAATTTTTACAGACTTTTTCTCCTACTCAGAAGCTTCTATTTCGACCTATTTCAGGCATTAAAATGACTCCAAACACACTTATTTTAGTTCCAAGAGTTCTAATTCACATGCAATAGTCATTTACAGTCCAAAAATTAAACTTTAAAAAATTACCATTTTTGACCATCTGGAAAAAGTTCGACAGGTCTCGGGTCACCTTTTTTCATCCGAAAATTGATTTTTTGGACTGTAGAACAATTGATTCAAAATGTCATTTGGATTGAGCCTCATGTTAAATAACTACTTTTTAAAGCCTCAATGTGACCAAAATTGCCATTTTTACAGACTTTTACTCCTACTCAGAAGCTTCTATTTCGACCTATTCAGACATTAAAATGACTCTAAACACACTTATTTTAGTTCCAAGAGTTCTAATTCACATGCAATTGTCATTTACAGTCCAAAAATTAAACTGTAAAAAATTACCATTTTTGACCATCTGGAAAAAGTTCGACAGGTCACGGGTCATCGTTTTTCATCAGAAAATTGATTTTTTGGACTGTAGAAAAATTGATTCAAAATGTCATTTGGATTGAGCCTCATGTTGAATAACTACTTTCTAAAGCCTCAATGTGACAGAAATTGCCATTTTTACTGACTTTTTCTCCTACTCAGAAGCTTCTATTTCGACCTATTCAGGCATTAAAATGACTCTAAACACACCTATTTTAGTTCCAAGAGTTCTAATTCACATGCAATAGTCATTTACAGTCCAAAAATTAAACTTTTAAAAATTACCATTTTTGACCATCTGGAAAAAGTTTGACAGGTCACGGGTCATCGTTTTTCATCAGAAAATTGATTTTTTGGACTGTAGAAAAATTGATTCAAAATGTCGTTTGGATTGAGCCTCATGTTGAATAACTACTTTTTAAAGCCTCAATGTGACCAAAATTGCCATTTTTACAGACTTTTTCTCCTACTCAGAAGCTTCTATTTCGACCTATTTCAGGCATTAAAATGACTCTAAACACACCTATTTTAGTTCCAAGAGTTCTAATTCACATGCAATAGTCATTTACAGTCCAAAAATTAAACTTTAAAAAATTACCATTTTTGACCATCTGGAAAAAGTTCGACAGGTCACGGGTCATCGTTTTTCATCAGAAAATTGATTTTTTGGACTGTAGAAAAATTGATTCAAAATGTCATTAGGATTGAGCCTCATGTTGAATGACTACTTTTTAAAGCCTCAATGTGACCAAAATTGCCATTTTTACAGACTTTTTCTCCCACTCAGAAGCTTCTATTTCGACCTATTCAGGCATTAAAATGACTCTAAACAAACTTATTTTAGTTCCAAGAGTTCTAATTCACATGCAATAGTCATTTAAAGTTCAAAAATTAAACTTTAAAAAATTACCATTTTTGACCATCTGGAAACAGTTCGACAGGTCACGGGTCATCGTTTTTCATCAGAAAATTGATTTTTTGGACTGTAGAAAAATTGATTCAAAATGTCATTTGGATTGAGCCTCATGTTGAATAACTACTTTTTAAAGCCTCAATGTGACAGAAATTGCCATTTTTACTGACTTTTTCTCCTCCTCAGAAGCTTCTATTTCGACCTATTCAGGCATTAAAATGACTCTAAACACACCTATTTTAGTTCCAAGAGTTTTAATTCACATGCAATAGTCATTTACAGTCCAAAAATTAAACTTAAAACAATTACCATTTTTGACCATCTGGAAAAAGTTTGACAGGTCACGGGTCATCGTTTTTCATCAGAAAATTGATTTTTTGGACTGTAGAAAAATTGATTCAAAATGTCGTTTGGATTGAGCCTCATGTTGAATAACTACTTTTTAAAGCCTCAATGTGACCAAAATTGCCATTTTTACAGACTTTTTCTCCTACTCAGAAGCTTCTATTTCGACCTATTTCAGGCATTAAAATGACTCTAAACACACCTATTTTAGTTCCAAGAGTTCTAATTCACATGCAATAGTCATTTAAAGTCCAAAAATTAAACTTTAAAAAATTACCATTTTTGACCATCTGGAAAAAGTTCGACAGGTCACGGGGTCATCGTTTTTCATCAGAAAATGGATTTTTTGGACTGTAGAAAAGTTGATTCAAAATGTCATTTGGATGGAGCCTCATGTTGAATAACTACTTTTTAAAGCCTCAATGTGACCAAAATTGCCATTTTTACAGACTTTTTCTCCTACTCAGAAGCTTCTATTTCGACCTATTTCAGGCATTAACATGACTCTCAACACACTTATTTTAGTTCCAAGAGTTCTAATTCACATGCAATAGTCATTTACAGTCAAAAAATTAAACTTTAAAAAATTACCATTGTTGACCATCTGGAAAAAGTTCGACAGGTCACGGGTCATCGTTTTTCATCAGAAAATTGATTTTTTGGACTGTAGAAAAATTGATTCAAAATGTCATTTGGATTGAGCCTCATGTTGAATAACTACTTTTTAAAGCCTCAATGTGACCAAAATTGCCATGTTTACAGACTTTTTCTCCTACTCAGAAGCTTCTATTTCGACCTATTCAGGCATTAAAATGACTCTAAACAAACTTATTTTAGTTCCAAGAGTTCTAATTCACATGCAATAGTCATTTAAAGTTCAAAAATTAAACTTTAAAAAATTACCATTTTTGACCATCTGGAAAAAGTTCGACAGGTCACGGGTCATCGTTTTTCATCAGAAAATTGATTTTTTGGACTGTAGAAAAATTGATTCAAAATGTCGTTTGGATTGAGCCTCATGTTGAATAACTACTTTTTAAAGCCTCAATGTGACCAAAATTGCCATTTTTACAGACTTTTTCTCCTACTCAGAAGCTTCTATTTCGACCTATTTCAGGCATTAAAATGACTCTAAACACACCTATTTTAGTTCCAAGAGTTCTAATTCACATGCAATAGTCATTTACAGTCCAAAAATTAAACTTTAAAAAATTACCATTGTTGACCATCTGGAAAAAGTTCGACAGGTCACGGGTCATCGTTTTTCATCAGAAAATTGATTTTTTGGACTGTAGAAAAATTGATTCAAAATGTCATTAGGATTGAGCCTCATGTTGAATGACTACTTTTTAAAGCCTCAATGTGACCAAAATTGCCATTTTTACAGACTTTTTCTCCCACTCAGAAGCTTCTATTTCGACCTATTCAGGCATTAAAATGACTCTAAACAAACTTATTTTAGTTCCAAGAGTTCTAATTCACATGCAATAGTCATTTAAAGTTCAAAAATTAAACTTTAAAAAATTGCCATTTTTGACCATCTGGAAACAGTTCGACAGGTCACGGGTCATCGTTTTTCATCAGAAAATTGATTTTTTGGACTGTAGAAAAATTGATTCAAAATGTCATTTGGATTGAGCCTCATGTTGAATCACTACTTTTTAAAGCCTCAATGTGACAGAAATTGCCATTTTTACTGACTTTTTCTCCTACTCAGAAGCTTCTATTTCGACCTATTCAGGCATTAAAATGACTCTAAACACACCTACTTTAGTTCCAAGAGTTCTAATTCACATGTAATAGTCATTTACAGTCCAAAAATTAAACTTTAAAAAATTACCATTTTTGACCATCTGGAAAAAGTTTGACAGGTCACGGGTCATCGTTTTTCATCAGAAAATTGATTTTTTGGACTGTAGAAAAATTGATTCAAAATGTCGTTTGGATTGAGCCTCATGTTGAATAACTACTTTTTAAAGCCTCAATGTGACCAAAATTGCCATTTTTACAGACTTTTTCTCCTACTCAGAAGCTTCTATTTCGACCTATTTCAGGCATTAAAATGACTCTAAACACACTTATTTTAGTTCCAAGAGTTCTAATTCACATGCAATAGTCATTTACAGTCCAAAAATTAAACTTTAAAAAATTACCATTGTTGACCATCCTGAAAAAGTTCGACAGGTCACGGGTCATCGTTTTTCATCAGAAAATTGATTTTTTGGACTGTAGAAAAATTGATTCAAAACGTCATTTGGATTGAGCCTCATGTTGATTAACTACTTTTTAAAGCCTCAATGTGACCAAAATTGCCATTTTTACAGACTTTTTCTCCTACTCAGAAGCTTCTATTTCGACCTATTCAGGCATTAAAATGACTCTAAACAAACTTATTTTAGTTCCAAGAGTTCTAATTCACATGCAATACTCATTTAAAGTTCAAAAATTAAACTTTAAAAAATTACCATTTTTGACCATCTGGAAAAAGTTCGACAGGTCACGGGTCATCGTTTTTCATCAGAAAATTGATTTTTTGGACTGTAGAAAAATTGATTCAAAATGTCATTTGGATTGAGCCTCATGTTGAATAACTACTTTTTAAAGCCTCAATGTGAACAAAATTGAAATTTTTACAGACTTTTTCTCCTACTCAGAAGCTTCTATTTCGACCTATTTCAGGCATTAAAATGACTCCAAACACACTTATTTTAGTTCCAAGAGTTCTAATTCACATGCAATAGTCATTTACAGTCCAAAAATTAAACTTTAAAAAATTACCATTTTTGACCATCTGGAAAAAGTTCGACAGGTCTCGGGTCACCTTTTTTCATCCGAAAATTGATTTTTTGGACTGTAGAACAATTGATTCAAAATGTCATTTGGATTGAGCCTCATGGTAAATAACTACTTTTTAAAGCCTCAATGTGACCAAAATTGCCATTTTTACAGACTTTTACTCCTACTCAGAAGCTTCTATTTCGACCTATTCAGACATTAAAATGACTCTAAACACACTTATTTTAGTTCCAAGAGTTCTAATTCACATGCAATTGTCATTTACAGTCCAAAAATTAAACTGTAAAAAATTACCATTTTTGACCATCTGGAAAAAGTTCGACAGGTCACGGGTCATCGTTTTTCATCAGAAAATTGATTTTTTGGACTGTAGAAAAATTGATTCAAAATGTCATTTGGATTGAGCCTCATGTTGAATAACTACTTTTTAAAGCCTCAATGTGACAGAAATTGCCATTTTTACTGACTTTTTCTCCTACTCAGAAGCTTCTATTTCGACCTATTCAGGCATTAAAATGACTCTAAACACACCTATTTTAGTTCCAAGAGTTCTAATTCACATGCAATAGTCATTTACAGTCCAAAAATTAAACTTTTAAAAATTACCATTTTTGACCATCTGGAAAAAGTTTGACAGGTCACGGGTCATCGTTTTTCATCAGAAAATTGATTTTTTGGACTGTAGAAAAATTGATTCAAAATGTCGTTTGGATTGAGCCTCATGTTGAATAACTACTTTTTAAAGCCTCAATGTGACCAAAATTGCCATTTTTACAGACTTTTTCTCCTACTCAGAAGCTTCTATTTCGACCTATTTCAGGCATTAAAATGACTCTAAACACACCTATTTTAGTTCCAAGAGTTCTAATTCACATGCAATAGTCATTTACAGTCCAAAAATTAAACTTTAAAAAATTACCATTTTTGACCATCTGGAAAAAGTTCGACAGGTCACGGGTCATCGTTTTTCATCAGAAAATTGATTTTTTGGACTGTAGAAAAATTGATTCAAAATGTCATTAGGATTGAGCCTCATGTTGAATGACTACTTTTTAAAGCCTCAATGTGACCAAAATTGCCATTTTTACAGACTTTTTCTCCCACTCAGAAGCTTCTATTTCGACCTATTCAGGCATTAAAATGACTCTAAACAAACTTATTTTAGTTCCAAGAGTTCTAATTCACATGCAATAGTCATTTAAAGTTCAAAAATTAAACTTTAAAAAATTACCATTTTTGACCATCTGGAAACAGTTCGACAGGTCACGGGTCATCGTTTTTCATCAGAAAATTGATTTTTTGGACTGTAGAAAAATTGATTCAAAATGTCATTTGGATTGAGCCTCATGTTGAATAACTACTTTTTAAAGCCTCAATGTGACAGAAATTGCCATTTTTACTGACTTTTTCTCCTCCTCAGAAGCTTCTATTTCGACCTATTCAGGCATTAAAATGACTCTAAACACACCTATTTTAGTTCCAAGAGTTTTAATTCACATGCAATAGTCATTTACAGTCCAAAAATTAAACTTAAAACAATTACCATTTTTGACCATCTGGAAAAAGTTTGACAGGTCACGGGTCATCGTTTTTCATCAGAAAATTGATTTTTTGGACTGTAGAAAAATTGATTCAAAATGTCGTTTGGATTGAGCCTCATGTTGAATAACTACTTTTTAAAGCCTCAATGTGACCAAAATTGCCATTTTTACAGACTTTTTCTCCTACTCAGAAGCTTCTATTTCGACCTATTTCAGGCATTAAAATGACTCTAAACACACCTATTTTAGTTCCAAGAGTTCTAATTCACATGCAATAGTCATTTAAAGTCCAAAAATTAAACTTTAAAAAATTACCATTTTTGACCATCTGGAAAAAGTTCGACAGGTCACGGGGTCATCGTTTTTCATCAGAAAATGGATTTTTTGGACTGTAGAAAAGTTGATTCAAAATGTCATTTGGATGGAGCCTCATGTTGAATAACTACTTTTTAAAGCCTCAATGTGACCAAAATTGCCATTTTTACAGACTTTTTCTCCTACTCAGAAGCTTCTATTTCGACCTATTTCAGGCATTAACATGACTCTCAACACACTTATTTTAGTTCCAAGAGTTCTAATTCACATGCAATAGTCATTTACAGTCAAAAAATTAAACTTTAAAAAATTACCATTGTTGACCATCTGGAAAAAGTTCGACAGGTCACGGGTCATCGTTTTTCATCAGAAAATTGATTTTTTGGACTGTAGAAAAATTGATTCAAAATGTCATTTGGATTGAGCCTCATGTTGAATAACTACTTTTTAAAGCCTCAATGTGACCAAAATTGCCATGTTTACAGACTTTTTATCCTACTCAGAAGGTTCTATTTCGACCAATTTCAGGCATTAAAATGACTCTAAACACACTTATTTTAGTTCCAAGAGTTCTAATTCACATGCAATAGTCATTTACAGTCCAAAAATTAAACTTTAAAAAATTACCATTCTTGACCATCTGGAAAAAGTTGGACAGGTCACGGGTCATCGTTTTTCATCAGAAAATTGATTTTTTGGACTGTAGAAAAATTGATTCAAAATGTCATTAGGATTGAGCCTCATGTTAAATGACTACTTTTTAAAGCCTCAATGTGACCAAAATTGCCATTTTTACAGACTTTTTCTCCTACTCAGAAGCTTCTATTTCGACCTATTCAGGCATTAAAATGACTCTGAACAAACTTATTTTAGTTCCAAGAGTTCTAATTCACATGCAATAGTCATTTAAAGTTAAAAAATTAAACTTTAAAAAATTACCATTTTTGACCATCTGGAAAAAGTTCGACAGGTCACGGGTCATCGTTTTTCATCAGAAAATTGATTTTTTGGACTGTAGAAACATTGATTCAAAATGTCATTTGGATTGAGCCTCATGTTGAATAACTACTTTTTAAAGCCTCAATGTGACAGAAATTGCCATTTTTACTGACTTTTTCTCCTACTCAGAAGCTTCTATTTCGACCTATTCAGGCATTAAAATGACTCTAAACACACCTATTTTAGTTCCAAGAGTTCTAATTCACATGCAATAGTCATTTACAGTCCAAAAATTAAACTTTAAAAAATTACCATTTTTGACCATCTGGAAAAAGTTTGACAGGTCACGGGTCATCGTTTTTCATCAGAAAATGGATTTTTTGGACTGTAGAAAAATTGATTCAAAATGTCGTTTGGATTGAGCCTCATGTTGAATAACTACTTTTTAAAGCCTCAATGTGACCAAAATTGCCATTTTTACAGACTTTTTCTCCTACTCAGAAGCTTCTATTTCGACCTATTTCAGGCATTAAAATGACTCTAAACACACCTATTTTAGTTCCAAGAGTTCTAATTCACATGCAATAGTCATTTACAGTCCAAACATTAAACTTAAAAATATTACCATTGTTGACCATCTGGAAAAAGTTCGACAGGTCACGGGTCATCGTTTTTCATCAGAAAATAGATTTTTTGGACTGTAGAAAAATTGATTCAAAATGTCATTTGGATTGAGCCTCATGTTGAATAACTACTTTTTAAAGCCTCAATGTGACCAAAATTGCCATTTTTACAGACTTTTTCTCCTACTCAGAAGGTTCTATTTCGACCAATTTCAGGCATTAAAATGTTTCTAAACACACTTATTTTAGTTCCAAGAGTTCTAATTCACATGCAATAGTCATTTAAAGTCCAAAAATTAAACTTTAAAAAATTACCATTTTTGACCATCTGGAAAAAGTTCGACAGGTCACGGGGTCATCGTTTTTCATCAGAAAATGGATTTTTTGGACTGTAGAAAAGTTGATTCAAAATGTCATTTGGATGGAGCCTCATGTTGAATAACTACTTTTTAAAGCCTCAATGTGACCAAAATTGCCATTTTTACAGACTTTTTCTCCTACTCAGAAGCTTCTATTTCGACCTATTTCAGGCATTAACATGACTCTCAACACACTTATTTTAGTTCCAAGAGTTCTAATTCACATGCAATAGTCATTTACAGTCAAAAAATTAAACTTTAAAAAATTACCATTGTTGACCATCTGGAAAAAGTTCGACAGGTCACGGGTCATCGTTTTTCATCAGAAAATTGATTTTTTGGACTGTAGAAAAATTGATTCAAAATGTCATTTGGATTGAGCCTCATGTTGAATAACTACTTTTTAAAGCCTCAATGTGACCAAAATTGCCATGTTTACAGACTTTTTATCCTACTCAGAAGGTTCTATTTCGACCAATTTCAGGCATTAAAATGACTCTAAACAAACTTATTTTAGTTCCAAGAGTTCTAATTCACATGCAATAGTCATTTAAAGTTCAAAAATTAAACTTTAAAAAATTACCATTTTTGACCATCTGGAAAAAGTTCGACAGGTCACGGGTCATCGTTTTTCATCAGAAAATTGATTTTTTGGACTGTAGAAAAATTGATTCAAAATGTCATTTGGATTGAGCCTCATGTTGAATAACTACTTTTTAAAGCCTCAATGTGACAGAAATTGCCATTTTTACTGACTTTTTCTCCTACTCAGAAGCTTCTATTTCGACCTATTCAGGCATTAAAATGACTCTAAACACACCTATTTTAGTTCCAAGAGTTCTAATTCACAAGCAATAGTCATTTACAGTCCAAAAATTAAACTTTAAAAAATTACCATTTTTGACCATCTGGAAAAAGTTTGACAGGTCACGGGTCATCGTTTTTCATCAGAAAATGGATTTTTTGGACTGTAGAAAAATTGATTCAAAATGTCGTTTGGATTGAGCCTCATGTTGAATAACTACTTTTTAAAGCCTCAATGTGACCAAAATTGCCATTTTTACAGACTTTTTCTCCTACTCAGAAGCTTCTATTTCGACCTATTTCAGGCATTAAAATGACTCTAAACACACCTATTTTAGTTCCAAGAGTTCTAATTCACATGCAATAGTCATTTACAGTCCAAAAATTAAACTTTAAAAAATTACCATTTTTGACCATCTGGAAAAAGTTCGACAGGTCACGGGTCATCGTTTTTCATCAGAAAATTGATTTTTTGGACTGTAGAAAAATTGATTCAAAATGTCATTTGGATTGAGCCTCATGTTGAATAACTACTTTTTAAAGCCTCAATGTGACAGAAATTGCCATTTTTACTGACTTTTTCTCCTACTCAGAAGCTTCTATTTCGACCTATTTCAGGCATTAAAATGACTCTAAACACAGTTATTTTAGTTCCAAGAGTTCTAATTCACAAGCAATAGTCATTTACAGTCCAAAAATTAAACTTTAAAAAATTACCATTTTTGACCATCTGGAAAAAGTTCGACAGGTCACGGGTCATCGTTTTTCATCAGAAAATAGATTTTTTGGACTGTAGAAAAATTGATTCAAAATGTCATTTGGATTGAGCCTCATGTTGAATAACTACTTTTTAAAGCCTCAATGTGACCAAAATTGCCATGTTTACAGACTTTTTATCCTACTCAGAAGGTTCTATTTCGACCAATTTCAGGCATTAAAATGACTCTAAACACACTTATTTTAGTTCCAAGAGTTCTAATTCACATGCAATAGTCATTTACAGTCCAAAAATTAAACTTTATAAAATTACCATTCTTGACCATCTGGAAAAAGTTGGACAGGTCACGGGTCATCGTTTTTCATCAGAAAATTGATTTTTTGGACTGTAGAAAAATTGATTCAAAATGTCATTAGGATTGAGCCTCATGTTGAATGACTACTTTTTAAAGCCTCAATGTGACCAAAATTGCCATTTTTACAGACTTTTTCTCCTACTCAGAAGCTTCTATTTCGACCTATTCAGGCATTAAAATGACTCTGAACAAACTTATTTTAGTTCCAAGAGTTCTAATTCACATGCAATAGTCATTTAAAGTTAAAAAATTAAACTTTAAAAAATTACCATTTTTGACCATCTGGAAAAAGTTCGACAGGTCACGGGTCATCGTTTTTCATCAGAAAATTGATTTTTTGGACTGTGGAAAAATTGATTCAAAATGTCATTTGGATTGAGCATCATGTTGAATAACTACTTTTTAAAGCCTCAATGTGACCAAAATTGAAATTTTTATAGACTTTTTACTCCTACTCAGAAGCTTCTATTTCGACCTATTTCAGGCATTAAAATGACTCCAAACACACTTATTTTAGTTCCAAGAGTTCTAATTCACATGCAATAGTCATTTACAGTCCAAAAATTAAACTTTAAAAAATTACCATTTTTGACTATCTGGAAAAAGTTCGACAGGTCTCGGGTCATCGTTTTTCATCCGAAAATTGATTTTTTGGACTGTAGAAAAATTGATTCAAAATGTCGTTTGGATTGAGCCTCATGTTGAATAACTACTTTTTAAAGCCTCAATGTGACAGAAATTGCCATTTTTACTGACTTTTTCTCCTACTCAGAAGCTTCTATTTCGACCTATTTCAGGCATTAAAATGACTCTAAACACAGTTATTTTAGTTCCAAGAGTTCTAATTCACAAGCAATAGTCATTTACAGTCCAAAAATTAAACTTTAAAAAATTACCATTTTTGACCATCTGGAAAAAGTTCGACAGGTCACGGGTCATCGTTTTTCATCAGAAAATAGATTTTTTGGACTGTAGAAAAATTGATTCAAAATGTCATTTGGATTGAGCCTCATGTTGAATAACTACTTTTTAAAGCCTCAATGTGACCAAAATTGCCATGTTTACAGACTTTTTATCCTACTCAGAAGGTTCTATTTCGACCAATTTCAGGCATTAAAATGACTCTAAACACACTTATTTTAGTTCCAAGAGTTCTAATTCACATGCAATAGTCATTTACAGTCCAAAAATTAAACTTTAAAAAATTACCATTCTTGACCATCTGGAAAAAGTTCGACAGGTCACGGGTCATCGTTTTTCATCAGAAAATTGATTTTTTGGACTGTAGAAAAATTGATTCAAAATGTCATTAGGATTGAGCCTCATGTTGAATGACTACTTTTTAAAGCCTCAATGTGACCAAAATTGCCATTTTTACAGACTTTTTCTCCTACTCAGAAGCTTCTATTTCGACCTATTCAGGCATTAAAATGACTCTGAACAAACTTATTTTAGTTCCAAGAGTTCTAATTCACATGCAATAGTCATTTAAAGTTAAAAAATTAAACTTTAAAAAATTACCATTTTTGACCATCTGGAAAAAGTTCGACAGGTCACGGGTCATCGTTTTTCATCAGAAAATTGATTTTTTGGACTGTGGAAAAATTGATTCAAAATGTCATTTGGATTGAGCATCATGTTAAATAACTACTTTTTAAAGCCTCAATGTGACCAAAATTGAAATTTTTATAGACTTTTTACTCCTACTCAGAAGCTTCTATTTCGACCTATTTCAGGCATTAAAATGACTCCAAACACACTTATTTTAGTTCCAAGAGTTCTAATTCACATGCAATAGTCATTTACAGTCCAAAAATTAAACTTTAAAAAATTACCATTTTTGACTATCTGGAAAAAGTTCGACAGGTCTCGGGTCATCGTTTTTCATCCGAAAATTGATTTTTTGGACTGTAGAAAAATTGATTCAAAATGTCGTTTGGATTGAGCCTCATGTTGAATAACTACTTTTTAAAGCCTCAATGTGACCAAAATTGCCATTTTTACAGACTTTTTCTCCTACTCAGAAGCTTCTATTTCGACCTATTCAGGCATTAAAATGACTCTAAACAAACTTATTTTAGTTCCAAGAGTTCTAATTCACATGCAATAGTCATTTAAAGTCCAAAAATTAAACTTTAAAAAAATTACCATTTTTGACCATCTGGAAAAAGTTCGACAGGTCACGGGTCATCGTTTTTCATCAGAAAATTGATTTTTTGGACTGTAGAAAAATTGATTCAAAATGTCATTTGGATTGAGCCTCATGTTGAATAACTACTTTTTAAAGCCTCAATGTGACCTAAATTGCCATTTTTACAGAGTTTTTCTCCTACTCAGAAGCTTCTATTTCGACCTATTTCAGGCATTAAAATGACTCCAAACACACTTATTTTAGTTCCAAGAGTTCTAATTCACATGCAATAGTCATTTACAGTCCAAAAATTAAACTTTAAAAAATTACCATTTTTGACCATCTGGAAAAAGTTCGACAGGTCACGGGTCATCGTTTTTCATCAGAAAATTGATTTTTTGGACTGTAGAAAAATTGATTCAAAATGTCGTTTGGATTGAGCCTCATGTTGAATAACTACTTTTTAAAGCCTCAATGTGACCAAAATTGCCATTTTTACAGACTTTTTCTGCTACTCAGAAGCTTCTATTTCGACCTATTTCAGGCATTAAAATGACTCTAAACACACTTATTTTAGTTCCAAGAGTTCTAATTCACATGCAATAGTCATTTACAGTCCAAAAATTAAACTTTAAAAAATTACCATTTTTGACCATCTGGAAAAAGTTCGACAGGTCACGGGTCATCGTTTTTCATCAGAAAATAGATTTTTTGGACTGTAGAAAAATGTATTCAAAATGTCATTTGGATTGAGCCTCATGTTGAATAACTACTTTTTAAAGCCTCAATGTGACCAAAATTGCCATTTTTACAGCCTTTTTCTCCTACTCAGAAGCTTCTATTTGGACCTATTCAGGCATTAAAATGACTCTAAACACACTTATTTTAGTTCCAAGAGTTCTAATTTACATGCAATAGTCATTTACAGTCCAAAAATTAAACTTTAAAAAATTACCATTGTTGACCATCTGGAAAAAGTTCGACAGGTCACGGGTCATTGTTTTCCATCAGAAAATTGATTTTTTGGACTGTAGAAAAATTGATTCAAAATGTCGTTTGGATTGAGCCTCATGTTGAATAACTACTTTTTAAAGCCTCAATGTGACCAAAATTGCCATTTTTACAGACTTTTTCTCCTACTCAGAAGCTTCTATTTCGACCTATTTCAGGCATTAAAATGACTCTAAACACACTTATTTTAGTTCCAAGAGTTCTAATTCACATGCAATAGTCATTTACAGTCCAAAAATTAAACTTTAAAAAATTACCATTCTTGACCATCTGGAAAAAGTTCGACAGGTCACGGGTCATCGTTTTTCATCAGAAAATTGATTTTTTGGACTGTAGAAAAATTGATTCAAAATGTCATTAGGATTGAGCCCCATGTTGAATGACTACTTTTTAAAGCCTCAATGTGACCAAAATTGCCATTTTTACAGACTTTTTCTCCTACTCAGAAGCTTCTATTTCGACCTATTCAGGCATTAAAATGACTCTAAACAAACTTATTTTAGTTCCAAGAGTTCTAATTCACATGCAATAGTCATTTAAAGTTCAAAAATTAAACTTTAAAAAATTACCATTTTTGACCATCTGGAAAAAGTTCGACAGGTCACGGGTCATCGTTTTTCATCAGAAAATTGATTTTTTGGACTGTAGAAAAATTGATTCAAAATGTCATTTGGATTGAGCCTCATGTTGAATAACTACTTTTTAAAGCCACAATGTGACAGAAATTGCCATTTTTACTGACTTTTTCTCCTACTCAGAAGCTTCTATTTCGACCTATTCAGGCATTAAAATGACTCTAAACACACCTATTTTAGTTCCAAGAGTTCTAATTCACGTGCAATAGTCATTTACAGTCCAAAAATTAAACTTTAAAAAATTACCATTTTTGACCATCTGGAAAAAGTTTGACAGGTCACGGGTCATCGTTTTTCATCAGAAAATTGATTTTTTGGACTGTAGAAAAATTGATTCAAAATGTCGTTTGGATTGAGCCTCATGTTGAATAACTACTTTTTAAAGCCTCAATGTGACCAAAATTGCCATTTTTACAGACTTTTTCTCCTACTCAGAAGCTTCTATTTCGACCTATTTCAGGCATTAAAATGACTCTAAACACACTTATTTTAGTTCCAAGAGTTCTAATTCACATGCAATAGTCATTTAGAGTCCAAAAATTAAACTTTAAAAAATTACCATTGTTGACCATCTGGAAAAAGTTCGACAGGTCACGGGTCATCGTTTTTCATCAGAAAATAGATTTTTTGGACTGTAGAAAAATTGATTCAAAATGTCATTTGGATTGAGCCTCATGTTGAATAACTACTTTTTAAAGCCTTAATGTGACCAAAATTGCCATTTTTACAGACTTTTTCTCCTACTCAGAAGGTTCTATTTCGACCAATTTCAGGCATTAAAATGTTTCTAAACACACTTATTTTAGTTCCAAGAGTTCTAATTCACATGCAATAGTCATTTAAAGTCCAAAAATTAAACTTTAAAAAATTACCATTTTTGACCATCTGGAAAAAGTTCGACAGGTCACGGGTCATCGTTTTTCATCAGAAAATGGATTTTTTGGACTGTAGAAAAATTGATTCAAAATGTCGTTATGATTGAGCCTCATGTTGAATGACTACTTTTTAAAGCCTCAATGTGACCAAAATTGCCATTTTTACAGACTTTTTCTCCTACTCAGAAGCTTCTATTTCGACCTATTCAGGCATTAAAATGACTCTAAACAAACTTATTTTAGTTCCAAGAGTTCTAATTCACATGCAATAGTCATTTAAAGTTCAAAAATTAAACTTTAAAAAATTACCATTTTTGACCATCTGGAAAAAGTTTGACAGGTCACGGGTCATCGTTTTTCATCAGAAAATTGATTTTTTGGACTGTAGAAAAATTGATTCAAAATGTCATTTGGATTGAGCCTCATGTTGAATAACTACTTTTCAAAGCCTCAATGTGACCAAAATTGAAATTTTTACAGACTTTTTCTCCTACTCAGAAGCATCTATTTCGACCTATTTCAGGCATTAATACGACTCCAAACACACTTATTTTAGTTCCAAGAGTTCTAATTCACATGTAGAGTCATTTACAGTCCAAAAATTAAACTTTAAAAAATTACCATTTTTGACCATCTGGAAAAAGTTCGACAGGTCTCGGGTCATCGTTTTTCATCCGAAAATTGATTTTTTGGACTGTAGAACAATTGATTCCAAATGTCATTTGGATTGAGCCTCATGTTGAATAACTACTTTTTAAAGCCTCAATGTGACCAAAATTGCCATTTTTACAGACTTTTTCTCCTACTCAGAAGCTTCTATTTCGACCTATTCAGACATTAAAATGACTCTAAACACACTTATTTTAGTTCCAAGAGTTCTAATTCACATGCAATAGTCATTTAAAGTTCAAAAATTAAACTTTAAAAAATTACCATTTTTGACCATCTGGAAAAAGTTCGACAGGCAACGGGTCATCGTTTTTCATCAGAAAATTGATTTTTTGGACTGTAGAAAAATTGATTCAAAATGTCATTTGGATTGAGCCTCATGTTGAATAACTACTTTTTAAAGCCTCAATGTGACAGAAATTGCCATTTTTACTGACTTTTTCTCCTACTCAGAAGCTTCTATTTCGACCTATTCAGGCATTAAAATGACTCTAAACACACCTATTTTAGTTCCAAGAGTTCTAATTCACATGCAATAGTCATTTACAGTCCATAACTTAAACTTAAAAAAATTACCATTTTTGACCATCTGGAAAAAGTTTGACAGGTCACGGGTCATCGTTTTTCATCAGAAAATTGATTTTTTGGACTGTAGAAAAATTGATTCAAAATGTCGTTTGGATTGAGCCTCATGTTGAATAACTACTTTTTAAAGCCTCAATGTGACCAAAATTGCCATTTTTACAGACTTTTTCTCCTACTCAGAAGCTTCTATTTCGACCTATTCAGACATTAAAATGACTCTAAACACACTTATTTTAGTTCCAAGAGTTCTAATTCACATGCAATAGTCATTTACAGTCCATAACTTAAACTGTAAAAAATTACCATTTTTGACCATCTGGAAAAAGTTCGACAGGCCACGGGTCATCGTTTTTCATCAGAAAATTGATTTTTTGGACTGTAGAAAAATTGATTCAAAATGTCATTTGGATTGAGCCTCATGTTGAATAACTACTTTTTAAAGCCTCAATGTGACAGAAATTGCCATTTTTACTGACTTTTTCTCCTACTCAGAAGCTTCTATTTCGACCTATTCAGGCATTAAAATGACTCTAAACACACCTATTTTAGTTCCAAGAGTTCTAATTCACATGTAATAGTCATTTACAGTCCAAAAATTAAACTTTAAAAAATTACCATTTTTGACCATCTGGAAAAAGTTTGACAGGTCACGGGTCATCGTTTTTCATCAGAAAATTGATTTTTTGGACTGTAGAAAAATTGATTCAAAATGTCGTTTGGACTGAGCCTCATGTTGAATAACTACTTTTTAAAGCCTCAATGTGACCAAAATTGCCATTTTTACAGACTTTTTCTCCTACTCAGAAGCTTCTATTTCGACCTATTTCAGGCATTAAAATGACTCTAAACACACTTATTTTAGTTCCAAGAGTTCTAATTCACATGCAATAGTCATTTACAGTCCAAAAATTAAACTTTAAAAAATTACCATTGTTGACCATCCTGAAAAAGTTCGACAGGTCACGGGTCATCGTTTTTCATCAGAAAATTGATTTTTTGGACTGTAGAAAAATTGATTCAAAACGTCATTTGGATTGAGCCTCATGTTGAATAACTACTTTTTAAAGCCTCAATGTGACCAAAATTGCCATTTTTACAGACTTTTTCTCCTACGCTGAAGCTTCTATTTCGACCTATTTCAGGCATTAAAATGACTCTAAACACACTTATTTTAGTTCCAAGAGTTCTAATTCACATGCAATAGTCATTTACAGTCCAAAAATTAAACTTTAAAAAATTACCATTATTGACCATCTGGAAAAAGTTCGACAGGTCACGGGTCATCGTTTTTTATCAGAAAATTGATTTTTTGGACTGTAGAAAAATTGATTCAAAATGTCATTAGGATTGAGCCTCATGTTGAATGACTACTTTTTAAAGCCTCAATGTGACCAAAATTGCCATTTTTACAGACTTTTTCTCCTACTCAGAAGCTTCTATTTCGACCTATTCAGGCATTAAAATGACTCTGAACAAACTTATTTTAGTTCCAAGAGTTCTAATTCACATGCAATAGTCATTTACAGTCCAAAAATTAAACTTTAAAAAATTACCATTTTTGACCATCTGGAAAAAGTTCGACAGGTCACGGGTCATCGTTTTTCATCAGAAAATTGATTTTTTGGACTGTAGAAAAATTGATTCAAAATGTCATTTGGATTGAGCCTCATGTTGAATAACTACTTTTTAAAGCCACAATGTGACAGAAATTGCCATTTTTACTGACTTTTTCTCCTACTCAGAAGCTTCTATTTCGACCTATTCAGGCATTAAAATGACTCTAAACACACCTATTTTAGTTCCAAGAGTTCTAATTCACGTGCAATAGTCATTTACAGTCCAAAAATTAAACTTTAAAAAATTACCATTTTTGACCATCTGGAAAAAGTTTGACAGGTCACGGGTCATCGTTTTTCATCAGAAAATTGATTTTTTGGACTGTAGAAAAATTGATTCAAAATGTCGTTTGGATTGAGCCTCATGTTGAATAACTACTTTTTAAAGCCTCAATGTGACCAAAATTGCCATTTTTACAGACTTTTTCTCCTACTCAGAAGCTTCTATTTCGACCTATTTCAGGCATTAAAATGACTCTAAACACACTTATTTTAGTTCCAAGAGTTCTAATTCACATGCAATAGTCATTTAGAGTCCAAAAATTAAACTTTAAAAAATTACCATTGTTGACCATCTGGAAAAAGTTCGACAGGTCACGGGTCATCGTTTTTCATCAGAAAATAGATTTTTTGGACTGTAGAAAAATTGATTCAAAATGTCATTTGGATTGAGCCTCATGTTGAATAACTACTTTTTAAAGCCTTAATGTGACCAAAATTGCCATTTTTACAGACTTTTTCTCCTACTCAGAAGGTTCTATTTCGACCAATTTCAGGCATTAAAATGTTTCTAAACACACTTATTTTAGTTCCAAGAGTTCTAATTCACATGCAATAGTCATTTAAAGTCCAAAAATTAAACTTTAAAAAATTACCATTTTTGACCATCTGGAAAAAGTTCGACAGGTCACGGGTCATCGTTTTTCATCAGAAAATGGATTTTTTGGACTGTAGAAAAATTGATTCAAAATGTCGTTATGATTGAGCCTCATGTTGAATGACTACTTTTTAAAGCCTCAATGTGACCAAAATTGCCATTTTTACAGACTTTTTCTCCTACTCAGAAGCTTCTATTTCGACCTATTCAGGCATTAAAATGACTCTAAACAAACTTATTTTAGTTCCAAGAGTTCTAATTCACATGCAATAGTCATTTAAAGTTCAAAAATTAAACTTTAAAAAATTACCATTTTTGACCATCTGGAAAAAGTTTGACAGGTCACGGGTCATCGTTTTTCATCAGAAAATTGATTTTTTGGACTGTAGAAAAATTGATTCAAAATGTCATTTGGATTGAGCCTCATGTTGAATAACTACTTTTCAAAGCCTCAATGTGACCAAAATTGAAATTTTTACAGACTTTTTCTCCTACTCAGAAGCTTCTATTTCGACCTATTTCAGGCATTAATACGACTCCAAACACACTTATTTTAGTTCCAAGAGTTCTAATTCACATGTAGAGTCATTTACAGTCCAAAAATTAAACTTTAAAAAATTACCATTTTTGACCATCTGGAAAAAGTTCGACAGGTCTCGGGTCATCGTTTTTCATCCGAAAATTGATTTTTTGGACTGTAGAACAATTGATTCCAAATGTCATTTGGATTGAGCCTCATGTTGAATAACTACTTTTTAAAGCCTCAATGTGACCAAAATTGCCATTTTTACAGACTTTTTCTCCTACTCAGAAGCTTCTATTTCGACCTATTCAGACATTAAAATGACTCTAAACACACTTATTTTAGTTCCAAGAGTTCTAATTCACATGCAATAGTCATTTAAAGTTCAAAAATTAAACTTTAAAAAATTACCATTTTTGACCATCTGGAAAAAGTTCGACAGGCAACGGGTCATCGTTTTTCATCAGAAAATTGATTTTTTGGACTGTAGAAAAATTGATTCAAAATGTCATTTGGATTGAGCCTCATGTTGAATAACTACTTTTTAAAGCCTCAATGTGACAGAAATTGCCATTTTTACTGACTTTTTCTCCTACTCAGAAGCTTCTATTTCGACCTATTCAGGCATTAAAATGACTCTAAACACACCTATTTTAGTTCCAAGAGTTCTAATTCACATGCAATAGTCATTTACAGTCCATAACTTAAACTTAAAAAAATTACCATTTTTGACCATCTGGAAAAAGTTTGACAGGTCACGGGTCATCGTTTTTCATCAGAAAATTGATTTTTTGGACTGTAGAAAAATTTATTCAAAATGTCATTAGGATTGAGCCTCATGTTGAATGACTACTTTTTAAAGCCTCAATGTGACAGAAATTGCCATTTTTACTGACTTTTTCTCCTACTCAGAAGCTTCTATTTCGACCTATTCAGGCATTAAAATGACTCTAAACACACCTATTTTAGTTCCAAGAGTTCTAATTCACATGTAATAGTCATTTACAGTCCAAAAATTAAACTTTAAAAAATTACCATTTTTGACCATCTGGAAAAAGTTTGACAGGTCACGGGTCATCGTTTTTCATCAGAAAATTGATTTTTTGGACTGTAGAAAAATTGATTCAAAATGTCGTTTGGACTGAGCCTCATGTTGAATAACTACTTTTTAAAGCCTCAATGTGACCAAAATTGCCATTTTTACAGACTTTTTCTCCTACTCAGAAGCTTCTATTTCGACCTATTTCAGGCATTAAAATGACTCTAAACACACTTATTTTAGTTCCAAGAGTTCTAATTCACATGCAATAGTCATTTACAGTCCAAAAATTAAACTTTAAAAAATTACCATTGTTGACCATCCTGAAAAAGTTCGACAGGTCACGGGTCATCGTTTTTCATCAGAAAATTGATTTTTTGGACTGTAGAAAAATTGATTCAAAATGTCGTTTGGATTGAGCCTCATGTTGAATAACTACTTTTTAAAGCCTCAATGTGACCAAAATTGCCATTTTTACAGACTTTTTCTGCTACTCAGAAGCTTCTATTTCGACCTATTTCAGGCATTAAAATGACTCTAAACACACTTATTTTAGTTCCAAGAGTTCTAATTCACATGCAATAGTCATTTACAGTCCAAAAATTAAACTTTAAAAAATTACCATTTTTGACCATCTGGAAAAAGTTCGACAGGTCACGGGTCATCGTTTTTCATCAGAAAATAGATTTTTTGGACTGTAGAAAAATGTATTCAAAATGTCATTTGGATTGAGCCTCATGTTGAATAACTACTTTTTAAAGCCTCAATGTGACCAAAATTGCCATTTTTACAGCCTTTTTCTCCTACTCAGAAGCTTCTATTTGGACCTATTCAGGCATTAAAATGACTCTAAACACACTTATTTTAGTTCCAAGAGTTCTAATTTACATGCAATAGTCATTTACAGTCCAAAAATTAAACTTTAAAAAATTACCATTGTTGACCATCTGGAAAAAGTTCGACAGGTCACGGGTCATTGTTTTCCATCAGAAAATTGATTTTTTGGACTGTAGAAAAATTGATTCAAAATGTCGTTTGGATTGAGCCTCATGTTGAATAACTACTTTTTAAAGCCTCAATGTGACCAAAATTGCCATTTTTACAGACTTTTTCTCCTACTCAGAAGCTTCTATTTCGACCTATTTCAGGCATTAAAATGACTCTAAACACACTTATTTTAGTTCCAAGAGTTCTAATTCACATGCAATAGTCATTTACAGTCCAAAAATTAAACTTTAAAAAATTACCATTCTTGACCATCTGGAAAAAGTTCGACAGGTCACGGGTCATCGTTTTTCATCAGAAAATTGATTTTTTGGACTGTAGAAAAATTGATTCAAAATGTCATTAGGATTGAGCCCCATGTTGAATGACTACTTTTTAAAGCCTCAATGTGACCAAAATTGCCATTTTTACAGACTTTTTCTCCTACTCAGAAGCTTCTATTTCGACCTATTCAGGCATTAAAATGACTCTAAACAAACTTATTTTAGTTCCAAGAGTTCTAATTCACATGCAATAGTCATTTAAAGTTCAAAAATTAAACTTTAAAAAATTACCATTTTTGACCATCTGGAAAAAGTTCGACAGGTCACGGGTCATCGTTTTTCATCAGAAAATTGATTTTTTGGACTGTAGAAAAATTGATTCAAAATGTCATTTGGATTGAGCCTCATGTTGAATAACTACTTTTTAAAGCCACAATGTGACAGAAATTGCCATTTTTACTGACTTTTTCTCCTACTCAGAAGCTTCTATTTCGACCTATTCAGGCATTAAAATGACTCTAAACACACCTATTTTAGTTCCAAGAGTTCTAATTCACGTGCAATAGTCATTTACAGTCCAAAAATTAAACTTTAAAAAATTACCATTTTTGACCATCTGGAAAAAGTTTGACAGGTCACGGGTCATCGTTTTTCATCAGAAAATTGATTTTTTGGACTGTAGAAAAATTGATTCAAAATGTCGTTTGGATTGAGCCTCATGTTGAATAACTACTTTTTAAAGCCTCAATGTGACCAAAATTGCCATTTTTACAGACTTTTTCTCCTACTCAGAAGCTTCTATTTCGACCTATTTCAGGCATTAAAATGACTCTAAACACACTTATTTTAGTTCCAAGAGTTCTAATTCACATGCAATAGTCATTTAGAGTCCAAAAATTAAACTTTAAAAAATTACCATTGTTGACCATCTGGAAAAAGTTCGACAGGTCACGGGTCATCGTTTTTCATCAGAAAATAGATTTTTTGGACTGTAGAAAAATTGATTCAAAATGTCATTTGGATTGAGCCTCATGTTGAATAACTACTTTTTAAAGCCTTAATGTGACCAAAATTGCCATTTTTACAGACTTTTTCTCCTACTCAGAAGGTTCTATTTCGACCAATTTCAGGCATTAAAATGTTTCTAAACACACTTATTTTAGTTCCAAGAGTTCTAATTCACATGCAATAGTCATTTAAAGTCCAAAAATTAAACTTTAAAAAATTACCATTTTTGACCATCTGGAAAAAGTTCGACAGGTCACGGGTCATCGTTTTTCATCAGAAAATGGATTTTTTGGACTGTAGAAAAATTGATTCAAAATGTCGTTATGATTGAGCCTCATGTTGAATGACTACTTTTTAAAGCCTCAATGTGACCAAAATTGCCATTTTTACAGACTTTTTCTCCTACTCAGAAGCTTCTATTTCGACCTATTCAGGCATTAAAATGACTCTAAACAAACTTATTTTAGTTCCAAGAGTTCTAATTCACATGCAATAGTCATTTAAAGTTCAAAAATTAAACTTTAAAAAATTACCATTTTTGACCATCTGGAAAAAGTTTGACAGGTCACGGGTCATCGTTTTTCATCAGAAAATTGATTTTTTGGACTGTAGAAAAATTGATTCAAAATGTCATTTGGATTGAGCCTCATGTTGAATAACTACTTTTCAAAGCCTCAATGTGACCAAAATTGAAATTTTTACAGACTTTTTCTCCTACTCAGAAGCATCTATTTCGACCTATTTCAGGCATTAATACGACTCCAAACACACTTATTTTAGTTCCAAGAGTTCTAATTCACATGTAGAGTCATTTACAGTCCAAAAATTAAACTTTAAAAAATTACCATTTTTGACCATCTGGAAAAAGTTCGACAGGTCTCGGGTCATCGTTTTTCATCCGAAAATTGATTTTTTGGACTGTAGAACAATTGATTCCAAATGTCATTTGGATTGAGCCTCATGTTGAATAACTACTTTTTAAAGCCTCAATGTGACCAAAATTGCCATTTTTACAGACTTTTTCTCCTACTCAGAAGCTTCTATTTCGACCTATTCAGACATTAAAATGACTCTAAACACACTTATTTTAGTTCCAAGAGTTCTAATTCACATGCAATAGTCATTTAAAGTTCAAAAATTAAACTTTAAAAAATTACCATTTTTGACCATCTGGAAAAAGTTCGACAGGCAACGGGTCATCGTTTTTCATCAGAAAATTGATTTTTTGGACTGTAGAAAAATTGATTCAAAATGTCATTTGGATTGAGCCTCATGTTGAATAACTACTTTTTAAAGCCTCAATGTGACAGAAATTGCCATTTTTACTGACTTTTTCTCCTACTCAGAAGCTTCTATTTCGACCTATTCAGGCATTAAAATGACTCTAAACACACCTATTTTAGTTCCAAGAGTTCTAATTCACATGCAATAGTCATTTACAGTCCATAACTTAAACTTAAAAAAATTACCATTTTTGACCATCTGGAAAAAGTTTGACAGGTCACGGGTCATCGTTTTTCATCAGAAAATTGATTTTTTGGACTGTAGAAAAATTGATTCAAAATGTCGTTTGGATTGAGCCTCATGTTGAATAACTACTTTTTAAAGCCTCAATGTGACCAAAATTGCCATTTTTACAGACTTTTTCTCCTACTCAGAAGCTTCTATTTCGACCTATTCAGACATTAAAATGACTCTAAACACACTTATTTTAGTTCCAAGAGTTCTAATTCACATGCAATAGTCATTTACAGTCCATAACTTAAACTGTAAAAAATTACCATTTTTGACCATCTGGAAAAAGTTCGACAGGCCACGGGTCATCGTTTTTCATCAGAAAATTGATTTTTTGGACTGTAGAAAAATTGATTCAAAATGTCATTTGGATTGAGCCTCATGTTGAATAACTACTTTTTAAAGCCTCAATGTGACAGAAATTGCCATTTTTACTGACTTTTTCTCCTACTCAGAAGCTTCTATTTCGACCTATTCAGGCATTAAAATGACTCTAAACACACCTATTTTAGTTCCAAGAGTTCTAATTCACATGTAATAGTCATTTACAGTCCAAAAATTAAACTTTAAAAAATTACCATTTTTGACCATCTGGAAAAAGTTTGACAGGTCACGGGTCATCGTTTTTCATCAGAAAATTGATTTTTTGGACTGTAGAAAAATTGATTCAAAATGTCGTTTGGACTGAGCCTCATGTTGAATAACTACTTTTTAAAGCCTCAATGTGACCAAAATTGCCATTTTTACAGACTTTTTCTCCTACTCAGAAGCTTCTATTTCGACCTATTTCAGGCATTAAAATGACTCTAAACACACTTATTTTAGTTCCAAGAGTTCTAATTCACATGCAATAGTCATTTACAGTCCAAAAATTAAACTTTAAAAAATTACCATTGTTGACCATCCTGAAAAAGTTCGACAGGTCACGGGTCATCGTTTTTCATCAGAAAATTGATTTTTTGGACTGTAGAAAAATTGATTCAAAACGTCATTTGGATTGAGCCTCATGTTGAATAACTACTTTTTAAAGCCTCAATGTGACCAAAATTGCCATTTTTACAGACTTTTTCTCCTACGCTGAAGCTTCTATTTCGACCTATTTCAGGCATTAAAATGACTCTAAACACACTTATTTTAGTTCCAAGAGTTCTAATTCACATGCAATAGTCATTTACAGTCCAAAAATTAAACTTTAAAAAATTACCATTATTGACCATCTGGAAAAAGTTCGACAGGTCACGGGTCATCGTTTTTTATCAGAAAATTGATTTTTTGGACTGTAGAAAAATTGATTCAAAATGTCATTAGGATTGAGCCTCATGTTGAATGACTACTTTTTAAAGCCTCAATGTGACCAAAATTGCCATTTTTACAGACTTTTTCTCCTACTCAGAAGCTTCTATTTCGACCTATTCAGGCATTAAAATGACTCTGAACAAACTTATTTTAGTTCCAAGAGTTCTAATTCACATGCAATAGTCATTTACAGTCCAAAAATTAAACTTTAAAAAATTACCATTTTTGACCATCTGGAAAAAGTTCGACAGGTCACGGGTCATCGTTTTTCATCAGAAAATTGATTTTTTGGACTGTAGAAAAATTGATTCAAAATGTCATTTGGATTGAGCCTCATGTTGAATAACTACTTTTTAAAGCCACAATGTGACAGAAATTGCCATTTTTACTGACTTTTTCTCCTACTCAGAAGCTTCTATTTCGACCTATTCAGGCATTAAAATGACTCTAAACACACCTATTTTAGTTCCAAGAGTTCTAATTCACGTGCAATAGTCATTTACAGTCCAAAAATTAAACTTTAAAAAATTACCATTTTTGACCATCTGGAAAAAGTTTGACAGGTCACGGGTCATCGTTTTTCATCAGAAAATTGATTTTTTGGACTGTAGAAAAATTGATTCAAAATGTCGTTTGGATTGAGCCTCATGTTGAATAACTACTTTTTAAAGCCTCAATGTGACCAAAATTGCCATTTTTACAGACTTTTTCTCCTACTCAGAAGCTTCTATTTCGACCTATTTCAGGCATTAAAATGACTCTAAACACACTTATTTTAGTTCCAAGAGTTCTAATTCACATGCAATAGTCATTTAGAGTCCAAAAATTAAACTTTAAAAAATTACCATTGTTGACCATCTGGAAAAAGTTCGACAGGTCACGGGTCATCGTTTTTCATCAGAAAATAGATTTTTTGGACTGTAGAAAAATTGATTCAAAATGTCATTTGGATTGAGCCTCATGTTGAATAACTACTTTTTAAAGCCTTAATGTGACCAAAATTGCCATTTTTACAGACTTTTTCTCCTACTCAGAAGGTTCTATTTCGACCAATTTCAGGCATTAAAATGTTTCTAAACACACTTATTTTAGTTCCAAGAGTTCTAATTCACATGCAATAGTCATTTAAAGTCCAAAAATTAAACTTTAAAAAATTACCATTTTTGACCATCTGGAAAAAGTTCGACAGGTCACGGGTCATCGTTTTTCATCAGAAAATGGATTTTTTGGACTGTAGAAAAATTGATTCAAAATGTCGTTATGATTGAGCCTCATGTTGAATGACTACTTTTTAAAGCCTCAATGTGACCAAAATTGCCATTTTTACAGACTTTTTCTCCTACTCAGAAGCTTCTATTTCGACCTATTCAGGCATTAAAATGACTCTAAACAAACTTATTTTAGTTCCAAGAGTTCTAATTCACATGCAATAGTCATTTAAAGTTCAAAAATTAAACTTTAAAAAATTACCATTTTTGACCATCTGGAAAAAGTTTGACAGGTCACGGGTCATCGTTTTTCATCAGAAAATTGATTTTTTGGACTGTAGAAAAATTGATTCAAAATGTCATTTGGATTGAGCCTCATGTTGAATAACTACTTTTCAAAGCCTCAATGTGACCAAAATTGAAATTTTTACAGACTTTTTCTCCTACTCAGAAGCTTCTATTTCGACCTATTTCAGGCATTAATACGACTCCAAACACACTTATTTGGAGGACTGTAGAAAAATTGATTCAAAATGTCATTTGGATTGAGCCTCATGTTGAATAACTACTTTTCAAAGCCTCAATGTGACCAAAATTGAAATTTTTACAGACTTTTTCTCCTACTCAGAAGCTTCTATTTCGACCTATTTCAGGCATTAATACGACTCCAAACACACTTATTTTAGTTCCAAGAGTTCTAATTCACATGTAGAGTCATTTACAGTCCAAAAATTAAACTTTAAAAAATTACCATTTTTGACCATCTTTTCTATTTCGACCTATTTCAGGCATTAAAATGACTCTAAACACAGTTATTTTAGTTCCAAGAGTTCTAATTCACAAGCAATAGTCATTTACAGTCCAAAAATTAAACTTTAAAAAATTACCATTTTTGACCATCTGGAAAAAGTTCGACAGGTCACGGGTCATCGTTTTTCATCAGAAAATAGATTTTTTGGACTGTAGAAAAATTGATTCAAAATGTCATTTGGATTGAGCCTCATGTTGAATAACTACTTTTTAAAGCCTCAATGTGACCAAAATTGCCATGTTTACAGACTTTTTATCCTACTCAGAAGGTTCTATTTCGACCAATTTCAGGCATTAAAATGACTCTAAACACACTTATTTTAGTTCCAAGAGTTCTAATTCACATGCAATAGTCATTTACAGTCCAAAAATTAAACTTTATAAAATTACCATTCTTGACCATCTGGAAAAAGTTGGACAGGTCACGGGTCATCGTTTTTCATCAGAAAATTGATTTTTTGGACTGTAGAAAAATTGATTCAAAATGTCATTAGGATTGAGCCTCATGTTGAATGACTACTTTTTAAAGCCTCAATGTGACCAAAATTGCCATTTTTACAGACTTTTTCTCCTACTCAGAAGCTTCTATTTCGACCTATTCAGGCATTAAAATGACTCTGAACAAACTTATTTTAGTTCCAAGAGTTCTAATTCACATGCAATAGTCATTTAAAGTTAAAAAATTAAACTTTAAAAAATTACCATTTTTGACCATCTGGAAAAAGTTCGACAGGTCACGGGTCATCGTTTTTCATCAGAAAATTGATTTTTTGGACTGTGGAAAAATTGATTCAAAATGTCATTTGGATTGAGCATCATGTTGAATAACTACTTTTTAAAGCCTCAATGTGACCAAAATTGAAATTTTTATAGACTTTTTACTCCTACTCAGAAGCTTCTATTTCGACCTATTTCAGGCATTAAAATGACTCCAAACACACTTATTTTAGTTCCAAGAGTTCTAATTCACATGCAATAGTCATTTACAGTCCAAAAATTAAACTTTAAAAAATTACCATTTTTGACTATCTGGAAAAAGTTCGACAGGTCTCGGGTCATCGTTTTTCATCCGAAAATTGATTTTTTGGACTGTAGAAAAATTGATTCAAAATGTCGTTTGGATTGAGCCTCATGTTGAATAACTACTTTTTAAAGCCTCAATGTGACAGAAATTGCCATTTTTACTGACTTTTTCTCCTACTCAGAAGCTTCTATTTCGACCTATTTCAGGCATTAAAATGACTCTAAACACAGTTATTTTAGTTCCAAGAGTTCTAATTCACAAGCAATAGTCATTTACAGTCCAAAAATTAAACTTTAAAAAATTACCATTTTTGACCATCTGGAAAAAGTTCGACAGGTCACGGGTCATCGTTTTTCATCAGAAAATAGATTTTTTGGACTGTAGAAAAATTGATTCAAAATGTCATTTGGATTGAGCCTCATGTTGAATAACTACTTTTTAAAGCCTCAATGTGACCAAAATTGCCATGTTTACAGACTTTTTATCCTACTCAGAAGGTTCTATTTCGACCAATTTCAGGCATTAAAATGACTCTAAACACACTTATTTTAGTTCCAAGAGTTCTAATTCACATGCAATAGTCATTTACAGTCCAAAAATTAAACTTTAAAAAATTACCATTCTTGACCATCTGGAAAAAAAAGTTCGACAGGTCACGGGTCATCGTTTTTCATCAGAAAATTGATTTTTGGACTGTAGAAAATTGATTCAAAATGTCATTAGGATTGAGCCTCATGTTGAATGACTACTTTTTAAAGCCTCAATGTGACCAAAATTGCCATTTTTACAGACTTTTTCTCCTACTCAGAAGCTTCTATTTCGACCTATTCAGGCATTAAAATGACTCTGAACAAACTTATTTTAGTTCCAGAGTTCTAATTCACATGCAATAGTCATTTAAAGTTAAAAAATTAAACTTTAAAAAATTACCATTTTTGACCATCTGGAAAAAGTTCGACAGGTCACGGGTCATCGTTTTTCATCAGAAAATTGATTTTTTGGACTGTGGAAAAATTGATTCAAAATGTCATTTGGATTGAGCATCATGTTAAATAACTACTTTTTAAAGCCTCAATGTGACCAAAATTGAAATTTTTATAGACTTTTTACTCCTACTCAGAAGCTTCTATTTCGACCTATTTCAGGCATTAAAATGACTCCAAACACACTTATTTTAGTTCCAAGAGTTCTAATTCACATGCAATAGTCATTTACAGTCCAAAAATTAAACTTTAAAAAATTACCATTTTTGACTATCTGGAAAAAGTTCGACAGGTCTCGGGTCATCGTTTTTCATCCGAAAATTGATTTTTTGGACTGTAGAAAAATTGATTCAAAATGTCGTTTGGATTGAGCCTCATGTTGAATAACTACTTTTTAAAGCCTCAATGTGACCAAAATTGCCATTTTTACAGACTTTTTCTCCTACTCAGAAGCTTCTATTTCGACCTATTCAGGCATTAAAATGACTCTAAACAAACTTATTTTAGTTCCAAGAGTTCTAATTCACATGCAATAGTCATTTAAAGTCCAAAAATTAAACTTTAAAAAAATTACCATTTTTGACCATCTGGAAAAAGTTCGACAGGTCACGGGTCATCGTTTTTCATCAGAAAATTGATTTTTTGGACTGTAGAAAAATTGATTCAAAATGTCATTTGGATTGAGCCTCATGTTGAATAACTACTTTTTAAAGCCTCAATGTGACCTAAATTGCCATTTTTACAGAGTTTTTCTCCTACTCAGAAGCTTCTATTTCGACCTATTTCAGGCATTAAAATGACTCCAAACACACTTATTTTAGTTCCAAGAGTTCTAATTCACATGCAATAGTCATTTACAGTCCAAAAATTAAACTTTAAAAAATTACCATTTTTGACCATCTGGAAAAAGTTCGACAGGTCACGGGTCATCGTTTTTCATCAGAAAATTGATTTTTTGGACTGTAGAAAAATTGATTCAAAATGTCGTTTGGATTGAGCCTCATGTTGAATAACTACTTTTTAAAGCCTCAATGTGACCAAAATTGCCATTTTTACAGACTTTTTCTGCTACTCAGAAGCTTCTATTTCGACCTATTTCAGGCATTAAAATGACTCTAAACACACTTATTTTAGTTCCAAGAGTTCTAATTCACATGCAATAGTCATTTACAGTCCAAAAATTAAACTTTAAAAAATTACCATTTTTGACCATCTGGAAAAAGTTCGACAGGTCACGGGTCATCGTTTTTCATCAGAAAATAGATTTTTTGGACTGTAGAAAAATGTATTCAAAATGTCATTTGGATTGAGCCTCATGTTGAATAACTACTTTTTAAAGCCTCAATGTGACCAAAATTGCCATTTTTACAGCCTTTTTCTCCTACTCAGAAGCTTCTATTTGGACCTATTCAGGCATTAAAATGACTCTAAACACACTTATTTTAGTTCCAAGAGTTCTAATTTACATGCAATAGTCATTTACAGTCCAAAAATTAAACTTTAAAAAATTACCATTGTTGACCATCTGGAAAAAGTTCGACAGGTCACGGGTCATTGTTTTCCATCAGAAAATTGATTTTTTGGACTGTAGAAAAATTGATTCAAAATGTCGTTTGGATTGAGCCTCATGTTGAATAACTACTTTTTAAAGCCTCAATGTGACCAAAATTGCCATTTTTACAGACTTTTTCTCCTACTCAGAAGCTTCTATTTCGACCTATTTCAGGCATTAAAATGACTCTAAACACACTTATTTTAGTTCCAAGAGTTCTAATTCACATGCAATAGTCATTTACAGTCCAAAAATTAAACTTTAAAAAATTACCATTCTTGACCATCTGGAAAAAGTTCGACAGGTCACGGGTCATCGTTTTTCATCAGAAAATTGATTTTTTGGACTGTAGAAAAATTGATTCAAAATGTCATTAGGATTGAGCCCCATGTTGAATGACTACTTTTTAAAGCCTCAATGTGACCAAAATTGCCATTTTTACAGACTTTTTCTCCTACTCAGAAGCTTCTATTTCGACCTATTCAGGCATTAAAATGACTCTAAACAAACTTATTTTAGTTCCAAGAGTTCTAATTCACATGCAATAGTCATTTAAAGTTCAAAAATTAAACTTTAAAAAATTACCATTTTTGACCATCTGGAAAAAGTTCGACAGGTCACGGGTCATCGTTTTTCATCAGAAAATTGATTTTTTGGACTGTAGAAAAATTGATTCAAAATGTCATTTGGATTGAGCCTCATGTTGAATAACTACTTTTTAAAGCCACAATGTGACAGAAATTGCCATTTTTACTGACTTTTTCTCCTACTCAGAAGCTTCTATTTCGACCTATTCAGGCATTAAAATGACTCTAAACACACCTATTTTAGTTCCAAGAGTTCTAATTCACGTGCAATAGTCATTTACAGTCCAAAAATTAAACTTTAAAAAATTACCATTTTTGACCATCTGGAAAAAGTTTGACAGGTCACGGGTCATCGTTTTTCATCAGAAAATTGATTTTTTGGACTGTAGAAAAATTGATTCAAAATGTCGTTTGGATTGAGCCTCATGTTGAATAACTACTTTTTAAAGCCTCAATGTGACCAAAATTGCCATTTTTACAGACTTTTTCTCCTACTCAGAAGCTTCTATTTCGACCTATTTCAGGCATTAAAATGACTCTAAACACACTTATTTTAGTTCCAAGAGTTCTAATTCACATGCAATAGTCATTTAGAGTCCAAAAATTAAACTTTAAAAAATTACCATTGTTGACCATCTGGAAAAAGTTCGACAGGTCACGGGTCATCGTTTTTCATCAGAAAATAGATTTTTTGGACTGTAGAAAAATTGATTCAAAATGTCATTTGGATTGAGCCTCATGTTGAATAACTACTTTTTAAAGCCTTAATGTGACCAAAATTGCCATTTTTACAGACTTTTTCTCCTACTCAGAAGGTTCTATTTCGACCAATTTCAGGCATTAAAATGTTTCTAAACACACTTATTTTAGTTCCAAGAGTTCTAATTCACATGCAATAGTCATTTAAAGTCCAAAAATTAAACTTTAAAAAATTACCATTTTTGACCATCTGGAAAAAGTTCGACAGGTCACGGGTCATCGTTTTTCATCAGAAAATGGATTTTTTGGACTGTAGAAAAATTGATTCAAAATGTCGTTATGATTGAGCCTCATGTTGAATGACTACTTTTTAAAGCCTCAATGTGACCAAAATTGCCATTTTTACAGACTTTTTCTCCTACTCAGAAGCTTCTATTTCGACCTATTCAGGCATTAAAATGACTCTAAACAAACTTATTTTAGTTCCAAGAGTTCTAATTCACATGCAATAGTCATTTAAAGTTCAAAAATTAAACTTTAAAAAATTACCATTTTTGACCATCTGGAAAAAGTTTGACAGGTCACGGGTCATCGTTTTTCATCAGAAAATTGATTTTTTGGACTGTAGAAAAATTGATTCAAAATGTCATTTGGATTGAGCCTCATGTTGAATAACTACTTTTCAAAGCCTCAATGTGACCAAAATTGAAATTTTTACAGACTTTTTCTCCTACTCAGAAGCATCTATTTCGACCTATTTCAGGCATTAATACGACTCCAAACACACTTATTTTAGTTCCAAGAGTTCTAATTCACATGTAGAGTCATTTACAGTCCAAAAATTAAACTTTAAAAAATTACCATTTTTGACCATCTGGAAAAAGTTCGACAGGTCTCGGGTCATCGTTTTTCATCCGAAAATTGATTTTTTGGACTGTAGAACAATTGATTCCAAATGTCATTTGGATTGAGCCTCATGTTGAATAACTACTTTTTAAAGCCTCAATGTGACCAAAATTGCCATTTTTACAGACTTTTTCTCCTACTCAGAAGCTTCTATTTCGACCTATTCAGACATTAAAATGACTCTAAACACACTTATTTTAGTTCCAAGAGTTCTAATTCACATGCAATAGTCATTTAAAGTTCAAAAATTAAACTTTAAAAAATTACCATTTTTGACCATCTGGAAAAAGTTCGACAGGCAACGGGTCATCGTTTTTCATCAGAAAATTGATTTTTTGGACTGTAGAAAAATTGATTCAAAATGTCATTTGGATTGAGCCTCATGTTGAATAACTACTTTTTAAAGCCTCAATGTGACAGAAATTGCCATTTTTACTGACTTTTTCTCCTACTCAGAAGCTTCTATTTCGACCTATTCAGGCATTAAAATGACTCTAAACACACCTATTTTAGTTCCAAGAGTTCTAATTCACATGCAATAGTCATTTACAGTCCATAACTTAAACTTAAAAAAATTACCATTTTTGACCATCTGGAAAAAGTTTGACAGGTCACGGGTCATCGTTTTTCATCAGAAAATTGATTTTTTGGACTGTAGAAAAATTGATTCAAAATGTCGTTTGGATTGAGCCTCATGTTGAATAACTACTTTTTAAAGCCTCAATGTGACCAAAATTGCCATTTTTACAGACTTTTTCTCCTACTCAGAAGCTTCTATTTCGACCTATTCAGACATTAAAATGACTCTAAACACACTTATTTTAGTTCCAAGAGTTCTAATTCACATGCAATAGTCATTTACAGTCCATAACTTAAACTGTAAAAAATTACCATTTTTGACCATCTGGAAAAAGTTCGACAGGCCACGGGTCATCGTTTTTCATCAGAAAATTGATTTTTTGGACTGTAGAAAAATTGATTCAAAATGTCATTTGGATTGAGCCTCATGTTGAATAACTACTTTTTAAAGCCTCAATGTGACAGAAATTGCCATTTTTACTGACTTTTTCTCCTACTCAGAAGCTTCTATTTCGACCTATTCAGGCATTAAAATGACTCTAAACACACCTATTTTAGTTCCAAGAGTTCTAATTCACATGTAATAGTCATTTACAGTCCAAAAATTAAACTTTAAAAAATTACCATTTTTGACCATCTGGAAAAAGTTTGACAGGTCACGGGTCATCGTTTTTCATCAGAAAATTGATTTTTTGGACTGTAGAAAAATTGATTCAAAATGTCGTTTGGACTGAGCCTCATGTTGAATAACTACTTTTTAAAGCCTCAATGTGACCAAAATTGCCATTTTTACAGACTTTTTCTCCTACTCAGAAGCTTCTATTTCGACCTATTTCAGGCATTAAAATGACTCTAAACACACTTATTTTAGTTCCAAGAGTTCTAATTCACATGCAATAGTCATTTACAGTCCAAAAATTAAACTTTAAAAAATTACCATTGTTGACCATCCTGAAAAAGTTCGACAGGTCACGGGTCATCGTTTTTCATCAGAAAATTGATTTTTTGGACTGTAGAAAAATTGATTCAAAACGTCATTTGGATTGAGCCTCATGTTGAATAACTACTTTTTAAAGCCTCAATGTGACCAAAATTGCCATTTTTACAGACTTTTTCTCCTACGCTGAAGCTTCTATTTCGACCTATTTCAGGCATTAAAATGACTCTAAACACACTTATTTTAGTTCCAAGAGTTCTAATTCACATGCAATAGTCATTTACAGTCCAAAAATTAAACTTTAAAAAATTACCATTATTGACCATCTGGAAAAAGTTCGACAGGTCACGGGTCATCGTTTTTTATCAGAAAATTGATTTTTTGGACTGTAGAAAAATTGATTCAAAATGTCATTAGGATTGAGCCTCATGTTGAATGACTACTTTTTAAAGCCTCAATGTGACCAAAATTGCCATTTTTACAGACTTTTTCTCCTACTCAGAAGCTTCTATTTCGACCTATTCAGGCATTAAAATGACTCTGAACAAACTTATTTTAGTTCCAAGAGTTCTAATTCACATGCAATAGTCATTTACAGTCCAAAAATTAAACTTTAAAAAATTACCATTTTTGACCATCTGGAAAAAGTTCGACAGGTCACGGGTCATCGTTTTTCATCAGAAAATTGATTTTTTGGACTGTAGAAAAATTGATTCAAAATGTCATTTGGATTGAGCCTCATGTTGAATAACTACTTTTTAAAGCCACAATGTGACAGAAATTGCCATTTTTACTGACTTTTTCTCCTACTCAGAAGCTTCTATTTCGACCTATTCAGGCATTAAAATGACTCTAAACACACCTATTTTAGTTCCAAGAGTTCTAATTCACATGCAATAGTCATTTAAAGTCCAAAAATTAAACTTTAAAAAAATTACCATTTTTGACCATCTGGAAAAAGTTCGACAGGTCACGGGTCATCGTTTTTCATCAGAAAATTGATTTTTTGGACTGTAGAAAAATTGATTCAAAATGTCATTTGGATTGAGCCTCATGTTGAATAACTACTTTTTAAAGCCTCAATGTGACCTAAATTGCCATTTTTACAGAGTTTTTCTCCTACTCAGAAGCTTCTATTTCGACCTATTTCAGGCATTAAAATGACTCCAAACACACTTATTTTAGTTCCAAGAGTTCTAATTCACATGCAATAGTCATTTACAGTCCAAAAATTAAACTTTAAAAAATTACCATTTTTGACCATCTGGAAAAAGTTCGACAGGTCACGGGTCATCGTTTTTCATCAGAAAATTGATTTTTTGGACTGTAGAAAAATTGATTCAAAATGTCGTTTGGATTGAGCCTCATGTTGAATAACTACTTTTTAAAGCCTCAATGTGACCAAAATTGCCATTTTTACAGACTTTTTCTGCTACTCAGAAGCTTCTATTTCGACCTATTTCAGGCATTAAAATGACTCTAAACACACTTATTTTAGTTCCAAGAGTTCTAATTCACATGCAATAGTCATTTACAGTCCAAAAATTAAACTTTAAAAAATTACCATTTTTGACCATCTGGAAAAAGTTCGACAGGTCACGGGTCATCGTTTTTCATCAGAAAATAGATTTTTTGGACTGTAGAAAAATGTATTCAAAATGTCATTTGGATTGAGCCTCATGTTGAATAACTACTTTTTAAAGCCTCAATGTGACCAAAATTGCCATTTTTACAGCCTTTTTCTCCTACTCAGAAGCTTCTATTTGGACCTATTCAGGCATTAAAATGACTCTAAACACACTTATTTTAGTTCCAAGAGTTCTAATTTACATGCAATAGTCATTTACAGTCCAAAAATTAAACTTTAAAAAATTACCATTGTTGACCATCTGGAAAAAGTTCGACAGGTCACGGGTCATTGTTTTCCATCAGAAAATTGATTTTTTGGACTGTAGAAAAATTGATTCAAAATGTCGTTTGGATTGAGCCTCATGTTGAATAACTACTTTTTAAAGCCTCAATGTGACCAAAATTGCCATTTTTACAGACTTTTTCTCCTACTCAGAAGCTTCTATTTCGACCTATTTCAGGCATTAAAATGACTCTAAACACACTTATTTTAGTTCCAAGAGTTCTAATTCACATGCAATAGTCATTTACAGTCCAAAAATTAAACTTTAAAAAATTACCATTCTTGACCATCTGGAAAAAGTTCGACAGGTCACGGGTCATCGTTTTTCATCAGAAAATTGATTTTTTGGACTGTAGAAAAATTGATTCAAAATGTCATTAGGATTGAGCCCCATGTTGAATGACTACTTTTTAAAGCCTCAATGTGACCAAAATTGCCATTTTTACAGACTTTTTCTCCTACTCAGAAGCTTCTATTTCGACCTATTCAGGCATTAAAATGACTCTAAACAAACTTATTTTAGTTCCAAGAGTTCTAATTCACATGCAATAGTCATTTAAAGTTCAAAAATTAAACTTTAAAAAATTACCATTTTTGACCATCTGGAAAAAGTTCGACAGGTCACGGGTCATCGTTTTTCATCAGAAAATTGATTTTTTGGACTGTAGAAAAATTGATTCAAAATGTCATTTGGATTGAGCCTCATGTTGAATAACTACTTTTTAAAGCCACAATGTGACAGAAATTGCCATTTTTACTGACTTTTTCTCCTACTCAGAAGCTTCTATTTCGACCTATTCAGGCATTAAAATGACTCTAAACACACCTATTTTAGTTCCAAGAGTTCTAATTCACGTGCAATAGTCATTTACAGTCCAAAAATTAAACTTTAAAAAATTACCATTTTTGACCATCTGGAAAAAGTTTGACAGGTCACGGGTCATCGTTTTTCATCAGAAAATTGATTTTTTGGACTGTAGAAAAATTGATTCAAAATGTCGTTTGGATTGAGCCTCATGTTGAATAACTACTTTTTAAAGCCTCAATGTGACCAAAATTGCCATTTTTACAGACTTTTTCTCCTACTCAGAAGCTTCTATTTCGACCTATTTCAGGCATTAAAATGACTCTAAACACACTTATTTTAGTTCCAAGAGTTCTAATTCACATGCAATAGTCATTTAGAGTCCAAAAATTAAACTTTAAAAAATTACCATTGTTGACCATCTGGAAAAAGTTCGACAGGTCACGGGTCATCGTTTTTCATCAGAAAATAGATTTTTTGGACTGTAGAAAAATTGATTCAAAATGTCATTTGGATTGAGCCTCATGTTGAATAACTACTTTTTAAAGCCTTAATGTGACCAAAATTGCCATTTTTACAGACTTTTTCTCCTACTCAGAAGGTTCTATTTCGACCAATTTCAGGCATTAAAATGTTTCTAAACACACTTATTTTAGTTCCAAGAGTTCTAATTCACATGCAATAGTCATTTAAAGTCCAAAAATTAAACTTTAAAAAATTACCATTTTTGACCATCTGGAAAAAGTTCGACAGGTCACGGGTCATCGTTTTTCATCAGAAAATGGATTTTTTGGACTGTAGAAAAATTGATTCAAAATGTCGTTATGATTGAGCCTCATGTTGAATGACTACTTTTTAAAGCCTCAATGTGACCAAAATTGCCATTTTTACAGACTTTTTCTCCTACTCAGAAGCTTCTATTTCGACCTATTCAGGCATTAAAATGACTCTAAACAAACTTATTTTAGTTCCAAGAGTTCTAATTCACATGCAATAGTCATTTAAAGTTCAAAAATTAAACTTTAAAAAATTACCATTTTTGACCATCTGGAAAAAGTTTGACAGGTCACGGGTCATCGTTTTTCATCAGAAAATTGATTTTTTGGACTGTAGAAAAATTGATTCAAAATGTCATTTGGATTGAGCCTCATGTTGAATAACTACTTTTCAAAGCCTCAATGTGACCAAAATTGAAATTTTTACAGACTTTTTCTCCTACTCAGAAGCATCTATTTCGACCTATTTCAGGCATTAATACGACTCCAAACACACTTATTTTAGTTCCAAGAGTTCTAATTCACATGTAGAGTCATTTACAGTCCAAAAATTAAACTTTAAAAAATTACCATTTTTGACCATCTGGAAAAAGTTCGACAGGTCTCGGGTCATCGTTTTTCATCCGAAAATTGATTTTTTGGACTGTAGAACAATTGATTCCAAATGTCATTTGGATTGAGCCTCATGTTGAATAACTACTTTTTAAAGCCTCAATGTGACCAAAATTGCCATTTTTACAGACTTTTTCTCCTACTCAGAAGCTTCTATTTCGACCTATTCAGACATTAAAATGACTCTAAACACACTTATTTTAGTTCCAAGAGTTCTAATTCACATGCAATAGTCATTTAAAGTTCAAAAATTAAACTTTAAAAAATTACCATTTTTGACCATCTGGAAAAAGTTCGACAGGCAACGGGTCATCGTTTTTCATCAGAAAATTGATTTTTTGGACTGTAGAAAAATTGATTCAAAATGTCATTTGGATTGAGCCTCATGTTGAATAACTACTTTTTAAAGCCTCAATGTGACAGAAATTGCCATTTTTACTGACTTTTTCTCCTACTCAGAAGCTTCTATTTCGACCTATTCAGGCATTAAAATGACTCTAAACACACCTATTTTAGTTCCAAGAGTTCTAATTCACATGCAATAGTCATTTACAGTCCATAACTTAAACTTAAAAAAATTACCATTTTTGACCATCTGGAAAAAGTTTGACAGGTCACGGGTCATCGTTTTTCATCAGAAAATTGATTTTTTGGACTGTAGAAAAATTGATTCAAAATGTCGTTTGGATTGAGCCTCATGTTGAATAACTACTTTTTAAAGCCTCAATGTGACCAAAATTGCCATTTTTACAGACTTTTTCTCCTACTCAGAAGCTTCTATTTCGACCTATTCAGACATTAAAATGACTCTAAACACACTTATTTTAGTTCCAAGAGTTCTAATTCACATGCAATAGTCATTTACAGTCCATAACTTAAACTGTAAAAAATTACCATTTTTGACCATCTGGAAAAAGTTCGACAGGCCACGGGTCATCGTTTTTCATCAGAAAATTGATTTTTTGGACTGTAGAAAAATTGATTCAAAATGTCATTTGGATTGAGCCTCATGTTGAATAACTACTTTTTAAAGCCTCAATGTGACAGAAATTGCCATTTTTACTGACTTTTTCTCCTACTCAGAAGCTTCTATTTCGACCTATTCAGGCATTAAAATGACTCTAAACACACCTATTTTAGTTCCAAGAGTTCTAATTCACATGTAATAGTCATTTACAGTCCAAAAATTAAACTTTAAAAAATTACCATTTTTGACCATCTGGAAAAAGTTTGACAGGTCACGGGTCATCGTTTTTCATCAGAAAATTGATTTTTTGGACTGTAGAAAAATTGATTCAAAATGTCGTTTGGACTGAGCCTCATGTTGAATAACTACTTTTTAAAGCCTCAATGTGACCAAAATTGCCATTTTTACAGACTTTTTCTCCTACTCAGAAGCTTCTATTTCGACCTATTTCAGGCATTAAAATGACTCTAAACACACTTATTTTAGTTCCAAGAGTTCTAATTCACATGCAATAGTCATTTACAGTCCAAAAATTAAACTTTAAAAAATTACCATTGTTGACCATCCTGAAAAAGTTCGACAGGTCACGGGTCATCGTTTTTCATCAGAAAATTGATTTTTTGGACTGTAGAAAAATTGATTCAAAACGTCATTTGGATTGAGCCTCATGTTGAATAACTACTTTTTAAAGCCTCAATGTGACCAAAATTGCCATTTTTACAGACTTTTTCTCCTACGCTGAAGCTTCTATTTCGACCTATTTCAGGCATTAAAATGACTCTAAACACACTTATTTTAGTTCCAAGAGTTCTAATTCACATGCAATAGTCATTTACAGTCCAAAAATTAAACTTTAAAAAATTACCATTATTGACCATCTGGAAAAAGTTCGACAGGTCACGGGTCATCGTTTTTTATCAGAAAATTGATTTTTTGGACTGTAGAAAAATTGATTCAAAATGTCATTAGGATTGAGCCTCATGTTGAATGACTACTTTTTAAAGCCTCAATGTGACCAAAATTGCCATTTTTACAGACTTTTTCTCCTACTCAGAAGCTTCTATTTCGACCTATTCAGGCATTAAAATGACTCTGAACAAACTTATTTTAGTTCCAAGAGTTCTAATTCACATGCAATAGTCATTTACAGTCCAAAAATTAAACTTTAAAAAATTACCATTTTTGACCATCTGGAAAAAGTTCGACAGGTCACGGGTCATCGTTTTTCATCAGAAAATTGATTTTTTGGACTGTAGAAAAATTGATTCAAAATGTCATTTGGATTGAGCCTCATGTTGAATAACTACTTTTTAAAGCCACAATGTGACAGAAATTGCCATTTTTACTGACTTTTTCTCCTACTCAGAAGCTTCTATTTCGACCTATTCAGGCATTAAAATGACTCTAAACACACCTATTTTAGTTCCAAGAGTTCTAATTCACGTGCAATAGTCATTTACAGTCCAAAAATTAAACTTTAAAAAATTACCATTTTTGACCATCTGGAAAAAGTTTGACAGGTCACGGGTCATCGTTTTTCATCAGAAAATTGATTTTTTGGACTGTAGAAAAATTGATTCAAAATGTCGTTTGGATTGAGCCTCATGTTGAATAACTACTTTTTAAAGCCTCAATGTGACCAAAATTGCCATTTTTACAGACTTTTTCTCCTACTCAGAAGCTTCTATTTCGACCTATTTCAGGCATTAAAATGACTCTAAACACACTTATTTTAGTTCCAAGAGTTCTAATTCACATGCAATAGTCATTTAGAGTCCAAAAATTAAACTTTAAAAAATTACCATTGTTGACCATCTGGAAAAAGTTCGACAGGTCACGGGTCATCGTTTTTCATCAGAAAATAGATTTTTTGGACTGTAGAAAAATTGATTCAAAATGTCATTTGGATTGAGCCTCATGTTGAATAACTACTTTTTAAAGCCTTAATGTGACCAAAATTGCCATTTTTACAGACTTTTTCTCCTACTCAGAAGGTTCTATTTCGACCAATTTCAGGCATTAAAATGTTTCTAAACACACTTATTTTAGTTCCAAGAGTTCTAATTCACATGCAATAGTCATTTAAAGTCCAAAAATTAAACTTTAAAAAATTACCATTTTTGACCATCTGGAAAAAGTTCGACAGGTCACGGGTCATCGTTTTTCATCAGAAAATGGATTTTTTGGACTGTAGAAAAATTGATTCAAAATGTCGTTATGATTGAGCCTCATGTTGAATGACTACTTTTTAAAGCCTCAATGTGACCAAAATTGCCATTTTTACAGACTTTTTCTCCTACTCAGAAGCTTCTATTTCGACCTATTCAGGCATTAAAATGACTCTAAACAAACTTATTTTAGTTCCAAGAGTTCTAATTCACATGCAATAGTCATTTAAAGTTCAAAAATTAAACTTTAAAAAATTACCATTTTTGACCATCTGGAAAAAGTTTGACAGGTCACGGGTCATCGTTTTTCATCAGAAAATTGATTTTTTGGACTGTAGAAAAATTGATTCAAAATGTCATTTGGATTGAGCCTCATGTTGAATAACTACTTTTCAAAGCCTCAATGTGACCAAAATTGAAATTTTTACAGACTTTTTCTCCTACTCAGAAGCTTCTATTTCGACCTATTTCAGGCATTAATACGACTCCAAACACACTTATTTTAGTTCCAAGAGTTCTAATTCACATGTAGAGTCATTTACAGTCCAAAAATTAAACTTTAAAAAATTACCATTTTTGACCATCTGGAAAAAGTTCGACAGGTCTCGGGTCATCGTTTTTCATCCGAAAATTGATTTTTTGGACTGTAGAACAATTGATTCCAAATGTCATTTGGATTGAGCCTCATGTTGAATAACTACTTTTTAAAGCCTCAATGTGACAGAAATTGCCATTTTTACTGACTTTTTCTCCTACTCAGAAGCTTCTATTTCGACCTATTTCAGGCATTAAAATGACTCTAAACACAGTTATTTTAGTTCCAAGAGTTCTAATTCACAAGCAATAGTCATTTACAGTCCAAAAATTAAACTTTAAAAAATTACCATTTTTGACCATCTGGAAAAAGTTCGACAGGTCACGGGTCATCGTTTTTCATCAGAAAATAGATTTTTTGGACTGTAGAAAAATTGATTCAAAATGTCATTTGGATTGAGCCTCATGTTGAATAACTACTTTTTAAAGCCTCAATGTGACCAAAATTGCCATGTTTACAGACTTTTTATCCTACTCAGAAGGTTCTATTTCGACCAATTTCAGGCATTAAAATGACTCTAAACACACTTATTTTAGTTCCAAGAGTTCTAATTCACATGCAATAGTCATTTACAGTCCAAAAATTAAACTTTATAAAATTACCATTCTTGACCATCTGGAAAAAGTTGGACAGGTCACGGGTCATCGTTTTTCATCAGAAAATTGATTTTTTGGACTGTAGAAAAATTGATTCAAAATGTCATTAGGATTGAGCCTCATGTTGAATGACTACTTTTTAAAGCCTCAATGTGACCAAAATTGCCATTTTTACAGACTTTTTCTCCTACTCAGAAGCTTCTATTTCGACCTATTCAGGCATTAAAATGACTCTGAACAAACTTATTTTAGTTCCAAGAGTTCTAATTCACATGCAATAGTCATTTAAAGTTAAAAAATTAAACTTTAAAAAATTACCATTTTTGACCATCTGGAAAAAGTTCGACAGGTCACGGGTCATCGTTTTTCATCAGAAAATTGATTTTTTGGACTGTGGAAAAATTGATTCAAAATGTCATTTGGATTGAGCATCATGTTGAATAACTACTTTTTAAAGCCTCAATGTGACCAAAATTGAAATTTTTATAGACTTTTTACTCCTACTCAGAAGCTTCTATTTCGACCTATTTCAGGCATTAAAATGACTCCAAACACACTTATTTTAGTTCCAAGAGTTCTAATTCACATGCAATAGTCATTTACAGTCCAAAAATTAAACTTTAAAAAATTACCATTTTTGACTATCTGGAAAAAGTTCGACAGGTCTCGGGTCATCGTTTTTCATCCGAAAATTGATTTTTTGGACTGTAGAAAAATTGATTCAAAATGTCGTTTGGATTGAGCCTCATGTTGAATAACTACTTTTTAAAGCCTCAATGTGACAGAAATTGCCATTTTTACTGACTTTTTCTCCTACTCAGAAGCTTCTATTTCGACCTATTTCAGGCATTAAAATGACTCTAAACACAGTTATTTTAGTTCCAAGAGTTCTAATTCACAAGCAATAGTCATTTACAGTCCAAAAATTAAACTTTAAAAAATTACCATTTTTGACCATCTGGAAAAAGTTCGACAGGTCACGGGTCATCGTTTTTCATCAGAAAATAGATTTTTTGGACTGTAGAAAAATTGATTCAAAATGTCATTTGGATTGAGCCTCATGTTGAATAACTACTTTTTAAAGCCTCAATGTGACCAAAATTGCCATGTTTACAGACTTTTTATCCTACTCAGAAGGTTCTATTTCGACCAATTTCAGGCATTAAAATGACTCTAAACACACTTATTTTAGTTCCAAGAGTTCTAATTCACATGCAATAGTCATTTACAGTCCAAAAATTAAACTTTAAAAAATTACCATTCTTGACCATCTGGAAAAAGTTCGACAGGTCACGGGTCATCGTTTTTCATCAGAAAATTGATTTTTTGGACTGTAGAAAAATTGATTCAAAATGTCATTAGGATTGAGCCTCATGTTGAATGACTACTTTTTAAAGCCTCAATGTGACCAAAATTGCCATTTTTACAGACTTTTTCTCCTACTCAGAAGCTTCTATTTCGACCTATTCAGGCATTAAAATGACTCTGAACAAACTTATTTTAGTTCCAAGAGTTCTAATTCACATGCAATAGTCATTTAAAGTTAAAAAATTAAACTTTAAAAAATTACCATTTTTGACCATCTGGAAAAAGTTCGACAGGTCACGGGTCATCGTTTTTCATCAGAAAATTGATTTTTTGGACTGTGGAAAAATTGATTCAAAATGTCATTTGGATTGAGCATCATGTTAAATAACTACTTTTTAAAGCCTCAATGTGACCAAAATTGAAATTTTTATAGACTTTTTACTCCTACTCAGAAGCTTCTATTTCGACCTATTTCAGGCATTAAAATGACTCCAAACACACTTATTTTAGTTCCAAGAGTTCTAATTCACATGCAATAGTCATTTACAGTCCAAAAATTAAACTTTAAAAAATTACCATTTTTGACTATCTGGAAAAAGTTCGACAGGTCTCGGGTCATCGTTTTTCATCCGAAAATTGATTTTTTGGACTGTAGAAAAATTGATTCAAAATGTCGTTTGGATTGAGCCTCATGTTGAATAACTACTTTTTAAAGCCTCAATGTGACCAAAATTGCCATTTTTACAGACTTTTTCTCCTACTCAGAAGCTTCTATTTCGACCTATTCAGGCATTAAAATGACTCTAAACAAACTTATTTTAGTTCCAAGAGTTCTAATTCACATGCAATAGTCATTTAAAGTCCAAAAATTAAACTTTAAAAAAATTACCATTTTTGACCATCTGGAAAAAGTTCGACAGGTCACGGGTCATCGTTTTTCATCAGAAAATTGATTTTTTGGACTGTAGAAAAATTGATTCAAAATGTCATTTGGATTGAGCCTCATGTTGAATAACTACTTTTTAAAGCCTCAATGTGACCTAAATTGCCATTTTTACAGAGTTTTTCTCCTACTCAGAAGCTTCTATTTCGACCTATTTCAGGCATTAAAATGACTCCAAACACACTTATTTTAGTTCCAAGAGTTCTAATTCACATGCAATAGTCATTTACAGTCCAAAAATTAAACTTTAAAAAATTACCATTTTTGACCATCTGGAAAAAGTTCGACAGGTCACGGGTCATCGTTTTTCATCAGAAAATTGATTTTTTGGACTGTAGAAAAATTGATTCAAAATGTCGTTTGGATTGAGCCTCATGTTGAATAACTACTTTTTAAAGCCTCAATGTGACCAAAATTGCCATTTTTACAGACTTTTTCTGCTACTCAGAAGCTTCTATTTCGACCTATTTCAGGCATTAAAATGACTCTAAACACACTTATTTTAGTTCCAAGAGTTCTAATTCACATGCAATAGTCATTTACAGTCCAAAAATTAAACTTTAAAAAATTACCATTTTTGACCATCTGGAAAAAGTTCGACAGGTCACGGGTCATCGTTTTTCATCAGAAAATAGATTTTTTGGACTGTAGAAAAATGTATTCAAAATGTCATTTGGATTGAGCCTCATGTTGAATAACTACTTTTTAAAGCCTCAATGTGACCAAAATTGCCATTTTTACAGCCTTTTTCTCCTACTCAGAAGCTTCTATTTGGACCTATTCAGGCATTAAAATGACTCTAAACACACTTATTTTAGTTCCAAGAGTTCTAATTTACATGCAATAGTCATTTACAGTCCAAAAATTAAACTTTAAAAAATTACCATTGTTGACCATCTGGAAAAAGTTCGACAGGTCACGGGTCATTGTTTTCCATCAGAAAATTGATTTTTTGGACTGTAGAAAAATTGATTCAAAATGTCGTTTGGATTGAGCCTCATGTTGAATAACTACTTTTTAAAGCCTCAATGTGACCAAAATTGCCATTTTTACAGACTTTTTCTCCTACTCAGAAGCTTCTATTTCGACCTATTTCAGGCATTAAAATGACTCTAAACACACTTATTTTAGTTCCAAGAGTTCTAATTCACATGCAATAGTCATTTACAGTCCAAAAATTAAACTTTAAAAAATTACCATTCTTGACCATCTGGAAAAAGTTCGACAGGTCACGGGTCATCGTTTTTCATCAGAAAATTGATTTTTTGGACTGTAGAAAAATTGATTCAAAATGTCATTAGGATTGAGCCCCATGTTGAATGACTACTTTTTAAAGCCTCAATGTGACCAAAATTGCCATTTTTACAGACTTTTTCTCCTACTCAGAAGCTTCTATTTCGACCTATTCAGGCATTAAAATGACTCTAAACAAACTTATTTTAGTTCCAAGAGTTCTAATTCACATGCAATAGTCATTTAAAGTTCAAAAATTAAACTTTAAAAAATTACCATTTTTGACCATCTGGAAAAAGTTCGACAGGTCACGGGTCATCGTTTTTCATCAGAAAATTGATTTTTTGGACTGTAGAAAAATTGATTCAAAATGTCATTTGGATTGAGCCTCATGTTGAATAACTACTTTTTAAAGCCACAATGTGACAGAAATTGCCATTTTTACTGACTTTTTCTCCTACTCAGAAGCTTCTATTTCGACCTATTCAGGCATTAAAATGACTCTAAACACACCTATTTTAGTTCCAAGAGTTCTAATTCACGTGCAATAGTCATTTACAGTCCAAAAATTAAACTTTAAAAAATTACCATTTTTGACCATCTGGAAAAAGTTTGACAGGTCACGGGTCATCGTTTTTCATCAGAAAATTGATTTTTTGGACTGTAGAAAAATTGATTCAAAATGTCGTTTGGATTGAGCCTCATGTTGAATAACTACTTTTTAAAGCCTCAATGTGACCAAAATTGCCATTTTTACAGACTTTTTCTCCTACTCAGAAGCTTCTATTTCGACCTATTTCAGGCATTAAAATGACTCTAAACACACTTATTTTAGTTCCAAGAGTTCTAATTCACATGCAATAGTCATTTAGAGTCCAAAAATTAAACTTTAAAAAATTACCATTGTTGACCATCTGGAAAAAGTTCGACAGGTCACGGGTCATCGTTTTTCATCAGAAAATAGATTTTTTGGACTGTAGAAAAATTGATTCAAAATGTCATTTGGATTGAGCCTCATGTTGAATAACTACTTTTTAAAGCCTTAATGTGACCAAAATTGCCATTTTTACAGACTTTTTCTCCTACTCAGAAGGTTCTATTTCGACCAATTTCAGGCATTAAAATGTTTCTAAACACACTTATTTTAGTTCCAAGAGTTCTAATTCACATGCAATAGTCATTTAAAGTCCAAAAATTAAACTTTAAAAAATTACCATTTTTGACCATCTGGAAAAAGTTCGACAGGTCACGGGTCATCGTTTTTCATCAGAAAATGGATTTTTTGGACTGTAGAAAAATTGATTCAAAATGTCGTTATGATTGAGCCTCATGTTGAATGACTACTTTTTAAAGCCTCAATGTGACCAAAATTGCCATTTTTACAGACTTTTTCTCCTACTCAGAAGCTTCTATTTCGACCTATTCAGGCATTAAAATGACTCTAAACAAACTTATTTTAGTTCCAAGAGTTCTAATTCACATGCAATAGTCATTTAAAGTTCAAAAATTAAACTTTAAAAAATTACCATTTTTGACCATCTGGAAAAAGTTTGACAGGTCACGGGTCATCGTTTTTCATCAGAAAATTGATTTTTTGGACTGTAGAAAAATTGATTCAAAATGTCATTTGGATTGAGCCTCATGTTGAATAACTACTTTTCAAAGCCTCAATGTGACCAAAATTGAAATTTTTACAGACTTTTTCTCCTACTCAGAAGCATCTATTTCGACCTATTTCAGGCATTAATACGACTCCAAACACACTTATTTTAGTTCCAAGAGTTCTAATTCACATGTAGAGTCATTTACAGTCCAAAAATTAAACTTTAAAAAATTACCATTTTTGACCATCTGGAAAAAGTTCGACAGGTCTCGGGTCATCGTTTTTCATCCGAAAATTGATTTTTTGGACTGTAGAACAATTGATTCCAAATGTCATTTGGATTGAGCCTCATGTTGAATAACTACTTTTTAAAGCCTCAATGTGACCAAAATTGCCATTTTTACAGACTTTTTCTCCTACTCAGAAGCTTCTATTTCGACCTATTCAGACATTAAAATGACTCTAAACACACTTATTTTAGTTCCAAGAGTTCTAATTCACATGCAATAGTCATTTAAAGTTCAAAAATTAAACTTTAAAAAATTACCATTTTTGACCATCTGGAAAAAGTTCGACAGGCAACGGGTCATCGTTTTTCATCAGAAAATTGATTTTTTGGACTGTAGAAAAATTGATTCAAAATGTCATTTGGATTGAGCCTCATGTTGAATAACTACTTTTTAAAGCCTCAATGTGACAGAAATTGCCATTTTTACTGACTTTTTCTCCTACTCAGAAGCTTCTATTTCGACCTATTCAGGCATTAAAATGACTCTAAACACACCTATTTTAGTTCCAAGAGTTCTAATTCACATGCAATAGTCATTTACAGTCCATAACTTAAACTTAAAAAAATTACCATTTTTGACCATCTGGAAAAAGTTTGACAGGTCACGGGTCATCGTTTTTCATCAGAAAATTGATTTTTTGGACTGTAGAAAAATTGATTCAAAATGTCGTTTGGATTGAGCCTCATGTTGAATAACTACTTTTTAAAGCCTCAATGTGACCAAAATTGCCATTTTTACAGACTTTTTCTCCTACTCAGAAGCTTCTATTTCGACCTATTCAGACATTAAAATGACTCTAAACACACTTATTTTAGTTCCAAGAGTTCTAATTCACATGCAATAGTCATTTACAGTCCATAACTTAAACTGTAAAAAATTACCATTTTTGACCATCTGGAAAAAGTTCGACAGGCCACGGGTCATCGTTTTTCATCAGAAAATTGATTTTTTGGACTGTAGAAAAATTGATTCAAAATGTCATTTGGATTGAGCCTCATGTTGAATAACTACTTTTTAAAGCCTCAATGTGACAGAAATTGCCATTTTTACTGACTTTTTCTCCTACTCAGAAGCTTCTATTTCGACCTATTCAGGCATTAAAATGACTCTAAACACACCTATTTTAGTTCCAAGAGTTCTAATTCACATGTAATAGTCATTTACAGTCCAAAAATTAAACTTTAAAAAATTACCATTTTTGACCATCTGGAAAAAGTTTGACAGGTCACGGGTCATCGTTTTTCATCAGAAAATTGATTTTTTGGACTGTAGAAAAATTGATTCAAAATGTCGTTTGGACTGAGCCTCATGTTGAATAACTACTTTTTAAAGCCTCAATGTGACCAAAATTGCCATTTTTACAGACTTTTTCTCCTACTCAGAAGCTTCTATTTCGACCTATTTCAGGCATTAAAATGACTCTAAACACACTTATTTTAGTTCCAAGAGTTCTAATTCACATGCAATAGTCATTTACAGTCCAAAAATTAAACTTTAAAAAATTACCATTGTTGACCATCCTGAAAAAGTTCGACAGGTCACGGGTCATCGTTTTTCATCAGAAAATTGATTTTTTGGACTGTAGAAAAATTGATTCAAAACGTCATTTGGATTGAGCCTCATGTTGAATAACTACTTTTTAAAGCCTCAATGTGACCAAAATTGCCATTTTTACAGACTTTTTCTCCTACGCTGAAGCTTCTATTTCGACCTATTTCAGGCATTAAAATGACTCTAAACACACTTATTTTAGTTCCAAGAGTTCTAATTCACATGCAATAGTCATTTACAGTCCAAAAATTAAACTTTAAAAAATTACCATTATTGACCATCTGGAAAAAGTTCGACAGGTCACGGGTCATCGTTTTTTATCAGAAAATTGATTTTTTGGACTGTAGAAAAATTGATTCAAAATGTCATTAGGATTGAGCCTCATGTTGAATGACTACTTTTTAAAGCCTCAATGTGACCAAAATTGCCATTTTTACAGACTTTTTCTCCTACTCAGAAGCTTCTATTTCGACCTATTCAGGCATTAAAATGACTCTGAACAAACTTATTTTAGTTCCAAGAGTTCTAATTCACATGCAATAGTCATTTACAGTCCAAAAATTAAACTTTAAAAAATTACCATTTTTGACCATCTGGAAAAAGTTCGACAGGTCACGGGTCATCGTTTTTCATCAGAAAATTGATTTTTTGGACTGTAGAAAAATTGATTCAAAATGTCATTTGGATTGAGCCTCATGTTGAATAACTACTTTTTAAAGCCACAATGTGACAGAAATTGCCATTTTTACTGACTTTTTCTCCTACTCAGAAGCTTCTATTTCGACCTATTCAGGCATTAAAATGACTCTAAACACACCTATTTTAGTTCCAAGAGTTCTAATTCACATGCAATAGTCATTTAAAGTCCAAAAATTAAACTTTAAAAAAATTACCATTTTTGACCATCTGGAAAAAGTTCGACAGGTCACGGGTCATCGTTTTTCATCAGAAAATTGATTTTTTGGACTGTAGAAAAATTGATTCAAAATGTCATTTGGATTGAGCCTCATGTTGAATAACTACTTTTTAAAGCCTCAATGTGACCTAAATTGCCATTTTTACAGAGTTTTTCTCCTACTCAGAAGCTTCTATTTCGACCTATTTCAGGCATTAAAATGACTCCAAACACACTTATTTTAGTTCCAAGAGTTCTAATTCACATGCAATAGTCATTTACAGTCCAAAAATTAAACTTTAAAAAATTACCATTTTTGACCATCTGGAAAAAGTTCGACAGGTCACGGGTCATCGTTTTTCATCAGAAAATTGATTTTTTGGACTGTAGAAAAATTGATTCAAAATGTCGTTTGGATTGAGCCTCATGTTGAATAACTACTTTTTAAAGCCTCAATGTGACCAAAATTGCCATTTTTACAGACTTTTTCTGCTACTCAGAAGCTTCTATTTCGACCTATTTCAGGCATTAAAATGACTCTAAACACACTTATTTTAGTTCCAAGAGTTCTAATTCACATGCAATAGTCATTTACAGTCCAAAAATTAAACTTTAAAAAATTACCATTTTTGACCATCTGGAAAAAGTTCGACAGGTCACGGGTCATCGTTTTTCATCAGAAAATAGATTTTTTGGACTGTAGAAAAATGTATTCAAAATGTCATTTGGATTGAGCCTCATGTTGAATAACTACTTTTTAAAGCCTCAATGTGACCAAAATTGCCATTTTTACAGCCTTTTTCTCCTACTCAGAAGCTTCTATTTGGACCTATTCAGGCATTAAAATGACTCTAAACACACTTATTTTAGTTCCAAGAGTTCTAATTTACATGCAATAGTCATTTACAGTCCAAAAATTAAACTTTAAAAAATTACCATTGTTGACCATCTGGAAAAAGTTCGACAGGTCACGGGTCATTGTTTTCCATCAGAAAATTGATTTTTTGGACTGTAGAAAAATTGATTCAAAATGTCGTTTGGATTGAGCCTCATGTTGAATAACTACTTTTTAAAGCCTCAATGTGACCAAAATTGCCATTTTTACAGACTTTTTCTCCTACTCAGAAGCTTCTATTTCGACCTATTTCAGGCATTAAAATGACTCTAAACACACTTATTTTAGTTCCAAGAGTTCTAATTCACATGCAATAGTCATTTACAGTCCAAAAATTAAACTTTAAAAAATTACCATTCTTGACCATCTGGAAAAAGTTCGACAGGTCACGGGTCATCGTTTTTCATCAGAAAATTGATTTTTTGGACTGTAGAAAAATTGATTCAAAATGTCATTAGGATTGAGCCCCATGTTGAATGACTACTTTTTAAAGCCTCAATGTGACCAAAATTGCCATTTTTACAGACTTTTTCTCCTACTCAGAAGCTTCTATTTCGACCTATTCAGGCATTAAAATGACTCTAAACAAACTTATTTTAGTTCCAAGAGTTCTAATTCACATGCAATAGTCATTTAAAGTTCAAAAATTAAACTTTAAAAAATTACCATTTTTGACCATCTGGAAAAAGTTCGACAGGTCACGGGTCATCGTTTTTCATCAGAAAATTGATTTTTTGGACTGTAGAAAAATTGATTCAAAATGTCATTTGGATTGAGCCTCATGTTGAATAACTACTTTTTAAAGCCACAATGTGACAGAAATTGCCATTTTTACTGACTTTTTCTCCTACTCAGAAGCTTCTATTTCGACCTATTCAGGCATTAAAATGACTCTAAACACACCTATTTTAGTTCCAAGAGTTCTAATTCACGTGCAATAGTCATTTACAGTCCAAAAATTAAACTTTAAAAAATTACCATTTTTGACCATCTGGAAAAAGTTTGACAGGTCACGGGTCATCGTTTTTCATCAGAAAATTGATTTTTTGGACTGTAGAAAAATTGATTCAAAATGTCGTTTGGATTGAGCCTCATGTTGAATAACTACTTTTTAAAGCCTCAATGTGACCAAAATTGCCATTTTTACAGACTTTTTCTCCTACTCAGAAGCTTCTATTTCGACCTATTTCAGGCATTAAAATGACTCTAAACACACTTATTTTAGTTCCAAGAGTTCTAATTCACATGCAATAGTCATTTAGAGTCCAAAAATTAAACTTTAAAAAATTACCATTGTTGACCATCTGGAAAAAGTTCGACAGGTCACGGGTCATCGTTTTTCATCAGAAAATAGATTTTTTGGACTGTAGAAAAATTGATTCAAAATGTCATTTGGATTGAGCCTCATGTTGAATAACTACTTTTTAAAGCCTTAATGTGACCAAAATTGCCATTTTTACAGACTTTTTCTCCTACTCAGAAGGTTCTATTTCGACCAATTTCAGGCATTAAAATGTTTCTAAACACACTTATTTTAGTTCCAAGAGTTCTAATTCACATGCAATAGTCATTTAAAGTCCAAAAATTAAACTTTAAAAAATTACCATTTTTGACCATCTGGAAAAAGTTCGACAGGTCACGGGTCATCGTTTTTCATCAGAAAATGGATTTTTTGGACTGTAGAAAAATTGATTCAAAATGTCGTTATGATTGAGCCTCATGTTGAATGACTACTTTTTAAAGCCTCAATGTGACCAAAATTGCCATTTTTACAGACTTTTTCTCCTACTCAGAAGCTTCTATTTCGACCTATTCAGGCATTAAAATGACTCTAAACAAACTTATTTTAGTTCCAAGAGTTCTAATTCACATGCAATAGTCATTTAAAGTTCAAAAATTAAACTTTAAAAAATTACCATTTTTGACCATCTGGAAAAAGTTTGACAGGTCACGGGTCATCGTTTTTCATCAGAAAATTGATTTTTTGGACTGTAGAAAAATTGATTCAAAATGTCATTTGGATTGAGCCTCATGTTGAATAACTACTTTTCAAAGCCTCAATGTGACCAAAATTGAAATTTTTACAGACTTTTTCTCCTACTCAGAAGCATCTATTTCGACCTATTTCAGGCATTAATACGACTCCAAACACACTTATTTTAGTTCCAAGAGTTCTAATTCACATGTAGAGTCATTTACAGTCCAAAAATTAAACTTTAAAAAATTACCATTTTTGACCATCTGGAAAAAGTTCGACAGGTCTCGGGTCATCGTTTTTCATCCGAAAATTGATTTTTTGGACTGTAGAACAATTGATTCCAAATGTCATTTGGATTGAGCCTCATGTTGAATAACTACTTTTTAAAGCCTCAATGTGACCAAAATTGCCATTTTTACAGACTTTTTCTCCTACTCAGAAGCTTCTATTTCGACCTATTCAGACATTAAAATGACTCTAAACACACTTATTTTAGTTCCAAGAGTTCTAATTCACATGCAATAGTCATTTAAAGTTCAAAAATTAAACTTTAAAAAATTACCATTTTTGACCATCTGGAAAAAGTTCGACAGGCAACGGGTCATCGTTTTTCATCAGAAAATTGATTTTTTGGACTGTAGAAAAATTGATTCAAAATGTCATTTGGATTGAGCCTCATGTTGAATAACTACTTTTTAAAGCCTCAATGTGACAGAAATTGCCATTTTTACTGACTTTTTCTCCTACTCAGAAGCTTCTATTTCGACCTATTCAGGCATTAAAATGACTCTAAACACACCTATTTTAGTTCCAAGAGTTCTAATTCACATGCAATAGTCATTTACAGTCCATAACTTAAACTTAAAAAAATTACCATTTTTGACCATCTGGAAAAAGTTTGACAGGTCACGGGTCATCGTTTTTCATCAGAAAATTGATTTTTTGGACTGTAGAAAAATTGATTCAAAATGTCGTTTGGATTGAGCCTCATGTTGAATAACTACTTTTTAAAGCCTCAATGTGACCAAAATTGCCATTTTTACAGACTTTTTCTCCTACTCAGAAGCTTCTATTTCGACCTATTCAGACATTAAAATGACTCTAAACACACTTATTTTAGTTCCAAGAGTTCTAATTCACATGCAATAGTCATTTACAGTCCATAACTTAAACTGTAAAAAATTACCATTTTTGACCATCTGGAAAAAGTTCGACAGGCCACGGGTCATCGTTTTTCATCAGAAAATTGATTTTTTGGACTGTAGAAAAATTGATTCAAAATGTCATTTGGATTGAGCCTCATGTTGAATAACTACTTTTTAAAGCCTCAATGTGACAGAAATTGCCATTTTTACTGACTTTTTCTCCTACTCAGAAGCTTCTATTTCGACCTATTCAGGCATTAAAATGACTCTAAACACACCTATTTTAGTTCCAAGAGTTCTAATTCACATGTAATAGTCATTTACAGTCCAAAAATTAAACTTTAAAAAATTACCATTTTTGACCATCTGGAAAAAGTTTGACAGGTCACGGGTCATCGTTTTTCATCAGAAAATTGATTTTTTGGACTGTAGAAAAATTGATTCAAAATGTCGTTTGGACTGAGCCTCATGTTGAATAACTACTTTTTAAAGCCTCAATGTGACCAAAATTGCCATTTTTACAGACTTTTTCTCCTACTCAGAAGCTTCTATTTCGACCTATTTCAGGCATTAAAATGACTCTAAACACACTTATTTTAGTTCCAAGAGTTCTAATTCACATGCAATAGTCATTTACAGTCCAAAAATTAAACTTTAAAAAATTACCATTGTTGACCATCCTGAAAAAGTTCGACAGGTCACGGGTCATCGTTTTTCATCAGAAAATTGATTTTTTGGACTGTAGAAAAATTGATTCAAAACGTCATTTGGATTGAGCCTCATGTTGAATAACTACTTTTTAAAGCCTCAATGTGACCAAAATTGCCATTTTTACAGACTTTTTCTCCTACGCTGAAGCTTCTATTTCGACCTATTTCAGGCATTAAAATGACTCTAAACACACTTATTTTAGTTCCAAGAGTTCTAATTCACATGCAATAGTCATTTACAGTCCAAAAATTAAACTTTAAAAAATTACCATTATTGACCATCTGGAAAAAGTTCGACAGGTCACGGGTCATCGTTTTTTATCAGAAAATTGATTTTTTGGACTGTAGAAAAATTGATTCAAAATGTCATTAGGATTGAGCCTCATGTTGAATGACTACTTTTTAAAGCCTCAATGTGACCAAAATTGCCATTTTTACAGACTTTTTCTCCTACTCAGAAGCTTCTATTTCGACCTATTCAGGCATTAAAATGACTCTGAACAAACTTATTTTAGTTCCAAGAGTTCTAATTCACATGCAATAGTCATTTACAGTCCAAAAATTAAACTTTAAAAAATTACCATTTTTGACCATCTGGAAAAAGTTCGACAGGTCACGGGTCATCGTTTTTCATCAGAAAATTGATTTTTTGGACTGTAGAAAAATTGATTCAAAATGTCATTTGGATTGAGCCTCATGTTGAATAACTACTTTTTAAAGCCACAATGTGACAGAAATTGCCATTTTTACTGACTTTTTCTCCTACTCAGAAGCTTCTATTTCGACCTATTCAGGCATTAAAATGACTCTAAACACACCTATTTTAGTTCCAAGAGTTCTAATTCACGTGCAATAGTCATTTACAGTCCAAAAATTAAACTTTAAAAAATTACCATTTTTGACCATCTGGAAAAAGTTTGACAGGTCACGGGTCATCGTTTTTCATCAGAAAATTGATTTTTTGGACTGTAGAAAAATTGATTCAAAATGTCGTTTGGATTGAGCCTCATGTTGAATAACTACTTTTTAAAGCCTCAATGTGACCAAAATTGCCATTTTTACAGACTTTTTCTCCTACTCAGAAGCTTCTATTTCGACCTATTTCAGGCATTAAAATGACTCTAAACACACTTATTTTAGTTCCAAGAGTTCTAATTCACATGCAATAGTCATTTAGAGTCCAAAAATTAAACTTTAAAAAATTACCATTGTTGACCATCTGGAAAAAGTTCGACAGGTCACGGGTCATCGTTTTTCATCAGAAAATAGATTTTTTGGACTGTAGAAAAATTGATTCAAAATGTCATTTGGATTGAGCCTCATGTTGAATAACTACTTTTTAAAGCCTTAATGTGACCAAAATTGCCATTTTTACAGACTTTTTCTCCTACTCAGAAGGTTCTATTTCGACCAATTTCAGGCATTAAAATGTTTCTAAACACACTTATTTTAGTTCCAAGAGTTCTAATTCACATGCAATAGTCATTTAAAGTCCAAAAATTAAACTTTAAAAAATTACCATTTTTGACCATCTGGAAAAAGTTCGACAGGTCACGGGTCATCGTTTTTCATCAGAAAATGGATTTTTTGGACTGTAGAAAAATTGATTCAAAATGTCGTTATGATTGAGCCTCATGTTGAATGACTACTTTTTAAAGCCTCAATGTGACCAAAATTGCCATTTTTACAGACTTTTTCTCCTACTCAGAAGCTTCTATTTCGACCTATTCAGGCATTAAAATGACTCTAAACAAACTTATTTTAGTTCCAAGAGTTCTAATTCACATGCAATAGTCATTTAAAGTTCAAAAATTAAACTTTAAAAAATTACCATTTTTGACCATCTGGAAAAAGTTTGACAGGTCACGGGTCATCGTTTTTCATCAGAAAATTGATTTTTTGGACTGTAGAAAAATTGATTCAAAATGTCATTTGGATTGAGCCTCATGTTGAATAACTACTTTTCAAAGCCTCAATGTGACCAAAATTGAAATTTTTACAGACTTTTTCTCCTACTCAGAAGCTTCTATTTCGACCTATTTCAGGCATTAATACGACTCCAAACACACTTATTTTAGTTCCAAGAGTTCTAATTCACATGTAGAGTCATTTACAGTCCAAAAATTAAACTTTAAAAAATTACCATTTTTGACCATCTGGAAAAAGTTCGACAGGTCTCGGGTCATCGTTTTTCATCCGAAAATTGATTTTTTGGACTGTAGAACAATTGATTCCAAATGTCATTTGGATTGAGCCTCATGTTGAATAACTACTTTTTAAAGCCTCAATGTGACCAAAATTGCCATTTTTACAGACTTTTTCTCCTACTCAGAAGCTTCTATTTCGACCTATTCAGACATTAAAATGACTCTAAACACACTTATTTTAGTTCCAAGAGTTCTAATTCACATGCAATAGTCATTTAAAGTTCAAAAATTAAACTTTAAAAAATTACCATTTTTGACCATCTGGAAAAAGTTCGACAGGCAACGGGTCATCGTTTTTCATCAGAAAATTGATTTTTTGGACTGTAGAAAAATTGATTCAAAATGTCATTTGGATTGAGCCTCATGTTGAATAACTACTTTTTAAAGCCTCAATGTGACAGAAATTGCCATTTTTACTGACTTTTTCTCCTACTCAGAAGCTTCTATTTCAACCTATTCAGGCATTAAAATGACTCTAAACACACCTATTTTAGTTCCAAGAGTTCTAATTCACATGCAATAGTCATTTACAGTCCATAACTTAAACTTAAAAAAATTACCATTTTTGACCATCTGGAAAAAGTTTGACAGGTCACGGGTCATCGTTTTTCATCAGAAAATTGATTTTTTGGACTGTAGAAAAATTTATTCAAAATGTCATTAGGATTGAGCCTCATGTTGAATGACTACTTTTTAAAGCCTCAATGTGACAGAAATTGCCATTTTTACTGACTTTTTCTCCTACTCAGAAGCTTCTATTTCGACCTATTCAGGCATTAAAATGACTCTAAACACACCTATTTTAGTTCCAAGAGTTCTAATTCACATGTAATAGTCATTTACAGTCCAAAAATTAAACTTTAAAAAATTACCATTTTTGACCATCTGGAAAAAGTTTGACAGGTCACGGGTCATCGTTTTTCATCAGAAAATTGATTTTTTGGACTGTAGAAAAATTGATTCAAAATGTCGTTTGGACTGAGCCTCATGTTGAATAACTACTTTTTAAAGCCTCAATGTGACCAAAATTGCCATTTTTACAGACTTTTTCTCCTACTCAGAAGCTTCTATTTCGACCTATTTCAGGCATTAAAATGACTCTAAACACACTTATTTTAGTTCCAAGAGTTCTAATTCACATGCAATAGTCATTTACAGTCCAAAAATTAAACTTTAAAAAATTACCATTGTTGACCATCCTGAAAAAGTTCGACAGGTCACGGGTCATCGTTTTTCATCAGAAAATTGATTTTTTGGACTGTAGAAAAATTGATTCAAAATGTCGTTTGGATTGAGCCTCATGTTGAATAACTACTTTTTAAAGCCTCAATGTGACCAAAATTGCCATTTTTACAGACTTTTTCTGCTACTCAGAAGCTTCTATTTCGACCTATTTCAGGCATTAAAATGACTCTAAACACACTTATTTTAGTTCCAAGAGTTCTAATTCACATGCAATAGTCATTTACAGTCCAAAAATTAAACTTTAAAAAATTACCATTTTTGACCATCTGGAAAAAGTTCGACAGGTCACGGGTCATCGTTTTTCATCAGAAAATAGATTTTTTGGACTGTAGAAAAATGTATTCAAAATGTCATTTGGATTGAGCCTCATGTTGAATAACTACTTTTTAAAGCCTCAATGTGACCAAAATTGCCATTTTTACAGCCTTTTTCTCCTACTCAGAAGCTTCTATTTCGACCTATTCAGGCATTAAAATGACTCTAAACACACTTATTTTAGTTCCAAGAGTTCTAATTTACATGCAATAGTCATTTACAGTCCAAAAATTAAACTTTAAAAAATTACCATTGTTGACCATCTGGAAAAAGTTCGACAGGTCACGGGTCATTGTTTTCCATCAGAAAATTGATTTTTTGGACTGTAGAAAAATTGATTCAAAATGTCGTTTGGATTGAGCCTCATGTTGAATAACTACTTTTTAAAGCCTCAATGTGACCAAAATTGCCATTTTTACAGACTTTTTCTCCTACTCAGAAGCTTCTATTTCGACCTATTTCAGGCATTAAAATGACTCTAAACACACTTATTTTAGTTCCAAGAGTTCTAATTCACATGCAATAGTCATTTACAGTCCAAAAATTAAACTTTAAAAAATTACCATTCTTGACCATCTGGAAAAAGTTCGACAGGTCACGGGTCATCGTTTTTCATCAGAAAATTGATTTTTTGGACTGTAGAAAAATTGATTCAAAATGTCATTAGGATTGAGCCCCATGTTGAATGACTACTTTTTAAAGCCTCAATGTGACCAAAATTGCCATTTTTACAGACTTTTTCTCCTACTCAGAAGCTTCTATTTCGACCTATTCAGGCATTAAAATGACTCTAAACAAACTTATTTTAGTTCCAAGAGTTCTAATTCACATGCAATAGTCATTTAAAGTTCAAAAATTAAACTTTAAAAAATTACCATTTTTGACCATCTGGAAAAAGTTCGACAGGTCACGGGTCATCGTTTTTCATCAGAAAATTGATTTTTTGGACTGTAGAAAAATTGATTCAAAATGTCATTTGGATTGAGCCTCATGTTGAATAACTACTTTTTAAAGCCACAATGTGACAGAAATTGCCATTTTTACTGACTTTTTCTCCTACTCAGAAGCTTCTATTTCGACCTATTCAGGCATTAAAATGACTCTAAACACACCTATTTTAGTTCCAAGAGTTCTAATTCACGTGCAATAGTCATTTACAGTCCAAAAATTAAACTTTAAAAAATTACCATTTTTGACCATCTGGAAAAAGTTTGACAGGTCACGGGTCATCGTTTTTCATCAGAAAATTGATTTTTTGGACTGTAGAAAAATTGATTCAAAATGTCGTTTGGATTGAGCCTCATGTTGAATAACTACTTTTTAAAGCCTCAATGTGACCAAAATTGCCATTTTTACAGACTTTTTCTCCTACTCAGAAGCTTCTATTTCGACCTATTTCAGGCATTAAAATGACTCTAAACACACTTATTTTAGTTCCAAGAGTTCTAATTCACATGCAATAGTCATTTAGAGTCCAAAAATTAAACTTTAAAAAATTACCATTGTTGACCATCTGGAAAAAGTTCGACAGGTCACGGGTCATCGTTTTTCATCAGAAAATAGATTTTTTGGACTGTAGAAAAATTGATTCAAAATGTCATTTGGATTGAGCCTCATGTTGAATAACTACTTTTTAAAGCCTTAATGTGACCAAAATTGCCATTTTTACAGACTTTTTCTCCTACTCAGAAGGTTCTATTTCGACCAATTTCAGGCATTAAAATGTTTCTAAACACACTTATTTTAGTTCCAAGAGTTCTAATTCACATGCAATAGTCATTTAAAGTCCAAAAATTAAACTTTAAAAAATTACCATTTTTGACCATCTGGAAAAAGTTCGACAGGTCACGGGTCATCGTTTTTCATCAGAAAATGGATTTTTTGGACTGTAGAAAAATTGATTCAAAATGTCGTTATGATTGAGCCTCATGTTGAATGACTACTTTTTAAAGCCTCAATGTGACCAAAATTGCCATTTTTACAGACTTTTTCTCCTACTCAGAAGCTTCTATTTCGACCTATTCAGGCATTAAAATGACTCTAAACAAACTTATTTTAGTTCCAAGAGTTCTAATTCACATGCAATAGTCATTTAAAGTTCAAAAATTAAACTTTAAAAAATTACCATTTTTGACCATCTGGAAAAAGTTTGACAGGTCACGGGTCATCGTTTTTCATCAGAAAATTGATTTTTTGGACTGTAGAAAAATTGATTCAAAATGTCATTTGGATTGAGCCTCATGTTGAATAACTACTTTTCAAAGCCTCAATGTGACCAAAATTGAAATTTTTACAGACTTTTTCTCCTACTCAGAAGCATCTATTTCGACCTATTTCAGGCATTAATACGACTCCAAACACACTTATTTTAGTTCCAAGAGTTCTAATTCACATGTAGAGTCATTTACAGTCCAAAAATTAAACTTTAAAAAATTACCATTTTTGACCATCTGGAAAAAGTTCGACAGGTCTCGGGTCATCGTTTTTCATCCGAAAATTGATTTTTTGGACTGTAGAACAATTGATTCCAAATGTCATTTGGATTGAGCCTCATGTTGAATAACTACTTTTTAAAGCCTCAATGTGACCAAAATTGCCATTTTTACAGACTTTTTCTCCTACTCAGAAGCTTCTATTTCGACCTATTCAGACATTAAAATGACTCTAAACACACTTATTTTAGTTCCAAGAGTTCTAATTCACATGCAATAGTCATTTAAAGTTCAAAAATTAAACTTTAAAAAATTACCATTTTTGACCATCTGGAAAAAGTTCGACAGGCAACGGGTCATCGTTTTTCATCAGAAAATTGATTTTTTGGACTGTAGAAAAATTGATTCAAAATGTCATTTGGATTGAGCCTCATGTTGAATAACTACTTTTTAAAGCCTCAATGTGACAGAAATTGCCATTTTTACTGACTTTTTCTCCTACTCAGAAGCTTCTATTTCGACCTATTCAGGCATTAAAATGACTCTAAACACACCTATTTTAGTTCCAAGAGTTCTAATTCACATGCAATAGTCATTTACAGTCCATAACTTAAACTTAAAAAAATTACCATTTTTGACCATCTGGAAAAAGTTTGACAGGTCACGGGTCATCGTTTTTCATCAGAAAATTGATTTTTTGGACTGTAGAAAAATTGATTCAAAATGTCGTTTGGATTGAGCCTCATGTTGAATAACTACTTTTTAAAGCCTCAATGTGACCAAAATTGCCATTTTTACAGACTTTTTCTCCTACTCAGAAGCTTCTATTTCGACCTATTCAGACATTAAAATGACTCTAAACACACTTATTTTAGTTCCAAGAGTTCTAATTCACATGCAATAGTCATTTACAGTCCATAACTTAAACTGTAAAAAATTACCATTTTTGACCATCTGGAAAAAGTTCGACAGGCCACGGGTCATCGTTTTTCATCAGAAAATTGATTTTTTGGACTGTAGAAAAATTGATTCAAAATGTCATTTGGATTGAGCCTCATGTTGAATAACTACTTTTTAAAGCCTCAATGTGACAGAAATTGCCATTTTTACTGACTTTTTCTCCTACTCAGAAGCTTCTATTTCGACCTATTCAGGCATTAAAATGACTCTAAACACACCTATTTTAGTTCCAAGAGTTCTAATTCACATGTAATAGTCATTTACAGTCCAAAAATTAAACTTTAAAAAATTACCATTTTTGACCATCTGGAAAAAGTTTGACAGGTCACGGGTCATCGTTTTTCATCAGAAAATTGATTTTTTGGACTGTAGAAAAATTGATTCAAAATGTCGTTTGGACTGAGCCTCATGTTGAATAACTACTTTTTAAAGCCTCAATGTGACCAAAATTGCCATTTTTACAGACTTTTTCTCCTACTCAGAAGCTTCTATTTCGACCTATTTCAGGCATTAAAATGACTCTAAACACACTTATTTTAGTTCCAAGAGTTCTAATTCACATGCAATAGTCATTTACAGTCCAAAAATTAAACTTTAAAAAATTACCATTGTTGACCATCCTGAAAAAGTTCGACAGGTCACGGGTCATCGTTTTTCATCAGAAAATTGATTTTTTGGACTGTAGAAAAATTGATTCAAAACGTCATTTGGATTGAGCCTCATGTTGAATAACTACTTTTTAAAGCCTCAATGTGACCAAAATTGCCATTTTTACAGACTTTTTCTCCTACGCTGAAGCTTCTATTTCGACCTATTTCAGGCATTAAAATGACTCTAAACACACTTATTTTAGTTCCAAGAGTTCTAATTCACATGCAATAGTCATTTACAGTCCAAAAATTAAACTTTAAAAAATTACCATTATTGACCATCTGGAAAAAGTTCGACAGGTCACGGGTCATCGTTTTTTATCAGAAAATTGATTTTTTGGACTGTAGAAAAATTGATTCAAAATGTCATTAGGATTGAGCCTCATGTTGAATGACTACTTTTTAAAGCCTCAATGTGACCAAAATTGCCATTTTTACAGACTTTTTCTCCTACTCAGAAGCTTCTATTTCGACCTATTCAGGCATTAAAATGACTCTGAACAAACTTATTTTAGTTCCAAGAGTTCTAATTCACATGCAATAGTCATTTACAGTCCAAAAATTAAACTTTAAAAAATTACCATTTTTGACCATCTGGAAAAAGTTCGACAGGTCACGGGTCATCGTTTTTCATCAGAAAATTGATTTTTTGGACTGTAGAAAAATTGATTCAAAATGTCATTTGGATTGAGCCTCATGTTGAATAACTACTTTTTAAAGCCACAATGTGACAGAAATTGCCATTTTTACTGACTTTTTCTCCTACTCAGAAGCTTCTATTTCGACCTATTCAGGCATTAAAATGACTCTAAACACACCTATTTTAGTTCCAAGAGTTCTAATTCACGTGCAATAGTCATTTACAGTCCAAAAATTAAACTTTAAAAAATTACCATTTTTGACCATCTGGAAAAAGTTTGACAGGTCACGGGTCATCGTTTTTCATCAGAAAATTGATTTTTTGGACTGTAGAAAAATTGATTCAAAATGTCGTTTGGATTGAGCCTCATGTTGAATAACTACTTTTTAAAGCCTCAATGTGACCAAAATTGCCATTTTTACAGACTTTTTCTCCTACTCAGAAGCTTCTATTTCGACCTATTTCAGGCATTAAAATGACTCTAAACACACTTATTTTAGTTCCAAGAGTTCTAATTCACATGCAATAGTCATTTAGAGTCCAAAAATTAAACTTTAAAAAATTACCATTGTTGACCATCTGGAAAAAGTTCGACAGGTCACGGGTCATCGTTTTTCATCAGAAAATAGATTTTTTGGACTGTAGAAAAATTGATTCAAAATGTCATTTGGATTGAGCCTCATGTTGAATAACTACTTTTTAAAGCCTTAATGTGACCAAAATTGCCATTTTTACAGACTTTTTCTCCTACTCAGAAGGTTCTATTTCGACCAATTTCAGGCATTAAAATGTTTCTAAACACACTTATTTTAGTTCCAAGAGTTCTAATTCACATGCAATAGTCATTTAAAGTCCAAAAATTAAACTTTAAAAAATTACCATTTTTGACCATCTGGAAAAAGTTCGACAGGTCACGGGTCATCGTTTTTCATCAGAAAATGGATTTTTTGGACTGTAGAAAAATTGATTCAAAATGTCGTTATGATTGAGCCTCATGTTGAATGACTACTTTTTAAAGCCTCAATGTGACCAAAATTGCCATTTTTACAGACTTTTTCTCCTACTCAGAAGCTTCTATTTCGACCTATTCAGGCATTAAAATGACTCTAAACAAACTTATTTTAGTTCCAAGAGTTCTAATTCACATGCAATAGTCATTTAAAGTTCAAAAATTAAACTTTAAAAAATTACCATTTTTGACCATCTGGAAAAAGTTTGACAGGTCACGGGTCATCGTTTTTCATCAGAAAATTGATTTTTTGGACTGTAGAAAAATTGATTCAAAATGTCATTTGGATTGAGCCTCATGTTGAATAACTACTTTTCAAAGCCTCAATGTGACCAAAATTGAAATTTTTACAGACTTTTTCTCCTACTCAGAAGCTTCTATTTCGACCTATTTCAGGCATTAATACGACTCCAAACACACTTATTTTAGTTCCAAGAGTTCTAATTCACATGTAGAGTCATTTACAGTCCAAAAATTAAACTTTAAAAAATTACCATTTTTGACCATCTGGAAAAAGTTCGACAGGTCTCGGGTCATCGTTTTTCATCCGAAAATTGATTTTTTGGACTGTAGAACAATTGATTCCAAATGTCATTTGGATTGAGCCTCATGTTGAATAACTACTTTTTAAAGCCTCAATGTGACCAAAATTGCCATTTTTACAGACTTTTTCTCCTACTCAGAAGCTTCTATTTCGACCTATTCAGACATTAAAATGACTCTAAACACACTTATTTTAGTTCCAAGAGTTCTAATTCACATGCAATAGTCATTTAAAGTTCAAAAATTAAACTTTAAAAAATTACCATTTTTGACCATCTGGAAAAAGTTCGACAGGCAACGGGTCATCGTTTTTCATCAGAAAATTGATTTTTTGGACTGTAGAAAAATTGATTCAAAATGTCATTTGGATTGAGCCTCATGTTGAATAACTACTTTTTAAAGCCTCAATGTGACAGAAATTGCCATTTTTACTGACTTTTTCTCCTACTCAGAAGCTTCTATTTCGACCTATTCAGGCATTAAAATGACTCTAAACACACCTATTTTAGTTCCAAGAGTTCTAATTCACATGCAATAGTCATTTACAGTCCATAACTTAAACTTAAAAAAATTACCATTTTTGACCATCTGGAAAAAGTTTGACAGGTCACGGGTCATCGTTTTTCATCAGAAAATTGATTTTTTGGACTGTAGAAAAATTTATTCAAAATGTCATTAGGATTGAGCCTCATGTTGAATGACTACTTTTTAAAGCCTCAATGTGACAGAAATTGCCATTTTTACTGACTTTTTCTCCTACTCAGAAGCTTCTATTTCGACCTATTCAGGCATTAAAATGACTCTAAACACACCTATTTTAGTTCCAAGAGTTCTAATTCACATGTAATAGTCATTTACAGTCCAAAAATTAAACTTTAAAAAATTACCATTTTTGACCATCTGGAAAAAGTTTGACAGGTCACGGGTCATCGTTTTTCATCAGAAAATTGATTTTTTGGACTGTAGAAAAATTGATTCAAAATGTCGTTTGGACTGAGCCTCATGTTGAATAACTACTTTTTAAAGCCTCAATGTGACCAAAATTGCCATTTTTACAGACTTTTTCTCCTACTCAGAAGCTTCTATTTCGACCTATTTCAGGCATTAAAATGACTCTAAACACACTTATTTTAGTTCCAAGAGTTCTAATTCACATGCAATAGTCATTTACAGTCCAAAAATTAAACTTTAAAAAATTACCATTGTTGACCATCCTGAAAAAGTTCGACAGGTCACGGGTCATCGTTTTTCATCAGAAAATTGATTTTTTGGACTGTAGAAAAATTGATTCAAAACGTCATTTGGATTGAGCCTCATGTTGAATAACTACTTTTTAAAGCCTCAATGTGACCAAAATTGCCATTTTTACAGACTTTTTCTCCTACGCTGAAGCTTCTATTTCGACCTATTTCAGGCATTAAAATGACTCTAAACACACTTATTTTAGTTCCAAGAGTTCTAATTCACATGCAATAGTCATTTACAGTCCAAAAATTAAACTTTAAAAAATTACCATTATTGACCATCTGGAAAAAGTTCGACAGGTCACGGGTCATCGTTTTTTATCAGAAAATTGATTTTTTGGACTGTAGAAAAATTGATTCAAAATGTCATTAGGATTGAGCCTCATGTTGAATGACTACTTTTTAAAGCCTCAATGTGACCAAAATTGCCATTTTTACAGACTTTTTCTCCTACTCAGAAGCTTCTATTTCGACCTATTCAGGCATTAAAATGACTCTAAACAAACTTATTTTAGTTCCAAGAGTTCTAATTCACATGCAATAGTCATTTAAAGTTCAAAAATTAAACTTTAAAAAATTACCATTTTTGACCATCTGGAAAAAGTTCGACAGGTCACGGGTCATCGTTTTTCATCAGAAAATTGATTTTTTGGACTGTAGAAAAATTGATTCAAAATGTCATTTGGATTGAGCCTCATGTTGAATAACTACTTTTTAAAGCCTCAATGTGACCAAAATTGCCATTTTTACAGCCTTTTTCTCCTACTCAGAAGCTTCTATTTGGACCTATTCAGGCATTAAAATGACTCTAAACACACTTATTTTAGTTCCAAGAGTTCTAATTTACATGCAATAGTCATTTACAGTCCAAAAATTAAACTTTAAAAAATTACCATTGTTGACCATCTGGAAAAAGTTCGACAGGTCACGGGTCATTGTTTTTCATCAGAAAATTGATTTTTTGGACTGTAGAAAAATTGATTCAAAATGTCGTTTGGATTGAGCCTCATGTTGAATAACTACTTTTTAAAGCCTCAATGTGACCAAAATTGCCATTTTTACAGACTTTTTCTCCTACTCAGAAGCTTCTATTTCGACCTATTTCAGGCATTAAAATGACTCTAAACACACTTATTTTAGTTCCAAGAGTTCTAATTCACATGCAATAGTCATTTACAGTCCAAAAATTAAACTTTAAAAAATTACCATTCTTGACCATCTGGAAAAAGTTCGACAGGTCACGGGTCATCGTTTTTCATCAGAAAATTGATTTTTTGGACTGTAGAAAAATTTATTCAAAATGTCATTAGGATTGAGCCCCATGTTGAATGACTACTTTTTAAAGCCTCAATGTGACCAAAATTGCCATTTTTACAGACTTTTTCTCCTACTCAGAAGCTTCTATTTCGACCTATTCAGGCATTAAAATGACTCTAAACAAACTTATTTTAGTTCCAAGAGTTCTAATTCACATGCAATAGTCATTTAAAGTTCAAAAATTAAACTTTAAAAAATTACCATTTTTGACCATCTGGAAAAAGTTCGACAGGTCACTGGTCATCGTTTTTCATCAGAAAATTGATTTTTTGGACTGTAGAAAAATTGATTCAAAATGTCATTTGGATTGAGCCTCATGTTGAATAACTACTTTTTAAAGCCACAATGTGACAGAAATTGCCATTTTTACTGACTTTTTCTCCTACTCAGAAGCTTCTATTTCGACCTATTCAGGCATTAAAATGACTCTAAACACACTTATTTTAGTTCCAAGAGTTCTAATTCACATGCAATAGTCATTTACAGTCCAAAAATTAAACTTTAAAAAATTACCATTGTTGACCATCTGGAAAAAGTTCGACAGGTCACGGGTCATCGTTTTTCATCAGAAAATAGATTTTTTGGACTGTAGAAAAATTGATTCAAAATGTCATTTGGATTGAGCCTCATGTTGAATAACTACTTTTTAAAGCCTCAATGTGACCAAAATTGCCATTTTTACAGACTTTTTCTCCTACTCAGAAGGTTCTATTTCGACCAATTTCAGGCATTAAAATGTTTCTAAACACACTTATTTTAGTTCCAAGAGTTCTAATTCACATGCAATAGTCATTTAAAGTCCAAAAATTAAACTTTAAAAAATTACCATTTTTGACCATCTGGAAAAAGTTCGACAGGTCACGGGTCATCGTTTTTCATCAGAAAATGGATTTTTTGGACTGTAGAAAAATTGATTCAAAATGTCGTTAGGATTGAGCCTCATGTTGAATGACTACTTTTTAAAGCCTCAATGTGACCAAAATTGCCATTTTTACAGACTTTTTCTCCTACTCAGAAGCTTCTATTTCGACCTATTTCAGGCATTAATACGACTCCAAACACACTTATTTTAGTTCCAAGAGTTCTAATTCACATGTAGAGTCATTTACAGTCCAAAAATTAAACTTTAAAAAATTACTATTTTTGACCATCTGGAAAAAGTTCGACAGGTCTCGGGTCATCGTTTTTCATCCGAAAATTGATTTTTTGGACTGTAGAACAATTGATTCCAAATGTCATTTGGATTGAGCCTCATGTTGAATAACTACTTTTTAAAGCCTCAATGTGACCAAAATTGCCATTTTTACAGACTTTTTCTTACTCAGAAGCTTCTATTTCGACCTATTCAGGCATTAAAATGACTCTAAACACACCTATTTTAGTTCCAAGAGTTCTAATTCACATGCAATAGTCATTTACAGTCCAAAAATTAAACTTAAAAAAATTACCATTTTTGACCATCTGGAAAAAGTTTGACAGGTCACGGGTCATCGTTTTTCATCAGAAAATTGATTTTTTGGACTGTAGAAAAATTGATTCAAAATGTCGTTTGGATTGAGCCTCATGTTGAATAACTACTTTTTAAAGCCTCAATGTGACCAAAATTGCCATTTTTACAGACTTTTTCTCCTACTCAGAAGCTTCTATTTCGACCTATTTCAGGCATTAACATGACTCTCAACACACTTATTTTAGTTCCAAGAGTTCTAATTCACATGCAATAGTCATTTACAGTCAAAAAATTAAACTTTAAAAAATTACCATTGTTGACCATCTGGAAAAAGTTCGACAGGTCACGGGTCATCGTTTTTCATCAGAAAATTGATTTTTTGGACTGTAGAAAAATTGATTCAAAACGTCATTTGGATTGAGCCTCATGTTGAATAACTACTTTTTAAAGCCTCAATGTGACCAAAATTGCCATTTTTACAGACTTTTTCTCCTACTCAGAAGCTTCTATTTCGACCTATTTCAGGCATTAAAATGACTCTAAACACAGTTATTTTAGTTCCAAGAGTTCTAATTCACAAGCAATAGTCATTTACAGTCCAAAAATTAAACTTTAAAAAATTACCATTTTTGACCATCTGGAAAAAGTTCGACAGGTCACGGGTCATCGTTTTTCATCAGAAAATAGATTTTTTGGACTGTAGAAAAATTGATTCAAAATGTCATTTGGATTGAGCCTCATGTTGAATAACTACTTTTTAAAGCCTCAATGTGACCAAAATTGCCATGTTTACAGACTTTTTATCCTACTCAGAAGGTTCTATTTCAACCAATTTCAGGCATTAAAATGACTCTAAACACACTTATTTTAGTTCCAAGAGTTCTAATTCACATGCAATAGTCATTTACAGTCCAAAAATTAAACTTTAAAAAATTACGATTCTTGACCATCTGGAAAAAGTTGGACAGGTCACGGGTCATCGTTTTTCATCAGAAAATTGATTTTTTGGACTGTAGAAAAATTGATTCAAAATGTCATTAGGATTGAGCCTCATGTTGAATGACTACTTTTTAAAGCCTCAATGTGACCAAAATTGCCATTTTTACAGACTTTTTCTCCTACTCAGAAGCTTCTATTTCGACCTATTCAGGCATTAAAATGACTCTGAACAAACTTATTTTAGTTCCAAGAGTTCTAATTCACATGCAATAGTCATTTAAAGTTAAAAAATTAAACTTTAAAAAATTACCATTTTTGACCATCTGGAAAAAGTTCGACAGGTCACGGGTCATCGTTTTTCATCAGAAAATTGAGTTTTTGGACTGTGGAAAAATTGATTCAAAATGTCATTTGGATTGAGCATCATGTTGAATAACTACTTTTTCAAGCCTCAATGTGACCAAAATTGAAATTTTTATAGACTTTTTACTCCTACTCAGAAGCTTCTATTTCGACCTATTTCAGGCATTAAAATGACTCCAAACACACTTATTTTAGTTCCAAGAGTTCTAATTCACATGCAATAGTCATTTACAGTCCAAAAATTAAACTTTAAAAAATTACCATTTTTGACTATCTGGAAAAAGTTCGACAGGTCTCGGGTCATCGTTTTTCATCCGAAAATTGATTTTTTGGACTGTAGAAAAATTGATTCAAAATGTCGTTTGGATTGAGCCTCATGTTGAATAACTACTTTTTAAAGCCTCAATGTGACCAAAATTGCCATTTTTACAGACTTTTTCTCCTACTCAGAAGCTTCTATTTCGACCTATTCAGGCATTAAAATGACTCTAAACAAACTTATTTTAGTTCCAAGAGTTCTAATTCACATGCAATAGTCATTTAAAGTCCAAAAATTAAACTTTAAAAAATTACCATTTTTGACCATCTGGAAAAAGTTCGACAGGTCACGGGTCATCGTTTTTCATCAGAAAATGGATTTTTTGGACTGTAGAAAAATTGATTCAAAATGTCGTTTGGATTGAGCCTCATGTTGAATAACTACTTTTTAAAGCCTCAATGTGACCAAAATTGCCATTTTTACAGACTTTTTCTCCTACTCAGAAGCTTCTATTTCGACCTATTTCAGGCATTAAAATGACTCTAAACACACTTATTTTAGTTCCAAGAGTTCTAATTTACATGCAATAGTCATTTACAGTCCAAAAATTAAACTTTAAAAAATTACCATTTTTGACCATCTGGAAAAAGTTCGACAGGTCACGGGTCATCGTTTTTCATCAGAAAATAGATTTTTTGGACTGTAGAAAAATGTATTCAAAATGTCATTTGGATTGAGCCTCATGTTGAATAACTACTTTTTAAAGCCTCAATGTGACCAAAATTGCCATTTTTACAGCCTTTTTCTCCTACTCAGAAGCTTCTATTTGGACCTATTCAGGCATTAAAATAACTCTAAACACACTTATTTTAGTTCCAAGAGTTCTAATTTACATGCAATAGTCATTTACAGTCCAAAAATTAAACTTAAAAAAATTACCATTGTTGACCATCTGGAAAAAGTTCAACAGGTCACGGGTCATTGTTTTTCATCAGAAAATTGATTTTTTGGACTGTAGAAAAATTGATTCAAAATGTCGTTTGGATTGAGCCTCATGTTGAATAACTACTTTTTAAAGCCTCAATGTGACCAAAATTGCCATTTTTACAGACTTTTTCTCCTACTCAGAAGCTTCTATTTCGACCTATTTCAGGCATTAAAATGACTCTAAACACACTTATTTTAGTTCCAAGAGTTCTAATTCACATGCAATAGTCATTTACAGTCCAAAAATTAAACTTTAAAAAATTACCATTTTTGACCATCTGGAAAAAGTTCGACAGGTCACGGGTCATCGTTTTTCATCAGAAAATTGATTTTTTTGGACTGTAGAAAAATTGATTCAAAATGTCATTTGGATTGAGCCTCATGTTGAATAACTACTTCTTAAAGCCTCAATGTGACCAAAATTGCCATTTTTACAGACTTTTTCTCCTACTCAGAAGCTTCTATTTCGACCTATTTCAGGCATTAAAATGACTCTAAACACACCTATTTTAGTTCCAAGAGTTCTAATTCACATGCAATAGTCATTTACAGTCCAAAAATTAAACTTTAAAAAATTACCATTGTTGACCATCTGGAAAAAGTTCGACAGGTCACGGGTCATCGTTTTTCATCAGAAAATAGATTTTTTGGACTGTAGAAAAATTGATTCAAAATGTCATTTGGATTGAGCCTCATGTTGAATAACTACTTTTTAAAGCCTCAATGTGACCAAAATTGCCATTTTTACAGACTTTTTCTCCTACTCAGAAGGTTCTATTTCGACCAATTTCAGGCATTAAAATGTTTCTAAACACACTTATTTTAGTTCCAAGAGTTCTAATTCACATGCAATAGTCATTTAAAGTCCAAAAATTAAACTTTAAAAAATTACCATTTTTGACCATCTGGAAAAAGTTCGACAGGTCACGGGTCATCGTTTTTCATCAGAAAATGGATTTTTTGGACTGTAGAAAAATTGATTCAAAATGTCGTTAGGATTGAGCCTCATGTTGAATGACTACTTTTTAAAGCCTCAATGTGACCAAAATTGCCATTTTTACAGACTTTTTCTCCTACTCAGAAGCTTCTATTTCGACCTATTTCAGGCATTAATACGACTCCAAACACACTTATTTTAGTTCCAAGAGTTCTAATTCACATGTAGAGTCATTTACAGTCCAAAAATTAAACTTTAAAAAATTACTATTTTTGACCATCTGGAAAAAGTTCGACAGGTCTCGGGTCATCGTTTTTCATCCGAAAATTGATTTTTTGGACTGTAGAACAATTGATTCCAAATGTCATTTGGATTGAGCCTCATGTTGAATAACTACTTTTTAAAGCCTCAATGTGACCAAAATTGCCATTTTTACAGACTTTTTCTTACTCAGAAGCTTCTATTTCGACCTATTCAGGCATTAAAATGACTCTAAACACACCTATTTTAGTTCCAAGAGTTCTAATTCACATGCAATAGTCATTTACAGTCCAAAAATTAAACTTAAAAAAATTACCATTTTTGACCATCTGGAAAAAGTTTGACAGGTCACGGGTCATCGTTTTTCATCAGAAAATTGATTTTTTGGACTGTAGAAAAATTGATTCAAAATGTCGTTTGGATTGAGCCTCATGTTGAATAACTACTTTTTAAAGCCTCAATGTGACCAAAATTGCCATTTTTACAGACTTTTTCTCCTACTCAGAAGCTTCTATTTCGACCTATTTCAGGCATTAACATGACTCTCAACACACTTATTTTAGTTCCAAGAGTTCTAATTCACATGCAATAGTCATTTACAGTCAAAAAATTAAACTTTAAAAAATTACCATTGTTGACCATCTGGAAAAAGTTCGACAGGTCACGGGTCATCGTTTTTCATCAGAAAATTGATTTTTTGGACTGTAGAAAAATTGATTCAAAACGTCATTTGGATTGAGCCTCATGTTGAATAACTACTTTTTAAAGCCTCAATGTGACCAAAATTGCCATTTTTACAGACTTTTTCTCCTACTCAGAAGCTTCTATTTCGACCTATTTCAGGCATTAAAATGACTCTAAACACAGTTATTTTAGTTCCAAGAGTTCTAATTCACAAGCAATAGTCATTTACAGTCCAAAAATTAAACTTTAAAAAATTACCATTTTTGACCATCTGGAAAAAGTTCGACAGGTCACGGGTCATCGTTTTTCATCAGAAAATAGATTTTTTGGACTGTAGAAAAATTGATTCAAAATGTCATTTGGATTGAGCCTCATGTTGAATAACTACTTTTTAAAGCCTCAATGTGACCAAAATTGCCATGTTTACAGACTTTTTATCCTACTCAGAAGGTTCTATTTCAACCAATTTCAGGCATTAAAATGACTCTAAACACACTTATTTTAGTTCCAAGAGTTCTAATTCACATGCAATAGTCATTTACAGTCCAAAAATTAAACTTTAAAAAATTACGATTCTTGACCATCTGGAAAAAGTTGGACAGGTCACGGGTCATCGTTTTTCATCAGAAAATTGATTTTTTGGACTGTAGAAAAATTGATTCAAAATGTCATTAGGATTGAGCCTCATGTTGAATGACTACTTTTTAAAGCCTCAATGTGACCAAAATTGCCATTTTTACAGACTTTTTCTCCTACTCAGAAGCTTCTATTTCGACCTATTCAGGCATTAAAATGACTCTGAACAAACTTATTTTAGTTCCAAGAGTTCTAATTCACATGCAATAGTCATTTAAAGTTAAAAAATTAAACTTTAAAAAATTACCATTTTTGACCATCTGGAAAAAGTTCGACAGGTCACGGGTCATCGTTTTTCATCAGAAAATTGAGTTTTTGGACTGTGGAAAAATTGATTCAAAATGTCATTTGGATTGAGCATCATGTTGAATAACTACTTTTTCAAGCCTCAATGTGACCAAAATTGAAATTTTTATAGACTTTTTACTCCTACTCAGAAGCTTCTATTTCGACCTATTTCAGGCATTAAAATGACTCCAAACACACTTATTTTAGTTCCAAGAGTTCTAATTCACATGCAATAGTCATTTACAGTCCAAAAATTAAACTTTAAAAAATTACCATTTTTGACTATCTGGAAAAAGTTCGACAGGTCTCGGGTCATCGTTTTTCATCCGAAAATTGATTTTTTGGACTGTAGAAAAATTGATTCAAAATGTCGTTTGGATTGAGCCTCATGTTGAATAACTACTTTTTAAAGCCTCAATGTGACCAAAATTGCCATTTTTACAGACTTTTTCTCCTACTCAGAAGCTTCTATTTCGACCTATTCAGGCATTAAAATGACTCTAAACAAACTTATTTTAGTTCCAAGAGTTCTAATTCACATGCAATAGTCATTTAAAGTCCAAAAATTAAACTTTAAAAAATTACCATTTTTGACCATCTGGAAAAAGTTCGACAGGTCACGGGTCATCGTTTTTCATCAGAAAATGGATTTTTTGGACTGTAGAAAAATTGATTCAAAATGTCGTTTGGATTGAGCCTCATGTTGAATAACTACTTTTTAAAGCCTCAATGTGACCAAAATTGCCATTTTTACAGACTTTTTCTCCTACTCAGAAGCTTCTATTTCGACCTATTTCAGGCATTAAAATGACTCTAAACACACTTATTTTAGTTCCAAGAGTTCTAATTTACATGCAATAGTCATTTACAGTCCAAAAATTAAACTTTAAAAAATTACCATTTTTGACCATCTGGAAAAAGTTCGACAGGTCACGGGTCATCGTTTTTCATCAGAAAATAGATTTTTTGGACTGTAGAAAAATGTATTCAAAATGTCATTTGGATTGAGCCTCATGTTGAATAACTACTTTTTAAAGCCTCAATGTGACCAAAATTGCCATTTTTACAGCCTTTTTCTCCTACTCAGAAGCTTCTATTTGGACCTATTCAGGCATTAAAATAACTCTAAACACACTTATTTTAGTTCCAAGAGTTCTAATTTACATGCAATAGTCATTTACAGTCCAAAAATTAAACTTAAAAAAATTACCATTGTTGACCATCTGGAAAAAGTTCAACAGGTCACGGGTCATTGTTTTTCATCAGAAAATTGATTTTTTGGACTGTAGAAAAATTGATTCAAAATGTCGTTTGGATTGAGCCTCATGTTGAATAACTACTTTTTAAAGCCTCAATGTGACCAAAATTGCCATTTTTACAGACTTTTTCTCCTACTCAGAAGCTTCTATTTCGACCTATTTCAGGCATTAAAATGACTCTAAACACACTTATTTTAGTTCCAAGAGTTCTAATTCACATGCAATAGTCATTTACAGTCCAAAAATTAAACTTTAAAAAATTACCATTTTTGACCATCTGGAAAAAGTTCGACAGGTCACGGGTCATCGTTTTTCATCAGAAAATAGATTTTTTGGACTGTAGAAAAATTGATTCAAAATGTCATTTGGATTGAGCCTCATGTTGAATAACTACTTTTTAAAGCCACAATGTGACAGAAATTGCCATTTTTACTGACTTTTTCTCCTACTCAGAAGCTTCTATTTCGACCTATTCAGGCATTAAAATGACTCTAAACACACCTATTTTAGTTCCAAGAGTTATAATTCACATGCAATAGTCATTTACAGTCCAAAAATTAAACTTTAAAAAATTACCATTTTTGACCATCTGGAAAAAGTTTGACAGGTCACGGGTCATCGTTTTTCATCAGAAAATTGATTTTTTGGACTGTAGAAAAATTGATTCAAAATGTCGTTTGGATTGAGCCTCATGTTGAATAACTACTTTTTAAAGCCTCAATGTGACCAAAATTGCCATTTTTACAGACTTTTTCTCCTACTCAGAAGCTTCAATTTCGACCTATTTCAGGCATTAAAATGACTCTAAACACACTTATGTTAGTTCCAAGAGTTCTAATTCACATGCAATAGTCATTTAAAGTCCAAAAATTAAACTTTAAAAAATTACCATTTTTGACCATCTTGAAAAAGTTCGACAGGTCACGGGTCATCGTTTTTCATCAGAAAATTGATTTTTTTGGACTGTAGAAAAATTGATTCAAAATGTCATTTGGATTGAGCCTCATGTTGAATAACTACTTCTTAAAGCCTCAATGTGACCAAAATTGCCATTTTTACAGACTTTTTCTCCTACTCAGAAGCTTCTATTTCGACCTATTCAGGCATTAAAATGACTCTAAACACACTTATTTTAGTTCCAAGAGTTCTAATTCACATGCAATAGTCATTTAAAGTCCAAAAATTAAACTTTAAAAAATTACCATTTTTGACCATCTGGAAAAAGTTCGACAGGTCACGGGTCATCGTTTTTCATCAGAAAATGGATTTTTTGGACTGTAGAAAAATTGATTCAAAATGTCATTAGGATTGAGCCTCATGTTGAATGACTACTTTTTAAAGCCTCAATGTGACCAAAATTGCCATTTTTACAGACTTTTTCTCCTACTCAGAAGCTTCTATTTCGACCTATTCAGGCATTAAAATGACTCTAAATCAACTTATTTTAGTTCCAAGAGTTCTAATTCACATGCAATAGTCATTTAAAGTTCAAAAATTAAACTTTAAAAAATTACCATTTTTGACCATCTGGAAAAAGTTCGACAGGTCACGGGTCATCGTTTTTCATCAGAAAATTGATTTTTTGGACTGTAGAAAAATTGATTCAAAATGTCATTAGGATTGAGCCTCATGTTGAATGACTACTTTTTAAAGCCTCAATGTGACCAAAATTGCCATTTTTACAGACTTTTTCTCCTACTCAGAAGCTTCTATTTCGACCTATTTCAGGCATTAAAATGACTCTAAACAAACTTATTTTAGTTCCAAGAGTTCTAATTCACATGCAATAGTCATTTAAAGTTCAAAAATTAAACTTTAAAAAATTACCATTGTTGACCATCTGGAAAAAGTTCGACAGGTCACAGGTCATCGTTTTTCATCAGAAAATAGATTTTTTGGACTGTAGAAAAATTGATTCAAAATGTCATTTGGATTGAGCCTCATGTTGAATAACTACTTTTTAAAGCCTCAATGTGACCAAAATTGCCATTTTTACAGACTTTTTCTCCTACTCAGAAGGTTCTATTTCTACCAATTTCAGGCATTAAAATGTTTCTAAACACACTTATTTTAGTTCCAAGAGTTCTAATTCACATGCAATAGTCATTTAAAGTTAAAAAATTAAACTTTAAAAAATTACCATTTTTGACCATCTGGAAAAAGTTCGACAGGTCACGGGTCATCGTTTTTCATCAGAAAATTGAGTTTTTGGACTGTGGAAAAATTGATTCAAAATGTCATTTGGATTGAGCATCATGTTGAATAACTACTTTTTCAAGCCTCAATGTGACCAAAATTGAAATTTTTATAGACTTTTTACTCCTACTCAGAAGCTTCTATTTCGACCTATTTCAGGCATTAAAATGACTCCAAACACACTTATTTTAGTTCCAAGAGTTCTAATTCACATGCAATAGTCATTTACAGTCCAAAAATTAAACTTTAAAAAATTACCATTTTTGACTATCTGGAAAAAGTTCGACAGGTCTCGGGTCATCGTTTTTCATCCGAAAATTGATTTTTTGGACTGTAGAAAAATTGATTCAAAAAGTCGTTTGGATTGAGCCTCATGTTGAATAACTACTTTTTAAAGCCTCAATGTGACCAAAATTGCCATTTTTACAGACTTTTTCTCCTACTCAGAAGCTTCTATTTCGACCTATTCAGGCATTAAAATGACTCTAAACAAACTTATTTTAGTTCCAAGAGTTCTAATTCACATGCAATAGTCATTTAAAGTCCAAAAATTAAACTTTAAAAAATTACCATTTTTGACCATCTGGAAAAAGTTTGACAGGTCACGGGTCATCGTTTTTCATCAGAAAATTGATTTTTTGGACTGTAGAAAAATTGATTCAAAATGTCATTTGGATTGAGCCTCATGTTGAATAACTACTTTTTAAAGCCTCAATGTGACCTAAATTGCCATTTTTACAGAGTTTTTCTCCTACTCAGAAGCTTCTATTTCGACCTATTTCAGGCATTAAAATGACTCCAAACACACTTATTTTAGTTCCAAGAGTTCTAATTCACATGCAATAGTCATTTACAGTCCAAAAATTAAACTTTAAAAAATTACCATTTTTGACCATCTGGAAAAAGTTCGACAGGTCACGGGTCATCGTTTTTCATCAGAAAATGGATTTTTTGGACTGTAGAAAAATTGATTCAAAATGTCGTTTGGATTGAGCCTCATGTTGAATAACTACTTTTTAAAGCCTCAATGTGACCAAAATTGCCATTTTTACAGACTTTTTCTCCTACTCAGAAGCTTCTATTTCGACCTATTTCAGGCATTAAAATGACTCTAAACACACTTATTTTAGGTCCAAGAGTTCTAATTTACATGCAATAGTCATTTACAGTCCAAAAATTAAACTTTAAAAAATGACCATTTTTGACCATCTGGAAAAAGTTCGACAGGTCACGGGTCATCGTTTTTCATCAGAAAATAGATTTTTTGGACTGTAGAAAAATGTATTCAAAATGTCATTTGGATTGAGCCTCATGTTGAATAACTACTTTTTAAAGCCTCAATGTGACCAAAATTGCCATTTTTACAGCCTTTATCTCCTACTCAGAAGCTTCTATTTGGACCTATTCAGGCATTAAAATAACTCTAAACACACTTATTTTAGTTCCAAGAGTTCTAATTTACATGCAATAGTCATTTACAGTCCAAAAATTAAACTTAAAAAAATTACCATTGTTGACCATCTGGAAAAAGTTCAACAGGTCACGGGTCATTGTTTTTCATCAGAAAATTGATTTTTTGGACTGTAGAAAAATTGATTCAAAATGTCGTTTGGATTGAGCCTCATGTTGAATAACTACTTTTTAAAGCCTCAATGTGACCAAAATTGCCATTTTTACAGACTTTTTCTCCTACTCAGAAGCTTCTATTTCGACCTATTTCAGGCATTAAAATGACTCTAAACACACTTATTTTAGTTCCAAGAGTTCTAATTCACATGCAATAGTCATTTACAGTCCAAAAATTAAACTTTAAAAAATTACCATTCTTGACCATCTGGAAAAAGTTCGACAGGTCACGGGTCATCGTTTTTCATCAGAAAATTGATTTTTTGGACTGTAGAAAAATTGATTCAAAATGTCATTAGGATTGAGCCCCATGTTGAATGACTACTTTTTAAAGCCTCAATGTGACCAAAATTGCCATTTTTACAGACTTTTTCTCCTACTCAGAAGCTTCTATTTCGACCTATTCAGGCATTAAAATGACTCTAAACAAACTTATTTTAGTTCCAAGAGTTCTAATTCACATGCAATAGTCATTTAAAGTTCAAAAATTAAACTTTAAAAAATTACCATTTTTGACCATCTGGAAAAAGTTCGACAGGTCACGGGTCATCGTTTTTCATCAGAAAATTGATTTTTTGGACTGTAGAAAAATTGATTCAAAATGTCATTTGGATTGAGCCTCATGTTGAATAACTACTTTTTAAAGCCACAATGTGACAGAAATTGCCATTTTTACTGACTTTTTCTCCTACTCAGAAGCTTCTATTTCGACCTATTCAGGCATTAAAATGACTCTAAACACACCTATTTTAGTTCCAAGAGTTCTAATTCACATGCAATAGTCATTTACAGTCCAAAAATTAAACTTTAAAAAATTACCATTTTTGACCATCTGGAAAAAGTTTGACAGGTCACGGGTCATCGTTTTTCATCAGAAAATTGATTTTTTGGACTTTAGAAAAATTGATTCAAAATGTCGTTTGGATTGAGCCTCATGTTGAATAACTACTTTTTAAAGCCTCAATGTGACCAAAATTGCCATTTTTACAGACTTTTTCTCCTACTCAGAAGCTTCAATTTCGACCTATTTCAGGCATTAAAATGACTCTAAACACACTTATGTTAGTTCCAAGAGTTCTAATTCACATGCAATAGTCATTTAAAGTCCAAAAATTAAACTTTAAAAAATTACCATTTTTGACCATCTTGAAAAAGTTCGACAGGTCACGGGTCATCGTTTTTCATCAGAAAATTGATTTTTTTGGACTGTAGAAAAATTGATTCAAAATGTCATTTGGATTGAGCCTCATGTTGAATAACTACTTCTTAAAGCCTCAATGTGACCAAAATTGCCATTTTTACAGACTTTTTCTCCTACTCAGAAGCTTCTATTTCGACCTATTCAGGCATTAAAATGACTCTAAACACACTTATTTTAGTTCCAAGAGTTCTAATTCACATGCAATAGTCATTTAAAGTCCAAAAATTAAACTTTAAAAAATTACCATTTTTGACCATCTGGAAAAAGTTCGACAGGTCACGGGTCATCGTTTTTCATCAGAAAATGGATTTTTTGGACTGTAGAAAAATTGATTCAAAATGTCATTAGGATTGAGCCTCATGTTGAATGACTACTTTTTAAAGCCTCAATGTGACCAAAATTGCCATTTTTACAGACTTTTTCTCCTACTCAGAAGCTTCTATTTCGACCTATTCAGGCATTAAAATGACTCTAAATCAACTTATTTTAGTTCCAAGAGTTCTAATTCACATGCAATAGTCATTTAAAGTTCAAAAATTAAACTTTAAAAAATTACCATTTTTGACCATCTGGAAAAAGTTTGACAGGTCACGGGTCATCGTTTTTCATCAGAAAATTGATTTTTTGGACTGTAGAAAAATTGATTCAAAATGTCATTTGGATTGAGCCTCATGTTGAATAACTACTTTTTAAAGCCTCAATGTGACCAAAATTGCCATTTTTACAGACTTTTTCTCCTACTCAGAAGCTTCTATTTCGACCTATTTCAGGCATTAAAATGACTCTAAACACACCTATTTTAGTTCCAAGAGTTCTAATTCACATGCAATAGTCATTTACAGTCCAAAAATTAAACTTTAAAAAATTACCATTGTTGACCATCTGGAAAAAGTTCGACAGGTCACGGGTCATCGTTTTTCATCAGAAAATTGATTTTTTGGACTGTAGAAAAATTGATTCAAAATGTCATTAGGATTGAGCCTCATGTTGAATGACTACTTTTTAATGCCTCAATGTGACCAAAATTGCCATTTTTACAGACTTTTTCTCCTACTCAGAAGCTTCTATTTCGTCCTATTCAGGCATTAAAATGACTTGAAACAAACTTATTTTAGTTCCAAGAGTTCTAATTCACATGCAATAGTCATTTAAAGTTCAAAAATTAAACTTTAAAAAATTACCATTGTTGACCATCTGGAAAAAGTTCGACAGGTCACAGGTCATCGTTTTTCATCAGAAAATAGATTTTTTGGACTGTAGAAAAATTGATTCAAAATGTCATTTGGATTGAGCCTCATGTTGAATAACTACTTTTTAAAGCCTCAATGTGACCAAAATTGCCATTTTTACAGACTTTTTCTCCTACTCAGAAGGTTCTATTTCTACCAATTTCAGGCATTAAAATGTTTCTAAACACACTTATTTTAGTTCCAAGAGTTCTAATTCACATGCAATAGTCATTTAAAGTCCAAAAATTAAACTTTAAAAAATTACCATTTTTGACCATCTGGAAAAAGTTCGACAGGTCACGGGGTCATCGTTTTTCATCAGAAAATGGATTTTTTGGACTGTAGAAAAGTGCATTCAAAATGTCATTTGGATGGAGCCTCATGTTGAATAACTACTTTTCAAAGCCTCAATGTGACCAAAATTGCCATTTTTACAGACTTTTTCTCCTACTCAGAAGCTTCTATTTCGACCTATTCAGGCATTAAAATGACTCTAAATCAACTTATTTTAGTTCCAAGAGTTCTAATTCACATGCAATAGTCATTTAAAGTTCAAAAATTAAACTTTAAAAAATTACCATTTTTGACCATCTGGAAAAAGTTCGACAGGTCACGGGTCATCGTTTTTCATCAGAAAATTGATTTTTTGGACTGTAGAAAAATTGATTCAAAATGTCATTTGGATTGAGCCTCATGTTGAATAACTACTTTTTAAAGCCTCAATGTGACCTAAATTGCCATTTTTACAGAGTTTTTCTCCTACTCAGAAGCTTCTATTTCGACCTATTTCAGGCATTAAAATGACTCCAAACACACTTATTTTAGTTCCAAGAGTTCTAATTCACATGCAATAGTCATTTACAGTCCAAAAATTAAACTTTAAAAAATTACCATTTTTGACCATCTGGAAAAAGTTCGACAGGTCACGGGTCATCGTTTTTCATCAGAAAATGGATTTTTTTGGACTGTAGAAAAATTGATTCAAAATGTCGTTTGGATTGAGCCTCATGTTGAATAACTACTTTTTAAAGCCTCAATGTGACCAAAATTGCCATTTTTACAGACTTTTTCTCCTACTCAGAAGCTTCTATTTCGACCTATTTCAGGCATTAAAATGACTCTAAACAAACTTATTTTAGTTCCAAGAGTTCTAATTCACATGCAATAGTCATTTAAAGTTCAAAAATTAAACTTTAAAAAATTACCATTTTTGACCATCTGGAAAAAGTTCGACAGGTCACGGGTCATCGTTTTTCATCAGAAAATTGATTTTTTGGACTGTAGAAAAATTGATTCAAAATGTCATTTGGATTGAGCCTCATGTTGAATAACTACTTTTTAAAGCCACAATGTGACAGAAATTGCCATTTTTACTGACTTTTTCTCCTACTCAGAAGCTTCTATTTCGACCTATTCAGGCATTAAAATGACTCTAAACACACCTATTTTAGTTCCAAGAGTTCTAATTCACATGCAATAATCATTTACAGTCCAAAAATTAAACTTTAAAAAATTACCATTTTTGACCATCTGGAAAAAGTTTGACAGGTCACGGGTCATCGTTTTTCATCAGAAAATTGATTTTTTGGACTGTAGAAAAATTGATTCAAAATGTCGTTTGGATTGAGCCTCATGTTGAATAACTACTTTTTAAAGCCTCAATGTGACCAAAATTGCCATTTTTACAGACTTTTTCTCCTACTCAGAAGCTTCAATTTCGACCTATTTCAGGCATTAAAATGACTCTAAACACACTTATGTTAGTTCCAAGAGTTCTAATTCACATGCAATAGTCATTTAAAGTCCAAAAATTAAACTTTAAAAAATTACCATTTTTGACCATCTTGAAAAAGTTCGACAGGTCACGGGTCATCGTTTTTCATCAGAAAATTGATTTTTTTGGACTGTAGAAAAATTGATTCAAAATGTCATTTGGATTGAGCCTCATGTTGAATAACTACTTCTTAAAGCCTCAATGTGACCAAAATTGCCATTTTTACAGACTTTTTCTCCTACTCAGAAGCTTCTATTTCGACCTATTCAGGCATTAAAATGACTCTAAACACACTTATTTTAGTTCCAAGAGTTCTAATTCACATGCAATAGTCATTTAAAGTCCAAAAATTAAACTTTAAAAAATTACCATTTTTGACCATCTGGAAAAAGTTTGACAGGTCACGGGTCATCGTTTTTCATCAGAAAATTGATTTTTTGGACTGTAGAAAAATTGATTCAAAATGTCATTAGGATTGAGCCTCATGTTGAATGACTACTTTTTAATGCCTCAATGTGACCAAAATTGCCATTTTTACAGACTTTTTCTCCTACTCAGAAGCTTCTATTTCGACCTATTCAGGCATTAAAATGACTTGAAACAAACTTATTTTAGTTCCAAGAGTTCTAATTCACATGCAATAGTCATTTAAAGTTCAAAAATTAAACTTTAAAAAATTACCATTGTTGACCATCTGGAAAAAGTTCGACAGGTCACAGGTCATCGTTTTTCATCAGAAAATAGATTTTTTGGACTGTAGAAAAATTGATTCAAAATGTCATTTGGATTGAGCCTCATGTTGAATAACTACTTTTTAAAGCCTCAATGTGACCAAAATTGCCATTTTTACAGACTTTTTCTCCTACTCAGAAGGTTCTATTTCTACCAATTTCAGGCATTAAAATGTTTCTAAACACACTTATTTTAGTTCCAAGAGTTCTAATTCACATGCAATAGTCATTTAAAGTCCAAAAATTAAACTTTAAAAAATTACCATTTTTGACCATCTGGAAAAAGTTCGACAGGTCACGGGGTCATCGTTTTTCATCAGAAAATGGATTTTTTGGACTGTAGAAAAGTGCATTCAAAATGTCATTTGGATGGAGCCTCATGTTGAATAACTACTTTTCAAAGCCTCAATGTGACCAAAATTGAAATTTTTACAGACTTTTTCTCCTACTCAGAAGCTTCTATTTCGACCTATTTCAGGCATTAATACGACTCCAAACACACTTATTTTAGTTCCAAGAGTTCTAATTCACATGTAGAGTCATTTACAGTCCAAAAATTAAACTTTAAAAAATTACCATTTTTGACCATCTGGAAAAAGTTCGACAGGTCTCGGGTCATCGTTTTTCATCCGAAAATTGATTTTTTGGACTGTAGAACAATTGATTCAAAATGTCATTTGGATTGAGCCTCATGTTGAATAACTACTTTTTAAAGCCTCAATGTGACCAAAATTGCCATTTTTACAGACTTTTTCTCCTACTCAGAAGCTTCTATTTCGACCTATTCAGACATTAAAATGACTCTAAACACACTTATTTTAGTTCCAAGAGTTCTAATTCACATGCAATAGTCATTTACAGTCCATAACTTAAACTGTAAAAAATTACCATTTTTGACCATCTGGAAAAAGTTCGACAGGCCACGGGTCATCGTTTTTCATCAGAAAATTGATTTTTTGGACTGTAGAAAAATTGATTCAAAATGTCATTTGGATTGAGCCTCATGTTGAATAACTACTTTTTAAAGCCTCAATGTGACAGAAATTGCCATTTTTACTGACTTTTTCTCCTACTCAGAAGCTTCTATTTCGACCTATTCAGGCATTAAAATGACTCTAAACACACCTATTTTAGTTCCAAGAGTTCTAAGTCACATGTAATAGTCATTTACAGTCCAAAAATTAAACTTTAAAAAATAACCATTTTTGACCATCTGGAAAAAGTTTGACAGGTCACGGGTCATCGTTTTTCATCAGAAAATTGATTTTTTGGACTGTAGAAAAATTGATTCAAAATGTCGTTTGGACTGAGCCTCATGTTGAATAACTACTTTTTAAAGCCTCAATGTGACCAAAATTGCCATTTTTACAGACTTTTTCTCCTACTCAGAAGCTTCTATTTCGACCTATTTCAGGCATTAAAATGACTCTAAACACACTTATTTTAGTTCCAAGAGTTCTAATTCACATGCAATAGTCATTTACAGTCCAAAAATTAAACTTTAAAAAATTACCATTGTTGACCATCCTGAAAAAGTTCGACAGGTCACGGGTCATCGTTTTTCATCAGAAAATAGATTTTTTGGACTGTAGAAAAATTGATTCAAAACGTCATTTGGATTGAGCCTCATGTTGAATAACTACTTTTTAAAGCCTCAATGTGACCAAAATTGCCATTTTTACAGACTTTTTCTCCTACTCAGAAGCTTCTATTTCGACCTATTTCAGGCATTAAAATGACTCTAAACACACTTATTTTAGTTCCAAGAGTTCTAATTCACATGCAATAGTCATTTACAGTCCAAAAATTAAACTTTAAAAAATTACCATTATTGACCATCTGGAAAAAGTTCGACAGGTCACGGGTCACCGTTTTTCATCAGAAAATTGATTTTTTGGACTGTAGAAAAATTGATTCAAAATGTCATTAGGATTGAGCCTCATGTTGAATGACTACTTTTTAAAGCCTCAATGTGACCAAAATTGCCATTTTTACAGACTTTTTCTCCTACTCAGAAGCTTCTATTTCGACCTATTCAGACATTAAAATGACTCTAAACACACCTATTTTAGTTCCAAGAGTTCTAATTCACATGCAATAGTCATTTACAGTCCAAAAATTAAACTTTAAAAAATTACCATTTTTGACCATCTGGAAAAAGTTTGACAGGTCACGGGTCATCGTTTTTCATCAGAAAATAGATTTTTTGGACTGTAGAAAAATTGATTCAAAATGTCGTTTGGATTGAGCCTCATGTTGAATAACTACTTTTTAAAGCCTCAATGTGACCAAAATTGCCATTTTTACAGACTTTTTCTCCTACTCAGAAGCTTCAATTTCGACCTATTTCAGGCATTAAAATGACTCTAAACACACTTATGTTAGTTCCAAGAGTTCTAATTCACATGCAATAGTCATTTAAAGTCCAAAAATTAAACTTTAAAAAATTACCATTTTTGACCATCTTGAAAAAGTTCGACAGGTCACGGGTCATCGTTTTTCATCAGAAAATTGATTTTTTTGGACTGTAGAAAAATTGATTCAAAATGTCATTTGGATTGAGCCTCATGTTGAATAACTACTTCTTAAAGCCTCAATGTGACCAAAATTGCCATTTTTACAGACTTTTTCTCCTACTCAGAAGCTTCTATTTCGACCTATTCAGGCATTAAAATGACTCTAAACACACTTATTTTAGTTCCAAGAGTTCTAATTCACATGCAATAGTCATTTAAAGTCCAAAAATTAAACTTTAAAAAATTACCATTTTTGACCATCTGGAAAAAGTTCGACAGGTCACGGGTCATCGTTTTTCATCAGAAAATGGATTTTTTGGACTGTAGAAAAATTGATTCAAAATGTCATTAGGATTGAGCCTCATGTTGAATGACTACTTTTTAAAGCCTCAATGTGACCAAAATTGCCATTTTTACAGACTTTTTCTCCTACTCAGAAGCTTCTATTTCGACCTATTCAGGCATTAAAATGACTCTAAATCAACTTATTTTAGTTCCAAGAGTTCTAATTCACATGCAATAGTCATTTAAAGTTCAAAAATTAAACTTTAAAAAATTACCATTTTTGACCATCTGGAAAAAGTTCGACAGGTCACGGGTCATCGTTTTTCATCAGAAAATTGATTTTTTGGACTGTAGAAAAATTGATTCAAAATGTCATTAGGATTGAGCCTCATGTTGAATGACTACTTTTTAAAGCCTCAATGTGACCAAAATTGCCATTTTTACAGACTTTTTCTCCTACTCAGAAGCTTCTATTTCGACCTATTTCAGGCATTAAAATGACTCTAAACAAACTTATTTTAGTTCCAAGAGTTCTAATTCACATGCAATAGTCATTTAAAGTTCAAAAATTAAACTTTAAAAAATTACCATTGTTGACCATCTGGAAAAAGTTCGACAGGTCACAGGTCATCGTTTTTCATCAGAAAATAGATTTTTTGGACTGTAGAAAAATTGATTCAAAATGTCATTTGGATTGAGCCTCATGTTGAATAACTACTTTTTAAAGCCTCAATGTGACCAAAATTGCCATTTTTACAGACTTTTTCTCCTACTCAGAAGGTTCTATTTCTACCAATTTCAGGCATTAAAATGTTTCTAAACACACTTATTTTAGTTCCAAGAGTTCTAATTCACATGCAATAGTCATTTAAAGTTAAAAAATTAAACTTTAAAAAATTACCATTTTTGACCATCTGGAAAAAGTTCGACAGGTCACGGGTCATCGTTTTTCATCAGAAAATTGAGTTTTTGGACTGTGGAAAAATTGATTCAAAATGTCATTTGGATTGAGCATCATGTTGAATAACTACTTTTTCAAGCCTCAATGTGACCAAAATTGAAATTTTTATAGACTTTTTACTCCTACTCAGAAGCTTCTATTTCGACCTATTTCAGGCATTAAAATGACTCCAAACACACTTATTTTAGTTCCAAGAGTTCTAATTCACATGCAATAGTCATTTACAGTCCAAAAATTAAACTTTAAAAAATTACCATTTTTGACTATCTGGAAAAAGTTCGACAGGTCTCGGGTCATCGTTTTTCATCCGAAAATTGATTTTTTGGACTGTAGAAAAATTGATTCAAAAAGTCGTTTGGATTGAGCCTCATGTTGAATAACTACTTTTTAAAGCCTCAATGTGACCAAAATTGCCATTTTTACAGACTTTTTCTCCTACTCAGAAGCTTCTATTTCGACCTATTCAGGCATTAAAATGACTCTAAACAAACTTATTTTAGTTCCAAGAGTTCTAATTCACATGCAATAGTCATTTAAAGTCCAAAAATTAAACTTTAAAAAATTACCATTTTTGACCATCTGGAAAAAGTTTGACAGGTCACGGGTCATCGTTTTTCATCAGAAAATTGATTTTTTGGACTGTAGAAAAATTGATTCAAAATGTCATTTGGATTGAGCCTCATGTTGAATAACTACTTTTTAAAGCCTCAATGTGACCTAAATTGCCATTTTTACAGAGTTTTTCTCCTACTCAGAAGCTTCTATTTCGACCTATTTCAGGCATTAAAATGACTCCAAACACACTTATTTTAGTTCCAAGAGTTCTAATTCACATGCAATAGTCATTTACAGTCCAAAAATTAAACTTTAAAAAATTACCATTTTTGACCATCTGGAAAAAGTTCGACAGGTCACGGGTCATCGTTTTTCATCAGAAAATGGATTTTTTGGACTGTAGAAAAATTGATTCAAAATGTCGTTTGGATTGAGCCTCATGTTGAATAACTACTTTTTAAAGCCTCAATGTGACCAAATTGCCATTTTTACAGACTTTTTCTCCTACTCAGAAGCTTCTATTTCGACCTATTTCAGGCATTAAAATGACTCTAAACACACTTATTTTAGTTCCAAGAGTTCTAATTTACATGCAATAGTCATTTACAGTCCAAAAATTAAACTTTAAAAAATTACCATTTTTGACCATCTGGAAAAAGTTCGACAGGTCACGGGTCATCGTTTTTCATCAGAAAATAGATTTTTTGGACTGTAGAAAAATGTATTCAAAATGTCATTTGGATTGAGCCTCATGTTGAATAACTACTTTTTAAAGCCTCAATGTGACCAAAATTGCCATTTTTACAGCCTTTATCTCCTACTCAGAAGCTTCTATTTGGACCTATTCAGGCATTAAAATAACTCTAAACACACTTATTTTAGTTCCAAGAGTTCTAATTTACATGCAATAGTCATTTACAGTCCAAAAATTAAACTTAAAAAAATTACCATTGTTGACCATCTGGAAAAAGTTCAACAGGTCACGGGTCATTGTTTTTCATCAGAAAATTGATTTTTTGGACTGTAGAAAAATTGATTCAAAATGTCGTTTGGATTGAGCCTCATGTTGAATAACTACTTTTTAAAGCCTCAATGTGACCAAAATTGCCATTTTTACAGACTTTTTCTCCTACTCAGAAGCTTCTATTTCGACCTATTTCAGGCATTAAAATGACTCTAAACACACTTATTTTAGTTCCAAGAGTTCTAATTCACATGCAATAGTCATTTACAGTCCAAAAATTAAACTTTAAAAAATTACCATTCTTGACCATCTGGAAAAAGTTCGACAGGTCACGGGTCATCGTTTTTCATCAGAAAATTGATTTTTTGGACTGTAGAAAAATTGATTCAAAATGTCATTAGGATTGAGCCCCATGTTGAATGACTACTTTTTAAAGCCTCAATGTGACCAAAATTGCCATTTTTACAGACTTTTTCTCCTACTCAGAAGCTTCTATTTCGACCTATTCAGGCATTAAAATGACTCTAAACAAACTTATTTTAGTTCCAAGAGTTCTAATTCACATGCAATAGTCATTTAAAGTTCAAAAATTAAACTTTAAAAAATTACCATTTTTGACCATCTGGAAAAAGTTCGACAGGTCACGGGTCATCGTTTTTCATCAGAAAATTGATTTTTTGGACTGTAGAAAAATTGATTCAAAATGTCATTTGGATTGAGCCTCATGTTGAATAACTACTTTTTAAAGCCACAATGTGACAGAAATTGCCATTTTTACTGACTTTTTCTCCTACTCAGAAGCTTCTATTTCGACCTATTCAGGCATTAAAATGACTCTAAACACACCTATTTTAGTTCCAAGAGTTCTAATTCACATGCAATAGTCATTTACAGTCCAAAAATTAAACTTTAAAAAATTACCATTTTTGACCATCTGGAAAAAGTTTGACAGGTCACGGGTCATCGTTTTTCATCAGAAAATTGATTTTTTGGACTGTAGAAAAATTGATTCAAAATGTCGTTTGGATTGAGCCTCATGTTGAATAACTACTTTTTAAAGCCTCAATGTGACCAAAATTGCCATTTTTACAGACTTTTTCTCCTACTCAGAAGCTTCAATTTCGACCTATTTCAGGCATTAAAATGACTCTAAACACACTTATGTTAGTTCCAAGAGTTCTAATTCACATGCAATAGTCATTTAAAGTCCAAAAATTAAACTTTAAAAAATTACCATTTTTGACCATCTTGAAAAAGTTCGACAGGTCACGGGTCATCGTTTTTCATCAGAAAATTGATTTTTTTGGACTGTAGAAAAATTGATTCAAAATGTCATTTGGATTGAGCCTCATGTTGAATAACTACTTCTTAAAGCCTCAATGTGACCAAAATTGCCATTTTTACAGACTTTTTCTCCTACTCAGAAGCTTCTATTTCGACCTATTCAGGCATTAAAATGACTCTAAACACACTTATTTTAGTTCCAAGAGTTCTAATTCACATGCAATAGTCATTTAAAGTCCAAAAATTAAACTTTAAAAAATTACCATTTTTGACCATCTGGAAAAAGTTCGACAGGTCACGGGTCATCGTTTTTCATCAGAAAATGGATTTTTTGGACTGTAGAAAAATTGATTCAAAATGTCATTAGGATTGAGCCTCATGTTGAATGACTACTTTTTAAAGCCTCAATGTGACCAAAATTGCCATTTTTACAGACTTTTTCTCCTACTCAGAAGCTTCTATTTCGACCTATTCAGGCATTAAAATGACTCTAAATCAACTTATTTTAGTTCCAAGAGTTCTAATTCACATGCAATAGTCATTTAAAGTTCAAAAATTAAACTTTAAAAAATTACCATTTTTGACCATCTGGAAAAAGTTTGACAGGTCACGGGTCATCGTTTTTCATCAGAAAATTGATTTTTTGGACTGTAGAAAAATTGATTCAAAATGTCATTTGGATTGAGCCTCATGTTGAATAACTACTTTTTAAAGCCTCAATGTGACCAAAATTGCCATTTTTACAGACTTTTTCTCCTACTCAGAAGCTTCTATTTCGACCTATTTCAGGCATTAAAATGACTCTAAACACACCTATTTTAGTTCCAAGAGTTCTAATTCACATGCAATAGTCATTTACAGTCCAAAAATTAAACTTTAAAAAATTACCATTGTTGACCATCTGGAAAAAGTTCGACAGGTCACGGGTCATCGTTTTTCATCAGAAAATTGATTTTTTGGACTGTAGAAAAATTGATTCAAAATGTCATTAGGATTGAGCCTCATGTTGAATGACTACTTTTTAATGCCTCAATGTGACCAAAATTGCCATTTTTACAGACTTTTTCTCCTACTCAGAAGCTTCTATTTCGACCTATTCAGGCATTAAAATGACTTGAAACAAACTTATTTTAGTTCCAAGAGTTCTAATTCACATGCAATAGTCATTTAAAGTTCAAAAATTAAACTTTAAAAAATTACCATTGTTGACCATCTGGAAAAAGTTCGACAGGTCACAGGTCATCGTTTTTCATCAGAAAATAGATTTTTTGGACTGTAGAAAAATTGATTCAAAATGTCATTTGGATTGAGCCTCATGTTGAATAACTACTTTTTAAAGCCTCAATGTGACCAAAATTGCCATTTTTACAGACTTTTTCTCCTACTCAGAAGGTTCTATTTCTACCAATTTCAGGCATTAAAATGTTTCTAAACACACTTATTTTAGTTCCAAGAGTTCTAATTCACATGCAATAGTCATTTAAAGTCCAAAAATTAAACTTTAAAAAATTACCATTTTTGACCATCTGGAAAAAGTTCGACAGGTCACGGGGTCATCGTTTTTCATCAGAAAATGGATTTTTTGGACTGTAGAAAAGTGCATTCAAAATGTCATTTGGATGGAGCCTCATGTTGAATAACTACTTTTCAAAGCCTCAATGTGACCAAAATTGAAATTTTTACAGACTTTTTCTCCTACTCAGAAGCTTCTATTTCAACCTATTTCAGGCATTAATACGACTCCAAACACACTTATTTTAGTTCCAAGAGTTCTAATTCACATGTAGAGTCATTTACAGTCCAAAAATTAAACTTTAAAAAATTACCATTTTTGACCATCTGGAAAAAGTTCGACAGGTCTCGGGTCATCGTTTTTCATCCGAAAATTGATTTTTTGGACTGTAGAACAATTGATTCAAAATGTCATTTGGATTGAGCCTCATGTTGAATAACTACTTTTTAAAGCCTCAATGTGACCAAAATTGCCATTTTTACAGACTTTTTCTCCTACTCAGAAGCTTCTATTTCGACCTATTCAGACATTAAAATGACTCTAAACACACTTATTTTAGTTCCAAGAGTTCTAATTCACATGCAATAGTCATTTACAGTCCATAACTTAAACTGTAAAAAATTACCATTTTTGACCATCTGGAAAAAGTTCGACAGGCCACGGGTCATCGTTTTTCATCAGAAAATTGATTTTTTGGACTGTAGAAAAATTGATTCAAAATGTCATTTGGATTGAGCCTCATGTTGAATAACTACTTTTTAAAGCCTCAATGTGACAGAAATTGCCATTTTTACTGACTTTTTCTCCTACTCAGAAGCTTCTATTTCGACCTATTCAGGCATTAAAATGACTCTAAACACACCTATTTTAGTTCCAAGAGTTCTAAGTCACATGTAATAGTCATTTACAGTCCAAAAATTAAACTTTAAAAAATTACCATTTTTGACCATCTGGAAAAAGTTTGACAGGTCACGGGTCATCGTTTTTCATCAGAAAATTGATTTTTTGGACTGTAGAAAAATTGATTCAAAATGTCGTTTGGACTGAGCCTCATGTTGAATAACTACTTTTTAAAGCCTCAATGTGACCAAAATTGCCATTTTTACAGACTTTTTCTCCTACTCAGAAGCTTCTATTTCGACCTATTTCAGGCATTAAAATGACTCTAAACACACTTATTTTAGTTCCAAGAGTTCTAATTCACATGCAATAGTCATTTACAGTCCAAAAATTAAACTTTAAAAAATTACCATTGTTGACCATCCTGAAAAAGTTCGACAGGTCACGGGTCATCGTTTTTCATCAGAAAATAGATTTTTTGGACTGTAGAAAAATTGATTCAAAACGTCATTTGGATTGAGCCTCATGTTGAATAACTACTTTTTAAAGCCTCAATGTGACCAAAATTGCCATTTTTACAGACTTTTTCTCCTACTCAGAAGCTTCTATTTCGACCTATTTCAGGCATTAAAATGACTCTAAACACACTTATTTTAGTTCCAAGAGTTCTAATTCACATGCAATAGTCATTTACAGTCCAAAAATTAAACTTTAAAAAATTACCATTATTGACCATCTGGAAAAAGTTCGACAGGTCACGGGTCACCGTTTTTCATCAGAAAATTGATTTTTTGGACTGTAGAAAAATTGATTCAAAATGTCATTAGGATTGAGCCTCATGTTGAATGACTACTTTTTAAAGCCTCAATGTGACCAAAATTGCCATTTTTACAGACTTTTTCTCCTACTCAGAAGCTTCTATTTCGACCTATTCAGGCATTAAAATGACTCTAAACAAACTTATTTTAGTTCCAAGAGTTCTAATTCACATGCAATAGTCATTTAAAGTTCAAAAATTAAACTTTAAAAAATTACCATTTTTGACCATCTGGAAAAAGTTCGACAGGTCACGGGTCATCGTTTTTCATCAGAAAATTGATTTTTTGGACTGTAGAAAAATTGATTCAAAATGTCATTTGGATTGAGCCTCATGTTGAATAACTACTTTTTAAAGCCTCAATGTGACCAAAATTGAAATTTTTACAGACTTTTTCTCCTACTCAGAAGCTTCTATTTCGACCTATTTCAGGCATTAAAATGACTCCAAACACACTTATTTTAGTTCCAAGAGTTCTAATTCACATGCAATAGTCATTTACAGTCCAAAAATTAAACTTTAAAAAATTACCATTTTTGACCATCTGGAAAAAGTTCGACAGGTCTCGGGTCACCGTTTTTCATCCGAAAATTGATTTTTTGGACTGTAGAACAATTGATTCAAAATGTCATTTGGATTGAGCCTCATGTTGAATAACTACTTTTTAAAGCCTCAATGTGACCAAAATTGCCATTTTTACAGACTTTTTCTCCTACTCAGAAGCTTCTATTTCGACCTATTCAGACATTAAAATGACTCTAAACACACTTATTTTAGTTCCAAGAGTTCTAATTCACATGCAATAGTCATTTACAGTCCAAAAATTAAACTGTAAAAAATTACCATTTTTGACCATCTGGAAAAAGTTCGACAGGTCACGGGTCATCGTTTTTCATCAGAAAATTGATTTTTTGGACTGTAGAAAAATTGATTCAAAATGTCATTTGGATTGAGCCTCATGTTGAATAACTACTTTTTAAAGCCTCAGTGTGACAGAAATTGCCATTTTTACTGACTTTTTCTCCTACTCAGAAGCTTCTATTTCGACCTATTCAGGCATTAAAATGACTCTAAACACACCTATTTTAGTTCCAAGAGTTCTAATTCACATGCAATAGTCATTTACAGTCCAAAAATTAAACTTTAAAAAATTACCATTTTTGACCATCTGGAAAAAGTTTGACAGGTCACGGGTCATCGTTTTTCATCAGAAAATTGATTTTTTGGACTGTAGAAAAATTGATTCAAAATGTCATTTGGATTGAGCCTCATGTTGAATAACTACTTTTTAAAGCCTCAATGTGACCAAAATTGCCATTTTTACAGACTTTTTCTCCTACTCAGAAGCTTCTATTTCGACCTATTTCAGGCATTAAAATGACTCTAAACACACCTATTTTAGTTCCAAGAGTTCTAATTCACATGCAATAGTCATTTACAGTCCAAAAATTAAACTTTAAAAAATTACCATTGTTGACCATCTGGAAAAAGTTCGACAGGTCACGGGTCATCGTTTTTCATCAGAAAATTGATTTTTTGGACTGTAGAAAAATTGATTCAAAATGTCATTAGGATTGAGCCTCATGTTGAATGACTACTTTTTAAAGCCTCTATGTGACCAAAATTGCCATTTTTACAGACTTTTTCTCCTACTCAGAAGCTTCTATTTCGACCTATTCAGGCATTAAAATGACTTTAAACAAACTTATTTTAGTTCCAAGAGTTCTAATTCACATGCAATAGTCATTTAAAGTTCAAAAATTAAACTTTAAAAAATTACCATTTTTGACCATCTGGAAAAAGTTCGACAGGTCACGGGTCATCGTTTTTCATCAGAAAATTGATTTTTTGGACTGTAGAAAAATTGATTCAAAATGTCATTTGGATTGAGCCTCATGTTGAATAACTACTTTTTAAAGCCTCAATGTGACAGAAATTGCCATTTTTACTGACTTTTTCTCCTACTCAGAAGCTTCTATTTCGACCTATTCAGGCATTAAAATGACTCTAAACACACCTATTTTAGTTCCAAGAGTTTTAATTCACATGCAATAGTCATTTACAGTCCAAAAATTAAACTTAAAAAAATTACCATTGTTGACCATCTGGAAAAAGTTCGACAGGTCACGGGTCATCGTTTTTCATCAGAAAATAGATTTTTTGGACTGTAGAAAAATTGATTCAAAATGTCATTTGGATTGAGCCTCATGTTGAATAACTACTTTTTAAAGCCTCAATGTGACCAAAATTGCCATTTTTACAGACTTTTTCTCCTACTCAGAAGGTTCTATTTCTACCAATTTCAGGCATTAAAATGTTTCTAAACACACTTATTTTAGTTCCAAGAGTTCTAATTCACATGCAATAGTCATTTAAAGTCCAAAAATTAAACTTTAAAAAATTACCATTTTTGACCATCTGGAAAAAGTTCGACAGGTCACGGGGTCATCGTTTTTCATCAGAAAATGGATTTTTTGGACTGTAGAAAAGTGCATTCAAAATGTCATTTGGATGGAGCCTCATGTTGAATAACTACTTTTTAAAGCCTCAATGTGACCAAAATTGCCATTTTTACAGACTTTTTCTCCTACTCAGAAGCTTCTATTTCGACCTATTTCAGGCATTAACATGACTCTCAACACACTTATTTTAGTTCCAAGAGTTCTAATTCACATGCAATAGTCATTTACAGTCAAAAAATTAAACTTAAAAAAATTACCATTGTTGACCATCTGGAAAAAGTTCGACAGGTCACGGGTCATCGTTTTTCATCAGAAAATTGATTTTTTGGACTGTAGAAAAATTGATTCAAAATGTCATTTGGATTGAGCCTCATGTTGAATAACTACTTTTTAAAGCCTCAATGTGACCAAAATTGCCATTTTTACAGACTTTTTCTCCTACTCAGAAGCTTCTATTTCGACCTATTTCAGGCATTAAAATGACTCTAAACACAGTTATTTTAGTTCCAAGAGTTCTAATTCACAAGCAATAGTCATTTACAGTCCAAAAATTAAACTTTAAAAAATTACCATTTTTGACCATCTGGAAAAAGTTCGACAGGTCACGGGTCATCGTTTTTCATCAGAAAATAGATTTTTTGGACTGTAGAAAAATTGATTCAAAATGTCATTTGGATTGAGCCTCATGTTGAATAACTACTTTTTAAAGCCTCAATGTGACCAAAATTGCCATGTTTACAGACTTTTTATCCTACTCGGAAGGTTCTATTTCGACCAATTTCAGGCATTAAAATGACTCTAAACACACTTATTTTAGTTCCAAGAGTTCTAATTCACATGCAATAGTCATTTACAGTCCAAAAATTAAACTTTAAAAAATTACCATTCTTGACCATCTGGAAAAAGTTGGACAGGTCACGGGTCATCGTTTTTCATCAGAAAATTGATTTTTTGGACTGTAGAAAAATTGATTCAAAATGTCATTAGGATTGAGCCTCATGTTGAATGACTACTTTTTAAAGCCTCAATGTGACCAAAATTGCCATTTTTACAGACTTTTTCTCCTACTCAGAAACTTCTATTTCGACCTATTCAGGCATTAAAATGACTCTGAACAAACTTATTTTAGTTCCAAGAGTTCTAATTCACATGCAATAGTCATTTAAAGTTAAAAAATTAAACTTTAAAAAATTACCATTTTTGACCATCTGGAAAAAGTTCGACAGGTCACGGGTCATCGTTTTTCATCAGAAAATTGATTTTTTGGACTGTGGAAAAATTGATTCAAAATGTCATTTGGATTGAGCATCATGTTGAATAACTACTTTTTAAAGCCTCAATGTGACCAAAATTGAAATTTTTACAGACTTTTTACTCCTACTCAGAAGCTTCTATTTCAACCTATTTCAGGCATTAAAATGACTCCAAACACACTTATTTTAGTTCCAAGAGTTCTAATTCACATGCAATAGTCATTTACAGTCCAAAAATTAAACTTTAAAAAATTACCATTTTTGACAATCTGGAAAAAGTTCGACAGGTCTCGGGTCATCGTTTTTCATCCGAAAATTGATTTTTTGGACTGTAGAAAAATTGATTCAAAATGTCGTTTGGATTGAGCCTCATGTTGAATAACTACTTTTTAAAGCCTCAATGTGACCAAAATTGCCATTTTTACAGAATTTTTCTCCTACTCAGAAGCTTCTATTTCGACCTATTCAGGCATTAAAATGACTCTAAACAAACTTATTTTAGTTCCAAGAGTTCTAATTCACATGCAATAGTCATTTACAGTCCAAAAATTAAACTTTAAAAAATTACCATTTTTGACCATCTGGAAAAAGTTCGACAGGTCTCGGGTCACCGTTTTTCATCCGAAAATTGATTTTTTGGACTGTAGAACAATTGATTCAAAATGTCATTTGGATTGAGCCTCATGTTGAATAACTACTTTTTAAAGCCTCAATGTGACCAAAATTGCCATTTTTACAGACTTTTTCTCCTACTCAGAAGCTTCTATTTCGACCTATTCAGACATTAAAATGACTCTAAACACACTTATTTTAGTTCCAAGAGTTCTAATTCACATGCAATAGTCATTTACAATCCAAAAATTAAACTGTAAAAAATTACCATTTTTGACCATCTGGAAAAAGTTCGACAGGTCACGGGTCATCGTTTTTCATCAGAAAATTGATTTTTTGGACTGTAGAAAAATTGATTCAAAATGTCATTTGGATTGAGCCTCATGTTGAATAACTACTTTTTAAAGCCTCAATGTGACAGAAATTGCCATTTTTACTGACTTTTTCTCCTACTCAGAAGCTTCTATTTCGACCTATTCAGGCATTAAAATGACTCTAAACACACCTATTTTAGTTCCAAGAGTTCTAATTCACATGCAATAGTCATTTACAGTCCAAAAATTAAACTTTAAAAAATTACCATTTTTGACCATCTGGAAAAAGTTTGACAGGTCACGGGTCATCGTTTTTCATCAGAAAATTGATTTTTTGGACTGTAGAAAAATTGATTCAAAATATCATTTGGATTGAGCCTCATGTTGAATAACTACTTTTTAAAGCCTCAATGTGACCAAAATTGCCATTTTTACAGACTTTTTCTCCTACTCAGAAGCTTCTATTTCGACCTATTTCAGGCATTAAAATGACTCCAAACACACTTATTTTAGTTCCAAGAGTTCTAATTCACATGCAATAGTCATTTACAGTCCAAAAATTAAACTTTAAAAAATTACCATTTTTGACCATCTGGAAAAAGTTCGACAGGTCTCGGGTCACCGTTTTTCATCCGAAAATTGATTTTTTGGACTGTAGAACAATTGATTCAAAATGTCATTTGGATTGAGCCTCATGTTGAATAACTACTTTTTAAAGCCTCAATGTGACCAAAATTGCCATTTTTACAGACTTTTTCTCCTACTCAGAAGCTTCTATTTCGACCTATTTTAGGCATTAAAATGACTCTAAACACACCTATTTTAGTTCCAAGAGTTCTAATTCACATGCAATAGTCATTTACAGTCCAAAAATTAAACTTTAAAAAATTACCATTGTTGACCATCTGGAAAAAGTTCGACAGGTCACGGGTCATCGTTTTTCATCAGAAAATTGATTTTTTGGACTGTAGAAAAATTGATTCAAAATGTCATTAGGATTGAGCCTCATGTTGAATGACTACTTTTTAATGCCTCAATGTGACCAAAATTGCCATTTTTACAGACTTTTTCTCCTACTCAGAAGCTTCTATTTCGACCTATTCAGGCATTAAAATGACTTGAAACAAACTTATTTTAGTTCCAAGAGTTCTAATTCACATGCAATAGTCATTTAAAGTTCAAAAATTAAACTTTAAAAAATTACCATTGTTGACCATCTGGAAAAAGTTCGACAGGTCACAGGTCATCGTTTTTCATCAGAAAATAGATTTTTTGGACTGTAGAAAAATTGATTCAAAATGTCATTTGGATTGAGCCTCATGTTGAATAACTACTTTTTAAAGCCTCAATGTGACCAAAATTGCCATTTTTACAGACTTTTTCTCCTACTCAGAAGCTTCTATTTCGACCTATTTCAGGCATTAAAATGACTCTAAACACAGTTATTTTAGTTCCAAGAGTTCTAATTCACAAGCAATAGTCATTTACAGTCCAAAAATTAAACTTTAAAAAATTACCATTCTTGACCATCTGGAAAAAGTTGGACAGGTCACGGGTCATCGTTTTTCATCAGAAAATTGATTTTTTGGACTGTGGAAAAATTGATTCAAAATGTCATTTGGATTGAGCATCATGTTGAATAACTACTTTTTAAAGCCTCAATGTGACCAAAATTGAAATTTTTACAGACTTTTTACTCCTACTCAGAAGCTTCTATTTCGACCTATTTCAGGCATTAAAATGACTCCAAACACACTTATTTTAGTTCCAAGAGTTCTAATTCACATGCAATAGTCATTTACAGTCCAAAAATTAAACTTTAAAAAATTACCATTTTTGACAATCTGGAAAAAGTTCGACAGGTCTCGGGTCATCGTTTTTCATCCGAAAATTGATTTTTTGGACTGTAGAAAAATTGATTCAAAATGTCGTTTGGATTGAGCCTCATGTTGAATAACTACTTTTTAAAGCCTCAACGTGACCAAAATTGCCATTTTTACAGAATTTTTCTCCTACTCAGAAGCTTCTATTTCGACCTATTCAGGCATTAACATGACTCTCAACACACTTATTTTAGTTCCAAGAGTTCTAATTCACATGCAATAGTCATTTACAGTCAAAAAATTAAACTTTAAAAAATTACCATTGTTGACCATCTGGAAAAAGTTCGACAGGTCACGGGTCATCGTTTTTCATCAGAAAATTGATTTTTTGGACTGTAGAAAAATTGATTCAAAATGTCATTTGGATTGAGCCTCATGTTGAATAACTACTTTTTAAAGCCTCAATGTGACCTAAATTGCCATTTTTACAGAGTTTTTCTCCTACTCAGAAGCTTCTATTTCGACCTATTTCAGGCATTAAAATGACTCTAAACACAGTTATTTTAGTTCCAAGAGTTCTAATTCACAAGCAATAGTCATTTACAGTCCAAAAATTAAACTTTAAAAAATTACCATTTTTGACCATCTGGAAAAAGTTCGACAGGTCACGGGTCATCGTTTTTCATCGGAAAATAGATTTTTTGGACTGTAGAAAAATTGATTCAAAATGTCATTTGGATTGAGCCTCATGTTGAATAACTACTTTTTAAAGCCTCAATGTGACCAAAATTGCCATGTTTACAGACTTTTTATCCTACTCGGAAGGTTCTATTTCGACCAATTTCAGGCATTAAAATGACTCTAAACACACTTATTTTAGTTCCAAGAGTTCTAATTCACATGCAATAGTCATTTACAGTCCAAAAATTAAACTTTAAAAAATTACCATTCTTGACCATCTGGAAAAAGTTGGACAGGTCACGGGTCATCGTTTTTCATCAGAAAATTGATTTTTTGGACTGTAGAAAAATTGATTCAAAATGTCATTTGGATTGAGCCTCATGTTGAATAACTACTTTTTAAAGCCTCAATGTGACCAAAATTGCCATGTTTACAGACTTTTTATCCTACTCAGAAGGTTCTATTTCGACCAATTTCAGGCATTAAAATGACTCTAAACACACTTATTTTAGTTCCAAGAGTTCTAATTCACATGCAATAGTCATTTAAAGTCCAAAAATTAAACTTTAAAAAATTACCATTTTTGACCATCTGGAAAAAGTTCGACAGGTCACGGGGTCATCGTTTTTCATCCGAAAATGGATTTTTTGGACTGTAGAAAAGTGCATTCAAAATGTCATTTGGATGGAGCCTCATGTTGAATAACTACTTTTTAAAGCCTCAATGTGACCAAAATTGCCATTTTTACAGACTTTTTCTCCTACTCAGAAGCTTCTATTTCGACCTATTTCAGGCATTAACATGACTCTCAACACACTTATTTTAGTTCCAAGAGTTCTAATTCACATGCAATAGTCATTTACAGTCAAAAAATTAAACTTTAAAAAATTACCATTGTTGACCATCTGGAAAAAGTTCGACAGGTCACGGGTCATCGTTTTTCATCAGAAAATTGATTTTTTGGACTGTGGAAAAATTGATTCAAAATGTCATTTGGATTGAGCATCATGTTGAATAACTACTTTTTAAAGCCTCAATGTGACCAAAATTGAAATTTTTACAGACTTTTTACTCCTACTCAGAAGCTTCTATTTCGACCTATTTCAGGCATTAAAATGACTCCAAACACACTTATTTTAGTTCCAAGAGTTCTAATTCACATGCAATAGTCATTTACAGTCCAAAAATTAAACTTTAAAAAATTACCATTTTTGACTATCTGGAAAAAGTTCGACAGGTCTCGGGTCATCGTTTTTCATCCGAAAATTGATTTTTTGGACTGTAGAAAAATTGATTCAAAATGTCGTTTGGATTGAGCCTCATGTTGAATAACTACTTTTTAAAGCCTCAATGTGACCAAAATTGCCATTTTTACAGAATTTTTCTCCTACTCAGAAGCTTCTATTTCGACCTATTCAGGCATTAAAATGACTCTAAACAAACTTATTTTAGTTCCAAGAGTTCTAATTCACATGCAATAGTCATTTAAAGTCCAAAAATTAAACTTTAAAAAACTTACCATTTTTGACCATCTGGAAAAAGTTCGACAGGTCACGGGTCATCGTTTTTCATCAGAAAATTGATTTTTTGGACTGTAGAAAAATTGATTCAAAATGTCATTTGGATTGAGCCTCATGTTGAATAACTACTTTTTAAAGCCTCAATGTGACCTAAATTGCCATTTTTACAGAGTTTTTCTCCTACTCAGAAGCTTCTATTTCTACCTATTTCAGGCATTAAAATGACTCCAAACACACTTATTTTAGTTCCAAGAGTTCTAATTCACATGCAATAGTCATTTACAGTCCAAAAATTAAACTTTAAAAAATTACCATTTTTGACCATCTGGAAAAAGTTCGACAGGTCACGGGTCATCGTTTTTCATCAGAAAATGGATTTTTTGGACTGTAGAAAAATTGATTCAAAATGTCTTTTGGATTGAGCCTCATGTTGAATAACTACTTTTTAAAGCCTCAATGTGACCAAAATTGCCATTTTTACAGACTTTTTCTCCTACTCAGAAGCTTCTATTTCGACCTATTTCAGGCATTAAAATGACTCTAAACACACTTATTTTAGTTCCAAGAGTTCTAATTCACATGCAATAGTCATTTACAGTCCAAAAATTAAACTTTAAAAAATTACCATTTTTGACCATCTGGAAAAAGTTCGACAGGTCACGGGTCATCGTTTTTCATCAGAAAATAGATTTTTTGGACTGTAGAAAAATGTATTCAAAATGTCATTTGGATTGAGCCTCATGTTGAATAACTACTTTTTAAAGCCTCAATGTGACCAAAATTGCCATTTTTACAGCCTTTTTCTCCTACTCAGAAGCTTCTATTTGGACCTATTCAGGCATTAAAATGACTCTAAACACACTTATTTTAGTTCCAAGAGTTCTAATTTACATGCAATAGTCATTTACAGTCCAAAAATTAAACTTTAAAAAATTACCATTGTTGACCATCTGGAAAAAGTTCGACAGGTCACGGGTCATTGTTTTTCATCAGAAAATTGATTTTTTGGACTGTAGAAAAATTGATTCAAAATGTCGTTTGGATTGAGCCTCATGTTGAATAACTACTTTTTAAAGCCTCAATGTGACCAAAATTGCCATTTTTACAGACTTTTTCTCCTACTCAGAAGCTTCTATTTCGACCTATTTCAGGCATTAAAATGACTCTAAACACACCTATTTTAGTTCCAAGAGTTCTAATTCACATGCAATAGTCATTTACAGTCCAAAAATTAAACTTAAAAAAATTACCATTGTTGACCATCTGGAAAAAGTTCGACAGGTCACGGGTCATCGTTTTTCATCAGAAAATTGATTTTTTGGACTGTAGAAAAATTGATTCAAAATGTCATTTGGATTGAGCCTCATGTTGAATAACTACTTTTTAAAGCCTTAATGTGACCAAAATTGCCATGTTTACAGACTTTTTATCCTATTCAGAAGGTTCTATTTCGACCAATTTCAGGCATTAAAATGACTCTAAACACACTTATTTTAGTTCCAAGAGTTCGAATTCACATGCAATAGTCATTTACAGTCCAAAAATTAAACTTTAAAAAATTACCATTTTTGACCATCTGGAAAAAGTTCGACAGGTCTCGGGTCACCGTTTTTCATCCGAAAATTGATTTTTTGGACTGTAGAACAATTGATTCAAAATGTCATTTGGATTGAGCCTCATGTTGAATAACTACTTTTTAAAGCCTCAATGTGACCAAAATTGCCATTTTTACAGACTTTTTCTCCTACTCAGAAGCTTCTATTTCGACCTATTTTAGGCATTAAAATGACTCTAAACACACCTATTTTAGTTCCAAGAGTTCTAATTCACATGCAATAGTCATTTACAGTCCAAAAATTAAACTTTAAAAAATTACCATTGTTGACCATCTGGAAAAAGTTCGACAGGTCACGGGTCATCGTTTTTCATCAGAAAATTGATTTTTTGGACTGTAGAAAAATTGATTCAAAATGTCATTAGGATTGAGCCTCATGTTGAATGACTACTTTTTAATGCCTCAATGTGACCAAAATTGCCATTTTTACAGACTTTTTCTCCTACTCAGAAGCTTCTATTTCGACCTATTCAGGCATTAAAATGACTTGAAACAAACTTATTTTAGTTCCAAGAGTTCTAATTCACATGCAATAGTCATTTAAAGTTCAAAAATTAAACTTTAAAAAATTACCATTGTTGACCATCTGGAAAAAGTTCGACAGGTCACAGGTCATCGTTTTTCATCAGAAAATAGATTTTTTGGACTGTAGAAAAATTGATTCAAAATGTCATTTGGATTGAGCCTCATGTTGAATAACTACTTTTTAAAGCCTCAATGTGACCAAAATTGCCATTTTTACAGACTTTTTCTCCTACTCAGAAGCTTCTATTTCGACCTATTTCAGGCATTAAAATGACTCTAAACACAGTTATTTTAGTTCCAAGAGTTCTAATTCACAAGCAATAGTCATTTACAGTCCAAAAATTAAACTTTAAAAAATTACCATTCTTGACCATCTGGAAAAAGTTGGACAGGTCACGGGTCATCGTTTTTCATCAGAAAATTGATTTTTTGGACTGTGGAAAAATTGATTCAAAATGTCATTTGGATTGAGCATCATGTTGAATAACTACTTTTTAAAGCCTCAATGTGACCAAAATTGAAATTTTTACAGACTTTTTACTCCTACTCAGAAGCTTCTATTTCGACCTATTTCAGGCATTAAAATGACTCCAAACACACTTATTTTAGTTCCAAGAGTTCTAATTCACATGCAATAGTCATTTACAGTCCAAAAATTAAACTTTAAAAAATTACCATTTTTGACAATCTGGAAAAAGTTCGACAGGTCTCGGGTCATCGTTTTTCATCCGAAAATTGATTTTTTGGACTGTAGAAAAATTGATTCAAAATGTCGTTTGGATTGAGCCTCATGTTGAATAACTACTTTTTAAAGCCTCAATGTGACCAAAATTGCCATTTTTACAGAATTTTTCTCCTACTCAGAAGCTTCTATTTCGACCTATTCAGGCATTAACATGACTCTCAACACACTTATTTTAGTTCCAAGAGTTCTAATTCACATGCAATAGTCATTTACAGTCAAAAAATTAAACTTTAAAAAATTACCATTGTTGACCATCTGGAAAAAGTTCGACAGGTCACGGGTCATCGTTTTTCATCAGAAAATTGATTTTTTGGACTGTAGAAAAATTGATTCAAAATGTCATTTGGATTGAGCCTCATGTTGAATAACTACTTTTTAAAGCCTCAATGTGACCTAAATTGCCATTTTTACAGAGTTTTTCTCCTACTCAGAAGCTTCTATTTCGACCTATTTCAGGCATTAAAATGACTCTAAACACAGTTATTTTAGTTCCAAGAGTTCTAATTCACAAGCAATAGTCATTTACAGTCCAAAAATTAAACTTTAAAAAATTACCATTTTTGACCATCTGGAAAAAGTTCGACAGGTCACGGGTCATCGTTTTTCATCGGAAAATAGATTTTTTGGACTGTAGAAAAATTGATTCAAAATGTCATTTGGATTGAGCCTCATGTTGAATAACTACTTTTTAAAGCCTCAATGTGACCAAAATTGCCATGTTTACAGACTTTTTATCCTACTCGGAAGGTTCTATTTCGACCAATTTCAGGCATTAAAATGACTCTAAACACACTTATTTTAGTTCCAAGAGTTCTAATTCACATGCAATAGTCATTTACAGTCCAAAAATTAAACTTTAAAAAATTACCATTCTTGACCATCTGGAAAAAGTTGGACAGGTCACGGGTCATCGTTTTTCATCAGAAAATTGATTTTTTGGACTGTAGAAAAATTGATTCAAAATGTCATTTGGATTGAGCCTCATGTTGAATAACTACTTTTTAAAGCCTCAATGTGACCAAAATTGCCATGTTTACAGACTTTTTATCCTACTCAGAAGGTTCTATTTCGACCAATTTCAGGCATTAAAATGACTCTAAACACACTTATTTTAGTTCCAAGAGTTCTAATTCACATGCAATAGTCATTTAAAGTCCAAAAATTAAACTTTAAAAAATTACCATTTTTGACCATCTGGAAAAAGTTCGACAGGTCACGGGGTCATCGTTTTTCATCCGAAAATGGATTTTTTGGACTGTAGAAAAGTGCATTCAAAATGTCATTTGGATGGAGCCTCATGTTGAATAACTACTTTTTAAAGCCTCAATGTGACCAAAATTGCCATTTTTACAGACTTTTTCTCCTACTCAGAAGCTTCTATTTCGACCTATTTCAGGCATTAACATGACTCTCAACACACTTATTTTAGTTCCAAGAGTTCTAATTCACATGCAATAGTCATTTACAGTCAAAAAATTAAACTTTAAAAAATTACCATTGTTGACCATCTGGAAAAAGTTCGACAGGTCACGGGTCATCGTTTTTCATCAGAAAATTGATTTTTTGGACTGTGGAAAAATTGATTCAAAATGTCATTTGGATTGAGCATCATGTTGAATAACTACTTTTTAAAGCCTCAATGTGACCAAAATTGAAATTTTTACAGACTTTTTACTCCTACTCAGAAGCTTCTATTTCGACCTATTTCAGGCATTAAAATGACTCCAAACACACTTATTTTAGTTCCAAGAGTTCTAATTCACATGCAATAGTCATTTACAGTCCAAAAATTAAACTTTAAAAAATTACCATTTTTGACTATCTGGAAAAAGTTCGACAGGTCTCGGGTCATCGTTTTTCATCCGAAAATTGATTTTTTGGACTGTAGAAAAATTGATTCAAAATGTCGTTTGGATTGAGCCTCATGTTGAATAACTACTTTTTAAAGCCTCAATGTGACCAAAATTGCCATTTTTACAGAATTTTTCTCCTACTCAGAAGCTTCTATTTCGACCTATTCAGGCATTAAAATGACTCTAAACAAACTTATTTTAGTTCCAAGAGTTCTAATTCACATGCAATAGTCATTTAAAGTCCAAAAATTAAACTTTAAAAAACTTACCATTTTTGACCATCTGGAAAAAGTTCGACAGGTCACGGGTCATCGTTTTTCATCAGAAAATTGATTTTTTGGACTGTAGAAAAATTGATTCAAAATGTCATTTGGATTGAGCCTCATGTTGAATAACTACTTTTTAAAGCCTCAATGTGACCTAAATTGCCATTTTTACAGAGTTTTTCTCCTACTCAGAAGCTTCTATTTCTACCTATTTCAGGCATTAAAATGACTCCAAACACACTTATTTTAGTTCCAAGAGTTCTAATTCACATGCAATAGTCATTTACAGTCCAAAAATTAAACTTTAAAAAATTACCATTTTTGACCATCTGGAAAAAGTTCGACAGGTCACGGGTCATCGTTTTTCATCAGAAAATGGATTTTTTGGACTGTAGAAAAATTGATTCAAAATGTCTTTTGGATTGAGCCTCATGTTGAATAACTACTTTTTAAAGCCTCAATGTGACCAAAATTGCCATTTTTACAGACTTTTTCTCCTACTCAGAAGCTTCTATTTCGACCTATTTCAGGCATTAAAATGACTCTAAACACACTTATTTTAGTTCCAAGAGTTCTAATTCACATGCAATAGTCATTTACAGTCCAAAAATTAAACTTTAAAAAATTACCATTTTTGACCATCTGGAAAAAGTTCGACAGGTCACGGGTCATCGTTTTTCATCAGAAAATAGATTTTTTGGACTGTAGAAAAATGTATTCAAAATGTCATTTGGATTGAGCCTCATGTTGAATAACTACTTTTTAAAGCCTCAATGTGACCAAAATTGCCATTTTTACAGCCTTTTTCTCCTACTCAGAAGCTTCTATTTGGACCTATTCAGGCATTAAAATGACTCTAAACACACTTATTTTAGTTCCAAGAGTTCTAATTTACATGCAATAGTCATTTACAGTCCAAAAATTAAACTTTAAAAAATTACCATTGTTGACCATCTGGAAAAAGTTCGACAGGTCACGGGTCATTGTTTTTCATCAGAAAATTGATTTTTTGGACTGTAGAAAAATTGATTCAAAATGTCGTTTGGATTGAGCCTCATGTTGAATAACTACTTTTTAAAGCCTCAATGTGACCAAAATTGCCATTTTTACAGACTTTTTCTCCTACTCAGAAGCTTCTATTTCGACCTATTTCAGGCATTAAAATGACTCTAAACACACCTATTTTAGTTCCAAGAGTTCTAATTCACATGCAATAGTCATTTACAGTCCAAAAATTAAACTTAAAAAAATTACCATTGTTGACCATCTGGAAAAAGTTCGACAGGTCACGGGTCATCGTTTTTCATCAGAAAATTGATTTTTTGGACTGTAGAAAAATTGATTCAAAATGTCATTTGGATTGAGCCTCATGTTGAATAACTACTTTTTAAAGCCTTAATGTGACCAAAATTGCCATGTTTACAGACTTTTTATCCTATTCAGAAGGTTCTATTTCGACCAATTTCAGGCATTAAAATGACTCTAAACACACTTATTTTAGTTCCAAGAGTTCGAATTCACATGCAATAGTCATTTACAGTCCAAAAATTAAACTCTAAAAAATTACCATTTTTGACCATCTGGAAAAAGTTCGACAGGTCACGGGTCATCGTTTTTCATCAGAAAATTGATTTTTTGGACTGTAGAAAAATTGATTAAAAATGTCATTTGGATTGAGCCTCATGTTGAATAACTACTTTTTAAAGCCACAATGTGACAGAAATTGCCAATTTTACTGACTTTTTCTCCTACTCAGAAGCTTCTATTTCGACCTATTCAGGCATTAAAATGACTCTAAACACACCTATTTTAGTTCCAAGAGTTCTAATTCACATGCAATAGTCATTTACAGTCCAAAAATTAAACTTTAAAAAATTACCATTTTTGACCATCTGGAAAAAGTTTGACAGGTCACGGGTCATCGTTTTTCATCAGAAAATTGATTTTTTGGACTGTAGAAAAATTGATTCAAAATGTCGTTTGGATTGAGCCTCATGTTGAATAACTACTTTTTAAAGCCTCAATGTGACCAAAATTGCCATTTTTACAGACTTTTTCTCCTACTCAGAAGCTTCTATTTCGACCTATTTCAGGCATTAAAATGACTCTAAACACACTTATTTTAGTTCCAAGAGTTCTAATTCACATGCAATAGTCATTTACAGTCCAAAAATTAAACTTTAAAAAATTACCATTGTTGACCATCTGGAAAAAGTTCGACAGGTCACGGGTCATCGTTTTTCATCAGAAAATGGATTTTTTGGACTGTAGAAAAATTGATTCAAAATGTCATTAGGATTGAGCCTCATGTTGAACGACTACTTTTTAAAGCCTCAATGTGACCACAATTGCCATTTTTACAGACTTTTTCTCCTACTCAGAAGCTTCTATTTCGACCTATTCAGGCATTAAAATGACTCTAAACAAACTTATTTTAGTTCCAAGAGTTCTAATTCACATGCAATAGTCATTTAAAATTCAAAAATTAAACTTTAAAAAATTACCATTTTTGACCATCTGGAAAAAGTTCGACAGGTCACGGGTCATCGTTTTTCATCAGAAAATTGATTTTTTGGACTGTAGAAAAATTGATTCAAAATGTCATTTGGATTGAGCCTCATGTTGAATAACTACTTTTCAAAGCCTCAATGTGACCAAAATTGAAATTTTTACAGACTTTTTCTCCTACTCAGAAGCTTCTATTTCGACCTATTTCAGGCATTAATACGACTCCAAACACACTTATTTTAGTTCCAAGAGTCCTAATTCACATGCAATAGTCATTTACAGTCCAAAAATTAAACTTTAAAAAATTACCATTTTTGACCATCTGGAAAAAGTTCGACAGGTCTCGGGTCATCGTTTTTCATCCGAAAATTGATTTTTTGGACTGTAGAACAATTGATTCAAAATGTCATTTGGATTGAGCCTCATGTTGAATAACTACTTTTTAAAGCCTCAATGTGACCAAAATTGCCATTTTTACAGACTTTTTCTCCTACTCAGAAGCTTCTATTTCGACCTATTCAGACATTAAAATGACTCTAAACACACTTATTTTAGTTCCAAGAGTTCTAATTCACATGCAATAGTCATTTACAGTCCAAAAATTAAACTGTAAAAAATTACCATTTTTGACCATCTGGAAAAAGTTCGACAGGCCACGGGTCATCGTTTTTCATCAGAAAATTGATTTTTTGGACTGTAGAAAAATTGATTCAAAATGTCATTTGGATTGAGCCTCATGTTGAATAACTACTTTTTAAAGCCTCAATGTGACAGAAATTGCCATTTTTACTGACTTTTTCTCCTACTCAGAAGCTTCTATTTCGACCTATTCAGGCATTCAAATGACTCTAAACACACCTATTTTAGTTCCAAGAGTTCTAATTCACATGTAATAGTCATTTACAGTCCAAAAATTAAACTTTAAAAAATTACCATTTTTGACCATCTGGAAAAAGTTTGACAGGTCACGGGTCATCGTTTTTCATCAGAAAATTGATTTTTTGGACTGTAGAAAAATTGATTCAAAATGTTGTTTGGATTGAGCCTCATGTTGAATAACTACTTTTTAAAGCCTCAATGTGACCAAAATTGCCATTTTTACAGACTTTTTCTCCTACTCAGAAGCTTCTATTTCGACCTATTTCAGGCATTAAAATGACTCTAAACACACTTATTTTAGTTCCAAGAGTTCTAATTCACATGCAATAGTCATTTAAAGTTCAAAAATTAAACTTTAAAAAATTACTAATTTTGACCATCTGGAAAAAGTTCGACAGGTCACGGGTCATCGTTTTTCATCAGAAAATTGATTTTTTGGACTGTAGAAAAATTGATTCAAAATGTCATTTGGATTGAGCCTCATGTTGAATAACTACTTTTTAAAGCCTCAATGTGACCAAAATTGAAATTTTTACAGACTTTTTCTCCTACTCAGAAGCTTCTATTTCGACCTATTTCAGGCATTAAAATGACTCCAAACACACTTATTTTAGTTCCAAGAGTTCTAATTCACATGCAATAGTCATTTACAGTACAAAAATTAAACTTTAAAAAATTACCATTTTTGACCATCTGGAAAAAGTTCGACAGGTCTCGGGTCACCGTTTTTCATCCGAAAATTGATTTTTTGGACTGTAGAACAATTGATTCAAAATGTCATTTGGATTGAGCCTCATGTTGAATAACTACTTTTTAAAGCCTCAATGTGACAGAAATTGCCATTTTTACAGACTTTTTCTCCTACTCAGAAGCTTCTATTTCGACCTATTCAGGCATTAAAATGACTCTAAACACACCTATTTTAGTTCCAAGAGTTCTAATTCACATGCAATAGTCATTTACAGTCCAAAAATTAAACTTTAAAAAATTACCATTTTTGACCATCTGGAAAAAGTTTGACAGGTCACGGGTCATCGTTTTTCATCAGAAAATTGATTTTTTGGACTGTAGAAAAATTGATTCAAAATGTCGTTTGGATTGAGCCTCATGTTGAATAACTACTTTTTAAAGCCTCAATGTGACCAAAATTGCCATTTTTACAGACTTTTTCTCCTACTCAGAAGCATCTATTTCGACCTATTCAGGCATTAAAATGACTCTAAACAAAATTATTTTAGTTCCAAGAGTTCTAATTCACATGCAATAGTCATTTAAAGTTCAAAAATTAAACTTTAAAAAATTACCATTTTTGACCATCTGGAAAAAGTTCGACAGGTCACGGGTCATCGTTTTTCATCAGAAAATAGATTTTTTGGACTGTAGAAAAATTGATTCAAAATGTCATTTGGATTGAGCCTCATGTCGAATAACTACTTTTTAAAGCCTCAATGTGACCAAAATTGCCATTTTTACAGACTTTTTCTCCTACTCAGAAGGTTCTATTTTGACCAATTTCAGGCATTAAAATGTTTCTAAACACACTTATTTTAGTTCCAAGAGTTCTAATTCACATGCAATAGTCATTTAAAGTCCAAAAATTAAACTTTAAAAAATTACCATTTTTGACCATCTGGAAAAAGTTCGACAGGTCACGGGTCATAGTTTTTCATCAGAAAATGGATTTTTTGGCCTGTAGAAAAGTTGATTCAAAATGTCATTTGGATGGAGCCTCATGTTGAATAACTACTTTTTAAAGCCTCAATGTGACCAAAATTGCCATTTTTACAGACTTTTTCTCCTACTCAGAAGCTTCTATTTCGACCTATTTCAGGCATTAACATGACTCTCAACACACTTATTTTAGTTCCAAGAGTTCTAATTCACATGCAATAGTCATTCACAGTCAAAAAATTAAACTTTAAAAAACTTACCATTGTTGACCATCTGGAAAAAGTTCGACAGGTCACGGGTCATCGTTTTTCATCAGAAAATTGATTTTTTGGACTGTAGAAAAATTGATTCAAAACGTCATTTGGATTGAGCCTCATGTTGAATAACTACTTTTTAAAGCCTCAATGTGACCAAAATTGCCATTTTTACAGACTTTTTCTCCTACTCAGAAGCTTCTATTTCGACCTATTTCAGGCATTAAAATGACTCTAAACACAGTTATTTTAGTTCCAAGAGTTCTAATTCACAAGCAATAGTCATTTACAGTCCAAAAATTAAACTTTAAAAAATTACCATTTTTGACCATTTGGAAAAAGTTCGACAGGTCACGGGTCATCGTTTTTCATCAGAAAATAGATTTTTTGGACTGTAGAAAAATTGATTCAAAATGTCATTTGGATTGAGCCTCATGTTGAATAACTACTTTTTAAAGCCTCAATGTGACCAAAATTGCCATGTTTACAGACTTTTTATCCTACTCAGAAGGTTCTATTTCGACCAATTTCAGGCATTAAAATGACTCTAAACACACTTACTTTAGTTCCAAGAGTTCTAATTCACATGCAATAGTCATTTACAGTCCAAAAATTAAACTTTAAAAAATTACCATTCTTGACCATCTGGAAAAAGTTGGACAGGTCACGGGTCATCGTTTTTCATCAGAAAATTGATTTTTTGGACTGTAGAAAAATTGATTCAAAATGTCATTAGGATTGAGCCTCATGTTGAATGACTACTTTTTAAAGCCTCAATGTGACCAAAATTGCCATTTTTACAGACTTTTTCTCCTACTCAGAAGCTTCTATTTCGACCTATTCAGGCATTAAAATGACTCTGAACAAACTTATTTTAGTTCCAAGAGTTCTAATTCACATGCAATAGTCATTTAAAGTTAAAAAATTAAACTTTAAAAAATTACCATTTTTGACCATCTGGAAAAAGTTCGACAGGTCACGGGTCATCGTTTTTCATCAGAAAATAGATTTTTTGGACTGTGGAAAAATTGATTCAAAATGTCATTTGGATTGAGCATCATGTTGAATAACTACTTTTTAAAGCCTCAATGTGACCAAAATTGAAATTTTTACAGACTTTTTACTCCTACTCAGAAGCTTCTATTTCGACCTATTTCAGGCATTAAAATGACTCCAAACACACTTATTTTAGTTCCAAGAGTTCTAATTCACATGCAATAGTCATTTACAGTCCAAAAATTAAACTTTAAAAAATTACCATTTTTGACTATCTGGAAAAAGTTCGACAGGTCTCGGGTCATCGTTTTTCATCCGAAAATTGATTTTTTGGACTGTAGAAAAATTGATTCAAAATGTCGTTTGGATTGAGCCTCATGTTGAATAACTACTTTTTAAAGCCTCAATGTGACCAAAATTGCCATTTTTACAGAATTTTTCTCTACTCAGAAGCTTCTATTTCGACCTATTCAGGCATTAAAATGACTCTAAACAAACTTATTTTAGTTCCAAGAGTTCTAATTCACATGCAATAGTCATTTAAAGTCCAAAAATTAAACTTTAAAAAATTACCATTTTTGACCATCTGGAAAAAGTTCGACAGGTCACGGGTCATCGATTTTCATCAGAAAATTGATTTTTTGGACTGTAGAAAAATTGATTCAAAATGTCATTTGGATTGAGCCTCATGTTGAATAACTACTTTTTAAAGCCTCAATGTGACCAAAATTGCCATTTTTACAGCCTTTTTCTCCTACTCAGAAGCTTCTATTTGGACCTATTCAGGCATTAAAATGACTCTAAACACACCTATTTTAGTTCCAAGAGTTCTAATTCACATGCAATAGTCATTTACAGTCCAAAAATTAAACTTTAAAAAATTACCATTGTTGACCATCTGGAAAAAGTTCGACAGGTCACGGGTCATCGTTTTTCATCAGAAAATTGATTTTTTGGACTGTAGAAAAATTGATTCAAAATGTCATTTGGATTGAGCCTCATGTTGAATAACTACTTTTTAAAGCCTTAATGTGACCAAAATTGCCATGTTTACAGACTTTTTATCCTATTCAGAAGGTTCTATTTCGACCAATTTCAGGCATTAAAATGACTCTAAACACACTTATTTTAGTTCCAAGAGTTCGAATTCACATGCAATAGTCATTTACAGTCCAAAAATTAAACTTTAAAAAATTACCATTTTTGACCATCTGGAAAAAGTTTGACAGGTCACGGGTCATCGTTTTTCATCAGAAAATTTATTTTTTGGACTGTGGAAAAATTGATTCAAAATGTCGTTTGGATTGAGCCTCATGTTGAATAACTACTTTTTAAAGCCTCAATGTGACCAAAATTGCTATTTTTACAGACTTTTTCTCCTACTCAGAAGCTTCTATTTCGACCTATTTCAGTCATTAAAATGACTCTAAACACACTTATTTTAGTTCCAAGAGTTCTAATTCACATGCAATAGTCATTTACAGTCCAAAAATTAAACTTTAAAAAATTACCATTCTTGACCATCTGGAAAAAGTTCGACAGGTCACGGGTCATCGTTTTTCATCAGAAAATAGATTTTTTGGACTGTAGAAAAATTGATTCAAAATGTCATTAGGATTGAGCCCCATGTTGAATGACTACTTTTTAAAGCCTCAATGTGACCAAAATTGCCATTTTTACAGACTTTTTCTCCTACTCAGAAGCTTCTATTTCGACCTATTCAGGCATTAAAATGACTCTAAACAAACTTATTTTAGTTCCAAGAGTTCTAATTCACATGCAATAGTCATTTAAAGTTCAAAAATTAAACTTTAAAAAATTACCATTTTTGACCATCTGGAAAAAGTTCGACAGGTCACGGGTCATCTTGTTTCATCAGAAAATTGATTTTTTGGACTGTAGAAAAATTGATTCAAAATGTCATTTGGATTGAGCCTCATGTTGAATAACTACCTTTTAAAGCCACAATGTGACAGAAATTGCCAATTTTACTGACTTTTTCTCCTACTCAGAAGCTTCTATTTCGACCTATTCAGGCATTAAAATGACTCTAAACACACCTATTTTAGTTCCAAGAGTTCTAATTCACATGCAATAGTCATTTACAGTCCAAAAATTAAACTTTAAAAAATTACCATTGTTGACCATCTGGAAAAAGTTCGACAGGTCACGGGTCATCGTTTTTCATCAGAAAATTGATTTTTTGGACTGTAGAAAAATTGATTCAAAATGTCATTTGGATTGAGCCTCATGTTGAATAACTACTTTTTAAAGCCTTAATGTGACCAAAATTGCCATGTTTACAGACTTTTTATCCTATTCAGAAGGTTCTATTTCGACCAATTTCAGGCATTAAAATGACTCTAAACACACTTATTTTAGTTCCAAGAGTTCGAATTCACATGCAATAGTCATTTACAGTCCAAAAATTAAACTTTAAAAAATTACCATTTTTGACCATCTGGAAAAAGTTTGACAGGTCACGGGTCATCGTTTTTCATCAGAAAATTTATTTTTTGGACTGTGGAAAAATTGATTCAAAATGTCGTTTGGATTGAGCCTCATGTTGAATAACTACTTTTTAAAGCCTCAATGTGACCAAAATTGCTATTTTTACAGACTTTTTCTCCTACTCAGAAGCTTCTATTTCGACCTATTTCAGGCATTAAAATGACTCTAAACACACTTATTTTAGTTCCAAGAGTTCTAATTCACATGCAATAGTCATTTACAGTCCAAAAATTAAACTTTAAAAAATTACCATTCTTGACCATCTGGAAAAAGTTCGACAGGTCACGGGTCATCGTTTTTCATCAGAAAATAGATTTTTTGGACTGTAGAAAAATTGATTCAAAATGTCATTAGGATTGAGCCCCATGTTGAATGACTACTTTTTAAAGCCTCAATGTGACCAAAATTGCCATTTTTACAGACTTTTTCTCCTACTCAGAAGCTTCTATTTCGACCTATTCAGGCATTAAAATGACTCTAAACAAACTTATTTTAGTTCCAAGAGTTCTAATTCACATGCAATAGTCATTTAAAGTTCAAAAATTAAACTTTAAAAAATTACCATTTTTGACCATCTGGAAAAAGTTCGACAGGTCACGGGTCATCTTGTTTCATCAGAAAATTGATTTTTTGGACTGTAGAAAAATTGATTCAAAATGTCATTTGGATTGAGCCTCATGTTGAATAACTACCTTTTAAAGCCACAATGTGACAGAAATTGCCAATTTTACTGACTTTTTCTCCTACTCAGAAGCTTCTATTTCAACCTATTCAGGCATTAAAATGACTCTAAACACACCTATTTTAGTTCCAAGAGTTCTAATTCACATGCAATAGTCATTTACAGTCCAAAAATTAAACTTTAAAAAATTACCATTTTTGACCATCTGGAAAAAGTTTGACAGGTCACGGGTCATCGTTTTTCATCAGAAAATTGATTTTTTGGACTGTAGAAAAATTGATTCAAAATGTCGTTTGGATTGAGCCTCATGTTGAATAACTACTTTTTAAAGCCTCAATGTGACCAAAATTGCCATTTTTACAGACTTTTTCTCCTACTCAGAAGCTTCTATTTCGACCTATTTCAGGCATTAAAATGACTCTAAACACACTTATTTTAGTTCCAAGAGTTCTAATTCACATGCAATAGTCATTTACAGTCCAAAAATTAAACTTTAAAAAATTACCATTGTTGACCATCTGGAAAAAGTTCGACAGGTCACGGGTCATCGTTTTTCATCAGAAAATAGATTTTTTGGACTGTAGAAAAATTGATTCAAAATGTCATTTGGATTGAGCCTCATGTTGAATAATTACTTTTTAAAGCCTCAATGTGACCAAAATTGCCATTTTTACAGACTTTTTCTCCTACTCAGAAGGTTCTATTTCGACCAATTTCAGGCATTAAAATGTTTCTAAACACACTTATTTTAGTTCCAAGAGTTCTAATTCACATGCAATAGTCATTTAAAGTCCAAAAATTAAACTTTAAAAAATTACCATTTTTGACCATCTGGAAAAAGTTCGACAGGTCACGGGTCATCGTTTTTCATCAGAAAATTGATTTTTTGGACTGTAGAAAAATTGATTCAAAATGTCATTAGGATTGAGCCTCATGTTGAATGACTACTTTTTAAAGCCTCAATGTGACCAAAATTGCCATTTTTACAGACTTTTTCTCCTACTCAGAAGCTTCTATTTCGACCTATTCAGGCATTAAAATGACTCTAAACAAACTTATTTTAGTTCCAAGAGTTCTAATTCACATGCAATAGTCATTTAAAGTTCAAAAATTAAACTTTAAAAAATTACCATTTTTGACCATCTGGAAAAAGTTCGACAGGTCACGGGTCATCGTTTTTCATCAGAAAATTGATTTTTTGGACTGTAGAAAAATTGATTTAAAATGTCATTTGGATTGAGCCTCATGTTGAATAACTACTTTTCAAAGCCTCAATGTGACCAAAATTGAAATTTTTACAGACTTTTTCTCCTACTCAGAAGCTTCTATTTCGACCTATTTCAGGCATTAATACGACTCCAAACACACTTATTTTAGTTCCAAGAGTTCTAATTCACATGCAATAGTCATTTACAGTCCAAAAATTAAACTTTAAAAAATTACCATTTTTGACCATCTGGAAAAAGTTCGACAGGTCTCGGGTCATCGTTTTTCATCCGAAAATTGATTTTTTGGACTGTAGAACAATTGATTCAAAATGTCATTTGGATTGAGCCTCATGTTGAATAACTACTTTTTAAAGCCTCAATGTGACCAAAATTGCCATTTTTACAGACTTTTTCTCCTACTCAGAAGCTTCTATTTCGACCTATTTCAGGCATTAATACGACTCCAAACACACTTATTTTAGTTCCAAGAGTCCTAATTCACATGCAATAGTCATTTACAGTCCAAAAATTAAACTTTAAAAAATTACCATTTTTGACCATCTGGAAAAAGTTCGACTGGTCTCGGGTCATCGTTTTTCATCCGAAAATTGATTTTTTGGACTGTAGAACAATTGATTCAAAATGTCATTTGGATTGAGCCTCATGTTGAATAACTACTTTTTAAAGCCTCAATGTGACCAAAATTGCCATTTTTACAGACTTTTTCTCCTACTCAGAAGCTTCTATTTCGACCTATTCAGACATTAAAATGACTCTAAACACACTTATTTTAGTTCCAAGAGTTCTAATTCACATGCAATAGTCATTTACAGTCCAAAAATTAAACTGTAAAAAATTACCATTTTTGACCATCTGGAAAAAGTTCGACAGGCTACGGGTCATCGTTTTTCATCAGAAAATTGATTTTTTGGACTGTAGAAAAATTGATTCAAAATGTCATTTGGATTGAGCCTCATGTTGAATAACTACTTTTTAAAGCCTCAATGTGACAGAAATTGCCATTTTTACTGACTTTTTCTCCTACTCAGAAGCTTCTATTTCGACCTATTCAGGCATTAAAATGACTCTAAACACACCTATTTTAGTTCCAAGAGTTCTAATTCACATGTAATAGTCATTTACAGTCCAAAAATTAAACTTTAAAAAATTACCATTTTTGACCATCTGGAAAAAGTTTGACAGGTCACGGGTCATCGTTTTTCATCAGAAAATTGATTTTTTGGACTGTAGAAAAATTGATTCAAAATGTCGTTTGGATTGAGCCTCATGTTGAATAACTACTTTTTAAAGCCTCAATGTGACCAAAATTGCCATTTTTACAGACTTTTTCTCCTACTCAGAAGCTTCTATTTCGACCTATTTCAGGCATTAAAATGACTCTAAACACACTTATTTTAGTTCCAAGAGTTCTAATTCACATGCAATAGTCATTTAAAGTTCAAAAATTAAACTTTAAAAAATTACTAATTTTGACCATCTGGAAAAAGTTCGACAGGTCACGGGTCATCGTTTTTCATCAGAAAATTGATTTTTTGGACTGTAGAAAAATTGATTCAAAATGTCATTTGGATTGAGCCTCATGTTGAATAACTACTTTTTAAAGCCTCAATGTGACCAAAATTGAAATTTTTACAGACTTTTTCTCCTACTCAGAAGCTTCTATTTCGACCTATTTCAGGCATTAAAATGACTCCAAACACACTTATTTTAGTTCCAAGAGTTCTAATTCACATGCAATAGTCATTTACAGTACAAAAATTAAACTTTAAAAAATTACCATTTTTGACCATCTGGAAAAAGTTCGACAGGTCTCGGGTCACCGTTTTTCATCCGAAAATTGATTTTTTGGACTGTAGAACAATTGATTCAAAATGTCATTTGGATTGAGCCTCATGTTGAATAACTACTTTTTAAAGCCTCAATGTGACAGAAATTGCCATTTTTACAGACTTTTTCTCCTACTCAGAAGCTTCTATTTCGACCTATTCAGGCATTAAAATGACTCTAAACACACCTATTTTAGTTCCAAGAGTTCTAATTCACATGCAATAGTCATTTACAGTCCAAAAATTAAACTTTAAAAAATTACCATTTTTGACCATCTGGAAAAAGTTTGACAGGTCACGGGTCATCGTTTTTCATCAGAAAATTGATTTTTTGGACTGTAGAAAAATTGATTCAAAATGTCGTTTGGATTGAGCCTCATGTTGAATAACTACTTTTTAAAGCCTCAATGTGACCAAAATTGCCATTTTTACAGACTTTTTCTCCTACTCAGAAGCTTCTATTTCGACCTATTTCAGGCATTAAAATGACTCTAAACACACCTATTTTAGTTCCAAGAGTTCTAATTCACATGCAATAGTCATTTACAGTCCAAAAATTAAACTTTAAAAAATTACCATTGTTGACCATCTGGAAAAAGTTCGACAGGTCACGGGTCATCGTTTTTCATCAGAAAATTGATTTTTTGGACTGTAGAAAAATTGATTCAAAATGTCATTAGGATTGAGCCTCATGTTGAATGACTACTTTTTAAAGCCTCAATGTGACCAAAATTGCCATTTTTACAGACTTTTTCTCCTACTCAGAAGCTTCTATTTCGACCTATTCAGGCATTAAAATGACTCTAAACAAACTTATTTTAGTTCCAAGAGTTCTAATTCACATGCAATAGTCATTTAAAGTTCAAAAATTAAACTTTAAAAAATTACCATTTTTGACCATCTGGAAAAAGTTCGACAGGTCACGGGTCATCGTTTTTCATCAGAAAATTGATTTTTTGGACTGTAGAAAAATTGATTCAAAATGTCATTTGGATAGAGCCTCATGTTGAATAACTACTTTTTAAAGCCTCAATGTGACAGAAATTGCCATTTTTACTGACTTTTTCTCCTACTCAGAAGCTTCTATTTCGACCTATTCAGGCATTAAAATGACTCTAAACACACCTATTTTAGTTCCAAGAGTTCTAATTCACATGCAATAGTCATTTACAATCCAAAAATTAAACTTAAAAAAATTACCATTTTTGACCATCTGGAAAAAGTTTGACAGGTCACGGGTCATCGTTTTTCATCAGAAAATTGATTTTTTGGACTGTAGAAAAATTGATTCAAAATGTCGTTTGGATTGAGCCTCATGTTGAATAACTACTTTTTAAAGCCTCAATGTGACCAAAATTGCCATTTTTACAGACTTTTTCTCCTACTCAGAAGCTTCTATTTCGACCTATTTCAGGCATTAAAATGACTCTAAACACACCTATTTTAGTTCCAAGAGTTCTAATTCACATGCAATAGTCATTTACAGTCCAAAAATTAAACTTAAAAAAATTACCATTGTTGACCATCTGGAAAAAGTTCGACAGGTCACGGGTCATCGTTTTTCATCAGAAAATAGATTTTTTGGACTGTAGAAAAATTGATTCAAAATGTCATTTGGATTGAGCCTCATGTCGAATAACTACTTTTTAAAGCCTCAATGTGACCAAAATTGCCATTTTTACAGACTTTTTCTCCTACTCAGAAGGTTCTATTTTGACCAATTTCAGGCATTAAAATGTTTCTAAACACACTTATTTTAGTTCCAAGAGTTCTAATTCACATGCAATAGTCATTTAAAGTCCAAAAATTAAACTTTAAAAAATTACCATTTTTGACCATCTGGAAAAAGTTCGACAGGTCACGGGTCATCGTTTTTCATCAGAAAATGGATTTTTTGGACTGTAGAAAAGTTGATTCAAAATGTCATTTGGATGGAGCCTCATGTTGAATAACTACTTTTTAAAGCCTCAATGTGACCAAAATTGCCATTTTTACAGACTTTTTCTCCTTCTCAGAAGCTTCTATTTCGACCTATTTCAGGCATTAACATGACTCTCAACACACTTATTTTAGTTCCAAGAGTTCTAATTCACATGCAATAGTCATTTACAGTCAAAAAATTAAACTTTAAAAAATTACCATTGTTGACCATCTGGAAAAAGTTCGACAGGTCACGGGTCATCGTTTTTCATCAGAAAATTGATTTTTTGGACTGTAGAAAAATTGATTCAAAACGTCATTTGGATTGAGCCTCATGTTGAATAACTACTTTTTAAAGCCTCAATGTGACCAAAATTGCCATTTTTACAGACTTTTTCTCCTACTCAGAAGCTTCTATTTCGACCTATTTCAGGCATTAAAATGACTCTAAACACAGTTATTTTAGTTCCAAGAGTTCTAATTCACAAGCAATAGTCATTTACAGTCCAAAAATTAAACTTTAAAAAATTACCATTGTTGACCATCTGGAAAAAGTTCGACAGGTCACGGGTCATCGTTTTTCATCCGAAAATTGATTTTTTGGACTGTAGAACAATTGATTCAAAATGTCATTTGGATTGAGCCTCATGTTGAATAACTACTTTTTAAAGCCTCAATGTGACCAAAATTGCCATGTTTACAGACTTTTTATCCTACTCAGAAGGTTCTATTTCGACCAATTTCAGGCATTAAAATGACTCTAAACACACTTACTTTAGTTCCAAGAGTTCTAATTCACATGCAATAGTCATTTACAGTCCAAAAATTAAACTTTAAAAAATTACCATTCTTGACCATCTGGAAAAAGTTGGACAGGTCACGGGTCATCGTTTTTCATCAGAAAATTGATTTTTTGGACTGTAGAAAAATTGATTCAAAATGTCATTAGGATTGAGCCTCATGTTGAATGACTACTTTTTAAAGCCTCAATGTGACCAAAATTGCCATTTTTACAGACTTTTTCTCCTACTCAGAAGCTTCTATTTCGACCTATTCAGGCATTAAAATGACTCTGAACAAACTTATTTTAGTTCCAAGAGTTCTAATTCACATGCAATAGTCATTTAAAGTTAAAAAATTAAACTTTAAAAAATTACCATTTTTGACCATCTGGAAAAAGTTCGACAGGTCACGGGTCATCGTTTTTCATCAGAAAATTGATTTTTTGGACTGTGGAAAAATTGATTCAAAATGTCATTTGGATTGAGCATCATGTTGAATAACTACTTTTTAAAGCCTCAATGTGACCAAAATTGAAATTTTCACAGACTTTTTACTCCTACTCAGAAGCTTCTATTTCGACCTATTTCAGGCATTAAAATGACTCCAAACACACTTATTTTAGTTCCAAGAGTTCTAATTCACATGCAATAGTCATTTACAGTCCAAAAATTAAACTTTAAAAAATTACCATTGTTGACCATCTGGAAAAAGTTCGACAGGTCACGGGTCATCGTTTTTCATCAGAAAATTGATTTTTTGGACTGTAGAAAAATTGATTCAAAATGTCATTTGGATAGAGCCTCATGTTGAATAACTACTTTTTAAAGCCTCAATGTGACAGAAATTGCCATTTTTACTGACTTTTTCTCCTACTCAGAAGCTTCTATTTCGACCTATTCAGGCATTAAAATGACTCTAAACACACCTATTTTAGTTCCAAGAGTTCTAATTCACATGCAATAGTCATTTACAATCCAAAAATTAAACTTAAAAAAATTACCATTTTTGACCATCTGGAAAAAGTTTGACAGGTCACGGGTCATCGTTTTTCATCAGAAAATTGATTTTTTGGACTGTAGAAAAATTGATTCAAAATGTCGTTTGGATTGAGCCTCATGTTGAATAACTACTTTTTAAAGCCTCAATGTGACCAAAATTGCCATTTTTACAGACTTTTTCTCCTACTCAGAAGCTTCTATTTCGACCTATTTCAGGCATTAAAATGACTCTAAACACACCTATTTTAGTTCCAAGAGTTCTAATTCACATGCAATAGTCATTTACAGTCCAAAAATTAAACTTAAAAAAATTACCATTGTTGACCATCTGGAAAAAGTTCGACAGGTCACGGGTCATCGTTTTTCATCAGAAAATAGATTTTTTGGACTGTAGAAAAATTGATTCAAAATGTCATTTGGATTGAGCCTCATGTCGAATAACTACTTTTTAAAGCCTCAATGTGACCAAAATTGCCATTTTTACAGACTTTTTCTCCTACTCAGAAGGTTCTATTTTGACCAATTTCAGGCATTAAAATGTTTCTAAACACACTTATTTTAGTTCCAAGAGTTCTAATTCACATGCAATAGTCATTTAAAGTCCAAAAATTAAACTTTAAAAAATTACCATTTTTGACCATCTGGAAAAAGTTCGACAGGTCACGGGTCATCGTTTTTCATCAGAAAATGGATTTTTTGGACTGTAGAAAAGTTGATTCAAAATGTCATTTGGATGGAGCCTCATGTTGAATAACTACTTTTTAAAGCCTCAATGTGACCAAAATTGCCATTTTTACAGACTTTTTCTCCTTCTCAGAAGCTTCTATTTCGACCTATTTCAGGCATTAACATGACTCTCAACACACTTATTTTAGTTCCAAGAGTTCTAATTCACATGCAATAGTCATTTACAGTCAAAAAATTAAACTTTAAAAAATTACCATTGTTGACCATCTGGAAAAAGTTCGACAGGTCACGGGTCATCGTTTTTCATCAGAAAATTGATTTTTTGGACTGTAGAAAAATTGATTCAAAACGTCATTTGGATTGAGCCTCATGTTGAATAACTACTTTTTAAAGCCTCAATGTGACCAAAATTGCCATTTTTACAGACTTTTTCTCCTACTCAGAAGCTTCTATTTCGACCTATTTCAGGCATTAAAATGACTCTAAACACAGTTATTTTAGTTCCAAGAGTTCTAATTCACAAGCAATAGTCATTTACAGTCCAAAAATTAAACTTTAAAAAATTACCATTGTTGACCATCTGGAAAAAGTTCGACAGGTCACGGGTCATCGTTTTTCATCCGAAAATTGATTTTTTGGACTGTAGAACAATTGATTCAAAATGTCATTTGGATTGAGCCTCATGTTGAATAACTACTTTTTAAAGCCTCAATGTGACCAAAATTGCCATGTTTACAGACTTTTTATCCTACTCAGAAGGTTCTATTTCGACCAATTTCAGGCATTAAAATGACTCTAAACACACTTACTTTAGTTCCAAGAGTTCTAATTCACATGCAATAGTCATTTACAGTCCAAAAATTAAACTTTAAAAAATTACCATTCTTGACCATCTGGAAAAAGTTGGACAGGTCACGGGTCATCGTTTTTCATCAGAAAATTGATTTTTTGGACTGTAGAAAAATTGATTCAAAATGTCATTAGGATTGAGCCTCATGTTGAATGACTACTTTTTAAAGCCTCAATGTGACCAAAATTGCCATTTTTACAGACTTTTTCTCCTACTCAGAAGCTTCTATTTCGACCTATTCAGGCATTAAAATGACTCTGAACAAACTTATTTTAGTTCCAAGAGTTCTAATTCACATGCAATAGTCATTTAAAGTTAAAAAATTAAACTTTAAAAAATTACCATTTTTGACCATCTGGAAAAAGTTCGACAGGTCACGGGTCATCGTTTTTCATCAGAAAATTGATTTTTTGGACTGTGGAAAAATTGATTCAAAATGTCATTTGGATTGAGCATCATGTTGAATAACTACTTTTTAAAGCCTCAATGTGACCAAAATTGAAATTTTTACAGACTTTTTACTCCTACTCAGAAGCTTCTATTTCGACCTATTTCAGGCATTAAAATGACTCCAAACACACTTATTTTAGTTCCAAGAGTTCTAATTCACATGCAATAGTCATTTACAGTCCAAAAATTAAACTTTAAAAAATTACCATTGTTGACCATCTGGAAAAAGTTCGACAGGTCACGGGTCATCGTTTTTCATCAGAAAATTGATTTTTTGGACTGTAGAAAAATTGATTCAAAATGTCATTTGGATTGAGCCTCATGTTGAATAACTACTTTTTAAAGCCTTAATGTGACCAAAATTGCCATGTTTACAGACTTTTTATCCTATTCAGAAGGTTCTATTTCGACCAATTTCAGGCATTAAAATGACTCTAAACACACTTATTTTAGTTCCAAGAGTTCTAATTCACATGCAATAGTCATTTACAGTCCAAAAATTAAACTTTAAAAAATTACCATTGTTGACCATCTGGAAAAAGTTCGACAGGTCACGGGTCATCGTTTTTCATCAGAAAATTGATTTTTTGGACTGTAGAAAAATTGATTCAAAATGTCATTTGGATTGAGCCTCATGTTGAATAACTACTTTTTAAAGCCTTAATGTGACCAAAATTGCCATGTTTACAGACTTTTTATCCTATTCAGAAGGTTCTATTTCGACCAATTTCAGGCATTAAAATGACTCTAAACACACTTATTTTAGTTCCAAGAGTTCGAATTCACATGCAATAGTCATTTACAGTCCAAAAATTAAACTTTAAAAAATTACCATTTTTGACCATCTGGAAAAAGTTTGACAGGTCACGGGTCATCGTTTTTCATCAGAAAATTTATTTTTTGGACTGTGGAAAAATTGATTCAAAATGTCGTTTGGATTGAGCCTCATGTTGAATAACTACTTTTTAAAGCCTCAATGTGACCAAAATTGCCATTTTTACAGACTTTTTCTCCTACTCAGAAGCTTCTATTTCGACCTATTTCAGGCATTAAAATGACTCTAAACACACTTATTTTAGTTCCAAGAGTTCTAATTCACATGCAATAGTCATTTACAGTCCAAAAATTAAACTTTAAAAAATTACCATTCTTGACCATCTGGAAAAAGTTCGACAGGTCACGGGTCATCGTTTTTCATCAGAAAATAGATTTTTTGGACTGTAGAAAAATTGATTCAAAATGTCATTAGGATTGAGCCCCATGTTGAATGACTACTTTTTAAAGCCTCAATGTGACCAAAATTGCCATTTTTACAGACTTTTTCTCCTACTCAGAAGCTTCTATTTCGACCTATTCAGGCATTAAAATGACTCTAAACAAACTTATTTTAGTTCCAAGAGTTCTAATTCACATGCAATAGTCATTTAAAGTTCAAAAATTAAACTTTAAAAAATTACCATTTTTGACCATCTGGAAAAAGTTCGACAGGTCACGGGTCATCTTGTTTCATCAGAAAATTGATTTTATGGACTGTAGAAAAATTGATTCAAAATGTCATTTGGATTGAGCCTCATGTTGAATAACTACTTTTTAAAGCCACAATGTGACAGAAATTGCCAATTTTACTGACTTTTACTCCTACTCAGAAGCTTCTATTTCGACCTATTCAGGCATTAAAATGACTCTAAACACACCTATTTTAGTTCCAAGAGTTCTAATTCACATGCAATAGTCATTTACAGTCCAAAAATTAAACTTTAAAAAATTACCATTTTTGACCATCTGGAAAAAGTTTGACAGGTCACGGGTCATCGTTTTTCATCAGAAAATTGATTTTTTGGACTGTAGAAAAATTGATTCAAAATGTCGTTTGGATTGAGCCTCATGTTGAATAACTACTTTTTAAAGCCTCAATGTGACCAAAATTGCCATTTTTACAGACTTTTTCTCCTACTCAGAAGCTTCTATTTCGACCTATTTCAGGCATTAAAATGACTCTAAACACACTTATTTTAGTTCCAAGAGTTCTAATTCACATGCAATAGTCATTTACAGTCCAAAAATTAAACTTTAAAAAATTACCATTGTTGACCATCTGGAAAAAGTTCGACAGGTCACGGGTCATCGTTTTTCATCAGAAAATAGATTTTTTGGACTGTAGAAAAATTGATTCAAAATGTCATTTGGATTGAGCCTCATGTTGAATAATTACTTTTTAAAGCCTCAATGTGACCAAAATTGCCATTTTTACAGACTTTTTCTCCTACTCAGAAGCTTCTATTTCGACCAATTTCAGGCATTAAAATGTTTCTAAACACACTTATTTTAGTTCCAAGAGTTCTAATTCACATGCAATAGTCATTTAAAGTCCAAAAATTAAACTTTAAAAAATTACCATTTTTGACCATCTGGAAAAAGTTCGACAGGTCACGGGTCATCGTTTTTCATCATAAAATTGATTTTTTGGACTGTAGAAAAATTGATTCAAAATGTCATTAGGATTGAGCCTCATGTTGAATGACTACTTTTTAAAGCCTCAATGTGACCAAAATTGCCATTTTTACAGACTTTTTCTCCTACTCAGAAGCTTCTATTTCGACCTATTCAGGCATTAAAATGACTCTAAACAAACTTATTTTAGTTCCAAGAGTTCTAATTCACATGCAATAGTCATTTAAAGTTCAAAAATTAAACTTTAAAAAATTACCATTTTTGACCATCTGGAAAAAGTTCGACAGGTCACGGGTCATCGTTTTTCATCAGAAAATTGATTTTTTGGACTGTAGAAAAATTGATTTAAAATGTCATTTGGATTGAGCCTCATGTTGAATAACTACTTTTCAAAGCCTCAATGTGACCAAAATTGAAATTTTTACAGACTTTTTCTCCTACTCAGAAGCTTCTATTTCGACCTATTTCAGGCATTAATACGACTCCAAACACACTTATTTTAGTTCCAAGAGTTCTAATTCACATGCAATAGTCATTTACAGTCCAAAAATTAAACTTTAAAAAATTACCATTTTTGACCATCTGGAAAAAGTTCGACAGGTCTCGGGTCATCGTTTTTCATCCGAAAATTGATTTTTTGGACTGTAGAACAATTGATTCAAAATGTCATTTGGATTGAGCCTCATGTTGAATAACTACTTTTTAAAGCCTCAATGTGACCAAAATTGCCATTTTTACAGACTTTTTCTCCTACTCAGAAGCTTCTATTTCGACCTATTTCAGGCATTAATACGACTCCAAACACACTTATTTTAGTTCCAAGAGTCCTAATTCACATGCAATAGTCATTTACAGTCCAAAAATTAAACTTTAAAAAATTACCATTTTTGACCATCTGGAAAAAGTTCGACTGGTCTCGGGTCATCGTTTTTCATCCGAAAATTGATTTTTTGGACTGTAGAACAATTGATTCAAAATGTCATTTGGATTGAGCCTCATGTTGAATAACTACTTTTTAAAGCCTCAATGTGACCAAAATTGCCATTTTTACAGACTTTTTCTCCTACTCAGAAGCTTCTATTTCGACCTATTCAGACATTAAAATGACTCTAAACACACTTATTTTAGTTCCAAGAGTTCTAATTCACATGCAATAGTCATTTACAGTCCAAAAATTAAACTGTAAAAAATTACCATTTTTGACCATCTGGAAAAAGTTCGACAGGCTACGGGTCATCGTTTTTCATCAGAAAATTGATTTTTTGGACTGTAGAAAAATTGATTCAAAATGTCATTTGGATTGAGCCTCATGTTGAATAACTACTTTTTAAAGCCTCAATGTGACAGAAATTGCCATTTTTACTGACTTTTTCTCCTACTCAGAAGCTTCTATTTCGACCTATTCAGGCATTAAAATGACTCTAAACACACCTATTTTAGTTCCAAGAGTTCTAATTCACATGTAATAGTCATTTACAGTCCAAAAATTAAACTTTAAAAAATTACCATTTTTGACCATCTGGAAAAAGTTTGACAGGTCACGGGTCATCGTTTTTCATCAGAAAATTGATTTTTTGGACTGTAGAAAAATTGATTCAAAATGTCATTAGGATTGAGCCTCATGTTGAATGACTACTTTTTAAAGCCTCAATGTGACCAAAATTGCCATTTTTACAGACTTTTTCTCCTACTCAGAAGCTTCTATTTCGACCTATTCAGGCATTAAAATGACTCTAAACAAACTTATTTTAGTTCCAAGAGTTCTAATTCACATGCAATAGTCATTTAAAGTTCAAAAATTAAACTTTAAAAAATTACCATTTTTGACCATCTGGAAAAAGTTCGACAGGTCACGGGTCATCGTTTTTCATCAGAAAATTGATTTTTTGGACTGTAGAAAAATTGATTCAAAATGTCATTTGGATAGAGCCTCATGTTGAATAACTACTTTTTAAAGCCTCAATGTGACAGAAATTGCCATTTTTACTGACTTTTTCTCCTACTCAGAAGCTTCTATTTCGACCTATTCAGGCATTAAAATGACTCTAAACACACCTATTTTAGTTCCAAGAGTTCTAATTCACATGCAATAGTCATTTACAATCCAAAAATTAAACTTAAAAAAATTACCATTTTTGACCATCTGGAAAAAGTTTGACAGGTCACGGGTCATCGTTTTTCATCAGAAAATTGATTTTTTGGACTGTAGAAAAATTGATTCAAAATGTCGTTTGGATTGAGCCTCATGTTGAATAACTACTTTTTAAAGCCTCAATGTGACCAAAATTGCCATTTTTACAGACTTTTTCTCCTACTCAGAAGCTTCTATTTCGACCTATTTCAGGCATTAAAATGACTCTAAACACACCTATTTTAGTTCCAAGAGTTCTAATTCACATGCAATAGTCATTTACAGTCCAAAAATTAAACTTAAAAAAATTACCATTGTTGACCATCTGGAAAAAGTTCGACAGGTCACGGGTCATCGTTTTTCATCAGAAAATAGATTTTTTGGACTGTAGAAAAATTGATTCAAAATGTCATTTGGATTGAGCCTCATGTCGAATAACTACTTTATAAAGCCTCAATGTGACCAAAATTGCCATTTTTACAGACTTTTTCTCCTACTCAGAAGGTTCTATTTTGACCAATTTCAGGCATTAAAATGTTTCTAAACACACTTATTTTAGTTCCAAGAGTTCTAATTCACATGCAATAGTCATTTAAAGTCCAAAAATTAAACTTTAAAAAATTACCATTTTTGACCATCTGGAAAAAGTTCGACAGGTCACGGGTCATCGTTTTTCATCAGAAAATGGATTTTTTGGACTGTAGAAAAGTTGATTCAAAATGTCATTTGGATGGAGCCTCATGTTGAATAACTACTTTTTAAAGCCTCAATGTGACCAAAATTGCCATTTTTACAGACTTTTTCTCCTTCTCAGAAGCTTCTATTTCGACCTATTTCAGGCATTAACATGACTCTCAACACACTTATTTTAGTTCCAAGAGTTCTAATTCACATGCAATAGTCATTTACAGTCAAAAAATTAAACTTTAAAAAATTACCATTGTTGACCATCTGGAAAAAGTTCGACAGGTCACGGGTCATCGTTTTTCATCAGAAAATTGATTTTTTGGACTGTAGAAAAATTGATTCAAAATGTCATTAGGATTGAGCCTCATGTTGAATGACTACTTTTTAAAGCCTCAATGTGACCAAAATTGCCATTTTTACAGACTTTTTCTCCTACTCAGAAGCTTCTATTTCGACCTATTCAGGCATTAAAATGACTCTGAACAAACTTATTTTAGTTCCAAGAGTTCTAATTCACATGCAATAGTCATTTAAAGTTAAAAAATTAAACTTTAAAAAATTACCATTTTTGACCATCTGGAAAAAGTTCGACAGGTCACGGGTCATCGTTTTTCATCAGAAAATTGATTTTTTGGACTGTGGAAAAATTGATTCAAAATGTCATTTGGATTGAGCATCATGTTGAATAACTACTTTTTAAAGCCTCAATGTGACCAAAATTGAAATTTTTACAGACTTTTTACTCCTACTCAGAAGCTTCTATTTCGACCTATTTCAGGCATTAAAATGACTCCAAACACACTTATTTTAGTTCCAAGAGTTCTAATTCACATGCAATAGTCATTTACAGTCCAAAAATTAAACTTTAAAAAATTACCATTTTTGACTATCTGGAAAAAGTTCGACAGGTCTCGGGTCATCGTTTTTCATCCGAAAATTGATTTTTTGGACTGTAGAAAAATTGATTCAAAATGTCGTTTGGATTGAGCCTCATGTTGAATAACTACTTTTTAAAGCCTCAATGTGACCAAAATTGCCATTTTTACAGAATTTTTCTCCTACTCAGAAGCTTCTATTTCGACCTATTCAGGCATTAAAATGACTCTGAACAAACTTATTTTAGTTCCAAGAGTTCTAATTCACATGCAATAGTCATTTAAAGTCCAAAAATTAAACTTTAAAAAATTACCATTTTTGACCATCTGGAAAAAGTTCGACAGGTCACGGGTCATCGTTTTTCATCAGAAAATTGATTTTTTGGACTGTAGAAAAATTGATTCAAAATGTCATTTGGATTGAGCCTCATGTTGAATAACTACTTTTTAAAGCCTCAATGTGACCAAAATTGCCATTTTTACAGCCTTTTTCTCCTACTCAGAAGCTTCTATTTGGACCTATTCAGGCATTAAAATGACTCTAAACACACCTATTTTAGTTCCAAGAGTTCTAATTCACATGCAATAGTCATTTACAGTCCAAAAATTAAACTTTAAAAAATTACCATTGTTGACCATCTGGAAAAAGTTCGACAGGTCACGGGTCATCGTTTTTCATCAGAAAATTGATTTTTTGGACTGTAGAAAAATTGATTCAAAATGTCATTTGGATTGAGCCTCATGTTGAATAACTACTTTTTAAAGCCTTAATGTGACCAAAATTGCCATGTTTACAGACTTTTTATCCTATTCAGAAGGTTCTATTTCGACCAATTTCAGGCATTAAAATGACTCTAAACACACTTATTTTAGTTCCAAGAGTTCGAATTCACATGCAATAGTCATTTACAGTCCAAAAATTAAACTTTAAAAAATTACCATTTTTGACCATCTGGAAAAAGTTTGACAGGTCACGGGTCATCGTTTTTCATCAGAAAATTTATTTTTTGGACTGTGGAAAAATTGATTCAAAATGTCGTTTGGATTGAGCCTCATGTTGAATAACTACTTTTTAAAGCCTCAATGTGACCAAAATTGCCATTTTTACAGACTTTTTCTCCTACTCAGAAGCTTCTATTTCGACCTATTTCAGGCATTAAAATGACTCTAAACACACTTATTTTAGTTCCAAGAGTTCTAATTCACATGCAATAGTCATTTACAGTCCAAAAATTAAACTTTAAAAAATTACCATTCTTGACCATCTGGAAAAAGTTCGACAGGTCACGGGTCATCGTTTTTCATCAGAAAATAGATTTTTTGGACTGTAGAAAAATTGATTCAAAATGTCATTAGGATTGAGCCCCATGTTGAATGACTACTTTTTAAAGCCTCAATGTGACCAAAATTGCCATTTTTACAGACTTTTTCTCCTACTCAGAAGCTTCTATTTCGACATATTCAGGCATTAAAATGACTCTAAACAAACTTATTTTAGTTCCAAGAGTTCTAATTCACATGCAATAGTCATTTAAAGTTCAAAAATTAAACTTTAAAAAATTACCATTTTTGACCATCTGGAAAAAGTTCGACAGGTCACGGGTCATCTTGTTTCATCAGAAAATTGATTTTATGGACTGTAGAAAAATTGATTCAAAATGTCATTTGGATTGAGCCTCATGTTGAATAACTACTTTTTAAAGCCACAATGTGACAGAAATTGCCAATTTTACTGACTTTTTCTCCTACTCAGAAGCTTCTATTTCGACCTATTCAGGCATTAAAATGACTCTAAACACACCTATTTTAGTTCCAAGAGTTCTAATTCACATGCAATAGTCATTTACAGTCCAAAAATTAAACTTTAAAAAATTACCATTTTTGACCATCTGGAAAAAGTTTGACAGGTCACGGGTCATCGTTTTTCATCAGAAAATTGATTTTTTGGACTGTAGAAAAATTGATTCAAAATGTCGTTTGGATTGAGCCTCATGTTGAATAACTACTTTTTAAAGCCTCAATGTGACCAAAATTGCCATTTTTACAGACTTTTTCTCCTACTCAGAAGCTTCTATTTCGACCTATTTCAGGCATTAAAATGACTCTAAACACACTTATTTTAGTTCCAAGAGTTCTAATTCACATGCAATAGTCATTTACAGTCCAAAAATTAAACTTTAAAAAATTACCATTGTTGACCATCTGGAAAAAGTTCGACAGGTCACGGGTCATCGTTTTTCATCAGAAAATTGATTTTTTGGACTGTAGAAAAATTGATTCAAAATGTCATTAGGATTGAGCCTCATGTTGAATGACTACTTTTTAAAGCCTCAATGTGACCAAAATTGCCATTTTTACAGACTTTTTCTCCTACTCAGAAGCTTCTATTTCGACCTATTCAGGCATTAAAATGACTCTAAACAAACTTATTTTAGTTCCAAGAGTTCTAATTCACATGCAATAGTCATTTAAAGTTCAAAAATTAAACTTTAAAAAATTACCATTTTTGACCATCTGGAAAAAGTTCGACAGGTCACGGGTCATCGTTTTTCATCAGAAAATTGATTTTTTGGACTGTAGAAAAATTGATTTAAAATGTCATTTGGATTGAGCCTCATGTTGAATAACTACTTTTCAAAGCCTCAATGTGACCAAAATTGAAATTTTTACAGACTTTTTCTCCTACTCAGAAGCTTCTATTTCGACCTATTTCAGGCATTAATACGACTCCAAACACACTTATTTTAGTTCCAAGAGTTCTAATTCACATGCAATAGTCATTTACAGTCCAAAAATTAAACTTTAAAAAATTACCATTTTTGACCATCTGGAAAAAGTTCGACAGGTCTCGGGTCATCGTTTTTCATCCGAAAATTGATTTTTTGGACTGTAGAACAATTGATTCAAAATGTCATTTGGATTGAGCCTCATGTTGAATAACTACTTTTTAAAGCCTCAATGTGACCAAAATTGCCATTTTTACAGACTTTTTCTCCTACTCAGAAGCTTCTATTTCGACCTATTTCAGGCATTAATACGACTCCAAACACACTTATTTTAGTTCCAAGAGTCCTAATTCACATGCAATAGTCATTTACAGTCCAAAAATTAAACTTTAAAAAATTACCATTTTTGACCATCTGGAAAAAGTTCGACTGGTCTCGGGTCATCGTTTTTCATCCGAAAATTGATTTTTTGGACTGTAGAACAATTGATTCAAAATGTCATTTGGATTGAGCCTCATGTTGAATAACTACTTTTTAAAGCCTCAATGTGACCAAAATTGCCATTTTTACAGACTTTTTCTCCTACTCAGAAGCTTCTATTTCGACCTATTCAGACATTAAAATGACTCTAAACACACTTATTTTAGTTCCAAGAGTTCTAATTCACATGCAATAGTCATTTACAGTCCAAAAATTAAACTGTAAAAAATTACCATTTTTGACCATCTGGAAAAAGTTCGACAGGCTACGGGTCATCGTTTTTCATCAGAAAATTGATTTTTTGGACTGTAGAAAAATTGATTCAAAATGTCATTTGGATTGAGCCTCATGTTGAATAACTACTTTTTAAAGCCTCAATGTGACAGAAATTGCCATTTTTACTGACTTTTTCTCCTACTCAGAAGCTTCTATTTCGACCTATTCAGGCATTAAAATGACTCTAAACACACCTATTTTAGTTCCAAGAGTTCTAATTCACATGTAATAGTCATTTACAGTCCAAAAATTAAACTTTAAAAAATTACCATTTTTGACCATCTGGAAAAAGTTTGACAGGTCACGGGTCATCGTTTTTCATCAGAAAATTGATTTTTTGGACTGTAGAAAAATTGATTCAAAATGTCATTAGGATTGAGCCTCATGTTGAATGACTACTTTTTAAAGCCTCAATGTGACCAAAATTGCCATTTTTACAGACTTTTTCTCCTACTCAGAAGCTTCTATTTCGACCTATTCAGGCATTAAAATGACTCTAAACAAACTTATTTTAGTTCCAAGAGTTCTAATTCACATGCAATAGTCATTTAAAGTTCAAAAATTAAACTTTAAAAAATTACCATTTTTGACCATCTGGAAAAAGTTCGACAGGTCACGGGTCATCGTTTTTCATCAGAAAATTGATTTTTTGGACTGTAGAAAAATTGATTCAAAATGTCATTTGGATAGAGCCTCATGTTGAATAACTACTTTTTAAAGCCTCAATGTGACAGAAATTGCCATTTTTACTGACTTTTTCTCCTACTCAGAAGCTTCTATTTCGACCTATTCAGGCATTAAAATGACTCTAAACACACCTATTTTAGTTCCAAGAGTTCTAATTCACATGCAATAGTCATTTACAATCCAAAAATTAAACTTAAAAAAATTACCATTTTTGACCATCTGGAAAAAGTTTGACAGGTCACGGGTCATCGTTTTTCATCAGAAAATTGATTTTTTGGACTGTAGAAAAATTGATTCAAAATGTCGTTTGGATTGAGCCTCATGTTGAATAACTACTTTTTAAAGCCTCAATGTGACCAAAATTGCCATTTTTACAGACTTTTTCTCCTACTCAGAAGCTTCTATTTCGACCTATTTCAGGCATTAAAATGACTCTAAACACACCTATTTTAGTTCCAAGAGTTCTAATTCACATGCAATAGTCATTTACAGTCCAAAAATTAAACTTAAAAAAATTACCATTGTTGACCATCTGGAAAAAGTTCGACAGGTCACGGGTCATCGTTTTTCATCAGAAAATAGATTTTTTGGACTGTAGAAAAATTGATTCAAAATGTCATTTGGATTGAGCCTCATGTCGAATAACTACTTTATAAAGCCTCAATGTGACCAAAATTGCCATTTTTACAGACTTTTTCTCCTACTCAGAAGGTTCTATTTTGACCAATTTCAGGCATTAAAATGTTTCTAAACACACTTATTTTAGTTCCAAGAGTTCTAATTCACATGCAATAGTCATTTAAAGTCCAAAAATTAAACTTTAAAAAATTACCATTTTTGACCATCTGGAAAAAGTTCGACAGGTCACGGGTCATCGTTTTTCATCAGAAAATGGATTTTTTGGACTGTAGAAAAGTTGATTCAAAATGTCATTTGGATGGAGCCTCATGTTGAATAACTACTTTTTAAAGCCTCAATGTGACCAAAATTGCCATTTTTACAGACTTTTTCTCCTTCTCAGAAGCTTCTATTTCGACCTATTTCAGGCATTAACATGACTCTCAACACACTTATTTTAGTTCCAAGAGTTCTAATTCACATGCAATAGTCATTTACAGTCAAAAAATTAAACTTTAAAAAATTACCATTGTTGACCATCTGGAAAAAGTTCGACAGGTCACGGGTCATCGTTTTTCATCAGAAAATTGATTTTTTGGACTGTAGAAAAATTGATTCAAAACGTCATTTGGATTGAGCCTCATGTTGAATAACTACTTTTTAAAGCCTCAATGTGACCAAAATTGCCATTTTTACAGACTTTTTCTCCTACTCAGAAGCTTCTATTTCGACCTATTTCAGGCATTAAAATGACTCTAAACACAGTTATTTTAGTTCCAAGAGTTCTAATTCACAAGCAATAGTCATTTACAGTCCAAAAATTAAACTTTAAAAAATTACCATTGTTGACCATCTGGAAAAAGTTCGACAGGTCACGGGTCATCGTTTTTCATCCGAAAATTGATTTTTTGGACTGTAGAACAATTGATTCAAAATGTCATTTGGATTGAGCCTCATGTTGAATAACTACTTTTTAAAGCCTCAATGTGACCAAAATTGCCATGTTTACAGACTTTTTATCCTACTCAGAAGGTTCTATTTCGACCAATTTCAGGCATTAAAATGACTCTAAACACACTTACTTTAGTTCCAAGAGTTCTAATTCACATGCAATAGTCATTTACAGTCCAAAAATTAAACTTTAAAAAATTACCATTCTTGACCATCTGGAAAAAGTTGGACAGGTCACGGGTCATCGTTTTTCATCAGAAAATTGATTTTTTGGACTGTAGAAAAATTGATTCAAAATGTCATTAGGATTGAGCCTCATGTTGAATGACTACTTTTTAAAGCCTCAATGTGACCAAAATTGCCATTTTTACAGACTTTTTCTCCTACTCAGAAGCTTCTATTTCGACCTATTCAGGCATTAAAATGACTCTGAACAAACTTATTTTAGTTCCAAGAGTTCTAATTCACATGCAATAGTCATTTAAAGTTAAAAAATTAAACTTTAAAAAATTACCATTTTTGACCATCTGGAAAAAGTTCGACAGGTCACGGGTCATCGTTTTTCATCAGAAAATTGATTTTTTGGACTGTGGAAAAATTGATTCAAAATGTCATTTGGATTGAGCATCATGTTGAATAACTACTTTTTAAAGCCTCAATGTGACCAAAATTGAAATTTTTACAGACTTTTTACTCCTACTCAGAAGCTTCTATTTCGACCTATTTCAGGCATTAAAATGACTCCAAACACACTTATTTTAGTTCCAAGAGTTCTAATTCACATGCAATAGTCATTTACAGTCCAAAAATTAAACTTTAAAAAATTACCATTTTTGACTATCTGGAAAAAGTTCGACAGGTCTCGGGTCATCGTTTTTCATCCGAAAATTGATTTTTTGGACTGTAGAAAAATTGATTCAAAATGTCGTTTGGATTGAGCCTCATGTTGAATAACTACTTTTTAAAGCCTCAATGTGACCAAAATTGCCATTTTTACAGAATTTTTCTCCTACTCAGAAGCTTCTATTTCGACCTATTCAGGCATTAAAATGACTCTGAACAAACTTATTTTAGTTCCAAGAGTTCTAATTCACATGCAATAGTCATTTAAAGTCCAAAAATTAAACTTTAAAAAATTACCATTTTTGACCATCTGGAAAAAGTTCGACAGGTCACGGGTCATCGTTTTTCATCAGAAAATTGATTTTTTGGACTGTAGAAAAATTGATTCAAAATGTCATTTGGATTGAGCCTCATGTTGAATAACTACTTTTTAAAGCCTCAATGTGACCAAAATTGCCATTTTTACAGCCTTTTTCTCCTACTCAGAAGCTTCTATTTGGACCTATTCAGGCATTAAAATGACTCTAAACACACCTATTTTAGTTCCAAGAGTTCTAATTCACATGCAATAGTCATTTACAGTCCAAAAATTTAACTTTAAAAAATTACCATTGTTGACCATCTGGAAAAAGTTCGACAGGTCACGGGTCATCGTTTTTCATCAGAAAATTGATTTTTTGGACTGTAGAAAAATTGATTCAAAATGTCATTTGGATTGAGCCTCATGTTGAATAACTACTTTTTAAAGCCTTAATGTGACCAAAATTGCCATGTTTACAGACTTTTTATCCTATTCAGAAGGTTCTATTTCGACCAATTTCAGGCATTAAAATGACTCTAAACACACTTATTTTAGTTCCAAGAGTTCGAATTCACATGCAATAGTCATTTACAGTCCAAAAATTAAACTTTAAAAAATTACCATTTTTGACCATCTGGAAAAAGTTTGACAGGTCACGGGTCATCGTTTTTCATCAGAAAATTTATTTTTTGGACTGTGGAAAAATTGATTCAAAATGTCGTTTGGATTGAGCCTCATGTTGAATAACTACTTTTTAAAGCCTCAATGTGACCAAAATTGCCATTTTTACAGACTTTTTCTCCTACTCAGAAGCTTCTATTTCGACCTATTTCAGGCATTAAAATGACTCTAAACACACTTATTTTAGTTCCAAGAGTTCTAATTCACATGCAATAGTCATTTACAGTCCAAAAATTAAACTTTAAAAAATTACCATTCTTGACCATCTGGAAAAAGTTCGACAGGTCACGGGTCATCGTTTTTCATCAGAAAATAGATTTTTTGGACTGTAGAAAAATTGATTCAAAATGTCATTAGGATTGAGCCCCATGTTGAATGACTACTTTTTAAAGCCTCAATGTGACCAAAATTGCCATTTTTACAGACTTTTTCTCCTACTCAGAAGCTTCTATTTCGACATATTCAGGCATTAAAATGACTCTAAACAAACTTATTTTAGTTCCAAGAGTTCTAATTCACATGCAATAGTCATTTAAAGTTCAAAAATTAAACTTTAAAAAATTACCATTTTTGACCATCTGGAAAAAGTTCGACAGGTCACGGGTCATCTTGTTTCATCAGAAAATTGATTTTATGGACTGTAGAAAAATTGATTCAAAATGTCATTTGGATTGAGCCTCATGTTGAATAACTACTTTTTAAAGCCACAATGTGACAGAAATTGCCAATTTTACTGACTTTTTCTCCTACTCAGAAGCTTCTATTTCGACCTATTCAGGCATTAAAATGACTCTAAACACACCTATTTTAGTTCCAAGAGTTCTAATTCACATGCAATAGTCATTTACAGTCCAAAAATTAAACTTTAAAAAATTACCATTTTTGACCATCTGGAAAAAGTTTGACAGGTCACGGGTCATCGTTTTTCATCAGAAAATTGATTTTTTGGACTGTAGAAAAATTGATTCAAAATGTCGTTTGGATTGAGCCTCATGTTGAATAACTACTTTTTAAAGCCTCAATGTGACCAAAATTGCCATTTTTACAGACTTTTTCTCCTACTCAGAAGCTTCTATTTCGACCTATTTCAGGCATTAAAATGACTCTAAACACACTTATTTTAGTTCCAAGAGTTCTAATTCACATGCAATAGTCATTTACAGTCCAAAAATTAAACTTTAAAAAATTACCATTGTTGACCATCTGGAAAAAGTTCGACAGGTCACGGGTCATCGTTTTTCATCAGAAAATAGATTTTTTGGACTGTAGAAAAATTGATTCAAAATGTCATTTGGATTGAGCCTCATGTTGAATAATTAGTTTTTAAAGCCTCAATGTGACCAAAATTGCCATTTTTACAGACTTTTTCTCCTACTCAGAAGCTTCTATTTCGACCAATTTCAGGCATTAAAATGTTTCTAAACACACTTATTTTAGTTCCAAGAGTTCTAATTCACATGCAATAGTCATTTAAAGTCCAAAAATTAAACTTTAAAAAATTACCATTTTTGACCATCTGGAAAAAGTTCGACAGGTCACGGGTCATCGTTTTTCATCAGAAAATTGATTTTTTGGACTGTAGAAAAATTGATTCAAAATGTCATTAGGATTGAGCCTCATGTTGAATGACTACTTTTTAAAGCCTCAATGTGACCAAAATTGCCATTTTTACAGACTTTTTCTCCTACTCAGAAGCTTCTATTTCGACCTATTCAGGCATTAAAATGACTCTAAACAAACTTATTTTAGTTCCAAGAGTTCTAATTCACATGCAATAGTCATTTAAAGTTCAAAAATTAAACTTTAAAAAATTACCATTTTTGACCATCTGGAAAAAGTTCGACAGGTCACGGGTCATCGTTTTTCATCAGAAAATTGATTTTTTGGACTGTAGAAAAATTGATTTAAAATGTCATTTGGATTGAGCCTCATGTTGAATAACTACTTTTCAAAGCCTCAATGTGACCAAAATTGAAATTTTTACAGACTTTTTCTCCTACTCAGAAGCTTCTATTTCGACCTATTTCAGGCATTAATACGACTCCAAACACACTTATTTTAGTTCCAAGAGTTCTAATTCACATGCAATAGTCATTTACAGTCCAAAAATTAAACTTTAAAAAATTACCATTTTTGACCATCTGGAAAAAGTTCGACAGGTCTCGGGTCATCGTTTTTCATCCGAAAATTGATTTTTTGGACTGTAGAACAATTGATTCAAAATGTCATTTGGATTGAGCCTCATGTTGAATAACTACTTTTTAAAGCCTCAATGTGACCAAAATTGCCATTTTTACAGACTTTTTCTCCTACTCAGAAGCTTCTATTTCGACCTATTCAGACATTAAAATGACTCTAAACACACTTATTTTAGTTCCAAGAGTTCTAATTCACATGCAATAGTCATTTACAGTCCAAAAATTAAACTGTAAAAAATTACCATTTTTGACCATCTGGAAAAAGTTTGACAGGTCACGGGTCATCGTTTTTCATCAGAAAATTGATTTTTTGGACTGTAGAAAAATTGATTCAAAATGTCGTTTGGATTGAGCCTCATGTTGAATAACTACTTTTTAAAGCCTCAATGTGACCAAAATTGCCATTTTTACAGACTTTTTCTCCTACTCAGAAGCTTCTATTTCGACCTATTTCAGGCATTAAAATGACTCTAAACACACTTATTTTAGTTCCAAGAGTTCTAATTCACATGCAATAGTCATTTACAGTCCAAAAATTAAACTTTAAAAAATTACCATTGTTGACCATCTGGAAAAAGTTCGACAGGTCACGGGTCATCGTTTTTCATCAGAAAATTGATTTTTTGGACTGTAGAAAAATTGATTCAAAACGTCATTTGGATTGAGCCTCATGTTGAATAACTACTTTTTAAAGCCTCAATGTGACCAAAATTGCCATTTTTACAGACTTTTTCTCCTACTCAGAAGCTTCTATTTCGACCTATTTCAGGCATTAAAATGACTCTAAACACACTTATTTTAGTTTCAAGAGTTCTAATTCACATGCAATAGTCATTTACAGTCCAAAAATTAAACTTTAAAAAATTACAATTATTGACCATCTGGAAAAAGTTCGACAGGTCACGGGTCATCGTTTTTCATCAGAAAATTGATTTTTTGGACTGTAGAAAAATTGATTCAAAATGTCATTAGGATTGAGCCTCATGTTGAATGACTACTTTTTAAAGCCTCAATGTGACCAAAATTGCCATTTTTACAGACTTTTTCTCCTACTCAGAAGCTTCTATTTCGACATATTCAGGCATTAAAATGACTCTAAACAAACTTATTTTAGTTCCAAGAGTTCTAATTCACATGCAATAGTCATTTAAAGTTCAAAAATTAAACTTTAAAAAATTACCATTTTTGACCATCTGGAAAAAGTTCGACAGGTCACGGGTCATCGTTTTTCATCAGAAAATTGATTTTTTGGACTGTAGAAAAATTGATTCAAAATGTCATTTGGATTGAGCCTCATGTTGAATAACTACTTTTTAAAGCCTCAATGTGACCAAAATTGCCATTTTTACAGACTTTTTCTCCTACTCAGAAGCTTCTATTTCGACCTATTCAGACATTAAAATGACTCTAAACACACTTATTTTAGTTCCAAGAGTTCTAATTCACATGCAATAGTCATTTACAGTCCAAAAATTAAACTGTAAAAAATTACCATTTTTGACCATCTGGAAAAAGTTCGACAGGTCACGGGTCATCGTTTTTCATCGGAAAATTGATTTTTTGGACTGTAGAAAAATTGATTCAAAATGTCATTTGGATTGAGCCTCATGTTGAATAACTACTTTTTAAAGCCTCAATGTGACAGAAATTGCCATTTTTAAAGACTTTTTCTCCTACTCAGAAGCTTCTATTTCGACCTATTCAGACATTAAAATGACTCTAAACACACTTATTTTAGTTCCAAGAGTCCTAATTCACATGCAATAGTCATTTACAGTCCAAAAATTAAACTGTAAAAAATTACCATTTTTGACCATCTGGAAAAAGTTCGACAGGCCACGGGTCATCGTTTTTCATCAGAAAATTGATTTTTTGGACTGTAGAAAAATTGATTCAAAATGTCATTTGGATTGAGCCTCATGTTGAATAACTACTTTTTAAAGCCTCAATGTGACAGAAATTGCCATTTTTACAGACTTTTTCTCCTACTCAGAAGCTTCTATTTCGACCTATTCAGGCATTAAAATGACTCTAAACACACCTATTTTAGTTCCAAGAGTTCTAATTCACATGTAATAGTCATTTACAGTCCAAAAATTAAACTTTAAAAAATTACCATTTTTGACCATCTGGAAAAAGTTTGACAGGTCACGGGTCATCGTTTTTCATCAGAAAATTGATTTTTTGGACTGTAGAAAAATTGATTCAAAATGTCGTTTGGATTGAGCCTCATGTTGAATAACTACTTTTTAAAGCCTCAATGTGACCAAAATTGCCATTTTTACAGACTTTTTCTCCTACTCAGAAGCTTCTATTTCGACCTATTTCAGGCATTAAAATGACTCTAAACACACTTATTTTAGTTCCAAGAGTTCTAATTCACATGCAATAGTCATTTACAGTCCAAAAATTAAACTTTAAAAAATTACCATTGTTGACCATCTGGAAAAAGTTCGACAGGTCACGGGTCATCGTTTTTCATCAGAAAATTGATTTTTTGGACTGTAGAAAAATTGATTCAAAACGTCATTTGGATTGAGCCTCATGTTGAATAACTACTTTTTAAAGCCTCAATGTGACCAAAATTGCCATTTTTACAGACTTTTTCTCCTACTCAGAAGCTTCTATTTCGACATATTCAGGCATTAAAATGACTCTAAACAAACTTATTTTAGTTCCAAGAGTTCTAATTCACATGCAATAGTCATTTAAAGTTCAAAAATTAAACTTTAAAAAATTACCATTTTTGACCATCTGGAAAAAGTTCGACAGGTCACGGGTCATCTTGTTTCATCAGAAAATTGATTTTATGGACTGTAGAAAAATTGATTCAAAATGTCATTTGGATTGAGCCTCATGTTGAATAACTACTTTTTAAAGCCACAATGTGACAGAAATTGCCAATTTTACTGACTTTTTCTCCTACTCAGAAGCTTCTATTTCGACCTATTCAGGCATTAAAATGACTCTAAACACACCTATTTTAGTTCCAAGAGTTCTAATTCACATGCAATAGTCATTTACAGTCCAAAAATTAAACTTTAAAAAATTACCATTTTTGACCATCTGGAAAAAGTTTGACAGGTCACGGGTCATCGTTTTTCATCAGAAAATTGATTTTTTGGACTGTAGAAAAATTGATTCAAAATGTCGTTTGGATTGAGCCTCATGTTGAATAACTACTTTTTAAAGCCTCAATGTGACCAAAATTGCCATTTTTACAGACTTTTTCTCCTACTCAGAAGCTTCTATTTCGACCTATTTCAGGCATTAAAATGACTCTAAACACACTTATTTTAGTTCCAAGAGTTCTAATTCACATGCAATAGTCATTTACAGTCCAAAAATTAAACTTTAAAAAATTACCATTGTTGACCATCTGGAAAAAGTTCGACAGGTCACGGGTCATCGTTTTTCATCAGAAAATAGATTTTTTGGACTGTAGAAAAATTGATTCAAAATGTCATTTGGATTGAGCCTCATGTTGAATAATTAGTTTTTAAAGCCTCAATGTGACCAAAATTGCCATTTTTACAGACTTTTTCTCCTACTCAGAAGCTTCTATTTCGACCAATTTCAGGCATTAAAATGTTTCTAAACACACTTATTTTAGTTCCAAGAGTTCTAATTCACATGCAATAGTCATTTAAAGTCCAAAAATTAAACTTTAAAAAATTACCATTTTTGACCATCTGGAAAAAGTTCGACAGGTCACGGGTCATCGTTTTTCATCAGAAAATTGATTTTTTGGACTGTAGAAAAATTGATTCAAAATGTCATTAGGATTGAGCCTCATGTTGAATGACTACTTTTTAAAGCCTCAATGTGACCAAAATTGCCATTTTTACAGACTTTTTCTCCTACTCAGAAGCTTCTATTTCGACCTATTCAGGCATTAAAATGACTCTAAACAAACTTATTTTAGTTCCAAGAGTTCTAATTCACATGCAATAGTCATTTAAAGTTCAAAAATTAAACTTTAAAAAATTACCATTTTTGACCATCTGGAAAAAGTTCGACAGGTCACGGGTCATCGTTTTTCATCAGAAAATTGATTTTTTGGACTGTAGAAAAATTGATTTAAAATGTCATTTGGATTGAGCCTCATGTTGAATAACTACTTTTCAAAGCCTCAATGTGACCAAAATTGAAATTTTTACAGACTTTTTCTCCTACTCAGAAGCTTCTATTTCGACCTATTTCAGGCATTAATACGACTCCAAACACACTTATTTTAGTTCCAAGAGTTCTAATTCACATGCAATAGTCATTTACAGTCCAAAAATTAAACTTTAAAAAATTACCATTTTTGACCATCTGGAAAAAGTTCGACAGGTCTCGGGTCATCGTTTTTCATCCGAAAATTGATTTTTTGGACTGTAGAACAATTGATTCAAAATGTCATTTGGATTGAGCCTCATGTTGAATAACTACTTTTTAAAGCCTCAATGTGACCAAAATTGCCATTTTTACAGACTTTTTCTCCTACTCAGAAGCTTCTATTTCGACCTATTCAGACATTAAAATGACTCTAAACACACTTATTTTAGTTCCAAGAGTTCTAATTCACATGCAATAGTCATTTACAGTCCAAAAATTAAACTGTAAAAAATTACCATTTTTGACCATCTGGAAAAAGTTTGACAGGTCACGGGTCATCGTTTTTCATCAGAAAATTGATTTTTTGGACTGTAGAAAAATTGATTCAAAATGTCGTTTGGATTGAGCCTCATGTTGAATAACTACTTTTTAAAGCCTCAATGTGACCAAAATTGCCATTTTTACAGACTTTTTCTCCTACTCAGAAGCTTCTATTTCGACCTATTTCAGGCATTAAAATGACTCTAAACACACTTATTTTAGTTCCAAGAGTTCTAATTCACATGCAATAGTCATTTACAGTCCAAAAATTAAACTTTAAAAAATTACCATTGTTGACCATCTGGAAAAAGTTCGACAGGTCACGGGTCATCGTTTTTCATCAGAAAATTGATTTTTTGGACTGTAGAAAAATTGATTCAAAACGTCATTTGGATTGAGCCTCATGTTGAATAACTACTTTTTAAAGCCTCAATGTGACCAAAATTGCCATTTTTACAGACTTTTTCTCCTACTCAGAAGCTTCTATTTCGACCTATTTCAGGCATTAAAATGACTCTAAACACACTTATTTTAGTTTCAAGAGTTCTAATTCACATGCAATAGTCATTTACAGTCCAAAAATTAAACTTTAAAAAATTACAATTATTGACCATCTGGAAAAAGTTCGACAGGTCACGGGTCATCGTTTTTCATCAGAAAATTGATTTTTTGGACTGTAGAAAAATTGATTCAAAATGTCATTAGGATTGAGCCTCATGTTGAATGACTACTTTTTAAAGCCTCAATGTGACCAAAATTGCCATTTTTACAGACTTTTTCTCCTACTCAGAAGCTTCTATTTCGACATATTCAGGCATTAAAATGACTCTAAACAAACTTATTTTAGTTCCAAGAGTTCTAATTCACATGCAATAGTCATTTAAAGTTCAAAAATTAAACTTTAAAAAATTACCATTTTTGACCATCTGGAAAAAGTTCGACAGGTCACGGGTCATCGTTTTTCATCAGAAAATTGATTTTTTGGACTGTAGAAAAATTGATTCAAAATGTCATTTGGATTGAGCCTCATGTTGAATAACTACTTTTTAAAGCCTCAATGTGACCAAAATTGCCATTTTTACAGACTTTTTCTCCTACTCAGAAGCTTCTATTTCGACCTATTCAGACATTAAAATGACTCTAAACACACTTATTTTAGTTCCAAGAGTTCTAATTCACATGCAATAGTCATTTACAGTCCAAAAATTAAACTGTAAAAAATTACCATTTTTGACCATCTGGAAAAAGTTCGACAGGTCACGGGTCATCGTTTTTCATCGGAAAATTGATTTTTTGGACTGTAGAAAAATTGATTCAAAATGTCATTTGGATTGAGCCTCATGTTGAATAACTACTTTTTAAAGCCTCAATGTGACAGAAATTGCCATTTTTAAAGACTTTTTCTCCTACTCAGAAGCTTCTATTTCGACCTATTCAGACATTAAAATGACTCTAAACACACTTATTTTAGTTCCAAGAGTCCTAATTCACATGCAATAGTCATTTACAGTCCAAAAATTAAACTGTAAAAAATTACCATTTTTGACCATCTGGAAAAAGTTCGACAGGCCACGGGTCATCGTTTTTCATCAGAAAATTGATTTTTTGGACTGTAGAAAAATTGATTCAAAATGTCATTTGGATTGAGCCTCATGTTGAATAACTACTTTTTAAAGCCTCAATGTGACAGAAATTGCCATTTTTACAGACTTTTTCTCCTACTCAGAAGCTTCTATTTCGACCTATTCAGGCATTAAAATGACTCTAAACACACCTATTTTAGTTCCAAGAGTTCTAATTCACATGTAATAGTCATTTACAGTCCAAAAATTAAACTTTAAAAAATTACCATTTTTGACCATCTGGAAAAAGTTTGACAGGTCACGGGTCATCGTTTTTCATCAGAAAATTGATTTTTTGGACTGTAGAAAAATTGATTCAAAATGTCGTTTGGATTGAGCCTCATGTTGAATAACTACTTTTTAAAGCCTCAATGTGACCAAAATTGCCATTTTTACAGACTTTTTCTCCTACTCAGAAGCTTCTATTTCGACCTATTTCAGGCATTAAAATGACTCTAAACACACTTATTTTAGTTCCAAGAGTTCTAATTCACATGCAATAGTCATTTACAGTCCAAAAATTAAACTTTAAAAAATTACCATTGTTGACCATCTGGAAAAAGTTCGACAGGTCACGGGTCATCGTTTTTCATCAGAAAATTGATTTTTTGGACTGTAGAAAAATTGATTCAAAACGTCATTTGGATTGAGCCTCATGTTGAATAACTACTTTTTAAAGCCTCAATGTGACCAAAATTGCCATTTTTACAGACTTTTTCTCCTACTCAGAAGCTTCTATTTCGACCTATTTCAGGCATTAAAATGACTCTAAACACACTTATTTTAGTTCCAAGAGTTCTAATTCACATGCAATAGTCATTTACAGTCCAAAAATTAAACTTTAAAAAATTACCATTATTGACCATCTGGAAAAAGTTCGACAGGTCACGGGTCATCGTTTTTCATCAGAAAATTGATTTTTTGGACTGTACAAAAATTGATTCAAAATGTCATTAGGATTGAGCCTCATGTTGAATGACTACTTTTTAAAGCCTCAATGTGACCAAAATTGCCATTTTTACAGACTTTTTCTCCTACTCAGAAGCTTCTATTTCGACCTATTCAGGCATTAAAATGACTCTAAACAAACTTATTTTAGTTCCAAGAGTTCTAATTCACATGCAATAGTCATTTAAAGTTCAAAAATTAAACTTTAAAAAATTACCATTTTTGACCATCTGGAAAAAGTTCGACAGGTCACGGGTCATCGTTTTTCATCAGAAAATTGATTTTTTGGACTGTAGAAAAATTGATTCAAAATGTCATTTGGATTGAGCCTCATGTTGAATAACTACTTTTTAAAGCCTCAATGTGACCAAAATTGAAATTTTTACAGACTTTTTCTCCTACTCAGAAGCTTCTATTTCGACCTATTTCAGGCATTAAAATGACTCCAAACACACTTATTTTAGTTCCAAGAGTTCTAATTCACATGCAATAGTCATTTACAGTCCAAAAATTAAACTTTAAAAAATTACCATTTTTGACCATCTGGAAAAAGTTCGACAGGTCTCGGGTCACCGTTTTTCATCCGAAAATTGATTTTTTGGACTGTAGAACAATTGATTCAAAATGTCATTTGGATTGAGCCTCATGTTGAATAACTACTTTTTAAAGCCTCAATGTGACCAAAATTGCCATTTTTACAGACTTTTTCTCCTACTCAGAAGCTTCTATTTCGACCTATTCAGACATTAAAATGACTCTAAACACACTTATTTTAGTTCCAAGAGTTCTAATTCACATGCAATAGTCATTTACAGTCCAAAAATTAAACTGTAAAAAATTACCATTTTTGACCATCTGGAAAAAGTTCGACAGGTCACGGGTCATCGTTTTTCATCGGAAAATTGATTTTTTGGACTGTAGAAAAATTGATTCAAAATGTTATTTGGATTGAGCCTCATGTTGAATAACTACTTTTTAAAGCCTCAATGTGACAGAAATTGCCATTTTTACTGACTTTTTCTCCTACTCAGAAGCTTCTATTTCGACCTATTCAGGCATTAAAATGACTCTAAACACACCTATTTTAGTTCCAAGAGTTCTAATTCACATGCAATAGTCATTTACAGTCCAAAAATTAAACTTTAAAAAATTACCATTGTTGACCATCTGGAAAAAGTTCGACAGGTCACGGGTCATCGTTTTTCATCAGAAAATTGATTTTTTGGACTGTAGAAAAATTGATTCAAAATGTCATTAGGATTGAGCCTCATGTTGAATGACTACTTTTTAAAGCCTCAATGTGACCAAAATTGCCATTTTTACAGACTTTTTCTCCTACTCAGAAGCTTCTATTTCGACCTATTCAGGCATTAAAATGACTCTAAACAAACTTATTTTAGTTCCAAGAGTTCTAATTCACATGCAATAGTCATTTAAAGTTCAAAAATTAAACTTTAAAAAATTACCATTTTTGACCATCTGGAAAAAGTTCGACAGGTCACGGGTCATCGTTTTTCATCAGAAAATTGATTTTTTGGACTGTAGAAAAATTGATTCAAAATGTCATTTGGATTGAGCCTCATGTTGAATAACTACTTTTTAAAGCCTCAATGTGACAGAAATTGCCATTTTTACTGACTTTTTCTCCTACTCAGAAGCTTCTATTTCGACCTATTCAGGCATTAAAATGACTCTAAACACACCTATTTTAGTTCCAAGAGTTCTAATTCACATGCAATAGTCATTTACAATCCAAAAATTAAACTTAAAAAAATTACCATTTTTGACCATCTGGAAAAAGTTTGACAGGTCACGGGTCATCGTTTTTCATCAGAAAATTGATTTTTTGGACTGTAGAAAAATTGATTCAAAATGTCATTTGGATTGAGCCTCATGTTGAATAACTACTTTTTAAAGCCTCAATGTGACCAAAATTGAAATTTTTACAGACTTTTTCTCCTACTCAGAAGCTTCTATTTCGACCTATTTCAGGCATTAAAATGACTCCAAACACACTTATTTTAGTTCCAAGAGTTCTAATTCACATGCAATAGTCATTTACAGTCCAAAAATTAAACTGTAAAAAATTACCATTTTTGACCATCTGGAAAAAGTTCGACAGGTCACGGGTCATCGTTTTTCATCGGAAAATTGATTTTTTGGACTGTAGAAAAATTGATTCAAAATGTTATTTGGATTGAGCCTCATGTTGAATAACTACTTTTTAAAGCCTCAATGTGACAGAAATTGCCATTTTTACTGACTTTTTCTCCTACTCAGAAGCTTCTATTTCGACCTATTCAGGCATTAAAATGACTCTAAACACACCTATTTTAGTTCCAAGAGTTCTAATTCACATGCAATAGTCATTTACAGTCCAAAAATTAAACTTTAAAAAATTACCATTTTTGACCATCTGGAAAAAGTTTGACAGGTCACGGGTCATCGTTTTTCATCAGAAAATTGATTTTTTGGACTGTAGAAAAATTGATTCAAAATGTCGTTTGGATTGAGCCTCATGTTGAACAACTACTTTTTAAAGCCTCAATGTGACCAAAATTGCCATTTTTACAGACTTTTTCTCCTACTCAGAAGCTTCTATTTCGACCTATTTCAGGCATTAAAATGACTCTAAACACACCTATTTTAGTTCCAAGAGTTCTAATTCACATGCAATAGTCATTTACAGTCCAAAAATTAAACTTTAAAAAATTACCATTGTTGACCATCTGGAAAAAGTTCGACAGGTCACGGGTCATCGTTTTTCATCAGAAAATTGATTTTTTGGACTGTAGAAAAATTGATTCAAAATGTCATTAGGATTGAGCCTCATGTTGAATGACTACTTTTTAAAGCCTCAATGTGACCAAAATTGCCATTTTTACAGACTTTTTCTCCTACTCAGAAGCTTCTATTTCGACCTATTCAGGCATTAAAATGACTCTAAACAAACTTATTTTAGTTCCAAGAGTTCTAATTCACATGCAATAGTCATTTAAAGTTCAAAAATTAAACTTTAAAAAATTACCATTTTTGACCATCTGGAAAAAGTTCGACAGGTCACGGGTCATCGTTTTTCATCAGAAAATTGATTTTTTGGACTGTAGAAAAATTGATTCAAAATGTCATTTGGATTGAGCCTCATGTTGAATAACTACTTTTTAAAGCCTCAATGTGACAGAAATTGCCATTTTTACTGACTTTTTCTCCTACTCAGAAGCTTCTATTTCGACCTATTCAGGCATTAAAATGACTCTAAACACACCTATTTTAGTTCCAAGAGTTCTAATTCACATGTAATAGTCATTTACAGTCCAAAAATTAAACTTTAAAAAATTACCATTTTTGACCATCTGGAAAAAGTTTGACAGGTCACGGGTCATCGTTTTTCATCAGAAAATTGATTTTTTGGACTGTAGAAAAATTGATTCAAAATGTCGTTTGGATTGAGCCTCATGTTGAATAACTACTTTTTAAAGCCTCAATGTGACCAAAATTGCCATTTTTACAGACTTTTTCTCCTACTCAGAAGCTTCTATTTCGACCTATTTCAGGCATTAAAATGACTCTAAACACACTTATTTTAGTTCCAAGAGTTCTAATTCACATGCAATAGTCATTTACAGTCCAAAAATTAAACTTTAAAAAATTACCATTGTTGACCATCTGGAAAAAGTTCGACAGGTCACGGGTCATCGTTTTTCATCAGAAAATTGATTTTTTGGACTGTAGAAAAATTGATTCAAAACGTCATTTGGATTGAGCCTCATGTTGAATAACTACTTTTTAAAGCCTCAATGTGACCAAAATTGCCATTTTTACAGACTTTTTCTCCTACTCAGAAGCTTCTATTTCGAACTATTTCAGGCATTAAAATGACTCTAAACACACTTATTTTAGTTCCAAGAGTTCTAATTCACATGCAATAGTCATTTACAGTCCAAAAATTAAACTTTAAAAAATTACCATTATTGACCATCTGGAAAAAGTTCGACAGGTCACGGGTCATCGTTTTTCATCAGAAAATTGATTTTTTGGACTGTAGAAAAATTGATTCAAAATGTCATTAGGATTGAGCCTCATGTTGAATGACTACTTTTTAAAGCCTCAATGTGACCAAAATTGCCATTTTTACAGACTTTTTCTCCTACTCAGAAGCTTCTATTTCGACCTATTCAGGCATTAAAATGACTCTAAACAAACTTATTTTAGTTCCAAGAGTTCTAATTCACATGCAATAGTCATTTAAAGTTCAAAAATTAAACTTTAAAAAATTACCATTTTTGACCATCTGGAAAAAGTTCGACAGGTCACGGGTCATCGTTTTTCATCAGAAAATTGATTTTTTGGACTGTAGAAAAATTGATTCAAAATGTCATTTGGATTGAGCCTCATGTTGAATAACTACTTTTTAAAGCCTCAATGTGACCAAAATTGAAATTTTTACAGACTTTTTCTCCTACTCAGAAGCTTCTATTTCGACCTATTTCAGGCATTAAAATGACTCCAAACACACTTATTTTAGTTCCAAGAGTTCTAATTCACATGCAATAGTCATTTACAGTCCAAAAATTAAACTTTAAAAAATTACCATTTTTGACCATCTGGAAAAAGTTCGACAGGTCTCGGGTCACCGTTTTACATCCGAAAATTGATTTTTTGGACTGTAGAACAATTGATTCAAAATGTCATTTGGATTGAGCCTCATGTTGAATAACTACTTTTTAAAGCCTCAATGTGACAGAAATTGCCATTTTTACAGACTTTTTCTCCTACTCAGAAGCTTCTATTTCGACCTATTCAGACATTAAAATGACTCTAAACACACTTATTTTAGTTCCAAGAGTTCTAATTCACATGCAATAGTCATTTACAGTCCAAAAATTAAACTGTAAAAAATTACCATTTTTGACCATCTGGAAAAAGTTCGACAGGCCACGGGTCATCGTTTTTCATCAGAAAATTGATTTTTTGGACTGTAGAAAAATTGATTCAAAATGTCATTTGGATTGAGCCTCATGTTGAATAACTACTTTTTAAAGCCTCAATGTGACAGAAATTGCCATTTTTACTGACTTTTTCTCCTACTCAGAAGCTTCTATTTCGACCTATTCAGGCATTAAAATGACTCTAAACACACCTATTTTAGTTCCAAGAGTTCTAATTCACATGTAATAGTCATTTACAGTCCAAAAATTAAACTTTAAAAAATTACCATTTTTGACCATCTGGAAAAAGTTTGACAGGTCACGGGTCATCGTTTTTCATCAGAAAATTGATTTTTTGGACTGTAGAAAAATTGATTCAAAATGTCGTTTGGATTGAGCCTCATGTTGAATAACTACTTTTTAAAGCCTCAATGTGACCAAAATTGCCATTTTTACAGACTTTTTCTCCTACTCAGAAGCTTCTATTTCGACCTATTTCAGGCATTAAAATGACTCTAAACACACTTATTTTAGTTCCAAGAGTTCTAATTCACATGCAATAGTCATTTACAGTCCAAAAATTAAACTTTAAAAAATTACCATTGTTGACCATCTGGAAAAAGTTCGACAGGTCACGGGTCATCGTTTTTCATCAGAAAATTGATTTTTTGGACTGTAGAAAAATTGATTCAAAACGTCATTTGGATTGAGCCTCATGTTGAATAACTACTTTTTGAAGCCTCAATGTGACCAAAATTGCCATTTTTACAGACTTTTTCTCCTACTCAGAAGCTTCTATTTCGACCTATTTCAGGCATTAAAATGACTCTAAACACACTTATTTTAGTTCCAAGAGTTCTAATTCACATGCAATAGTCATTTACAGTCCAAAAATTAAACTTTAAAAAATTACCATTATTGACCATCTGGAAAAAGTTCGACAGGTCACGGGTCATCGTTTTTCATCAGAAAATTGATTTTTTGGACTGTACAAAAATTGATTCAAAATGTCATTAGGATTGAGCCTCATGTTGAATGACTACTTTTTAAAGCCTCAATGTGACCAAAATTGCCATTTTTACAGACTTTTTCTCCTACTCAGAAGCTTCTATTTCGACCTATTCAGACATTAAAATGACTCTAAACACACTTATTTTAGTTCCAAGAGTTCTAATTCACATGCAATAGTCATTTACAGTCCAAAAATTAAACTGTAAAAAATTACCATTTTTGACCATCTGGAAAAAGTTCGACAGGTCACGGGTCATCGTTTTTCATCGGAAAATTGATTTTTTGGACTGTAGAAAAATTGATTCAAAATGTTATTTGGATTGAGCCTCATGTTGAATAACTACTTTTTAAAGCCTCAATGTGACAGAAATTGCCATTTTTACTGAATCTTTCTCCTACTCAGAAGCTTCTATTTCGACCTATTCAGGCATTAAAATGACTCTAAACACACCTATTTTAGTTCCAAGAGTTCTAATTCACATGCAATAGTCATTTACAGTCCAAAAATTAAACTTTAAAAAATTACCATTTTTGACCATCTGGAAAAAGTTTGACAGGTCACGGGTCATCGTTTTTCATCAGAAAATTGATTTTTTGGACTGTAGAAAAATTGATTCAAAATGTCGTTTGGATTGAGCCTCATGTTGAACAACTACTTTTTAAAGCCTCAATGTGACCAAAATTGCCATTTTTACAGACTTTTTCTCCTACTCAGAAGCTTCTATTTCGACCTATTTCAGGCATTAAAATGACTCTAAACACACCTATTTTAGTTCCAAGAGTTCTAATTCACATGCAATAGTCATTTACAGTCCAAAAATTAAACTTTAAAAAATTACCATTGTTGACCATCTGGAAAAAGTTCGACAGGTCACGGGTCATCGTTTTTCATCAGAAAATTGATTTTTTGGACTGTAGAAAAATTGATTCAAAATGTCATTAGGATTGAGCCTCATGTTGAATGACTACTTTTTAAAGCCTCAATGTGACCAAAATTGCCATTTTTACAGACTTTTTCTCCTACTCAGAAGCTTCTATTTCGACCTATTCAGGCATTAAAATGACTCTAAACAAACTTATTTTAGTTCCAAGAGTTCTAATTCACATGCAATAGTCATTTAAAGTTCAAAAATTAAACTTTAAAAAATTACCATTTTTGACCATCTGGAAAAAGTTCGACAGGTCACGGGTCATCGTTTTTCATCAGAAAATTGATTTTTTGGACTGTAGAAAAATTGATTCAAAATGTCATTTGGATTGAGCCTCATGTTGAATAACTACTTTTTAAAGCCTCAATGTGACCAAAATTGAAATTTTTACAGACTTTTTCTCCTACTCAGAAGCTTCTATTTCGACCTATTTCAGGCATTAAAATGACTCCAAACACACTTATTTTAGTTCCAAGAGTTCTAATTCACATGCAATAGTCATTTACAGTCCAAAAATTAAACTTTAAAAAATTACCATTTTTGACCATCTGGAAAAAGTTCGACAGGTCTCGGGTCACCGTTTTTCATCCGAAAATTGATTTTTTGGACTGTAGAACAATTGATTCAAAATGTCATTTCGATTGAGCCTCATGTTGAATAACTACTTTTTAAAGCCTCAATGTGACCAAAATTGCCATTTTTACAGACTTTTTCTCCTACTCAGAAGCTTCTATTTCGACCTATTCAGACATTAAAATGACTCTAAACACACTTATTTTAGTTCCAAGAGTTCTAATTCACATGCAATAGTCATTTACAGTCCAAAAATTAAACTGTAAAAAATTACCATTTTTGACCATCTGGAAAAAGTTCGACAGGTCACGGGTCATCGTTTTTCATCAGAAAATTGATTTTTTGGACTGTAGAAAAATTGATTCAAAATGTCGTTTGGATTGAGCCTCATGTTGAACAACTACTTTTTAAAGCCTCAATGTGACCAAAATTGCCATTTTTACAGACTTTTTCTCCTACTCAGAAGCTTCTTTTTCGACCTATTTCAGGCATTAAAATGACTCTAAACACACCTATTTTAGTTCCAAGAGTTCTAATTCACATGCAATAGTCATTTACAGTCCAAAAATTAAACTTTAAAAAATTACCATTGTTGACCATCTGGAAAAAGTTCGACAGGTCACGGGTCATCGTTTTTCATCAGAAAATTGATTTTTTGGACTGTAGAAAAATTGATTCAAAATGTCATTAGGATTGAGCCTCATGTTGAATGACTACTTTTTAAAGCCTCAATGTGACCAAAATTGCCATTTTTACAGACTTTTTCTCCTACTCAGAAGCTTCTATTTCGACCTATTCAGGCATTAAAATGACTCTAAACAAACTTATTTTAGTTCCAAGAGTTCTAATTCACATGCAATAGTCATTTAAAGTTCAAAAATTAAACTTTAAAAAATTACCATTTTTGAGCATCTGGAAAAAGTTCGACAGGTCACGGGTCATCGTTTTTCATCAGAAAATTGATTTTTTGGACTGTAGAAAAATTGATTCAAAATGTCATTTGGATTGAGCCTCATGTTGAATAACTACTTTTTAAAGCCTCAATGTGACAGAAATTGCCATTTTTACTGACTTTTTCTCCTACTCAGAAGCTTCTATTTCGACCTATTCAGGCATTAAAATGACTCTAAACACACCTATTTTAGTTCCAAGAGTTCTAATTCACATGTAATAGTCATTTACAGTCCAAAAATTAAACTTTAAAAAATTACCATTTTTGACCATCTGGAAAAAGTTTGACAGGTCACGGGTCATCGTTTTTCATCAGAAAATTGATTTTTTGGACTGTAGAAAAATTGATTCAAAATGTCGTTTGGATTGAGCCTCATGTTGAATAACTACTTTTTAAAGCCTCAATGTGACCAAAATTGCCATTTTTACAGACTTTTTCTCCTACTCAGAAGCTTCTATTTCGACCTATTTCAGGCATTAAAATGACTCTAAACACACTTATTTTAGTTCCAAGAGTTCTAATTCACATGCAATAGTCATTTACAGTCCAAAAATTAAACTTTAAAAAATTACCATTGTTGACCATCTGGAAAAAGTTCGACAGGTCACGGGTCATCGTTTTTCATCAGAAAATTGATTTTTTGGACTGTAGAAAAATTGATTCAAAACGTCATTTGGATTGAGCCTCATGTTGAATAACTACTTTTTAAAGCCTCAATGTGACCAAAATTGCCATTTTTACAGACTTTTTCTCCTACTCAGAAGCTTCTATTTCGACCTATTTCAGGCATTAAAATGACTCTAAACACACTTATTTTAGTTCCAAGAGTTCTAATTCACATGCAATAGTCATTTACAGTCCAAAAATTAAACTTTAAAAAATTACCATTATTGACCATCTGGAAAAAGTTCGACAGGTCACGGGTCATCGTTTTTCATCAGAAAATTGATTTTTTGGACTGTAGAAAAATTGATTCAAAATGTCATTAGGATTGAGCCTCATGTTGAATGACTACTTTTTAAAGCCTCAATGTGACCAAAATTGCCATTTTTACAGACTTTTTCTCCTACTCAGAAGCTTCTATTTCGACCTATTCAGGCATTAAAATGACTCTAAACAAACTTATTTTAGTTCCAAGAGTTCTAACTCACATGCAATAGTCATTTAAAGTTCAAAAATTAAACTTTAAAAAATTACCATTTTTGACCATCTGGAAAAAGTTCGACAGGTCACGGGTCATCGTTTTTCATCAGAAAATTGATTTTTTGGACTGTAGAAAAATTGATTCAAAATGTCATTTGGATTGAGCCTCATGTTGAATAACTACTTTTTAAAGCCTCAATGTGACCAAAATTGAAATTTTTACAGACTTTTTCTCCTACTCAGAAGCTTCTATTTCGACCTATTTCAGGCATTAAAATGACTCCAAACACACTTATTTTAGTTCCAAGAGTTCTAATTCACATGCAATAGTCATTTACAGTCCAAAAATTAAACTTTAAAAAATTACCATTTTTGACCATCTGGAAAAAGTTCGACAGGTCTCGGGTCACCGTTTTACATCCGAAAATTGATTTTTTGGACTGTAGAACAATTGATTCAAAATGTCATTTGGATTGAGCCTCATGTTGAATAACTACTTTTTAAAGCCTCAATGTGACAGAAATTGCCATTTTTACTGACTTTTTCTCCTACTCAGAAGCTTCTATTTCGACCTATTCAGGCATTAAAATGACTCTAAACACACCTATTTTAGTTCCAAGAGTTCTAATTCACATGTAATAGTCATTTACAGTCCAAAAATTAAACTTTAAAAAATTACCATTTTTGACCATCTGGAAAAAGTTTGACAGGTCACGGGTCATCGTTTTTCATCAGAAAATTGATTTTTTGGACTGTAGAAAAATTGATTCAAAATGTCGTTTGGATTGAGCCTCATGTTGAATAACTACTTTTTAAAGCCTCAATGTGACCAAAATTGCCATTTTTACAGACTTTTTCTCCTACTCAGAAGCTTCTATTTCGACCTATTTCAGGCATTAAAATGACTCTAAACACACTTATTTTAGTTCCAAGAGTTCTAATTCACATGCAATAGTCATTTACAGTCCAAAAATTAAACTTTAAAAAATTACCATTGTTGACCATCTGGAAAAAGTTCGACAGGTCACGGGTCATCGTTTTTCATCAGAAAATTGATTTTTTGGACTGTAGAAAAATTGATTCAAAACGTCATTTGGATTGAGCCTCATGTTGAATAACTACTTTTTGAAGCCTCAATGTGACCAAAATTGCCATTTTTACAGACTTTTTCTCCTACTCAGAAGCTTCTATTTCGACCTATTTCAGGCATTAAAATGACTCTAAACACACTTATTTTAGTTCCAAGAGTTCTAATTCACATGCAATAGTCATTTACAGTCCAAAAATTAAACTTTAAAAAATTACCATTATTGACCATCTGGAAAAAGTTCGACAGGTCACGGGTCATCGTTTTTCATCAGAAAATTGATTTTTTGGACTGTACAAAAATTGATTCAAAATGTCATTAGGATTGAGCCTCATGTTGAATGACTACTTTTTAAAGCCTCAATGTGACCAAAATTGCCATTTTTACAGACTTTTTCTCCTACTCAGAAGCTTCTATTTCGACCTATTCAGACATTAAAATGACTCTAAACACACTTATTTTAGTTCCAAGAGTTCTAATTCACATGCAATAGTCATTTACAGTCCAAAAATTAAACTGTAAAAAATTACCATTTTTGACCATCTGGAAAAAGTTCGACAGGTCACGGGTCATCGTTTTTCATCGGAAAATTGATTTTTTGGACTGTAGAAAAATTGATTCAAAATGTTATTTGGATTGAGCCTCATGTTGAATAACTACTTTTTAAAGCCTCAATGTGACAGAAATTGCCATTTTTACTGAATCTTTCTCCTACTCAGAAGCTTCTATTTCGACCTATTCAGGCATTAAAATGACTCTAAACACACCTATTTTAGTTCCAAGAGTTCTAATTCACATGCAATAGTCATTTACAGTCCAAAAATTAAACTTTAAAAAATTACCATTTTTGACCATCTGGAAAAAGTTTGACAGGTCACGGGTCATCGTTTTTCATCAGAAAATTGATTTTTTGGACTGTAGAAAAATTGATTCAAAATGTCGTTTGGATTGAGCCTCATGTTGAACAACTACTTTTTAAAGCCTCAATGTGACCAAAATTGCCATTTTTACAGACTTTTTCTCCTACTCAGAAGCTTCTATTTCGACCTATTTCAGGCATTAAAATGACTCTAAACACACCTATTTTAGTTCCAAGAGTTCTAATTCACATGCAATAGTCATTTACAGTCCAAAAATTAAACTTTAAAAAATTACCATTGTTGACCATCTGGAAAAAGTTCGACAGGTCACGGGTCATCGTTTTTCATCAGAAAATTGATTTTTTGGACTGTAGAAAAATTGATTCAAAATGTCATTAGGATTGAGCCTCATGTTGAATGACTACTTTTTAAAGCCTCAATGTGACCAAAATTGCCATTTTTACAGACTTTTTCTCCTACTCAGAAGCTTCTATTTCGACCTATTCAGGCATTAAAATGACTCTAAACAAACTTATTTTAGTTCCAAGAGTTCTAATTCACATGCAATAGTCATTTAAAGTTCAAAAATTAAACTTTAAAAAATTACCATTTTTGACCATCTGGAAAAAGTTCGACAGGTCACGGGTCATCGTTTTTCATCAGAAAATTGATTTTTTGGACTGTAGAAAAATTGATTCAAAATGTCATTTGGATTGAGCCTCATGTTGAATAACTACTTTTTAAAGCCTCAATGTGACAGAAATTGCCATTTTTACTGACTTTTTCTCCTACTCAGAAGCTTCTATTTCGACCTATTCAGGCATTAAAATGACTCTAAACACACCTATTTTAGTTCCAAGAGTTCTAATTCACATGCAATAGTCATTTACAATCCAAAAATTAAACTTAAAAAAATTACCATTTTTGACCATCTGGAAAAAGTTTGACAGGTCACGGGTCATCGTTTTTCATCAGAAAATTGATTTTTTGGACTGTAGAAAAATTGATTCAAAATGTCGTTTGGATTGAGCCTCATGTTGAATAACTACTTTTTAAAGCCTCAATGTGACCAAAATTGCCATTTTTACAGACTTTTTCTCCTACTCAGAAGCTTCTATTTCGACCTATTTCAGGCATTAAAATGACTCTAAACACACCTATTTTAGTTTCAAGAGTTCTAATTCACATGCAATAGTCATTTACAGTCCAAAAATTAAACTTTAAAAAATTACCATTGTTGACCATCTGGAAAAAGTTCGACAGGTCACGGGTCATCGTTTTTCATCAGAAAATAGATTTTTTGGACTGTAGAAAAATTGATTCAAAATGTCATTTGGATTGAGCCTCATGTTGAATAACTACTTTTTAAAGCCTCAATGTGACCAAAATTGCCATTTTTACAGACTTTTTCTCCTACTCAGAAGGTTCTATTTCGACCAATTTCAGGCATTAAAATGTTTCTAAACACACTTATTTTAGTTCCAAGAGTTCTAATTCACATGCAATAGTCATTTAAAGTCCAAAAATTAAACTTTAAAAAATTACCATTTTTGACCATCTGGAAAAAGTTCGACAGGTCACGGGTCATCGTTTTCCATCAGAAAATGGATTTTTTGGACTGTAGAAAAGTTGATTCAAAATGTCATTTGGATGGAGCCTCATGTTGAATAACTACTTTTTAAAGCCTCAATGTGACCAAAATTGCCATTTTTACAGACTTTTTCTCCTACTCAGAAGCTTCTATTTCGACCTATTTCAGGCATTAACATGACTCTCAACACACTTATTTTAGTTCCAAGAGTTCTAATTCACATGCAATAGTCATTTACAGTCAAAAAATTAAACTTTAAAAAATTACCATTGTTGACCATCTGGAAAAAGTTCGACAGGTCACGGGTCATCGTTTTTCATCAGAAAATTGATTTTTTGGACTGTAGAAAAATTGATTCAAAACGTCATTTGGATTGAGCCTCATGTTGAATAACTACTTTTTAAAGCCTCAATGTGACCAAAATTGCCATTTTTACAGACTTTTTCTCCTACTCAGAAGCTTCTATTTCGACCTATTTCAGGCATTAAAATGACTCTAAACACAGTTATTTTAGTTCCAAGAGTTCTAATTCACAAGCAATAGTCATTTACAGTCCAAAAATTAAACTTTAAAAAATTACCATTTTTGACCATTTGGAAAAAGTTCGACAGGTCACGGGTCATCGTTTTTCATCAGAAAATAGATTTTTTGGACTGTAGAAAAATTGATTCAAAATGTCATTAGGATTGAGCCTCATGTTGAATGACTACTTTTTAAAGCCTCAATGTGACCAAAATTGCCATTTTTACAGACTTTTTCTCCTACTCAGAAGCTTCTATTTCGACCTATTCAGGCATTAAAATGACTCTGAACAAACTTATTTTAGTTCCAAGAGTTCTAATTGACATGCAATAGTCATTTAAAGTTAAAAAATTAAACTTAAAAAAATTACCATTTTTGACCATCTGGAAAAAGTTCGACAGGTCACGGGTCATCGTTTTTCATCAGAAAAACGATTTTATGGACTGTAGAAAAATTGATTCAAAATGTCATTTGGATTGAGCCTCATGTTGAATAACTACTTTTTAAAGCCTCAATGTGACCTAAATTGCCATTTTTACAGAGTTTTTCTCCTACTCAGAAGCTTCTATTTCGACCTATTTCAGGCATTAAAATGACTCCAAACACACTTATTTTAGTTCCAAGAGTTCTAATTCACATGCAATAGTCATTTACAGTCCAAAAATTAAACTTTAAAAAATTACCATTTTTGACCATCTGGAAAAAGTTCGACAGGTCACGGG